>NC_037353.1:38595132-39209038 GCF_002263795.3 Bos taurus | reverse complement strand
AACGTGAGACATTTACAGAAATTGATCACTTACTAACCCAGAGCAAGTCTCAACAAATACCAAAGAACTACCATCATACAGACCACATTCGCAAGCCACAATCAAGAAAATTACAAATCAATAGTGAAAAGCGAGTCAAACAAGGAGAAAGATTATTCTCAGGATTTCCAACCACACTCACAACATCGTGACATCAGGCATGGGAGCTGGGCTGATCGTTACTGCTGTGGGTTGATACCCTCTGTTATTATGAGGCAAACCATCCCTCCCCGGGCTGGTGTGTGGGTCCAAGGAGAGACTGCATTGTCAGCATAACTGAGCAGGCGCATTAGTTGGTGTGTTAGTTTTTGAGGTTGACCCTGCAGCAGCAGCAGCTGAGTCAAGGGACAGACTGGAGGTGACACCTCAGAAGTCTTATCTTTGGCTTTCTCCCTGGTTGCCCACTGACTCCGGATTCAGGTCTGAATGAAAAGTCTATCTTCAGGCTGGAAGCAGCCGTTAGCCTGAGTGCTATGTGGGTAGCTCTGTTTTCACCTTTGTCTGTCTGTGAACTAGACCCTACCAGTCCTTGTGAAGGGGGGTGGGGAATTGCTGAAGGAGCATCTTAGTCCGTATGTTGGCTTTCAGGTGGCTTTGGGTCTGGTCCAAAGTTGGGACCCCAGATGAAGGAGAAGAACAAGGCAGTGTGTCAGATGGAGGATGGTCTATGAGTCAGGCAGCCGGTCTCGGCTCTTTTACTAAGCAGCTCCATAATCTCAAGCAAGTTACCACTGCCTTGAACCCCAGTATGTCTCTTTTTGAAGTACTCAATCAACGAGGGGGAAGTTTGGAATCTGGAAGTTTTATCCGGGACTCCTTGATGCAAGTGAGTCCAACCAGGACTCAGACTGGCGCAAACTGGCTCAGAAGCCCATTTCAAACTGGGTCAAAGTAAAAGGGACTTGATTGACTGATGAAACTGAAAAGCTCAAGAGGGGGATTCTGGCTTCATGTGTGGCTGGATCCAGAACTTCAAACAAGATCATCATACTCTGCCTTTCTCTGCATTGCTTAGCACTGCTTTCCTCTGAACCAGCTTCAACCTCAGGCACTGCTCTCTGTTCTTAGAGGAGATGGCCAGCTGCAGATCCAGGCTTCTATCCAATCAGCTTCAGAGCCCCTGTGGGAAGATCATACTTCTTTTTCAACAGTTTCAACACAAATCTCAAGATTGAATCTCATTGGTCTGACTTAGGTCACATGCCCATCCCAGAACCAATCACTAGCCAGACCAGTGGACACCCTGGTGGACCAGGGCTTGGTCATGGGCTGACTGCTCAAGCTGATAAGGAGTGACTTCCCAAGACTTTCAGGATTTCAGCAAAGCAGCATCCTCCCCTCCCCTGCCCCCTACCCCCACCGAGGTAGGCGATGGGGCTACCCTCCTCCCCTTCCACACCGTGGTTACTGGGCAGTTGGGCTGGGATGCTGACATGGATTTGGATCTTAAATCACTCACACTCTGGGGAAGGCAGAGAAGGACACAGCGAACCGTAAGATCAGCCAGGCCGTTTCAAAGGCTATAATTGCAGCCCTCTTGATGTGCTGCCAGAGTTCAAATGAGGCAGGAATTAACTGTGCTGGGGGGCCCAGGAAGGCTTCTCAGAGGAGGTGACATCGATCTGTCCCGCATCTCTCCCTTTTCTTTACTTTCTGCTTGTGGGCAGCCCAGACAGGCGGTGACTCAGGGCTGACCCTGGCACAGGATCCGAGCCTCCCACCACCTGAGGGAATCGGTGGCAGCGTTGCAAATCTGATTATTGGGAGCTGAGTGGCTTCTAAGCACTCCTTGAGGACCCTGGCTTCGCGCATCTGAATATGGAAATTTAATAACCATACTTGATATAACCCTCATCTCTGTCTGTACCATTCCAGAGAGAAAATTAGTCTTGGTGTTTGCAATTTTATAGACATTAGGGAACTGGTGCAAAAAAAATACTAGTTCCTGAGTTCATGGGCCTGAAGTGACAGAAGAGGCTGGTTGGGTTGCTGATAGAATCACAGAATGTGAGAGATAGAAGCCTGAGAGGTGATTCAGGCCAGGGGTGCTTCATGTGGAGGCTGTGAAGTCTTCTAATGTGGAGACAAAATTGTGCCTCCGCGCGTGCGCGTGTGCGTTCCCTAGGGAAAGCGTTCATAGCTCTCATCAGATTTGCAAAAGGATCTGTGACCACCAAAAACTAAGAGCTTTCAGCTGGGCCCCCAGTCCTTATGTGACAATGGAGAAGAACGGAGCCCTGGGGCAAAAATATTTCCCAGAGCCCCGCAGGTCAGGGTCCGAGTTGATGTTGAGGCTTAGATGTCCAGATACTGGCCTGGGGGTGGGGGTTGTAGTTGCTTAGTCACTAAGTCATGTCCGACTCTTTGTGACCTCATGGACAGCAGTCCACCAGGCTTCTCTGTCCATGGGAGCCTCCAGGCAAGAATACTGGAGCGGGTTGCCATTTCCTTCTCCAGGGGATTTTCCCGACCCAGGGATGGAACCTGCATCTCCTGCATTGGCAGGTGGATTCTTACCACTGAGCCACCAGGGAAGCCCAGGGGTGGGGGATCTTTCGTCAAAGCAGGGGTTCCCAAGCTGACTGGGCATCAGAACCTTTGGGAGTCTTGTCAAGTGCCCTGGGCTGGTTCCAGACCCCCAAGTAGAGGACAGCTGAGCCCCAGGAAGCTGCATGCTCAGCAGGTTCCCATGTGGGTCTCCTGCAGGCTGCCCAGACCTGGCACAGCGATGAAAGTCTGGTCCACAGTTTGGGAAGAACAAACCTAGATGGGTGGAGGATCAAGGGGACACCTTTGATGGGGGTTGGGTAGGTGGGTGGGTCTGGGGTTTCCAAGACCACCCTCAAGTTTGGAGATTGACTAGAAGGACTCATGCAAGTGTGTGTGTTAAGTCACTTCAGTTGTGTCCAACTCTTTGCAGCCCTATGGACTTGAGATTCTGTCCATGGAATTCTCCAGGCAAGAATACTGGAGTGGGTTGCCATTCCCTCCTCTAGGGTATCTTCCTGACCCAGGGATCGAACCCGTGTCCCTTGCATCTCCTACATTGGCAGGCAGGTTATTTACCTCTAGCCCCACCTGGGAAGCCCAGAAGAACTCATAGGATGTGGCATGTAGTCGTACTCGTGGCTGAGATCTATCACAGCAGAAACATACAAAGTAGAGCAGCAGAAGGAAAGGATGAAACTGTGTGGGATGAAGTCCAGAGGAAGCCAGGTACCAAGGTCCAGGAGTCTCTCCCAGCCGAGAGACTGGGACACGCTAGAGTCCTCCAGCCTCAGATCTCGAGCGCTGTCCATTAGGGGCACTTGTCTGAGCCTGGGAGTCCAGGGTTTTTATTGGGGGTCAGTTGCATGGGCACCCTGTGCCTAGCACACACCCAAATCCCAAAGCTTCAGAAGAAAAGCAGGTGTTCAGCATATACCACAGTTTGTACAAACACTGTGATCATCACCTAACTGTAAGCTGCTGAGCTCCTCTTCTCAGGGAGCCATGAAAACTGCCAAGGCCTTTGTAAAGGTAGCAGTCTCCTGCACTGTGGGGACACCAGCTGGCTTGACCTTGATGATGCACTGTGTCATTGGTGTTCTGGGGGAAGCACCAAAGGGTGACCAGGTGCATCAGCACACCTGCGTCCCCAGCAACAGATGGTCGTAGCAGCTGTATACCGGGCAGTGTTCCTGTGACCCCACCGACCTGGAGACTCTGCTTTTCTGTGTCACCAGTGCCCACCTAAAGTCCCTGGGGAGGCCTCTGTTAGACCGATTGAGGACTCGGATCTGGCATGTTCTGCTTCTGCAGTGGGGGTTGATCTCTGTGTCTGGTCAAGGCTCACAGATCGGTGTATCCACTTGCTCAGGCTGCCGTAACAGGTCCTACAGGCTGCGTGGCTTAGACAGTAGAAAGTCCCTCAATTCTGGAGGCTGGAAGTCAGATCAAAGTGTCTGCAGGGATGGATTCTTCTGAGGCCTCTCTCCTTGGCTTGTAAACAGCTGTCTTCCCTGGGTGTCTGTGTCTTACTCTCCTCTTCTTGTAAGGACACCAGTCAGATTGAATTGGGACCCACCCCCATGACATGAATCCCCTCTTTAAGGACCTTATCTCCAAATATGGGGCTTCCCAGGTGGCGCTAGTGGTAAAGAACCTGCCTGCCAATGCAGGAGACATAAAAGTTCAGGTTCAGTCCCCGGGTCAGGAAGATTTCCTGAAGGAGGGCATGGCAACCCACTCCAGTATTCTTGTCTGGAGAATCCAATGGACAGGTGAGCCTGGGAGGCTACAATCCATGAGGTCACAAAGAATCTGACATGACTGAAGCAACTTAGCATGCATGCATGCATCTTTAAATACAGTCGTCTTCTGAGGTACTCAAGGGGTAGGATTTCACGACATGAATTCTGGGTGAACACAATTCAGCACACAACTGTAGAGTTTTCCCCAAATGTAGGCAGGAGGCTTGGAAGCTGGGTATTTCTTCTTGAAGGACAATGCTGTTTGTCCTTCAAGTGTTTCAATGTCTGGGGGCTTTGGTGGTCAAGAGCCTTTCCCCTTGGTTAATGTAAATGACTTTCCTCTCACTGGAGTTTTGCTGTAACCAGCCCTGGGTTACAGAAGAAAATGCAGACTAGTTTCTGAACAATGAAGACAAATCCCTCATCAAATCTCCACAGCTGGCCAGGAGAGTCTGAGCCTGCAGTTCTGTTCTCTGGAGCTGGTCGGGTCCCAGCCACGGGGGAACTGTGGAAGAAGTCAGTGCCCCTCTGGCCACCATGCTCAATGGCTGGCCCCCCTGTTGCAGGTGCCCTGGGCTCTGACCTGCAGGTAAATGAGACAAGGGTCAGCATTCCCAGCCTCCACACAGTGCCATTTCTTACTTGGTTTCTTGAAGAAAGCACCCTGGTTATGTACATAAAAGACCCTGGGGGTGAGTTAACAGCCCCAGAGGCATTTTAAGAGCAGTGTGTGGGCTGCCTCATGGTCTGAACCCAGGCCAGGGACTTCTGAGAGCCTGTGGCTAAAGAGAGAGAGAGATACCATCAGGGAGGACACAGGTCTCCCCCTGATCCTCCCAGACTTCATTCTGCTGTGTCAGAGGTCCCACACAGCCTGCTGTGACCAAGAGACCCTCACCTCCTGGGTAAGTAAGACAGGACACCTTGGTGAAGCCTTGCAAAGAGGCGACAGCTTCAGCTGCAGTGGGAGATAGGGGATCATGAGGTCCCAGGGGAGGCCTGCCTGGCTCCATGTTCTCGAAGTTACATAGTGGTGATAGCTGGAGTATCTACCCTTCTCCACTCTGACAGCTAGGTATCTCCCCTTTACCCTTTAGCTGGGGCCCCTAGTCAGCTCAGCTGGGCTCTGCTGACATCGCTCTTCCAGAGTGCAACACTGCTGTAGGGGAGGAAAAAAAGTTTTCCTCTACCCTCTTAGGTTCAGTACCCGGGGCCTGCAAACTAAACTGACAACTGCCAATTGAACAAAAGAGAATTCATACAAATATGATTCAAGGTTAATATGTTTTGTGTGAAGAATCAAAGTCTGAGAGGAGCAAGGTAAGACCTGTGTCCACCCTGGTGACATCCCTCTCTCTTTTTAGGCACAGGCTCTTCATAGAAAAGAAGTGAAGACCCAAGAAACAGTTAGACCTGATGACTTACATCCCACTTATATAAATTGTGTAGAAGATGAACTGTAGAAAGATAAATTTTATTGAAATGAAGGGAAGTTACGGGTTATTTTGGTAAGGTTTGTTTGTGCAGATGTATCTCAGCGATGAGTGTCTCCAGTGATAGACTTGATCTCCTGGTACAGGAACGGGGAGGGGAACCACCTTCACAAAAGGAAACTTCTGTGCTGCTTTTAGGCAGATGGCGGAGGGCAGAAGCTTCTTTGTTTTTGCTGTTCAATTGCCTTCAGCTCAAAGTTCTCTTAGCGCAAAGTGGCAAATTTGAGGTGGCATTTTCTGATCCCTTTCAGTCCCCACCCCTCTCCCACCTCAGGTTCATGTATGTGTCCACACTTACTTTAAATGATGTAATCACGCTCCCACTGAACCTCCTAGAAGCTGGGATCCCATGAGTTGCATGAGATAAGGTGACAGAGCAGGGAGGGGGTAAGAGGGCCTCCCGGGCACCAAGCCTGGCAGCTGGCTCTGCTGGTCACTGGCTAAGAAGCTTCACTTTACTTAACTACTGCCTTGGGCTTCCCTGGTGACTCAGAGGATAGAGAGTCTGCCTGCAAGGCAGAAGACCTGGGTTCAATCTCTGGGTGGGAAAATCCCCTGGAGGATTGCATGGCCACCCAACTCCAGTATTCTTGCCTGGAGAATCCCATGGACAAAGGAGCCTGAAGGGCTATAGTTCATGGAATCATAAAGAATCCTACACGACTGAGCGATTAACCCTTTTCAACCACTGCCTTATCCACAGTGCGGGGGTAGCCCCGCGTGCAGGCAGCCCCCTCCCCGCCCCACCTCCACACAGCTGGCGCGAGGACAGAGTGTGGGTGAAGGCATTCTGTAAACCATGGAGTGTTGTGGAAGCACAGTGGCCCCTCAGCCTTTCCTCCTAGTTGCTGACCTCTCTGGGGAATTCTGATTCTGTCCCTGGGACAGCCGGGAAGCCAAAGGCTTGATCCACTCCAGCCTGCGCCGCTGGACCCACTGTCTGAAGGGCGCCCCCTGGTGTCCATCACCGCAGCGCCTCGGGCCCTGTTTGGGAATGTCCTTGTGAACGTTCTTTACTGAGGTTATAACCTCCTCTTTCCCAGGCGGAATTCCAAACTGAAATGTGAAGTGGGGCTGCATCTGTTGAACAAGCCTCTCACCTTCCCTGCCTACTGAGATAGTATATACACAGGAAAATGAAGTCGCTCAGTCATGTTGACACTTTGTGACCCCATGGAATGTAGCCTACCAGGCTGCTGGAAAGTCCATGGGATTTTCCAGGCAAGAGTACTGCACTGGGTTGCCATTTCCTTCTCCAGGGTATCTTCCCAACCCAGGGATTGAACCTGGGTCTCCCGCATGGCAGGCAGATGCTTTACCCTCTGAGCCACCAGGGTGGGTGGATAAATAACACCCACTGCTTGTTCTGAAGTCTGAAGTTTGTGTCCTGCTGTATTTTCATTGCCTACGCCAGGGTCATGAAGATATTCTCCTAATTACTTTCTAGGAGATTTTGTTTTACTTTCCATGTACTTTCCAAGTACTTGTATATACTTTCTATACTTAAAAAAAAAACAAAACAAAAAAACAACCCTACAATTTGCTTAAAGATTAGACATTGATTACTGAGGAGTGAAATTCAGTTTGGAGAAAAAATAGGTAATAACACCTAAGCTTTGTTTCCTTTGCCAGGAAATGAGGATAAGAATTTTCCCAGGGTTGTTGTGACATTAAAAAAACATTTGTTTATTTATCTGGCTGCATCAGGTCTTAGGTGTGGCATGTTTTCTCTCTGGTTGTGCACAGGCTCCGGAGCGTGTGAGCTCAGTAGTTGAAGTGCTTGGGCTTAGTTGCAGCAGACATGTGGGATCTTAGTTCCCCAACCCAGATCCACCTTGTGTCCCTTCAATTGGAAGGCATATTCTTAACCACTACACCACCAGGGAAGTCCCCTGTCCGTTACATGAGACAATGTGTGTCGAGTGTTCACAGTAGGAGTGGGCACACAGGAAGTAAAACTCAATGTTTTTGTTGTTCGGTCACTCAGTCGTGTCTGACTCTTTGCGACCCCATGGACTGCAGTATGCCAGGCTTCCCTGTCCTTCACTATCTCCTGGAGCTTGTTCAAACTCATGTCCATCGAGTCAGTGAAGCCAGCCAACCATTTCCTCCTCTGTCGCTCCCTTCTTCTCCTGCCTTCAAGCTTACCAGCATCAGGGTCTTTTCCAATGGGTTGGCTTCTCGTATCAGGTGGCCAAGTATTGGAGCTTCAGCTTCAGCATCAATCCTTCCAATGAATATTCAGATTAATTTCCTTTAGAATTGACTAGTTTGATCTCCTTGCACTCCAAGGGACTCTCAAGAGTTGTCTCCACCACAATTCAAAAGCATCAATTTTTTGGTGTTCAGCCTTCTTTATGATATAACTCTCACATCCGTATGTGACTTCTGGAAAAACCATAGCTTTGACTATATGGACCTTTGTCAGCAAAGTGATGTCTCTGCTTTTTAATGTGCTGTCCAGATTTGTCAACATAGGCTCTTATTATTGTTCTGGGCCCACCCATTTGTTTTTATGACTCTCCAGTAGTCTACTGAACTTGACTGTGATGGTCATGGAAGTAATTTCTGATTTTCCACTCCTAAAATCCACGCTGCATAAATAAGCTTGTAAACAGAGGTGCTTATGAGTATTTCTGCCAGACAGATTTTTGATTTCTTGTGCCTCCATCAAATGTCCCCACTAAATGCGAAAAAGGAAAAGACTATGAAGATTTTCCTAGGGTCCCTCTCTGTCCCTTTGGAAAGGATAGGCGAGGAGCGGTCTGCTGAGAAGCTGCTAGAGAAAGAAGACAAATCTGTACCATTTGCCCTCAGAAGAGGGGGAGCAGTTAGGATGCAGGTGTGGAATAAGAGCCATTTGCTACAAACGGTGAGAAAAATAGCTTGTGGGAGCCTTTGTTCCTTCAGAGGCGTAATTGCCTTTGATGGGCTGTTAATAGGAGTCATTATGTGGTTATTAAGAAGGGAATGTGATGAGCCCAGCTCTGAATAGCTAAATTCAGGGGGCTCCTGGTTTAATCTTGTTTTTCCTCTGCACACAAGGAGTCCTGCTACTTACCTGGAATCCCCTCGAATCAGGGAATTTGAACTTTGAGTCCAGTAGGTTGGGACAATTCCTGAGGGTACCAATTACTTCCTGGGGCACCTAATGGTGGGGAGGAGGGGGGCAGCGTAGGGCAGGGGAAAGAAAAGGAAAAGGAAAGGAAGAGATGAGAAGGGAGTTAGGAAGGTGATCAAGAGATGGAGCGGAACTTCCCTGGTGGTCCAGTGGCTCCAGGCAGGGGACCTGGGTTTGATCCCTCATCAGGGAGCCCATATGCCACAACTAAAGACCTGGCCCAGCCAAATAAAATAAATGTTTTTAAAAAGACAGAGATGGAGTGATGGAGAGATGGGAGGAGAGAAGGCAAGGGAGAGAAAAAGTGGAACACAGAAAAGCTGGAACAGAATGATAGCAGAAAGAGAAGTGCGCAGGAGGTAGGTGGGGGGAGAAAAGCAAAATGAAAAGAACATTAGCCGTAGGGTAAATTCTAGAGCCTGAATTCCGGCTCATGACCTGGGAATGACCTCCAAAGGCTGATCCTCCGGCCCACCCAGCCCTGCTGATTTCATTTCTATATTTAACAAGATCCCTGGTGATGACTCTGCAGGTTCAAGTTCGAGAAGCATTGATTTGAGCTCAGCGTGGGGCTTGGAGTGGCTCATGCCAGGGCCTGGGGGACTCGCCAAGGAGGACCAAGCTGGGCTTGATCTTGCTGAGAAGCAAGGTTAGATGGAGAAAAGTGCCCAGGAGAGAAATGAAGCAGAAGGGGGTTTGGCGAGGGCTGGGGGTGATGGTGGTGGTGGGACTCTGGGGCAGGTGGTCAGGGGTGTCGCCAAGTAACACTTGCAGGAAGACCTAAAGGGAGCCTGGGGGATCTGGAGAAGCCATGCGGCTCTTGCGGGTCAGACACTGTTCTGAGTTCTTCGCTGTGTTAGTTCATTTACCCTCGCACCCCCTGAAAGGGAGGCTCACACACACCCCCACACCCTGGGGTGTTCAATGGCAGCCACACCGAATTCAGAGCCAGGAGGGGCTTGAGCAGTTCTGGCCTGTTATCCACGAGCGTGAGTCTCTGCGATCCTCTGGTTCTCTCTGTAATACTTCCCAGTCTTTACCTGCGTCGTCAGGGCCTCAGCCTGATGCCCAGTCCTGGAAACTCTGGCTTTCTTCTTGAAGCCAGAGACCTTTACACTTCACCTAAGAAGGTGGCCGGGGTTGGTCCAGGGCCCGGTGGCAGGACAGCTAAAGCCTTTTGCACAGCCTCCCCCATCCCCCACCCCCACTTTCATGAGCCCTGGCCAGGAGGGTGACCCGCTGGAAAGTCTGGCTTTCTTCTTGAAGCCAGAGACCCTTACACTCACCTAAGAAGGTGGCTGGGGTTGGTCCAGGGCCTGGTAGCAGGACAGCTAAAGCTTCTTGCACGGCCTCCCCCCACCCCCATCCCCACTTTCATGAGGCCTGGCCAGGAGGGTGACCCGCTCAGGGTTCCTTGGAGACCAGTCAGCATGGGTGAGATAGGCTGACCCCTGGTCCCACAGCCAGAGCCTACACCGTCCAGAGATGAGTCCACAGCGATCACAGTGGTCCTCTGCCTGGCGATTTGTGAGCCAGGTCACAGGAGAGACCGAGTAAGAGGCAAGTTGCTGGGGACTCAGGACTGGAGGTCCTAGTTCCAACCAATGCCACTGATAAGCTGTGTGACCCTAGGCAAATTTGTTTAACTCTCTGGGCTTCAGTTTGCTTATGTGTAAAATGGAGAGAATAAAAATGGTGCCTACCTGTAGGGTCGTTTGGAGCATAAATGACATCAGCTGTCAATAATAAAATCAGTAGGAATGCATTTAACCTGTATCATCTTGTTTTTATTACTTCTCTGACTTCTGTCTGTTCTCTGACTTCTATCTTTGGCTCAGCAATTTGGTTCTGGGACTGTTTCCTGCCTGTGGAGAAGTCAGGGTTGCATGAAGAATACTTCACCTGAGTTTGAGGAGTTTGCAGCCACTTTCAGGGCCAGGAGGAAGTCACTGGTCTCCTCTGCAAAGTTACAAAGTTTCCAAACGCCCGCCTGGCCAGACTTTTCCCGGCTGCTCCTGGAGATGTATGGAAGTGAACGGCAGGTGTTATGATTGTTTTGTGAAGCACCTTGGGCAGCCCAGAAGAGAATCTTTACTTCCTCCACGCCTTCCAGTCCAGGGCCATGCCAGTGTGTGCAGACAATGGTTGGCGGGGACTGACCACAGACTCAGTCCCACGCAGCTTTAGATACATTCAAAAGGTCGTCTTGACCTTGGACCTGGGGATGCTTCAGAGCCTCTGCCACCTGTTGGGGGCTTCTCAGGCATCCATGGTTCCACTGACACAGGCAAAGTCTAGATTCCTCCGTGTGGTGCCCTTGGCCTTCTAGGACCTGGACTGCCTGGCCTTCAGACCTCCCTGTACTGGCCTTGGAGGCCCTCCCTTCCCCCAGCTCATTGCCACAGCCCCCAGGACCACAGTGTGCTGTGTTTCCAGATGTTTGGGAGAGGTGGTCTCCCTGCCTAGCAAGCCGGCTCCACCCCTCGCCCTCCTGAGTCCACCATGGGGCCCACGACTCTCAGGCAGGTCTTTCTGTCCTGTCTTTGTCCTGGTGGACACCTGCCAGCAACTTACCACCCTCCTCCGAGAGGCTGCTTTAGGCTCTGGGTGTTCAGCATCTTTAGTTTCCGGAATATACAAGACACAGTGAGTGAAGAAAGCTTCCTCCTTCTCAAAATCCAAAGGGCTCCCTCCAATTGTTTCCTAGAATTAAAAAAAAAAAGTATTTATCTGGCTGCATCACGTCTTAGCTGCAGCATATGGGATCTTCATTACATGAATTCTGATCTTTTGTTGCAGTGCACCGACTCTAGTTTTGCTGCTCCGGCTCAGTAGCTCCGAGGCATGTGGGATTTTAGTTCCCAACCAGGGATCGAACCCAGGTCCTCTGCATTGCAAGTCAGATTCTCAACCACTGGACCACCAGGGAAGCTCCTATTTTCTAGAATTAAGTCTTTCCCATTGCAGTTTCTGCTCCTGCTTTCCACCAAAATGTCTAGGAGTTCTGACTTTTTCCAGTGAATGGGGAGGAGAGAGGAAATGAAGTCGTGTTTGTCTTGTGTGACGGGCATGAAGCCATGCTTTCTCAGACCAACCTTATCTAAATGAGAAAATCTGGCTGAAATGCCATTTTCCTCTTTCTGCTCCTCTCCTCTCCCCATTCTGCCAGGGCTGCTCCACCTCACATCGAGGTAACCAGAATTTCTGGGGGGGTGGGACCAGGTCTAGGTATTTTTTAAAATTTGTTCCAGATGATTCTAATGGCAGCAGGGCTGCGAACCACTGCTTCAGGGTAAATATTGTAATTAGGACTAGAAATCTCAGAGGCTAGAGACGTGGACGGGGCACGGTAATAGCTGCAGTGCTGTCCCTGGGACGTGTCATGTCTCTCTTTCCTTTTTCTTATTGTCCTTCACAGTGGCTCCTATTTCAAGCCCTAACCTCAGAGGCACATAATGGCTGCAGTGGCTCCAGGTTTCACATCCCCTCAGCTTCAGGTCCTGAGGAGAGAATGTCCCGCTCATGGCCTACTGCATCTCGTTGGCGCTTGCTTTTTCTCTCTCTGGTTAGCATGTCCCTGGTTGTTTTCATTCTACAAAGGAGCTTTCTCCAGCAGATAGACTGGTGTAATTTTGGTTTGGGGCGTGTGTGTGTATCGTTAGAATGGGGGGACCTGTGAAGGAGTGGGGAGCACGGAGTGAAGCTGAGGCAGGAGGCAGCTGGGCACTCCGGGGTAAAATGATTGGATATTCATTCCTTATGGACTGAAGCTCCAAGACAAGGATAGCAGGACAATTAAGGAAGGAGATCGGAGAAGGCAATGGCACCCACTCCAGTACTCTTGCCTGGAAAATCCCATGGACGGGGGAGCCTGGTAGGCTGCAGTCCATGGGGTCGCTGGAAAATCCCATGGACGGAGGAGCCTGGTAGGCTGCAGTCCATGGGGTCGCTAAGAGTCAGACACGACTGAGCGACTTCACTTTCACTTTTCACTTTCATGCATTGGAGAAGGAAATGGCAACCCACTCCAGTGTTCTTGCCTGGAGAATCCCAGGGACGGGGGAGCCTGGTGGGCTGCCGTCTGTGGGGTCTCACAGAGTCGGACACGACTGAAGCGACTTAGCAGCAGCAGCAAGGAAGGAGACTGGGCCCTACCCAGACCACATATTTCTGTTCTCCAACTCAGAAGACCTTCCTGATCACGCATGTGCAGAAAAGGCTCCTTGGAGGCCCAAGGGGAGTTATGGCAAGAGATGTTCCTTACCTAGACGCCTTTTAGGTAAAATCCACCTTGGCTAAGAGGTGCGTGTGCACACATGGGAGAATCCTGAGATATACACAATATGGACTGTGAACCAGGAAAGCCAAAATGATTGCCCAAAGGAAACCCAGACGAAATGGCCCATAAATATGATTCAAACTGCCATGAGGGCGCGACTCAGGGACTTTCCCTCTGAGTCTGCCGCGTGCCTATCCACATGCTCTGTACTCTTCTCCTCTTAATACTTGCTTCACTACTTTCCATCTTTGTGGAAATTCTCTTCTGCAAAGCAAAGGGCCAGGGCCCTTGTCACCGACCACTGGTCTAATGGCTAGGATCTGGTTCTTTCACTGCCGCGAGCCAGCCTCAGTCTCTGGCTGGGAACCCAAGCCCTGCTCCCAGCCGTTGTGGGCTGAGGTCACCGGAGATCAAGGTTACTGGCTGGGAGAGGGGTCAGGAACAGTTAATGAGAGGGCTAGAGGAGTGAGTGTTCCCAGCTGAGGAGCCAGCAAGATTTATATTAAGAAATATACAGTTAGTCTTCAGCCTGTTCCTGGCACCTCCTAAAACCCTTGGAATTTCTTAAGTGGTAAGAGGATAAAGGTGTCTTTTGTTATTTATAACAAGCCCCTTTCAACTGCAGCTGAGTTTATGTTAATGAGGGGCCTATTGGAAAGCCCCTAAGGATGGAGGTGGGGGTTGCCAGGGGAGCCAATCGGAGGGTTGGAATTTTGAGTCTCTCCCACAGCCCACACCTGTTTCTCCTGGGGAGGGAAGAGGGGGATGGAGGTTGAAATAGTCACCAATGGCCAATGACTTAATCAATCATGCCCATGTATATAAAACTCCTAAATAATAGGGTTCTGAGAGCTTTGGGGTTGGTGAACAAGAACACAGCAGGTTTGGGACTTCCCTGGCAGTCCAGTGGTTAAGATTCCGCACTTCCAAAGCAGGGGCTGCAGGTTCAATCCCTGGTCGGGGAAGTAAGATCCCACAGGCTGCATTTCGTGACCAAAATAAAAAAATAAAAAGAACACAGCTTGTGTCAGAGGGTTTCACACCCCAAACTCCCCTGAGATAGAAGCTGCTGTACCCAGGACCCTTCTGGAACTCACCCTGTGAATGTCTTTATCTGGCTGTTCATTTGTATCCTTTGTAATTAACCAGTAGTTGAGTAAGTAAACGCTTTTCCTGAGTTCTGTGAACTACTGAAGCACATGTGCGCTGCGACGCTTCAGTCGTGTCCGACTCTGCGACCTCATGGACTGTGGTCCATCAGACTCCCCGTCCACGGGGTTCTCCAGGTAAGAATACTGGTGTGGGTTGCCATGCCCTCCTCCAGGCCACGGGGACCTCCATTTACAACTGGTCTGTTAGAAGCACGGGTGGTAACCTGGACTTGAAGTGGTGTCTGAAGTGGGGGTGTCCTGTGGGACTGAGCCCTTCGCCTGTGGGGTCTGAAGCTACCTCCAGGTAGACAGTATCAGGACTGAGTTCAAGTGTAGGACACCCAGCTGGTGTCACAGGCTCGCTTGGTGCGGGAGACCACCCCTGCCACTGTCAGAAGTGTCCCAACTGTCCTTTAAGTAGAAAAGTCAAAGTGGACAGAACACGGGGGTGTTTCTGTACAGGAGGTAATAACTTAAAAAGGTTTTAAAAGTGAAACATTAAATAGTGCCCTGAGAGGCTTCCACTGTAAAAACGGCAAAACTGTCTCCCATTCCCCATCTCGCTGCTCTGTGATAACATTTTCTTTGTTCTTCTAGAAATGTCTTCTGGTTCCTACTTCCACGTTCCAGTGTTTACGCTGTTCTTTCATGATTTTTCCATTTTAGACGCTAATGACTTCCTACGCTGGAAGATGGAGATTTACATTCTTACATCTTCCTTGCCACTGTAGGCTTAATACTGCACCCCTCCCCCAGATGTCCCTGCCCTAACCACCGCCCCCCCGCACCCCTCCCCCCACTGCAACCTGTGAATGTTACCTTATATGGCAAAGGAGACTCTGCAGATGTGATTAAAGTTAAGAACCTTGAAATGAGATTATCGTGGATTATCTGGGTGGGCTCACTTCAATCACGAGTCCTTAAAAGTGAAAGGCAGTAGGTCAGAGAGGTGACAGGGAAGGTGAGGCAGGAGAGCGTGGAAGCCCTGTTGTTGGCTTTGAAGGTGGAGGAAGGGGGCCACGAGTCAAGGAATGTGGGTGACTGCAGAAGGTGACCTGCTCTCCAGCGAGTCCTGGACATGGCAGGGGGCTGAATTCTGCCAACAGCTTGGGTGGGCAAGGGGATAGATCCTCCCTGGAGCCCCGGAAGGCATGTTGCTTTGCACACGCCGTGACTTAGCTGAGCGAGACCCACATCTGACCTAAGACCTAGAAAGTGAAAGCGTTAGTCACTCAGTCGTGTCTGCCTCTTTGGGACCACCAGGCTCCTCTGTCCACGGGATTCTCTAGGCAAGAATACGGGAGGGGGTTACCATTTCGTCCTCCAGGGGATCTTCCTGACCCAGGGATCGAACCTGGGTCTCCTGCCTTGCAGGTGCATTCTTTACTGTCTGAGCCACCAGGGAAGCCCAAGGACCCAGAGTGTTAAGATAATTAATATCTGGGGAATTCCCTGGTTCAGACTCTGTACTTTCACTGCCAAGGGTGTGATCAATCCTTGGTCAGGGAACTAAGATCTCACAAACCTCATGGTGTGGCAAAAAATAAGTAAATAAATTTATGTTGCTTCAGGCCACCAAGTTTGTTCAGCAAATAGCAAGAGAAAAATATGCCTCCCACTCTGACACACATACTTCCTCATCACTTTTCCATCTGATATATTAATAACTATAATTCAAATTTCAGTGTTTGTGTAAGATGAAACGTTGTTCCCAGCTGATCTTTGTAGAGGACCAGAATTATGTTTGTCGTTTTTGTTTTCTTGGAGTTAATAATTGCTTTTTTTTTTTGGTTAAATTTCTTGTACATTTGTGAATTCAGCCCTAAATATTTGATAACACTCTGTCAGGTGCTTCGTTGCAAAAAACAGATCACACTCTAGCCAGAAGTTGTTACAGGACGTTCACATGCAGGGACAGAGCTCAGACCACAGGGCTGGAGGTCAGGGAGAGGTCAGTCTCCCCCCTCTGCTGTCCCTGAAGGTTAGATGCCTTCCCCTCTACCTGCTCTTGTAAAGCGGGTGTCTGTTACTGATACCTGCTTCTTACACTACTTTCCCCAGAAATGAAATGTCACGTGGATCCACCCGTCGCCAGGGCTGAGGTCACATGTCTACACCCGAGCTGCGAAGGAGGCTGGAAAGCTCCAAGCTCATCTGGGTTAGTTGCTCTGGATCTGCGGCATCCTGGAATCTCCTCACTACCTCTCTGGGTTTCTTCCTTGCCTCTCTTCTGTGCTGGACCCTCTGCTTCCTCACTGTAGTGGATCGTCGCTAGCTGGATCCTCTGATTGAATGAGTGGGCTTGTCAATGGCAGGCTCCACGTCTTTAGTGTTTTTCACTTCAGTGGTTTTCAATTTTTGTTGCACATTAGAGTCACCAGGGAGCTTTTACAATGAAGCTGTCTGACCCCTCCCTAACTAATTAAATCATGGGAGGGTGGGGCTCTGGGACTGGTGTCTTTTTAAGGCTCCCCAGGTACTTCTCGGAGAAGGCAATGACATCCCACTCCAGTACTCTTGCCTGGAAAATCCCATGGACGGAGGAGCCTGGTGGGCTACAGTTCATGGGGTCGCGAAGAGTCAGACACGACTGAGCCACTTCACTTTCACTTTTCACTTTCATGCATTGGAGAAGGAAATGGCAACCCACTCCAGTGTTCTTGCCTGGAGAAACCCAGGGATGGGGGAGCCTGGTGGGCTGCCGTCTATGGGGTCACACAGAGTTGGACACGACTGATGTGACTTAGCAGCAGCAGCAGCAGCAGCAGCCAGATACTTCTAATTGTAGGTTCTGGAGGACCCTGCTGTAGGGTGATTTAGTTCAGCTGTCTTGAGAAACAGTCATAGCTGACATGTAAGTAGATTCCGTCAACTTGCAATCATTCACATCAAACCCTGAATACAGTGCTCTCCTCTACAACAGAGATGGTGGGAGATAATAGAGAGGAGGTGCAGGAAATCGTGTTTTCTCTGACAGAAGTTAATTCTAAATTAAGTACCCCTGAAAGAGAAGCAGGGAAAACATTTTTACCTGTCATGCCTCCTTCGAGGACACAAAACAACCGCGTCTGCACCTGGAGCTCTTTTTCTCTTGAGTTGGTCAGACTCACTCATGAAGAATTTTCCATTCTTTTTTTTTTTCTTGCCAGTCTCCTGAGATCTGAGTTGGGGAAGAAGACGGTGAGGGAGAGGGGGTCTCGATATCTGACAGGTAAACTTGGATTTAATTTCCTGTTTTGGGTCTTCCCTCTGCAGAGGCCCTTGGTGTCCCTCAGGGTCGAGGGCCTGTTTTTCTTTTTCTAGAGCATCTGCTGTCAGTCTTCCCCCAGGGCAGAAGGGGTGTTTGTCGACTGTGAGGAGAGGGAGAGGTGATCAGGGTCTGCCTGCTCCTAAGGTAGTTGTTCAGCTAACCATCATCTTGTCAACCCCACCTCCACCCCCACTGCTGGGGCACCGTGCCTGCCTGGGTGGGGCTCTTCTGTGGAAACCAGGCTGAGCCCCGGGGCTCTACGTGGCTCTCTGGGTTCTGCTCTCTCAGAGCTTATCCATTTGCTTCCCATCTTCCAAAATCTTGTTCCTGCTGTTTCTCATGCTTTCTCATTCTTCTTTTTTCCTGTGTGCTTATTCCTTTAAAGTCACCCTTTACTTCAGTCTTAACGAGGTGCGGGGAGGAATTACGGGTGAATGTGTCCCATTTATCATCTTCCGTCAGAGGTCTTCACCACTGCCATAATGGGAATTTATTGTATGGCTTTGTGAGGACAGGTGAGTTATTTTAAACTATTTTAAACTAGGGATGGCTAGTTTAACGATTGCAACGTTAACTGTTCAAATGTAAGTTATTTTCCATGAGGCACAGATTTCACTGTGAACAATAGGTGTTCTGGAACTTTCTGGGGTGATGGGCTGCATGAGAGGAAAGGCTCTGTGTTGAACATCGATGGGACAAACGTTCTTTTATTTTTTTCAGAGACGAGCTGGTTCCCGTTTTGCACAGCAATGTGGTGATGTGTATCACAGACACTGCCGAGCGCCGAGGTTGGGAATTTATGCTGCGTTTCTGACTTTGTGTGGGTTTCCATTCACAATTGCTGCTGGAATGTTCTACAGATTTTCTTTCCCAAGAGCTAGACTTGTGTGTTTGATTTTGTTTGGATAGTAACATTTCTGCCTTTGTTGCCAAATGCCGGGATTTGTAAAGTTGAACTCTGAGCTGTGAACCGAAATACAGGAAGTCAGCGTTTCTAGGTGTTGGATTTCCAGGGAGAGGTCTTGAAATAGGGATCCATGAGGTTCTATTTTTGACCAGGTAGTTCAGGCAGGAGTTGGAGGTGAGCTGAGGGCTTAGGGGTCCCTGGGAGAGGCTGTGGTTTGTCTGCTGGTTGGGGAGGGACCGGGCTACTTGAGTCAGACCCCAGACAGCAGGTGGGGAAGGAGACGTCTGGAAATCTGGACTCTGGGCTGCAGGCAGATTGCCAGCTCCACTGAACTTCTGACGAACTGTTTCAATGTTTTATCCTCCCCAAGGTGGAGGCGGCTCTGGGGAGCAGAAAGAGTCCATATTACAAGGAAGGAACCCAGACCTTGTTGGTTAAGACAGGCCCCCGCTTCCCGCTAACTCTCAACAGGAGTTGGCAAACTTCTCTTGTGCAGGGCCAGAGAGCAAACATTTTAGCCTTTGTGGGCTGGTCGGTCTCCGTTGCATAATTCTTTTCGTTTTTTTTGCGTGTGTGTGTCTCTTCAAAAATGTCAAACCATTCTTCGCTTGCTGGCTTACAGAGGCCGAAGGCAGGCTTTGGCCCACCGGCTGTAGTTTGTGGAGCCCTGAATCACATCACTCTGTTTACTTCTCTCATAAAATCTCCCTCAATTTGAACTATTTTGTTTATCTTCTCTTTCCTCTACTATGAACTTCACGAGGGCTAAGGAGGTGGCTACTTTATTCTCTGCTCTGACTTGAAGGCCTAGGGCTGTGCCTGGCACGGAAGGGGTGCTCTAGTATTGGTTGAATGATTGAATGCATTGTGAGTTCTAATTTCATCTCTGGTAATTCATCTGTAAAACAAGGGACGAGACCTTGGGGGTCCCCGAGGGAGCTTCCAGAGTTCAAGCTCTGAGATTCTAATTCACCGAGCAGTGTGGGATTTGGGTTCACATTATAGCTGTATGTGGATACTCCAGCTGTCTCCGCCTGCTCCTGTGTGCAGGGCAGAGGTAAAGCAGATAGGTCCTAGGAGCTGAGGGTGACTCTTGCCTCTCACCTGCATCCTTCTGCAGACATGGGGTCAGTCCGGCCTGTGCTCGAAGCAGGATTTTCCTCTGAAAATGATTGTCTTCCTATTAATCCTCTGTTGACAGTTTGCTGCTCCAGCCCTTGTCTAACAGACTTGATAGTCCAATTATCTAACAACTGATACAAGCACAGATGCAAACCAGTCTGGGCAGGTGTTGGATGCAAACAGTGGGAGTTGCCATGGCAACGTGTCCCACTCTTCTCTCTGCCTCCTCGCTCAGCCTAGCCCCCATGATTCTCCACCTGAGCATGAGCATTCCACACTGCCCTTCTTTGTTCAGGCTTTTTCTTGCACCTGGAGTGAACTGCCCTGAGTTCCATTTCCTTTGCCTGGCAAACTCCTACACATCCTTTATGACCCATCTCAGCTATCTGCTCCTCGGTCCTCAGGCACACTTACTTGCTCCCTTTCCTTCATGCCTGTAGCACTTCGATGGCATTATTGTTCTGGACTTCGGTTTGTCTCCCCTCTGGATTCAGTTCTCAATGTCTGGCTCCTAAAAGCCTCAGAAAATATTCACAGAATGAAAAGGGATTGAAATCAGAAGAATGAAACTTGTATGATGGATTTTAGACCATGAATCGTCTACTTTTGGGCAGTTGGCTTCATCACTGTTGCAAGTGGGCATGTTCGTGAGGCTTTTACACAGTGAATAAATTGGGCAGCTGGGTCTTTAAGAATTGGCACTGGTTCTAATGCGGGTTAGATCCCTGAGCCAAGAAGATCCCCTGAAAAAGGAAATGGCAACCCGTTCCAGTATTCTTGCCTGCGAAGTCCCATTGACAGAGAAGCCTAGTGGGCTATCGTCCATGGGGTCACAAAGAGTTGGACACAACTTTGTCTCTAAACAACAACAGCCTATCCTAGTGGTGTCCCAGGACATCACTGGTGTCCCAGGGTGGGCCATCTGCGGGGGTGGTGGGGGGAGCTGAGAGGCTGAGGGGTGGGCACAGCCTCTTACCAGGAGTCCTCTCACGTCTCTGGGCCCTGGTTCCCTCGCTTATTTTCCTAAGGGATCACTAGGTTCCCTCCGAGGTCCCTTCCAGAGGTAAAGTGTCAGGGGTACCATGAAAGAAGTATTGGGTTATCAGATCGGATCCTTTATCAAATATGACCCATTCTCTAAATGCCTCCTCCTCTGGGAAGTCCCCCAGGTGTCAGATCCTCTACCGCAACATCACAAGCTCTAGTCCTAGAACCAGGCTGTCTGTATGAGCCTTTGCTGAGTGCCAGCACCTGACGCCTTCTACTGCTCAGCCATCCCACACTCTGTGCCCATTTCACAGGGAGGCTCAGAGAGGCCGAGGGAACGGTGGAGGGTGTGCTCTGGGGCCCCCCGCTGTGGTCACCAACAGACAGTTCCTGCCTCTCTTCTAGGGATGTCCGTTGGTGCTGGCCTACATGCACAGCCAGTCTGAAGGGTCAGGGAGTTGACACCCTGGAGCGGGGGAAGGGGGTTGCTAGATAAATTCCCAGCTTCCGAGCCCTAGTGGGACGCCTCCAGGCTGCTCTGCCTGGTTTTTGGGGGGCTCCCCCGCAGGGGTCCAGGCTCATTAAGGCACCTTTGGTTGGCTTTCGTCCCGTTCCTGCCACACCTACCCATTTCCATGAGCCAGTTCTTCCTGAGATCCTGTCCCAGATCATCTATAAACTGCACCCAAATCCTCGCCTCATGTCGGCTTTTGAGGACCTGCTAAGTGGTAAAGCCAAGATTTGACTATATCTGGCTGACTCTGCATTCCCTTCCCCATAGGGGTGGTGTTTGCTCTGCAGAAATTGTGGGGTTGAGGCCAGAAGCCCAGCCAGGGTCCAGATGCTCTTTGTTTAAGGCCCTGATGCCTGGTTTTAGTGAGGCCTGGACAACCTTTCAGTGGATGCTTGCTGATTAAACGTGCTTTCTTCCAGGAAGCAGGAAGCTGGAGCTTGAGGAGAATTATGTCCCTGCCTTGGGGCTGGTTGTTGACCGAAGCCAGGACAGAAGGAGCAGGTAGTGGAGAGGAGGATGTGGGGGGTGTCACCCCCTTCCTCGCCTCTGGTTGCTCAAGCTCTGTTTCTCTTTCCCTGGCTCGCCCCAGCCCCACCTGGCCTCTTGGCCACTGCCCTTGGGTTCCATGAATTTGGCAGGGAGACAGGGATCTTCTGAAGGTGTGACCAGCCTAACCAGAGAACTGCTTAGCAGGCATGGCGTGGATGTGGGTGGTGTGAATGGTGTGTAGGCTCTGGTCCCTGCCGTGGAGGCTCGAAACTGGCTTGGCAAACCAGGCCAGCCTCCAGAGAACAGTTGTGTTTATGGCTGTTCAAGAAAGGATGCTGGAGTTGCCCAAGGACAATTTCTGGAGAAGGTATGGGGATCACTTAGGTCCTGGTAGGGAACAGAGGGGACCCATCCCCGAGGATAGGGAGCTCTGGGACTGCTCACAAAGGAGAGGGCAGGGAAGAAGAAAGTCCCCCTAGGAGGGGACACTCATGCTTGCTGGCTAGAAGGGGCAAGAAAGGAAGGGATGGCAGCATAGAGCCAGAGCAGACCGCCCCAGCTAGAGCTGTTGGCCAGAGGCAGTGACTTCGGCCCTGAATCTGTGGCTGAGGACTTGTTTCTCCCATCACACTCTTCTCTCCCTGCCCCAGCCCCTTGCTGGGATCTCCCATTCGATGAGACCAACCAGAAATGGAGATGCTGGACTAGGTGGAGAGGCTGAAGAAAGTAACCAAGCAGTGGGGCTTCTGTGGATGCAGCCTGCATTTCCCCCTGAGCAACGGCTGGTACGAAGCCCAGCAGCCCATTTTCACGATCCTGCTGCCTCTGTTTAATCAGAAAATGTCCCTGTCCTGGACAACTTGGTGTGTGGCTTTATTTCCAACTGGATGCCTCCTTTTCTCTAAACGTGAAGCGCCTGAACAGCCCCACATTTGGGGTAACTGTCCCTTGCTCTTTGCTTGTATTTCCCTGTCCTTGAAAGAGCCATTTTCCAGGACTGTCACTAATGGATCTTCACGCAATGACAATAAAATATCCCAGCGCTCGAGAAAAGAAAGGAGACGCTGTCTTGAGTGACTCCTTGCGTTCCCCGATGTCATCTTGTGAGATGGCCAAAGTGCTGATTCCCCGCTGCGCTCCCACCCTGCTTCAGCCACGTTGGCCTAGTTCCTCTGATGCTGGAAATGACACCGTGTTCTCTGTGAAAATTCCACCTTCTCCGTTGAGTAATGTGATGGCCAACAGCTGACCCACCGGGAAGGCTGACCGGACCCCAAACACCAAGAGCTGAAGGCTTACCGGCCTCTTAAACACCTACCAAGAGGGAAGGATCCTGCCAGTAGCTGATTTTGGAATGTTCTGTGAGTTTTCTGAGAACTGAAAGATGACTTACACTGGGAAAGTGGATCTCGGGGCTCTCAATATTTGTTCTGTCCTCTGCTTCCAGCTTGTAGCCACTTCAGGACTCATTGCCTGCCTTTCTGTTGTTTGTTGTTCAGTTTCTCAGTGGTGTCCAACTCTCTGTGACCCCATGGACTGCAGGCTTCCTTGTCCTTCACCATGTCCTGGAGCTTGCTCAAACTCATGTCCATTGAGTCGTCCCCTTCTCTTTCTGCCCCCAGTCTTTCCCAACATCCGGGTCTTTTCCAATGAGTCAGCTCTGAGGGCCTAATATTCAGACCCCCAGCTGACCCTGCTCACCCTCTGCTGGCTGGAGGGTAGAAACAAATCCTCGAGCAGGACCAGGCTCCAGCCTGACCAAGGAATCAGAGACTGATTAGCTGGTGGCCCTGGCAGTGGTCTAATTGCCATCTGGCAGAGGCAGATGACTTCCTTGGGATGGGGTGGCCCTTGGTAGGGGATGCCTGGCGGAGTCATGAGCCGCCTCTAAGCCAGATCTCCAGAGGGTGCAGTGTAGGATGGGCAGTTCTTGTGGGGTCTGAGCTCTAGGCTTAGGCAGAAGACCAGGTTCAGCTGTGATGCGGGAGCCTCCTGCAAGGGCAGGTCCCTGACTTCTGGGCCGAATATTAGGAGGCCTTGGTTCTCGCCCTGGCTCTGACCTCGACTTCTGGTGAGGCCCTGGACAAGCATCCTTTCTCTTCCAGCTTTCTCATCTGCAAAACCAGGTGTAGGGTAGTGACATGATATCACTTTTGGCTTGGACAGCCCAGCTTTGCTGTCACCAGGGTCCCTCTGCCCACGTCACAGCCCCAGTCCAGTAACCGCAGCTCCGAGTGCCTGAGGCCTCATCCACCACAAGGTCACGGCTCTGGCAGTCCCATGGTGTGGACGCTATGGGCTTCTCCCTCACCAGGAGAGACACAGAGAGGATCTTTGACCTTCTCTGAGGTCCCCTGGTCAGACAATGGGAACCAAGGTCAGAGCCTCTGACATAAACCTTACCGGGATTTCACTTCCTCACACTCCTGTCTGAGCCTGTCCCCGTCCAGGACCAAAGTGTCCACCCTGACCCTCATGAGTTTTCTGAGTTTTATAAGCTGCCTTAAACTTAGTGGCTTAAAACAATACAGATGTATTTTGTAATAGTTTTGAGGGCAGGAGTTTGAGACAGGTCTCACTGGGCTGAAATCAAGGTGTTGGCAGACCTGCTTTGCTTCTGGGGCCCAAGGTGAGGTTCTTTTCCAGCTTCTAGAGCAGTGGTCCCCAACACGTTTGGCACCAGGGACCAGTCTTGTGGAAGACAACTTTTCCATGCACAGGGAGCAGTGATGGTTTTGGGATGATTCAAGTGCATTACACTTATTGTGCACTTTATTTCTATTATTATTGCATCAGCTCCACCTCAGATCATCAGGCATTAGATTCTGGACACTGGGGACCCACCCCCCCAGACCTTTGTCTAGACGTTGCCCACAGTCCTCGGCTTGTGGCCCCTTCCTGCCGTTTAGTCTCTCTCTCACACTTGCTTGGTACCTCTTCTACCTCTTCCTTTCTCACATCTCTGACCCACTCGGTCTCCTCTTCCCCTTTTTCAAGGACTCATGATTAGATTGAACCCATCTGGATAATGTCTCTTTCTAAATGTCCTTAACCTCACTCACATCTGTAAATCCTGTGGGCATTTAAGGTAACATATTCTCAGCTTCTGGGGATTAGGGTGTAGATGTCTTTGGGGCAGGCATTATTCTTCCTTTCGCCCTGCCTCCCTCTGAGGCTTGGGGCCTGACCCACAGCAGTTTTCCTGTGTGAAGAGGCACCTCTTCCTTGGAGCCCTCCCTGATACACCGGGCAGAGGTGGCTGCTCTGTAGTCCGCACTCCCATGGCCCCAGGCACTCTTTGCCATACTTGTGTGGCAGTGCTCGTGGTAGGTCTTGCTCCCTAACTGAGGATGTGTGGGCAGGACCTGACCTTCTTCTCCCTGGGTCCCTAGTGTCTGGCAGTGCCAAATAAACACATAGGGTTTGTCTGGGGAGCAAGTGCTGGGCGGGATGGAGAGCTTTCCCAGGGCCCCTGGAACACAAGCAACTGCCCTAGGTGGAAACGGATCCTTTTCTTCAATCCTGGGATCTCTTGGTGGCAAAGTGAAGCATGGGTCATAATATCTATTTTACAAGGGAGAAAATAGAGGCTCAGGACTTCACTCTGGTAGTCCAGTGGTGAAGAATCTGCCAATGCAAGGGACACAGGTTCAATCCCTGGTCCGGGAAGATTCCACAGGCCTCAGAGCAACTAAGCCCGTGTGCCACAACTATTGAGCCCGTGCTCTGCAACAAGAGAAGCCGCTGCGATGAGAAGCCTGCGCACCGCAACGAAGAGAAGGCCTGGCTCACTGCGACTAGAGAAAGCCTGCACGCAGCAGTGAAGACCCAGTGTAGCCAAAATTAAAAATAATAGAGACTCTGAGAGGTTAAGTGACTATCTGGACTCCCCAGGGAAAGTGATGGAGCTGAATTCTAACTCAGTTCTTGTTCTCTCTCCCCCATCTCACTCAGTTGTTATTTATTTTTCAAATTGTCTGTTATGGGTTGAGTTGTGGTCCACATAGATTTAAACATTCAAGTTCTAATCACCAGTGCTTCAGGATATGACCTTATTTGGGAACAAGATCATTGCAGGTATCATGAGTTAAAATGAGGTCATACTGGGTTAGGGTGGGCCCCCAATCCAGTATGACTGAGGTCCTTCTAAAAGAGGGAAATTTGGAAGAAGACTCTCACACACACACAGAGGAGGCTCTGTGAAGATAAAGGCAGAGATTGGGATGATGCTCCCTAGAAGCCAAGGAACGCCAAAGATGGCCAGCACACCACCCACAGCCAGGGGAAAGGCCTGGAGCAGACTCTCTCTCACATTTGTCTAAAAGGAACCAAACCATCTGACACCTCAGTCTTGAATTACTAGCCCCAGAACTATGAGAAAATACATTTCTGTTGCTGACGGCAACCAGTTTGAGGTACTTTGTTTCGGCAGCCTTGAGAATTGATGACACTGCCTGCCGATGCAGGACCAGGCCTCAGAGAGGTTGAAGCCTGTCTGAGCTGACCGCTCCCAGGCCTCCAACCTCCTCTCCCTCCCCTCCCCTCCTGCCTCTCCGTGAGCTGCAGTCACAGCGGCCTTGCACGTATTCCCTGCTTAACAGCGGTGCTAGGGTATAATGCACGCACAGTGTAGTGTGCGGTTTGACAAGTTTGGACATATGTATATACCCACGCAGCTGTCACCACTATCAAGATAATGAACAGATCAGTCACCCACCTCCTAGCCCAGGAGACAACTGTCACCATAGATTAGCTTGCATTTTCTAGAATTTCGCACAAAGGGAATCTTCCGGTAAGTGTTCCTTTTGTTTTGCATACTGGGCTTTTCCCAGTTTCTTAGAACTCCTACTGCCCTCCTGCCTTGTGGTCTGAACTTCCTCTTCCTGTCCTCCTCCTCACCCCTTGTTCAGTCATGTCCGACTCTTTGCGACCCCATGGACTGCAGCACACCAGGCTTCCCTGTCCAGCACCAACTCCTGGAGCTTGCTCAAACTCATGTCCATCGAGTCACTGATGCCATCCAACCATCTTATCCTCTGTCATCCCCTTCCCCTCCCGTCTTCAATCTTTCCCAGCATCAGGGTCTTTTCCAATGAGTCAGTTCTTTGCATCAGGTGGCCAAAGTATTGGGAGTTTCAGCTTTAGCATCAATCCTTCCAGTGAATATTCAGGATTGATTCCCTTTAGTATTCACCCCTTGTTAACATCGCCCCATTCTCTTCAGTTTATCAGAGAAGGCTTCCTGAGCCCCCAGACCAGAAGGTCCCCATCTAACACAGTTTGCTAGCCCTGCGTCTGCCCCTGGAGAGAGCACAGGGCTGTTATACATCACCTGTGCGACAGGTTCATGCCTGTTTTGCCCACCGGTCTTGACAAGGGACAGGCCTGTGATGGACTCTGCTCACCTTTATCCCTGGCTCCTGGTAAAGGGGTGAACAGAGGAAGTAATGCATGCCTGTGATGGGAGAGCCAAAAGCATGGGGCTAAGGAGCTGAGTCTCTGTAGTCAGCTCACCAGTGATCTCGGGCAAGATCATCAAGCCTGCTACCTTCCTCCTGCTCCAGTTTCCCATCTTCTCTTCCCCTATCTCCACTGCACTGCGTGGCTGGAGGGATCTTAGTTCCCTGACCAGAGATTGAACCTAGGTCCTTGGCAGTGAGAGGGTGTCGTCTTAACCACTGGACCACCAGGGAATTCCCTCCAATCTCCCATCTTCTCTACTGCCGCCACCACCCCAGCCCCGCCCCAGGAAGCATTTGGGCAACCCTGGAGAGTGAAAAAGTTGGCTTAAAGCTCAACATTCAGAAAACGAAGATCATGGCATCCGGTCCCATCACTTCATGGGAAATAGATGGGGAAACAGTGGAAACAGTGTCAGACTTTATTTTTCTGGGCTCCAAAATCACTGCAGATGGTGACTGCAGCCATGAAATTAAAAGACGCTTACTCCTTGGAAGGAAAGTTATGACCAACCTAGATAGCATATTCAAAAGCAGAGACATTACTTTGCCAACAAAGGTTTGTCTAGTCAAGGCTATGGTTTTTCCTGTGGTCATGTATGGATGTGAGAGTTGGACTGTGAAGAAGGCTGAGTGCCGAAGAATTGATGCTTTTGAACTGTGGTGTTGGAGAAGACTCTTGAGAGTCCCTTGGACTGCAAGGAGATCCAACCAGTCCATTCTGAAGGAGATCAGCCCTGGGATTTCTTTGGAAGGAATGATGCTAAAGCTGAAACTCCAGTACTTTGGCCACCTGATGCGAAGAGTTGACTCATTGGAAAAGACTCTGATGCTGGGAGGGATTGGGGGCAGGAGGAGAAGGGGACGACAGAAGATGAGATGGCTGGATGGCATCACTGACTCGATGGACATGAGTCTGAGTGAACTCCGGGAGTTGGTGATGGACAGGGAGGCCTGGCGTGCTGCGATTCATGGGGTCGCAAAGAGTTGAACACGACTGAGCGACTGATCTGATCTGATGGCTCAGAAGGTAAAGGATCTGCCTGTCAATGCAGGCGACGTGGATTCGATCCCTGGGTTGGGAAGATTCCCTTGGAGTAGGAAATGGCAACCCACTCCAGAATTCTTGCCTGGGAAATCCTATGGACAGAGGAACTACAGTTCATGGCAATGCAGAGTCAGACACGACTGGAGGACCAACAGTACCCGCCTCCATCATGGTCTGTGGCCTGAGGGATCCTAGTTCCCCGGCCAGGTATCGAACCAGGGTCCTTGGCAGCCAGGCTGCCTCGTCCTAACCACTGGATCACCGGGGAATTCCCTCCAGTTTCTCATCTTTAAAATGGGTGCAATAATAGTACCGTCCTCCCTAGGTGGTCCTGAGGTCTGAAGGATGTGCTGCACGGAAGGAAGCTCCTGACACGTACAGTTGGCCCTCAGTAGTGGTGGCCAGACATTCTGGGGGTGCTGCCAAGGAATATGACAGTTGTGTGGCTCCAAGCTGAACTCTTCTTCTGGATGGTGGGTCTGCAAGGCTCGTGCTCCCACTGTCCCCCTTGCTAACAAGCTCCCTAGTTACAAGCCTCTTTTTGGATCAGTGGTGCTGAGGAATTGACTGATCAGGGATAAATCACTGGTGGGAACTTGTTCCGGTCTGCTGTTGGGATTTCATTGGCTGCTGACAGTGCTATGGTGTCCTCGAGTCTTCTGCTGGGGACTCAGGCTGGATTCATTCAGGTCAGATGTTTATGCAGCGGACGTGGAATAATGGGTCTGCAGGTCCTTTGGAAGGCAGAGCCAACAGGTGTGCAGGCGATGTGCGGCTGTGGGTGTGCCGCCAACTCGACATCAAGAAAGCCCCCCAGGCTCTGGGACCTTTCAGTTTTCTGGAGAAGCCCCCGTGAGGGTGTGCCCTGGCCTCCACTGGGACCTGGCTTAGTGTGAGAAGAGGTTAGGAAGGACTCTTGAGTGGCTAGACTACTGTGTCTAGCTAGACACTCTATCTAGGCTACTGTGGCCCAGTTGAGGGAGCCTTTGAAGACAGGGCAGGGTAGCATCAGGCTCCGTGGAATCGAGGAGATGCTGGGCCAGGCCCGGGTGGGGTCTGGGCTCAGAGCACAGCTCCAGACATTATCAGTTCAGTTCAGTTCTGTTGCTCAGTCGTGTCCGACTCTTTGCAACCCCATGAATCGCAGCACACCAGGCCTCCCTGTCCATCACCAACTCCTGGAGTTTACCCAGACTCACGTCCATTGAGTCAGTGATGCCATCCAGCCATCTCATCTTCTGTCATCCCCTTCTCCTCCTGCCCCCAAGCCCTCCCAGCATCAGAGTCTTTTCCAATGAGTCAACTCTTCGCATGAGGTGGCCAAAGTACTGGAGTTTCAGCTTTATCATCATTCCTTCCAAAGAACACCCAGGACTGATCTCCTTTAGGATGGACTGGTTGGATCTCCTTGCAGTCCAAGGGACTCTCAAGAGTCTTCTCTAACACCACAGTTCAAAAGCATCAATTCTTCGGCACTCAGCCTTCTTCACAGTCCAACTCTCACATCCATATATGACCACAGGAAAAACCATAGCCTTGACTAGACAAACCTTTGTTGGCAAAGTATTGTCTCTGCTTTTGAATATGCTATCTAGGTTGGTCATAACTTTCCTTCCAAGGAGTAAGCGTCTTTTAATTTCATGGCTGCAGTCACCATCTGCAGTGAATTTGGAGCCCCAAAAAGTAAAGTTTGACACTGTTTCCACTGTTTCCCCATCTATTTCCCATGAAGTGGTGGGACCAGATGCCATGATCTTCGTCTTCTGAATGTTGAGCTTTAAGCCAACTTTTTCACTCTCCACTTTCATTTTCATCAAGAGGCTTTTTAGTTCCTCTTCACTTTCTGCCATAAGGGTGGTGTCATCTGCATATCTGAGGTTATTGATATTTTCCCCAGCAATCTTGATTCCAGCTTGTGTTTTTTCCAGTCCAGCGTTTCTCATGATGTACTCTGCATATAAGTTAAATAAGCAGGGTGACAATATACAGACTTGACGTACTCCTTTTCCTATTTGGAACCAGTCTGTTGTTCCATGTCCAGTTCTAACTGTTGCTTCCTGACCTGCATACAAGTTTCTCAAGAGGCAGATCAGGTGGTCTGATATTCCCATCTCTTTCAGAATTTTCCACAGTTTATTGTGATCCACACAGTTATAGGGCATGTGAATGGCACTCCCCAGGGTTGTGCAGTGTGTAACCTGTGTGGCCGTACATGGCTGCCCTGTCCAGGGTCCTGGTTTGTGGATTAGCATTTCCAGGCAAAGACCCAGACCCTTGGAAACATTGAGGAAAGCAGTGAGGAGTGGAGGGGAACGCTGGCTATCTGTGGGCAGAGTAGATATTTTGTAACCAGGTCTACCACTGAAGCTTGGGACCTCCGGCAGAGCCACCTTGGAGCCTCTGTTGCTGCATCATAAACACAGGATTCATCTGACAAGCCTCACTCACTGCATGGGGTTATTGAGGATTATGTGAGCTGGGGCATGTGGAATCTTTGTAAGCTGCTGAGCAGAATGGGCAGGTTATTGCTTAGCTTTTTGTGCCCTGGAGTGGGCGCCAAGTGTGGGTTAGGGGTCTTCCACATCACTGCTGTCCCTGGGAGAGGCGTGGGTACAGTCACTGCTTCCACGTGAGATTTTGGTTTTCTGGGCCTTTCTGGGGACTGGAGGCAGTATGAGACCCAGCTCTACGTGGGTGGATGTTGAAGGCTTAGGGGGAATCTCAGAGGAGTCCAGAGGGGCCGCAGAGCAGAGCCTTCCACACAGCGTCCTGCTTCCGGGGACTGTGCAGCTGAGAGCGGCTGGGGAAGCTGACTGGGTGGTCTCTGAGCACCCGGGGCTTGGGGTCCCATCTGGCTACTGTTTCCTGAGGCCCAGGCAGTGCTCTGCTCAGTGTCATCACCGCATGCTGGCCATGCACCACTGTCCTGAGTGTGTCCGGGTGGGTGTGTTCATGTCTCCTGTGGTTTTGGGTGGAGGTTCAGAGGGTGGGCTCTGGAGGGAAGCAGAGTGTGGTTTGAATCCTACTCCATCCTTTGCCACTCTGGGGTCTTGGAATGAACTGCTTTACTTTCTCAGACCCCAGTTTCTCCACCTGCAAAGTGGGCATAGGGCTTCCCCGGTGGTGCTAGTGGTGAAGAACCCACCTGCCAATGCAGGAGATGTAAGAGATGCCAGTTCCATCCCCGGGTCATGAAGATTCCCTGGAGGAGGGCACAGCGATCCACTCCAGCATTCTTGCCTGGAGAGTCCCATGGACAGAGGAGCCTGGCGGGCTACAGTCCATGGGGTGGCAAAGAGTTGGACACAATTGACGTGACTTAGTATGCACACAGGCAAAGCGAGGATAGTAATAGTACCACCTCCTGGAGTCAGCTGTGAGAATTCAGGGAGCTCAGAGCTCCTTCCATACAGACAAAGCACTCAGAGCAGGCAAGCGGGAAAAGGCACCAATGGGCACGACCTACCTGGGGATGGGCACTAATGGTTTAGTTGAGCCGAGGTCCAGTTACCCACGGGGGTCTCAGGATCCCAAATGCAAAGAACTGGGTATGGCTCCCTGCACCTCCAGGGCTTGGGGTCAGTGCGCTGCCTATGTGGGACCCGTGCTCTGGCCCTTAAAGTATGGGGTGGGGAGCAGGGGTGACCTTGTCTGCTCACTGCCCCAGGAACTGCTGGGATATTTTTTGGAGGAAAAAGTAACAGCAGTAGAAGTCCCTAGAACAAAACCCAGTAATCTCAAAGACTCACAAAAATGAGGTGGTCTCAGAGTACTGATCTGCCGTCACAGACCCCAGGGCAGACACAGGCAAAGAAAGCCCCAGAGACACGGGTCGCCTCCAAGAAGCTTCCGGTCTTCAGATTTGCAGGGCTCTACTGTTCACAAACACACTCATTTATTCCTCATTGATTTGCCCTCCATCCTGAGCTGTCTGGGTGAAGGGGCGGCAGTAAGTGGGGGAGCAGGGTGTCCTCGCGTTCCCTGCTTTGCGGTGTCAGCTCCGGCTGCCACAACAGAACACTGCGGACCAGGAGGCTTCAACCACAGAGGCTTATTTTCTCAGCTTTTCTGGAGGCTGGAAATCTGAGAATGAGGTGTCGACAGGGATCGTTTCTGGTGACGTCCCTTTTCCTGGCTTGTAGTCAGCTACCAACTCGATGGACATGAGTTTGAGTAAGCTTCGGGAGTTGGTGATGGACAGGGAGGCCTGGCGTGCTGCAGTCCATGGGGTCGCAGAGAGTCGGTTGCGACTGAGCAACTGGACTGCACTGAACTGAGGCAGCCACCACCTCGCAGTGTCCTTCTGTGGACTTCACTCAGTATGTTTGTAGAGAGAGGGAAGGAGGGAGCGAGAGAGGGGGTAGGAGAGGAGAGATGGAGGGATGGAGAGGGAGGGAGGCCAAGAGGACTCTGGTGTCTCTTCCTCTTCTTGTAAGGACACGAGTCCTATTAGATTAGGGCCTCACCTGCTTGACCTTATTTACCTTGAAAGATTTCTTTACAGGTCCTTTGTCTAAATACAGTCACACTGGGAGTTAGGGCTTTGAGTTGGGGGGTCATAATTCATTTCATAACAAAAGCCCAGCCCAGGGTGGTGGGTGCTAAAGAGACCGTGATGGGACAAGGCAAAAATGAAGGAGGGGACCCTTCCAGACCATCAGAAAAAGAGCAGTCTAGGGCAAGGGCTGCTCATTTGGCTCAGGGAACATGGAGAGAACAGTGGGTTTGGGGGTATCCTGTGTTGCAGCGCTTCGACCCTTACTATGGCGTATGGCCTTGTATCTGTGACTTAACCCCTCTGAGCCTCTATTTCCTCATCTGGAAAATGGGAATAATAGTATCCGCTCCATGAAATAGCTTTGAGGATAAATTAGGAAATTTACCTAAAGGGCTCAGCCCTGTCCCCAGAGCACTGTGAGGCAGGGGAGTGGCAGTGATGGCCCCTGGAACAGATGCCCTTGGGTTCCAGCGTAAGGCATGAGCTAGGGTGGCGAGCATCCCTCACTTCATAGGTGTTAATCTCAACGATGCATTAGAGAAGAGCTGCTGGGCGAGGCCAGGCAAGAGGGGCTTTGAGGCAGACGGGGAGACGGATGTGACTCATCCCAGGGCCCCTCAAGGTCGAGGAGATGCAGGGGCCAGCAGGCAAATGGGGTGAGCATGCAGTGAGCTTCATGATCACTGGATGGGACAGACGCCAGAGGCAGACACAAGCCCTGTTGAGGCAACAGAGTCCAGCCTGAGGGGCTCAGGGACCCAGTCTAGACATGTCTCACCTTTCAGCTCAGCAGCCTGCCTTCCCTTCTGATAGGAGAGGCATGACGCCAAAACAGAGTGCTACCAAATGTAGTTGGTGACATTCCTGAGTCAGCAAGCTGTTTCATTTCATCAAAGAGTATTGAAACTTTTTTTTTTTTGGTAAAGTGCAAAGTTTCTTTTATATGGTTTAGTGTGATCAGGGCCATTTTAAAAGATCGGTGCTTGGAAGCGGGGGCTCCAGAGCATTCTATAAATCAGAACAGTGTGTGCTTTCTCTTTGTGAGGACCGGTACTTACACAAGAGCCCCTGAAAGGCAGAGGGAACACCGAGGTCACAGGTCACAGGTCACGAGCTGCAGCTCCTGCATCTGTGGCATGTCTCATCCAGAGTGGACACGATCAGTTCTGGGAGCCTGTGTTAAAGGATCGGGGCACCAGCCTTGGCTGGCTCACTGTACCCTTAAAGTTCACCAGGGAAGTTACTGGGACTCTTTGAGGAAAATGATGCAGCCCTAGCCGGGATCTGTCTGGATGTTATTACGGGCTGAACCAACTGCATCCCTTCCAAATACTCCAGGCTTGGGGAGAGATGACCCCTGTCACAGCCCCTTCTGCCCTCAGCCCACTCCACCGTGGAGGTGGGGGGAGTGCCACGTCCGCCTCCTGCCATCTTGCCCACCCACACCTGGCCAGATAAGAGGCAGGTGTTGTGATGTTTTCCATGTCGGTGGGCTTCTGGGTTTCCCTTGGGCTGAGTGTGTGCACGCGTGCTGTGTGTTTCTAGTTGGGACTGGGAGAAACTCAAAGTGAACTATCTTGGAATCTCAGTGGAATTTCTTGGCATAGTCTTATCTTAGGAAGGAGGAGGCCACCTGCAAGTTCACTGTCCATGGCGGGAGGGTGGGTTTTCCTGGGGTCTCTCTGGCTTGAAGACTCATTCTTCTCCCCCTGTGTGGGAGCCCCAAGCCCGCCTCCGTGCTCTGGTAGACCCTGTCTGCCAGGCTGAGTAACCTAGTGCTTTGTCAGCGGTGGGGCTGACTCCCGCCAGCTGATGGTGATGACACCACTGGGCCGGGCTTCCTCTGTCCAGGCCAAGCGCTTGACGCTTGGTAGCTTCTTTCTCCCTCCTAGCAGCTGTCTGTGGAAGGTACTGCTCCATTCTGCAAGTTCCAGATGTGGAAGCCGAAGCCCAGAAAGGCTCTTTAACTTGCCCAAGGTGACAGCTAGAAATAGAGTCAGGGCACCAATCCAGACTTTCCAACTTGAGGTGTGGCTGTGGGTCAGAGAGCTTTCTTGACTCTTATTGGCTTTAGTCTCATGCTGCCCCTCCTTCTGCCCAAGTGCCCCCAAAGGCTCTCGTTGTCTCCTGGTCTCTAACCCCCCATACATGTGCTTCCTTGAGCTGGAACACCCTTCCACTTGGCCACCTCTGACTTTTTCTCAAGATTTGGCTCAGTGACCGTCTCCTCCAGGGAGCTCTCCCTGACTACCCCCAAAGTCCAGGCTGGATGCCCCTCCAGGTGGTCCCATGGCACCCTGGGCTTCCTCCCAGCAGATGTTGACACCCATTGTCATAAGTAGGGTTCTGTTTGTTCAACTCCTCCACCAATGCAAGCATCTTCAGGGGTGGGCCAGCTCTCAGCTGTTTGATGAATGAATAAATGAGTGAATGAATAGTAACTTGAGTCTCTTGCTACAGTGTCTTGTCAGCAGGGCAGCCTGGTTACTGGGTTTCCATTCCTTCTCATCTCCCTGTGCCTTGATTTCATATGAAAGATTGAGAGGTTTGCAGTGTAAACGAGGGAGCCCGCATGAAGCTCTCAGAACAGCCCTGGCCCTCCCGGCCCACGAGCTGGCCTTATTCTGGCGGTGCTTATCCTCCTGGGGGTGGGCAGCGAGGCTCGCCCCAGGCTGACCTACTTCTCCCTCAGGCGTGCTCCCTGGGGCGAATGACTCAGCGTTTGGAAATCCAGCTTCTTTTTTAAGGAGCCACATCATTCCCCCATCAAACTGAAGATATTAGGCGAGGTTAAATGCCTGCTGATGGGTAGGGTGGGATGGACAGTAAGAAAATTGTCTGGTTAAAACCAAGAGACTTCTTAGCAAGGAGGACAGAAAATATAAGGTGGGTGTGAGAATGTGGGGAGGTGAAGAGGGGCTGAGGCAGGAGATGCAGGAATTAGGGTCAGAAATGAGACTGGAAGCAGTGCTCATGGCTACAGGTCTGTAGATGCCACAGCCCCCACACCTTGAGCTCTGAGGCCACCCTGAGATTACCCACACAGGGAAACAATGGGGCTGTAACTCCAAGGGGAAGGTCCTTTCCTCCTTCACCTCTGTATTGTCTCTTGGAGACTTTTCCAAACTCCACTCTGTACAAATGAGTCCCGCCAACAGCTCTGGGAAGAGAGTTCTGAGGTCACATACATAAGCCCACTCCTGTGTCCACTCTGGGGTAATCATGAAGAATGTTCACGTGGGAAGAGCCTCATAGAATCCTGCAATCGAGAAGTCCTCCGAATGTTTAGGCCAGTGTTTCCCTGACTGCTTGACCAGGGAACCCTCATCCCAGCATCTTTTCACATGTTGTTGTTCAGTCACTAAGTCATGACTGACTCTTCGTGACCCCATGGACTGCAGCACACCAGGCTTCCCAACTTCACCGTCTCCCAGAGCTTGCTCAAACTCATGTCCATTGAGTCGGTGATGCCATCCAACCATCTCATCCTCTGTCGCCCCCTTCTCCTCCTGCCTTCAATCTTTCCCAGCACCAGGGTCTTTTCCAGTGAGTCAGCTCTTCACATCAGGTGACCAAAATGTTGGAGCTTCAGCTTCAATCTTTCCAGTGAATATTCAGGCTTGATTTCACATGTTACCCCCATCAACTTCCTCTATTTCTAGGAACCCCTTCCCCAGAAGGGGACTGGGACACTGTTCATAGCATTGTGATTGAACTGACTTTTATTTGCAAACTTCAACATGAAAAGTCAATTACAATCTGTCTTGGTTTCTCAGGGCTGCTGTGATAGGTGCTGTAAACAGGGTGGTTTCAAACAACAGACCTCTGTTGTCTCAGAATTCTGGAGGCCAGAAGCCTGTAGCCATGGTATCAGCAGGGTCTGGCTCCCTCTGATGCCTGTAGGGGAGGCTCCGTCCTGGTCTCTGGTAGCTTCTGGTGGATGCTGCCTCATGGCAGAATCATGCATCTCTTCCTCTGTGTTTACGTGACCATCTTCCCTCTGTGGGCTGTCTCTGTGTCTCTTTCCTTCTTAGAAGAATGCCGGGGACTTCCTGGTCCAGTGTCTAAGACTCCACTCTCCCAAGGCAGGGAGCCTGGGTTTGACCCCTGGTCAGGGAACCAGATCCCACATGCTACAACTAAGAGTTTAGGTGTTGCAACTAAGATAAGAAGATCCTGCCTGTTGCAACTAAGACCTGGAGCAGTTCAAAAAAGGAAAAGGAAAAGCCAGCTGGATTGGATTAGGATCTCATCCTAGCCCAGTGTGACCTCATCTTAACCAATCACATCTGAAAGGACCCTGGTTTCACATCAGGTCACGTTTTCAGGTGTTGGGAGTTGACTTCAGTATATCTTTATGGGGGACACAATCCAACCCATAATACAACGCGTTCACAGCAGGTGGTTTTGGGCTGGGAATTCACTGCAACCATCCAGAAAGGTGCTTTCTCCATCTTCAGAGACCTTGGCAATGATGTTGTCATGTGCAGAGTTAGTATGGATAGAGTTTCTGCCTGCCAGTCACTATGCAGAGTGTATTATGAATACAAACAGCATCTCGCTGCACCTCACCACAGGAGAGCTGGAGTTTGAAGCCGGGTCCGTGTGTTGGCACCATCCTGGCTTTTAGGTTCTGTGTTGTGCAGTTTCTGGTTGAAATCAATAGCTGGCTTCAGATCAAGTCCCCTTGTCTCCCAGATGCCTCTTCCACTTGCTCACTTTTTTTTTTTTTTTGGCCTTCGTATGTTAAGTGGCCATTTAGATTTGACATGTAGTGAATTTATGTTGAATTTATGTCCCTATCCTTCTCACGCTTTCCCTTTGTCTTCCTATTATCAATTTGTGAGAATTCCTTTTTTTTTTTTTTTGTAATTTTATTTATTTTTGGCTGTGCTGGGATTCTGTTGCTGTGCAGGCTTTCTCTAATTGCAGGGAGTGGTGACTACTCTCTAGCTGAGGCTCAGAAGTTGTGTCACACGGGCTTAGTTGCCCCGAGGCATGTGGGATCTTCCCAGATCAGGGATCGAACCTGAGTCTCCTGCGCTGACAGGCAGATTCTTCACCACTGAGCCGCCAGGGAAGCCCCAGTTTGTGAGAGCTCTTTATCTAGGACAGCTACTAACACTTTCTCTCTCAAATGTAAATATTTTCCCACTCCACAGTTTGTTTCCTTAATTTATTATATATTTTGCTATTCAAGAATTCAATATGTTTTTGCCAAGATGTCTTTATTTTCTTTTGTATGCTTTGAATTTCCTATCTCTATGAAAAAAGATTCGCCAATACGGACTTCATATTTTCTCGTCTCCTAAATTAAATCATTTTTCTTGTTTTACTTTTTTGGATGTAAACATTTATTCCAGCTGGAACTTACTTTTGCCAATAGAACTTAAGAGTCTGAGGTAGGGATACGACATTATTTTCATCCAGAAAGATACTCACTTGGGCTAGCACCATCTGTTAAGCCATCCTTTCCCGCTGAATTTCCACTCGCTCCTGTTGAATTTTCTCCAGGGAGGACAAGGCTGGGAAGCTGTCATGGAGGAGGTATAGTTTTGGGAACTGCAGGGGTGTTGGGATGAGGTGCTTTGATGAGGGAGGAGCCTGTGGAAGAAGGGAAAGGAGTTGAGGTCAGAAGGGTTCGACTGAGGATAAGAGGTTATGGGGTCAGAGAGCTGAGCAATGTCAGGTGCTCCATCAGTCACCCCTGGAGGAGCCACCCCAGAACCAGAACTTCCAGCTGCGGCAGGGCCAGCGCTCCTGGGACAGGGAGCCCTGTGTGGGCGCAGCGTGCCCTTGTCCACAGGTGTGGTCCCAGAGGCGTGGCGGTCTGGGGTGTTGATGAGAAGGCAGAAGCACATGGCCTGGGACTTGAGGAGACAGGTCAGAGGGATTCCTCAGAGGCTGGAAAACAGCAGGAGCCCAGGAGCCCAGCTTCCTTGATGCTGGCCGTGGATGCAGCATCCACTGCCGTGTCCCGCACACACCCCCGCCTGCCCACCCCACCCCATCGCAGCACTCACCTTCCGAGGATGCCAATGGATTCTTCCTGGAAGCATCTCCTACTTTGTATGGGCATGTGCTTGCCCTGTGTGTGGGGCAGTCTGGAAATGGTAATTAATTAACTAATGTCTTTAGGAGCAGACCTCAATGTAGGATGGGTGAGATTTGGTGTACAAATCCCCAGCTTGTTTGGTCCTTAGATGGGCAACTCTGAGCAGTGGTCTGCACCCTCCCTAGAGGTCCTCACCAGGACTCAACTCCAGTTGCCCATGGCGATGATCTTGGGAACACACCTTTCCCTCTTTCTTTCCCTCACTCCCCTACCTGAGCTTCCAGGGACCACCTCCCAGATCACCTCCTGGCACTCGCATCGTTATCTCAGAGGCTGCTGCTGGGGCAACCCAAACTCCAGTGTTAGGTCAGCACCCCAGAGGGCTGGTGGAACCATCTCATCCCTCCGGCTTCAGGCACGGTAGGTACCAGGGTATGGGGGAGGGGAGTGTGAGCCTCTGGGGAAGGGAGGAGAGGCTTGCAGAGTTTGCCCCAGGGAAGGCTTAGCACTGGAGGTTGTGAGCAACAGAAACTCCATTCTAACTAGTTTAACCCAAACCAGGCTCCTCTGTCCATGGAATTCTCTAGGCAAGAATACTGGAGTGGGTAGCTATTCCCTTCTCCAAGGGATCTTCCTGACCCAAGGATCGAACCCAGGTCTCCTGTATTGCAGGCAGGTTCTTTACCATGTGAGCCACCCAGGGAAGCCCACAATATTGACTTACAGAGCTGAAAAACTCTGATGATGGTACTAGTCTGATGATGGCACTAGCCTGAGACATGGCTGATCCCAGGGGCTCAAACCAAGTCAGCAGTTCTCTCTCCATGGCTCACCTGCCTCACTTGTGGTTGGTTTCATTTTGGAAGAGGGGCTATTCTCTAGCCCCAGGTTTATACTCTGCTAGCTTAAAAACCCCATTGGAAAGAGTCTTCCTCTCCTCCAGTAATTTTAGGGAATGTCCCAGCCCCAACTCTCACTCATTAAAGTCCCTTGAAAGATCAAAGTCTGAACCAATCCTTGAAGCCAGGTGGAGGCGGTGACTGACCGGCCACCCTGGGGAGTGAGCTCAGCCTCCTAAGGTGGGGGGCCTTGTCTCTCCCTGCAAAGATGGGCTCCATTCTCTATGGAAGAAGGGACAGGAAAGTGGAATCAACAGATGAGGACGGGTAGGTTGGGTTGGCAAGGGACAAAGAACAGAACAGCCGGGACAGGAAGGCAGAGAGGAAGACAGCAGGAAAGGGGACAATTTCGGTGACTTTCCTACAGAGCCCAGGGCTCTCTAGTTGTGCACGCTGGCCTAGTTGCTGTGCGGCGTGTAGGAGCTTAGATCCCTGACCAGAGATTGAGTCCTCATCCCCTGCATTGGAAGGTGGATTCTTTTTTTTTTTTTTGTGGTTAAAGTTATATAAATTGCAAAGGTTATATAAGGTTACAAAGGTTATATAAATCTTTATCTTAACAGGCCCTGAGAGTTTTCCCCTTTACCCCTAGGTGTAAAAGGCAGTGACCAAAGTTTTCCCGTTCTGTAAGTGCTTTGTGCAACAGTGTCCGTGTAGATCTGTTCCCATTCTGGACCTGGTCGGAAGCCTTCCTCCGGAGTCCGGTCTCACGTAGAAGGAGCCGGCTGGGGCCGTGACCTCCCACTTCTAGGCAGGTGGTGCGCAGTTGCGGGAAGGGTCAGTCCTGCAGAGACTCTGTCAGTCTGTCTCTGGCTCCCAGGAAGGTCATCTGAGTGAGACATGCTGGGGCTGGGGAAGGAGCCTGAGTTCCGAGGTGACTGGAAGGGGATGGGGGGGATGTGGGGGACCTCTTGGGGCTGCACAGGGTCCCGTTGTGGAGCTTCCAGAGCAGCTCCTCTTCTCCAGGGAGAGGCGCTTATTGCCCTTGCACTCCTTCTCCAGCGACTCCTGCAGGACCGCCTGCTCCATGGAGAGTTGCCTGGAAACCGCCACGTGCTTGTCCATCTGAGCTGTAAATTCTTCATGCTCCTGCTGGAGTTGCTTCAGTTTGTCCACCAGTGCTTGTTATCGTCCACCAGTTTCTCCATCTTCATTCACTTGACGTTCCGTTGGTGCAGCCTCTCATTCTTGATCTCCAACACAGCTTTCAGGCTTTCTCACTCTTGCTCCAGATACATGATCTGAGGGTTTTTTCCTTAAATTTGCTTTCTCTCTTGATATTCTTTTCTGTTCTTCTGATTTCAACTTTTCATTTAAAGCATCATTTTCACTCTTTAGATCATTGATTTTGTTTCTCCAGTGATTCCTGCTTCTCGTAAAGCAGATCCTCAAGGGATTTCTTTTCCATTTCATGGCTTTTCTTGATTTCTGAAAGAAGGTGGATTCTTAACCACTGGACCACCAGGGAAGTCCCAAGGGGGGTTTATTTTTAAAACTTTTAATTTGGAAATGGTTTTAGATTTACCCAAGATTTGGAAAGATAATACAAATTTCCTGTGTGTTCCCGTTCAGTCTCGTGTGAACATCTAATGTGCCCACAGTGCATTTATCAAACCTAACAAATAGTGTTGCTGCTGCTGCTGCTAAGTCGCTTCAGTCGTGTCCGCCTCTGTGCGACCCCAGAGACGGCAGCTCACCAGGCTCCCCCGTCCCTGGGATCCTCCAGGCAAGAACACTGGAGTGGGTTGCCATTTCTTTCTCCAATGCATGAAAGTGAAAAATGAAAGTGAAGTCGATCCATCGTGTCCGACTCTTAGCGACCCCAAGGACTGCAGCCTACCAGGCTCCTCCCAGGCAAGAGTACTGGAGTTGGGTGCCACTGCCTTCTCTAAGAAATAGTGTTACTATTAATGAAACTACAGACTTCATTCAGATTTCCCCAGTTTTACCCACTGAGTCCACTTCTCCTTTTTAGGATCCAATCCAGGATCCTAGCTTGCTTTCGGTCATCGCATGTGTTTATTTATAGTCATCATGTGTCTCCTCCAGTCTGTGACTGATTTTTCCATCTTTCTCTACCTTTCATTACCTGGACAAATTTGAGAGAAGCTATCAGCTATTTCGTAGAACATCCCTCAGCATGGGTGTACCTGACGTTTTCTCCTGAGGACACTAAGCTCATGGATTTGGGAACAAAGACCAAAAAGGGGAAGTCTTATCAGTGCATCGTACCTAAGGGCTCAGGGTACCACTGCGCTTTTCCACTGTGCTGCCCGCCAGGCTCTCTGCCGTAAAGTTCGTATTTCCCCCTTTTCCACTCTCTGTTTGGGGTTCCAGGCTTTGGACAAGCTTTATCCTGGAAATGGGGAGCAGACACCCTCTCTGTCCGCCTGGGTTCTCCCTGCCCCCGGGACCAGGCCTCTTCTTACACCTGCCAGAGTGGGTGCTGGTGCTGTGTACCCCAGCCCCCTTCACTCTCCAGAAAGGCCAGTGATGGCTTCTTCTCCAGCTTCAGAATCTAGGGCCATCCTGTCTGCTGGGTCAAAGGACCGCTGTGCTTCAGAGGTGGCTGATTTGGGGCCCTAGTTGTGTACATCTGGATTCTAATTGGCAAACTTGGGCCAACGCCAGGTATGGCTCTGCCCCAGCTTCCTGGAGAAACCAGGTGTTTTCTCTGCAACGAGGAGGGTTTTCTCCAGGGCAGTAAGGAGGGTTTGCTCGCAGAAGCAGGAGTAAGTGAGTTACCTAGGAGGCCAGCGGTGCCTCTCACCTGTTGGGAGGAGATGGATGTCTCTACTGCAAAGAAGGAGATCCCACCAGGGGGATCTCCTGGTGGCCTGAGAGTGGGGCTCACAGAGTGGGGAGGACACCAGCTCTGGTCCGAGCTGCTGGTGACAGCTGGTCTGCCAGGGTCTCTGCTGACCTGCGGCTGCTCTCTGGAATCGAAACATTTTGTAGATTCAGTCATTTGGGTCTTGTTGGCAATTATGTTCTGAGGGATAATCCATTGCTGGAGCGAGTAAGACCCTGTGCTTTGAAAGGAGGCCGAGCCTATAAAAATAAGCATGGTTGGTGACCCAGAAAACTCGGAAGTTTGTCCGATTCCTGTGCACGTATGGAATTCAAGTACTTTAGCTTCTTCTGGCATCCAGGGACAGGCTGGGAAGACACTGGGTTTGGGCTTGGGGTCAGCCCCGTGAGATGCAGGCCTTGGCTGCACCCTCCATTAGCTTGGGGTGACCTCGGGCAAGCCACCTGGCCTCTGGAGCCTGGTGTCTCCTCTGAGAAATGGGGATAATAATAGTGCAGCCATTGTGTTTTGCAGCTCAGGGGCTGTTTGGATTTGAGGTCATTAGGCAGGCAGGAAATTAAAAATACATATTTGCATGAGGGCTATTTTCTGCTTGGCCCAAGAAGGAGAAACAAGATTTGGGTGCTGTGTGCCTGGGGCCAAGAGGGATACTACGGTGGCAGGGAGGACCCTGTTTGCCTCCCTCGCCTTTGCCCAAAGGACTAGCTCTGAGTCCCGTGAAGCAGGAAACAGAAGTGGCTGCCTTGAAGAAACTTTGCAAGATGTGGGGCTCAAGTGGTGCTTCTTGGGGCCCAGGGGACAATGTGGGCCTGACCAGGAGGGCCCCTGGGCCATTTGAGCCTGGATACTGCCAGGGCTGGGGGAACACCACGAATACCTGGAAGATTTCCTGCCCTGGGAGATAGTCTGAACACCAGCCCCCGGGCAGGGTGGGACATGTTCCCGGAGGGGCTTGTGGGCAGCACTGAAGAGTCTGGAGTAGAGGAAGGTGAGCAGAGATCATGCCTGAGCCCATGGGAGCCCCAGGAACACCCGGAACAAGGGTCAAAGAGGCTGAGATCCTGAGGGTGGTGGCCTCGAGCTGGTGAGATGCAGGCTCAGTGGTCACGGGGCCCCCAGATGGACCTGCAGGGATGGTCGAGGACACTGGTCTATTATAACACCTTCCTCTTAAAGACTTGGGGGCAGGTGAGAGCACCGAGGGCAGGCATTGTCACAGCACTCGAAGTGTTGTGACGAGCTCCAGTGCGCCACACCCAGCCACCTTGTCATCGCTCTGAGCCTGTTTTCACACATGTGAAATGGAGATGATGGGAATGCTCTCCTTCCCCCAGGATTGTTACAAGGATGTCTGTGTGTGTGTGTGTGAGTGTTGAGTCACTCAGTCGTGTCTGACTCTTTTGTGACTCCATGGACTGTAGGCCACCAGGCTCCTCGGTCCATGGGGATTGTACAGGCAAGAATACTGGGGTGGGTTGCCATTTCCTTCTCCAGGGGATCTTTCCAACCCAGGGATCGAACCTGTGTCTCTTGGGCCTCCTGCATTGGCAGGCAGATTCTTTACCACTGAGCCACCTGGGAAGCCATTATAAGGTTGGAGTGACATAAATATGAGTTCTTCTCTGAGTCTGAATGGCAGGCACAAAGTCACACAGCTGAGCATAGGGGTCAGATTCTGTTTGTGTCATAATAAGCGATGTATCCCTGAATAGCCAATGCTCAGCAGGTGTGGTTGAAGGAAGAAGCGAATGCTGTTCCCATATTCCACAGTGTCCCGTTAGAGCCTGAAGTGCTATTTGGAGAAGTCCTGTTATGAACACACTCCTGCAGAAACAAGCAGAACCTGAGCTCTGAGCAATGAAGGCACCTGATGGTCACTGAGAACTGGCCCCAAACTTATTACATGTTGCATTCTTTAATCCTCATAATGATCCCATGAAGTGGGTCCTATGACTAGAACCCAATTCCCACTGCACATAATTCCCATTGTGCAGCAAAAGGACCAAGTCTTGGAGAGGCCAGGTGATGTGCCTGAGTTTCCAAGGAGGTAAGAAGCCAAGCCAGAACTTGAACCAGGTGGCTTACTCCAGCGCCCAAACGTTCTAGCCTTTCCTTTTGCAGCAGATGGTGGCAGAGAACTTGGTCCCAGGTATCCAGCGAGCAGGCCACCCCTGGACCCCATCTCTGGTTAACCAACCCAGGCCCCCCACTGCACCACACCACTAACGAGCAGTTTCTAGTCGGTTGCTGCCAGGAAACACAAGACCCCAGGTTTCCTACAGGAATTACATTAAAGGCTTAAGAGGCAGAGAATGTTTCAGAATAGCTATTGGAGCCAACAATTATTATTTTTTTTTGGTGCAATGGGTAAAATTTCTTTCTCTATTCTTACTCCCCTGCTAAACCACTCAATTGAATAAGTAAGAGAAACAGCAGCATGTGTTATTTGAAAACTGTTTAGTGCAATTACCTCTGCAGACTTTACTGAATTTGAAAATGATAGATGGCAAATCTTAATTTCCCAAGCTCTCCATCCTGGCAAGCAGTTTGTTAAAGACTAGCAGTGCAGCTAATCGCTGGTGCATAATGCCTGCAAATACAACGTTTTTCCTTTTTATATAACACATTATGCTAATCACCCTGTATTCCATTTTTCAATAAAAGGTCAGCAGAGCACTGTTTGTTCAGAATGTGCAATTTAAACTTCATGTCTGTCATTAGAGATAATCTAGGTTTGCTGTATCAAGTGGGGTTGTCATAGAAACCAGACCCGCAAGCTCTGTTTACGGCCTTTGGAGAATAAACACTTTGCATTTATTTCTCTGGAAAGGGGAAAAAAAAAACCCACATCAGAAATCATCGAACAATTAAGTGAGGTTTGAAAACAAAGCAGTGATAGCCTAGAAGAGAGAGCTATGTCATTCATCAAAAGTCAATAACTGTCAGGCAGTTGGGATACCGGGGCATTCTAGCAGGTAGGTGACTGGCGGAAGTGGTCGAGTATTTCCCCTGGGAAGAACAAGTAAGGGAGGGTGAATGTGTTATTATGCCAAGTACAGAATTAATTTAAGTGTGCTAATGGGCTTTATCCAAGCTAATATACCCTTGAAAAATATTTTGTATAATTTGCATCAAGTGCCTGATTAGGCTTTTTTGTGCCATATATTTGGATATTCATTTGCCAGCCTCACATAGCTGAAATGATTCCACAGTATGGTTTTTCTGATCTTTCTCTCCTCATTTATAAAGACCCTTCCTGGAAGCAGTTCAGAGATTCTGGGCTTAAGCATTTTAAGACCCTGCTTGAGTAGCTTTACCATATTTATCAAACAGAAATGCAGGATGCATTAAATTTGAATTAAATGTGAACACTTTTAAATTGGAATACTTTTTAAAGCGTAATTATGCCCCAAATATTTCATGAAATATGCTGAAGTTATTCATTGCTTATCTGAAATGCAAATTTAACTGGGTGTCCTATATGAAATCTGTCTTCCTGTGTTGGGGGGTGCCAAGGAGGTGAAGAGGTAATTCTCCGACCTCCTCTGCCAGCCTCAGACCTGTGATTCCTTTAACAGGTGAATGAGAAACCTGTGCATGGGATGTGTGTGCCTGTTACTGTTCAGTCTCTCAGTGGTGTCCGACTCTTTGTGACCCCGTGATCACAAAGCCCCTGCAGCATGCGAGGCTTCCCTGTCCTTCACCATCTCCCAGAGTTCGCTCAAACTCATGTCCATTGAGCCGATGATGCCATCCAACCATTTCATCCTCTGTTGCCCCACTCTCCTGCCCTCAATCTTTCCCAGCATCAGGGACTTTTCCAATGAGTCGGCTTTTTGCATCCGGTGACCAAAGTATTGGAGCTTCAGCTTCAGCATCAGTCCTTCCAATGAATATTCAGCGTTGATTTCCTTTAGGATTGACTGTGCATGACGAATCCTGTTATGTCACGGTGTAATTGTGGCTCTAATGTGCCGGAGGCACCAAGCAGAGTCAAGTGCAAAAAAGTCACCCACCTGGAAACAACCGCACACTGCTTGGCACAGCCAGCCCACAGGGGAATGCTTCTAGGGGTTTTCCCACTGAAAGAGGACCTCCTTCCCAGGGCTGGGAGCTTGCTGCTCCCAGTGCTCTGGATCTAGTCCCTCGTTTTTTTTGGAGCTGGGCCAGTGGAAGGACCTGAGGCTGGTCTGTGGGATGTGATGCTCAATTCAGGGCTCAAAGGGTGGGGTTCTATGAACTGTGGCCCTGGCTCTGGGCAACTTCACTGTTGTAACCTCCCCGCCCCCAACCCTGATGCAGGAGCTGCAAGAGACACGGGTTTGATCCCTGGGTCGGGAAAATCCCCTGAAGAAGGGCATGGCAACCCACTTCAGTATTCTTGCCTGGAGAAACCCCATGGACAGAGGAGCCTGGTGGCCTACAGTCCATAGGGTCGCAAAGAATAGGGCCAGACTGAAGTGACTTAGCATGCGTACCATCCATGCAACACCATTCGCAGAAATCTGGTAATCGGCAGAAGGTGCATTCGTTAGACAATTGGATTCAGGTTGATGAAGTGAAGTAAAACCCAACACACATTTCAGCATGTGGGAATTCAGTATTTGCTGCCCTGGCTCAGGCACCTCAGAGGACCGAAAGCCAGAAGACAGCCAGTCCTCCAGAGGGGTCTCGGCCAGCAGGGTCTCGGCCAGTCAAGCACCAATGTTGCTCGAGAATCGGCAGACGGTCCACGTGCCAGAGCAGAGGCAGAAACAAAGTGCCAGGAGAATGTGTGGGAGGAAGAGATGGATTCTACCCCGGGGCATCTGGGGAGGCTTCTTGGAGAAGAGGGATTCACAACTGATTTTTGAGTACAGAGTATTAAATCAGATTTAATCTTTGATCTTTGAAGACAGAGTATTAAATCAGATTAGTTAACACTAAAAAGTATGTCTCTTACAAGGACACTCTCACTGGCTTTGGGGGCCACCCCAATTCAGCACCATCTCATCTTCATCCTTAATTACCTCTGCAGGGACCCTATTTCAAGATAAGGTCACATTTTGAGTTGCTAGGTAGATACGAATTTTTGGAGGAGGCTAGTCAACCCACTACAGTTGCCAGTGATGAAGTCTTACTGCTGCTGCTGCTGCTAAGTCGCTTCAGTCGTGTCCGACTCTGTGTGACCCCATAGATGGCAGCCCACCAGGCCCCCGCCGTCCCTGGGATTCTCCAGGCCAGAACACTGGAGTGGGTTACCATTTCCTTTTCCAATGCATGAAAGTAGAAAGTGAAAGTGAAGTCGCTCCGTCGTGTCCGACTCTTAGCGACCCCATGGACTGCAGCCTACCAGGCTCCTCCATCCATGGAATTTTCCAGGCCAGAGTACTGGAGTGGGTTGCCATTGCCTTCTCCAGATGAAGTCTTACAGATTTCACCAAATGTAGAGTTTCTGCTTTCTCTTGAACTGCCAGATCTGGCCCTGGTGGACTGCAATAGACCGATCAGAGTGACAGCTGGCCTTCTCCCAGGTCTGCCCTCTCCAGGTACCAGGGGCCCTGCTCAGTTCTTCACCTGCCCAAGCCCTGCTTTAGTTCAGGTGGAGCCGTCACAGGGCCTCTGTGTGGCTGGAATCTGCTTCCTCTTTTCCCAGCTCCTTCCTAATGCCTTCTTCATGATGCACACTCATTTATTCTATGCATGAACTACTGGTTAACTATTTATCTCCAGAGTCACAAATATTTGATTCCAATTAGGGATGCCAAATTGAGACCCACGAAACATCAAAAATGCAGTGTATGTGTGTGTGTGTGTTGCTAAATCGTGTCCGACTCTCTGCAACCTCATGGACTGTAGCCCTCCAGGCTCCTCTGTCCATGGAATTCCCCAAGCAAGAATACTGGAGTGGGTAGCCGTTCCCTTCTCCAGGGGATCTTCCAGACCCAGGGATCAAACTCAGGTCTCTTGCGTTGCAGGCAGATTCTTTATTGTCTGAGCCACCAGGGAAGCTGCAAGTCAGGTGATTGAGAGCCCTGGGACACAGGACAAGGAGGGAGGATGTAGGCTCCCAGACCAGGCAAGCCATGCAGCTCCTGCTCTGATCCCTCTGTGGTCTTGGATGAGTAACTCAGTTTTAGCTAGCCTCAGTTTAACACCTATGAAATGGGTATAATAATAGTTCCCTTCAACGTTGTGAGAACTTGAAATACTGTGTGTAAAGTGCCCGGCACAGTGCTGGCACGCAGTGGAGTCTTAATAAATGTCTGGTGGATAAATGATACATGAACTAGTCTGAACTTGGAATCACTTCCAGCTAAAATAGGCTAAATAGTTCAGGTGCAAATAATAGTATCCAAACCACACTGAAGAAATCAGAAAAGAAGGTGATAGAATATTCCAAGAAAGATGCTTCTTGGCCCTGCAGTGCAATAAACTATACAGTTTTCTCAGTCAAAAGGGAATTCCCTCCAAGATCAGTAAGTAGTAATTTCAGAAAGAGTAATAATGACAAACCTCAGTGGTTATCCCAATAGATGTAGCATTTATGTAATTAGGGAGCAAAGTAAGATATTTTCCCAACATCTAGGATAGCATTTCCAATTGTGTGTGTTCTAAAAGCAGTTAATATTAACAGGTGTTCTGTGAAAAAAGAGTTTCTGGTTAAACAATTTGGAAAAATATTCAAGTATTAAAGTTTTCTCTGCAGCAGGAATTTCCAGAGCCTTTACTCTGTTAATATGAAGTATGGATTTCCTAAATGAGTATAGAGCATGGAGTATTTCCCAGATGTATTTGGGCAGAGAAAAACCACCTCCTCCCACCTCTTTTTTGGGACTAGCAAGGCGTAGAGCCCAGCACTGGGAAAACACAGCATGCTTTCTGGTGAGTACTGTCCCCCCACCAAATTCTAGATAGTTTTGTAGGTTTCAGGAGGGCTCTAGCCCTGATTAGAAATGGCTGGCTGCACAGTCCGGGATTTTTGGTTATTAGATGACAGGCTAAAAAAGGGCTATGGGAGGAAAGAAACTGGGCCCTGAGCCTATCTGAATGAAGTCACCTTTAAGGCAACCGGTCAGAGATTCCTGAAGGCAGCCTACAGACTGCCCAGAGAGGAAGGGATGGGGAGAGCCAGGGCAAGAGTCCAGCTTCCCCACATGGACTCTCACCTCCAGGAGTCCAGGAGGTTCCAGGACCTCCAGGCCCAGATCTCATTTTCAGAGAAGCTTCCAGCTAAAGTGCTGGAACACAGAGAGGGCTTCCTGGGTCTAGGGGTTGGAGATGGCCTGTTCCTGAAGCTGTCACCTTCAGGCTCCTTATTTCTCTGCCACTAAAGCCCACCAGCAGACTCTGCCCGGTAACCCCCCACCCATCAAGACTCGAGAACCCAGGCAAAATTTATCAGCCATAGGGTTTAAGCCTTAGGTTCTACCTCTAAGTCATTCTTTTTCGTTGATTGACTTATTTTTATTTGTTTATTTTTGGCTGCCCTGAGTCTTTGTTGCTGTGTGCGAGCTTTCTCCAGTTGCAGCAAGTAGGAGCTCCTCTCTAGTTGTGGTGCTCAGGCTTCTCATTGTGGTGGCTTGAGTTGTGGAGCACAGGCTCTAGCACGCGGGCTCAGCAACTGTGACGCATGGACTTAGTTTCCCCCTGGCATGTGGAATCTTCCTGGACCAGGGGACCCATGTCCCCTGCATTGGCAGGCAGATTCTTAACCTTTGGACCACCCGGGAAGTCTTTAAGTTATTCTTTACAATTCCTCTCCTCATATCTCTTGGCAGTTCAGTCACATGTCTCTCCTAGCTGCCAAGGAGGCAGGGAGATGAGTCTTTTACCTGTGTGCGCTTGTGTCTACCTGAAAAATCAGTGCTGTCTTAAGAAAAAAGATGGGGATACGGGGAGGATATGTGCATGCCAAGTTGCTTTAGTCATGTCTGATTCTTTGCCACCGTATGGACTGTAGCCCGCCAGGCTCCTCTGTCCATGGGATTCTCCAGGTAAGAATACTAGAGTGGGTTGCCATGCCCTCCTCTAGGGGATCAGGATCCATTACAAGGATCAAATCTGCGTCTCTTATGTCTCCTGCATTGGCAGATGGGTTCTTTACCACTAGGGTCACCTGGGAAGCCCGCTGGGAGGATACTGGGAAGTAACTAACAGTTTGCTGCAACATCCTTACTTAACTTTGGACAAGACACTCTTTTTGTTTATTTTTTTTATTAAAATTCCATACATGCTCATGGATGAAAATCTGAAAAACGTTGGCAATTTTCAAAAACAGAAGCGCTCTCGGTGACACTATCCTGCTTCTTAGAGATAACTATTATTAACTGTGTATATAAATGTTCCCTCCCCCTGCTGCCCAATTTTGAGGTCATATCTTAAATTTGATCTTCCATCCTGCTTTTTCACCATATTTTTGCATGTCACTGAAAACCCTTCACAAGTATTTTTTTAACAATGACAAGAGATGTATCATATGGCTGTAATTATATGTACCATCATTTACTTAGTTAACCTCTAATGGTTATTGAAATTGTTAGCAATTTTTTATTATTAACAATAAAGAACATTTCCTGGGTTTTGACCTCATTTTGGATGATTTCCTCAGGGTTTATTCCTAGAAGTGAAATTACTGGTTCACATGGGCTGACCTTTGAAAGTTTCTTGAATACACAATGTCAAATTGCTTTCCTGAAAGCTGATTCACCTCACTTCCTCCAGGATTGAGAAGAGATATAGGTTTTAAAAAATGTGTTGGCCTTACTTTTGTGATGGTGGTGATCAATTGATTATTGAAAAATCCTCCTCTCTGTCCTGTTATCTAACTGGCGTTCTGCCACACAGCTGACGTCTTTGTGCTGCAGAGAGAATGGGGGCCATGGGTCCTGTAGCCCAGAGAGCAGGCTCTCATTAACGTTTCAGAGATATCTTTGGCTACAGCCCCGTGCCCCATGTGTGGGACGATGCTGATCATCTCATCGATATGATGGTTTCCACCCTTCTCCAAGTTTTCCTGCTTCTCTTTGTCCCCTGGCTGGTTCTTTGAGAGCTCTAATCACCAGAGGAGAGGTTAAAGACGACCGCTGTAATCCATTCTGTCCATTCAGAAGGGTCATTTTCACGGTCCTTAGTTCCTTCTGTCACCAGCTGATGATGTGGTCACCAACTCTTTAGGAGGTGGACTTGAGGCCAGTCTTCGGGGCCGTAAGAGACACAGGGTCAGTTCCCCATTCATGACAGCAGTAGCAGCTGTCAGAGAAACCTGCATATGAGACAATCAAAGAAAGCTAATGCTTTGCCTTCTGCAAGTCTGAAGAGGAGAGCTCTCTGCCTTTCCTTTTCAAAAAAGGAAATATTAAAAAGATCTTTAAAAAAAAATTTTAGAGCAGGGCTTCCCTGGTGGTTCAGTGGTTAAGAATCTGCCTCACAATGCAGGGGACACTGGTTTGATCCCTGATCTGGAAAGATCCCACATACTGTGGGGCAGATAAGCCCGCAAGCTACGACTGCTAAGCCTTGTGCCACAACTACTGAAGCTCACACTCCTGGAACCTGTGCTCCACATCAGGAAAAGCCACAACAGTAAGAACAGCAGTGAAGACCCAGCACAGCCAAAAATAAATAAATAAAATAACATTTTTTAGAGCAGCTTAAGATTTACAGCAAAATTGCAAAAATAATAGAGTTGCCATGTACCTACACCCAGTTTCCCCAATTGTTCACACCTTGTATTAGTATGTTACACATTTGTCACATTGCACGAACAATGATTGACACTTTGTCACTAACTAAAGTCCATATTTTATTCAGATTTCCTTTGTTTTTACCAAATGTCCATTTTTCTCTTCCAGAATCCCATATTGGAAACCATGTTTTACTAGTTACCATATCTCCCTACGCTTCTCTTGGCTGTGATAGCTTCTCACACTTTCCTTGTTCTGGATGCCTTTGACAGTTTTAAAAATAATTTTATTTATTGGTTTTTATTTTTGGCTGTGCTGGGTCTTCGTGGCTGCACTGGCTTTTCTCTAGCTGTGGCGAGCGGGGGATACTCTTTAGTTGCGGCTTGCAGGCTTCTCATTGCGGTGGCTTCTCTTGCAAAGTACAGGCTCTAAAGTGCGTGGGCTTCAGTACTTGCGGCTCCCAGGCTCTGGAGCACAGGCTTGGTAGTTGTGGCGCACGGGGTTGGCTCTTCCACAGCATGTGGGATCTTCCTGCACCAGGAATCAAACCACTGTCTCCTGCATTGGCAGGCAGATTCTTTACTACTGAGCCACCAGGGAAGCCCAACTTTGACAGTTTTGAGGAGTACTCGTCAGTTATTTTCGGGCTTCCCTCATAGCTCAGTTGGTAAAGAATCTGCCTGCAATGCAGGAGACCCGGGTTTGATTCCTGGGTCGGGAAAATCCCCTGCAGAAGGAAATGGAAACCCACTCCAGTATTCTTGCCTGGAAAATCCCATGGACAGAGAAGCCCGGCAGGCTACCATCCATGGGGTTGTGAGAGTCGGACACGACTCAGCTATTTTGCAGAATGTCCCTCAATTGGGATTTGTCGGTTCCTCCCTCACCTCCCTTGATTTTAGGGAGGAGAACCACACAGGTAAACAGCCATTCATATCAAGGGTGTATGTTATCAGCAGGATAGCACTGTAGGTGTTCAGATCAGATCAGTTGCTCAGTTGTGTCCGACTCTTTGCGACCCCATGAATCGCAGCACGCCAGGCCTCCCTGTCCATCCCCAACTCCCGGAGTTCACTCAGACTCACATCCATCGAGTCAGTGATGCCATCCAGCCATCTCATCCTCTGTCGTCCCCTTCTCCTCCTGCCCCCAAGCCCTCCCAGCGTCAGAGTCTTTTCCAATAAGTCAACTCTTCGCATGAGGTGGCCAAAGTACTGGAGTTTCAGCTTTAGCATCATTTCTTCCAAAGAAATCCCAGGGCTGATCTCCTTCAGAATGGACCAGTTGGATCTCCTTGCAGTCCAAGGGATTCTCAAGAGTCTTCTCCAACACCACAGTTCAAAAGCATCAATTCTTCGGCGCTCAGCCTTATTCACAGTCCAACTCTCACATCCATACATGACCACAGGAAAAACCATAGCCTTGACTAGACAAACCTTTGTTGGCAAAGTAATGTCTCTGCTTTTGAATATGCTATCTAGGTTGGTCATAACTTTCCTTTCAAGGAGTAAGCGTCTTTTAATTTCATGGCTGCAGTCACCATCTGTAGTGATTTTGGAGCCCCCCAGAATAAAGTCTGACACTGTTTCCACTGTTTCCCCATCTATTTCCCATGAAGTGGTGGGACCAGATGCCATGATCTTCGTTTTCTGAATGTTGAGCTTTAAGCCAACTTTTCCACTCTCCACTTTCACTTTCATCAGGAGGCTTTTGAGTTCCTCTTCACTTTCTGCCATAAGGCTGATGTCATCTGCATATCTGAGGTTATTGATATTTCTCCGGGCAATCTTGATTCCAGCTTGCGTTTCTTCCAGTCTAGCGTTTCTCATGATGTACTCTGCATATAAGTTAAATAAACAGGGTGACAATATACAGCCTTGACGAACTCCTTTTCCTATTTGGAACCAGTCTGTTGTTCCATCAACTGGCCTAGGTAGTGTTTGTAGGCTTCTTCCCTGTAGAGTGACTTTCCCTCCTCCTTTTCTCACTGTGCTCTTTGGTTGGAAGTTATTATGCGTAGCCCGTACTTACAGACTGGGAGTTAGCCACTTCCCAGAGAGCAAAGTATTTATATAAATTATTTGGAATTCTTTTGCATGCAAGATTTGTTTGTTTTTCCCCATTAATATATTTATTTGTTCATTTCTTTATATCATTGTGGATTCTTGGGTTCCTTTTGCATGAATTATGCCTATATATTTTTATAACAGCTTTATTGACATTCACCACATAATGCATCCATTTAGGGCTTTCCTGGTGGCTCAGACGGTAAAGCGTCTGCCTGCAATGTGGGAGACCTGGGTTCAATCCCTGGGTTGGGAAGATCCCCTGGAGAAGGAAATGGCAACCCACTCCAGTACTATTGCCTGGAAAATTCCATGGACTAAGGAGCCTGGTAGGCTATAGTCCATGGGGGTCACAATAGAGTCGGACACGACTGAGCGACTTCACTTTCACTTTATTGACATTCACCACACAATTCATCCATTTAAAGTATTGTTTGTTTAGTCATGTCTGACTCTTTGGGACCTCGTGGATAGCTCACCAAGCTCCTCTGTCCATGGGATTTCCTGAGCGAGAACACTGGAAGGGGTTGCTATTTCCTTCTCCAGGGGATCTTCCCAACGTGGGGCTCAAACCCACGTTTCCTGCATTGGCAGGCAGATTCTTTACCGCTAACCCACCTGGGAAACCCATTTTTGTTTTTGTTTAGTCGGTAAGTTGTATCCAGATCTTTGTGACCCCATGGACTGTAGCACTCCAGGCTTCCCTGTCCTTCACTAATCTTCTGGAGTTTGCTCAAACTCATGCCCATTTAGAGCCTATGTAAAGTATACAATTCAGTGTTTTTTTAGTATACCCAAGTTGTGGGTCAGGGCAGACACTGAATCACTTCCCCATCCAGGGCAGCAGCTGGTGTCAAATAAACCTGGACATGAGACAACAAAGAGAGTTGAGACAACTGCAGCCACAACAACATTGGAGGATTTTTTCACTTGTCACCCCATAGCCATTGTCAGGACGTCCCTGACAGCTCAGTTGGTAAAGAATCTGCCTGCAATGCAGGAGACCCCGGGTCAATTTCTGGGTCAGGAAGATCTGCTGGAGAAGGGATAGGCTACCCACTCCAGTATTCTTGGGCTTCCCTTGTGGCTCAGCTGGTAAAGAATCCACCTACAATGTGGGAAACCTGGGTTCGATCCCTGGGTTGGGAAGATCCCCTGGAGAAGGGAAAGGATACTCACTCCAGTATCCTGGCCTGGAGAATTCCATGGACTGTATGGTCCATGGGGTCACAAAGAGCCGGACACGACTGAGCGACGTTCACTCACAACCATTAACAGCCTCTCTCCACTTGCTCCCAATCCCCCTAACTTTAGGCAGCTAATCATCTACTTTCTGTCTTCATAGATTTGCTTATTCTGGACATTTCATATGAAAGGAATCATACAATGTGTGATCTTTTGTGATAAGTTTCTTTCACCTTTGTTTTCAAGTTTCACCAATATTATAGCTGGTATCAGCACTTCATTTCTTTTTATTGCCAATTGTATTCCATTGTATTGTTATATCACATTTTATTTATCAATTCATCAGTTGATGGATATCTGCTATTGCCATGTTGGGACTGTTTTTTAAAATTTATTTAATAGTTTTATTTGGCTGCCAGGCCCCCAACCAGGGATTGAACTGGGACCCTTTGCATTGGGAGCATGGAGTCTCAGCCACTGGGCCACCAGGGAAGTCCCCATTTGGGGGCTATTTTGAGTAATGTTGCTATAACCTCTCATGTATAAGGGTTTGTGTGGATATTGGCTTTTAATTTCTCTTGAATATATAACTAGGAGTGGAATTGCTGAGAAGTGAGTGTAAAGAGGCATCTTATTGTGGTTTGGGTTGGTGTTTCTCTGATGGCTAATGATGTTGAGTATCTTTTAATGTGCTTATTGGCCATTTGTATGTCTTTGGAGAAATGTCTATTCTGATCTTTTTCCCAGGTTATAATTGGGTCAGTTGTCATTTTATGATTGAGCTGTATAAGTACTTTGTATATTCTAGATATAAATCCCTTGTCAGAGATTTGATTTGCAAATATTTTTTTCCATTCTTGGAATTGTCTTTTCATTTTCTTGATATTATGCTTTGAAGTATGATGTTTTATACTTTGATGAAATCTAATTTATCTTTTTTTCCCTTTTGTTGCTAGTAGTTTTGTCATCATACTTAAGAAACTATTGCTTAGTTCAAGGTGATGAAGACGTATGTCTATATTTTTATCTATGAGTTTTAGTTTTAGCTCTTACATTTAGGTCTTTGATTCCTTCTGAGTTAATTTTTGGTTATGATATGAGGTAGGAGTCCAATTTCTCCTTTTTGTATGTAGATATGCAGTTGTCCCAGAACTATTTTTTTGAAAGCACCAGTTTTTCCCATTGAATGATCCTGCCACCCTTTGTCAAAAATCAATTGTCCACAAACAAAAATGTTTATTTCGCAACTCTCGAATCTATTCTACTGATCTAAACATTTATCATTATGTCAGTATCACACTGTGTTGGTTATTGTAGAACTGTAGTAAGTTTTTGAAATCAAGAAACCTGAATCCTCAACATTATTTTTATTTTTCAAGATTATTGTGACTCTTTGAGGTCCATTTAATTTCTGTATGAGTTTTAAGATATGCTTGTCAATTCTGCAAAGAAGGCAGCTGGAATTTCAATAAGACATTGTGTTGAACCTGTAAATAACTTTGAGGAGTATTAAAAGTATTATCATCTTAACAGTAATAAATCTGGTCCATGAACATAGGATATCTTTCTATATTACATATATAATATATATATAGTTGTGACAATGTCATGTGACTTGAGGGATCCTCGTTCCCCAGCAGGGATTGAACCCAAGACCCAGGCAGTGGAAGCATGGAGTCTTAACTCTTGTACCACCAGGGAATTCCCACAGATTATATTTTTTTAAAACATTCTTTCATATATGCATTTGGTATTTTATAATTGTCATCATTCACATGTTATAATTTCTAAAATTGTTCCCTTTGATATGAATTGAGAATGTGAGGTGTCACTGTAATTATGAATATCTGAATATTTCTACTGGGATACCAGCTAGGAAATCACACAAAAAGAGTGCATAACAACATGTATATAACCTTATAGTCTACCTGTTTAATTCAACATCATGTAGCACAAGAGTCAGAAGAGATCTCCTATGGCAAGATTCTTACCTACAGAATTATGGAGCCAACAAAGCTGAAGTGGCCCCTTATGTCCTGAAAGCACATTACATGTGCTTTCTATTGTCTAAGTAAAAGGCTCAATCGGAAAAAGTTGGAACTCTACCAACATTGGATTTTTTCTAACACAAGAGTATTGCCTTGAGTCATCCTGCTTGCTGCACTGTTGAATTAAAACCCTTGGTGAAGCAATAAGCCCTGGAAATTGTTAAGCTGTTTTGTGCCTTGGAGGAAATTTAAGAACTAAAACCATGCCTCTGTCAAGTGTCCTCATTCACTCCAGAATCATTAAAATCTATCCCAATATTTGGAAGCAGATTTCACAGAAACTGTCATTTGCCATTGCCTTGCACTGGGATGACAGTATTGATATCTTTTAGTAGAGCCAGGTCCTGATTTGCATCTGTTATCTGAACAAGGACAGCATCAAACAAAGATTCCTATTTTCTGAGCCTGTCTGGAAGGTTCGAAGACCTCCTGTGCTTTTTAGTTTTTTAAATCAAAAATTCAATTTTGAGATGAAGGTAGATTCACACGCAAGTTTTATTGTTATTTATTTTTATTTATAACTGCTCTGCAATGCCGTGTTGTAGTTTCTGCTGTACAGGGAAGTGAGTCAGCTGTATGTGTACAGGGGTCCCCTTCCTCTTGGGCCTCCGTCCCACCCCTCCCATCCCACCCATCTACGTCATCACAGAGCATCGAGCTGAGCTCCCCGTGTAGACAGCAGGTTCCCACTAGTTATTTAGGGTCAGACACGACTTAGCGACTAAGCAACAGCAACAACAAAGTGTATATATGTCAATCCTAATCCCCCAATGCATCCCAGCTTTGAGAATTAATAGAGTGATCTCTTCTACGCTTTATGTATTTTCCCCCTATGGTAGCCTCTTGTAGAACCATAGTACAATATCACCACCAGAATATTAAGATTCATATGAGCAAAATACAAAATATTTCTATCACCCACAAGGTGCTCTTTTATAGTTATATCCATTTCCCTCCTACCTGCATCCTTGGACCCCAAGCCACCACTAATCTGTTCTATGTTTTTATATTTTTGTCATTTTAAGAATGTTATATAAGTGGAAACATGATAGTCTGTAACCTTTCAGAACTGACTTCTTTTTTTCACTCAGAATAATTCTCTGAAGACTCATTCATTCATGCTGTTTATATTAATATTTTGCTCCGTTTTATTAAGTAGTATTGCATACTGCGTACCATAGTTTAACCATACATCCGTCAAAGAACATCTGGATTGTTTCTACTTTTGGCAATTATGAATAAAGCTGCTATAAACATTCATGTACAGGTGTAAGTGTTGCCATAAGCCTCCATTTCTCCGGGATAAATGCCCAGGAGTGTAAGCATTGGGTCACGTGGTAGTGGCATGTTCAGCTTTGAAGAAACTGTGTAAGTGTTTTCCAGGGTGACTCTACCATTGTGCATTCCCACCAGCAACAAGGTGTAAGTGACCTACCTCTGTATCCTTGTCAGCATTTGGTGGTGTTTTGATTTTTTATTTTAGTCATTTGATAGGTTTGTAGTGATGGCTCATTGTTTTAGTTCCATTTTGACTAATGATAACGAACATCTTTTTATGTGCTCGTTTACCACTGTATACTCTCTTTGATGAATTATCTTTTTTTGCCTTTTGTACATTTAAAAATTAGATTGCCTTTTTAACCGTAGTTTTTTTTTTTTTTTAATATATTCTAGACACTGGTCCTTTGGCGGATATGTATTTTACAAATACTTCTTCTATAGCTTGTGTTTTTATCTTCTTAGTTCAGTTCAGTTTAATCGCTCAGTCATGTCTGAGTTTGTGGCCCCCATGGACTGCAGCACGCCAGGCTTCCCTGTCCATAACCAACTTCCGGAGTTTACTCAAACTCATGTCCATTCAGTCAGTGATGCCATCCAACCATCTCATCCTCTGTTGTCCCTTTCTCCTCCCACCTTCAATCTTTTCCCGCATCAGGGTCTTTTCAAACGAGTCAGTACTTCGCCTCAGGTGGCCAAAGTATTGGGATTTCAGCTTCAGCATCAGTCCTTTCAATGAACCTTCAGGACTGATTTCCTTTAGGATGGACTGGCTGGTTGGATTTCCTTGCTGTCCAAGGGACTCTTAAGAATCTTCTCCAATACCACAGTTCAAAAGCACCAATTCTTAGACGCTCAGTTTACTTTACAGTCCAACTCTCACGTCCATACATGACCACTGGAAAAACCATAGCTTTATCTTCTTAACAGGGTCTTTTATGAAACAAAATTTTAAATTTTGATGAACTCAAATTTGTCAACTTTTCTCTTTTGGTATCAAATCTAAGAGTGGTTTGCCTAGCCCTAGATCTCAAAGATTTTCTCCTGTTGTTTTTCCTAAAAGTTTTACAGTTTTATGTTTTGTACTTAAGACCATAATCCATCTTTTTTTTTTTTTTTTGCAATGGAAACAGAAGCCTCCCTGTCACACCATTTAAAAAATTTTATTTTTATTACAAAATTATTATTTTTTGGCTGTGCTGAGCAGCATGTGGGATCCTATTAATAGTTCCCTAACATTCAGAAAACGAAGATCATGGCATCTAGTCCCATCACTTCATGGGAAATAGATGGGGAAACAGGGGAAACAAGGTCAGACTCTATTTTTTTGGGCTCCAAAATCACTGCAGATTGTGATTGCAGCCATGAAATTAAAAGACGCTTACTCCTTGGAAGGAAAGTTATGACCAACCTAGATAGCATATTCAAAAGCAGAGACATTACTTTGCCAACAAAGGTTTGTCTAGTCAAGGCTATGGTTTTTCCTGTGGTCATGTATGGATGTGAGAGTTGGACTGTGAAGAAAGCTGAGCGCCGAAGAATTGATGCTTTTGAACTGTGGTGTTGGAGAAGACTCTTGAGAGTCCCTTGAACTGCAAGGAGATCCAACTGGTCCATTCTGAAGGAGATCAGCCCTGGGATTTCTTTGGAGGGAATGATGCTAAAGCTGAAACCCCAGTACTTTGGCCACCTCATGAGAAGAGTTGACTCATTGGAAAAGACTCTGATGCTGGGAGGGATTGGGGGCAGGAGAAGGGGACAACAGAAGATGAGATGGCTGGATGGCATCACTGACTTGATGGACGTGAGTTTGAGTGAACTCCGGGAGATGGTGATGGACAGGGAGGCCTGGCGTGCTGCGATTCATGGGGTTGCAAAGAGTCGGACACGACTGATAGACTGAACTGAACTGAAACAGGGATCAAACCCATATCCCCTGCATTGAAAGGGTGGAGTCTTAACCACTGGACCTCCAGAGAAGTTCCCCCATGATCCAGTTTGAGTTCATTTTTATATAAGGTATATAAGATTTAATAAGATTTTTATATAAAGTATATGAGATTTAATACTATTTTTGTAAGCTAAGCTAAGCTAAGTCACTTCAGTCAGTGTGACTCTGTGCAACCCCATAGACGGCAGCCCACCAGGCTCCCCCGTCCCTGGGATTCTCCAGGCAAGAACACTGGAGTGGGTTGCCATTTCCTTCTCCAGTGCATGAAAGTGAAAAGTGAAAGTGAAGTCACTCAGTCGTGTCCGACTCTTAGTGACCCCATGGACTGCAGCCCACCAGGCTCCTCCATCCATGGGATTTTCCAGGCAAGAGTACTGGAGTGGGGTGCCATTGCCTTCTCTGACAATTGCTCTAGCATCATTTAAAAGACTATCTTAAAATAAATAAATAAATAAATAAATGGCTGTCTTCCCTTCATCAAAATGCTTTTGCATCTTCGTCAAAACTCAGATGGCGCATTTGTGTCGGCGTGTTTCTGGGTTTCTATTTCATTCATTAGTTCGTGTGTGTGTCCTTCCACCTGCGTCACACAGTGTGGGTCGCAGGAGCTTTCTTCTCTCTCAGAATTGTCTTTGTTCTTACAGTTCCTTTTCTTTTCTATATAAACTTTAGAAATAACATCTGTATCTACAAAAATTCTTGCTGGGATTTTGAAAGTAATTGTATTAAATCTGTATATCAGTTTGGGGAGAATTGATATCTTTTATTGTATTGAGTTTTCCAGCCTGTGAACATGGTGCATCTCTCTTTATTTAGAGATTCTTTTACTTCTTTAATCAGCATATTGTAGTTATACACATGCAAGTCTTATCAATATTTTGTTAGATTTATGCTTAAGTATTTCACTTTTGGGGAGCAATTTAAAATGATACTATATTTTTTATTTCAGTGTCTACATGTTCATTCCAAGTATATAGAGATAAAATACATTTTTTGATTTATGTAGATTTTTCTATCAATTTTGTACATAAGAAAATGCTTATGTACACTTCTTTAAAAAGATTTATGAGGTGTAACAAAGTATTTGTTTCTATCGCTGATAAAATGCTTGGTGAAATTTTTCCATGTTTTCTATAATAAGCATTCTTTTACTTACATACAGACATATATTTTGGCTTGTTGAAACAATGCAAAGTCATTTTATTAGGAAAGTAGGCTTTGGTCCCTAAATCACTTTAATTTGAAAATCAGTGTAGATATAACTTTCAACATTTTATTATGGAGACTATTCAGTGATTGCATATTATTATTCATTTTACTAATTTGATTATCATAAAATATTGATTTAAGCCTGGTTCATTTGCATAGACACACAATTAATGTTCCTATGTTGCTTTTGTCTCATCTGCTTTTCTTATTATTTAAGTATGCATGAAAATATTACACAAAAACATATTACCTGACATCTAAGAAATCCAATAGATTTTTATATGTTTATCTCATATTCTATAACCTTGCTAAAATCATTTATTAGTTCTAGGAGTTTTTGTAGATTTGCTTAGTTTTACTGTGTAAATAATCATGTCATTTGCAAGGAGAGACTGTTTTCCTTCTTTCCTTCCGATCTGTATGACTTCGCTTCTTTTTCCAGCTTTGCTTCTCTGGCTAGGTCATTTTGCGCTGTGTTAAGTAAGAGTAAATGTCTTTGTCTTGTTCCCGACTTTAGAGAGTAAAGAATCACTCTCTCACTGTCAAGTATAATGTTCACTGTGGGGCTGTGTAGATGCTCTTTATCACACTGAGAAAGCTCTGTTTCTGTTTGCTGAGAGTTCTTGACATGAATGTGTTTTGAATCCTGTACAATGATTTTTTTGCATCAAGATGAACATGTGATTGATTGTTCTTAATTAGCTTGTTAATATGATGGGTTATATTGATTGATTTGTCGATATTAAACCAGTCTTGCACCTATAAAATAAACCTTGGTTGGTCTTAGAGTGTAATTCTTATGGAATATTGCTGAATTCTATTTCTTAGTATTTTGTTAGGGATTTTTGTGTCAGTATTGAAGAGGGACATTGGTCTGTCCCACTGGACTGTAGCTTTCTCTTTTTGCATTGGTAACAGGATGATAATAGCTTCATAAAATGAATTGGGTGTTGTTCCCTGCTTTTCTATGGAATCTTTCCATAAATATATATATTTTATGTTCTTCCTTCCTTCTTGATGTTCTAAGATTTTTTTGTTTTATTGGGGTTTTTTTGTTTGTTTAGAGAACTTCCTTTAGCCATTCATTTAGAGTAGATCTGCTGGAACCAAATTCTCTTAATTTTCTTTAATCTGAGAATGTTCTCATTTCCCCTTCATGCCTGTGGGATGTTTTTGCTGGGTATGGGATTCAAGGTTAATAGTTCTTTCTTTCACAACCTTGATAATACTGTCACTTCCTGCTCCATGGTGCTCCATAGAGTCTAATAGGAAATCCACAGTCATTCTAATTATTTTCCTCAAAGGTAAGTTGTCATTTTTCTCTGGCTGCTTTTAACACTTTTTCTTCATCATTACTTTTTAGAATTTTAATTATAATGTGCCTTTATGTGGGTTTCTTTGGGTTTTTTCTGTTTGTGATTTACTCATCTCCTCAAATTAGTAGGTTTATGTCTCTTGCTAATATTTGGGATGTTTTCAGCCATTATTTCTTTGAGTCTCTTTTCAGTCCCACTCTATTTCTCCTCTCTTCTAGGATTTTGATAACAAGAATGTTAGATCTTTTATCGTAGTACCATAGATCTCTGAGGCTCTGTTTCTCTATTTTTTTTTTTTTCTTTTAGTCTATTTTCTTTCTTTAGTTCAGATTGGGTAATTCCTATTGTCTTGTCATCCAGTTCACTAGTTCTTTGCTCTGTTTCGCATTTGGCTATTGAGCCCACCCACTGAGCTTTTATTTCAGTTGTTGTGATTTTCAGTTCCAAACTTTCTGGTTCTTCTTTATTTTCCTTTGCTGAGGTTTTCCTATCTTTTAATTTGCTTAAGATGCATTTGTAATTGCTTCTTGAAGCATTTTTATCATGGCTGCTTCACAAAACAATTTCTTTTTTAATTGGAAGGTATTTACTTTACAATGTTGTGTTGGTTTCTGCCATAGGTCAACATGAATCAGCCATAGGTATTACGTATGTCCCTTCCCTCCCACCTCCTTCCCCATCTTCCCTCTAGGTTGTTGCAGAGCACTGGCTTTGTGTTCCCTGTGTCACACAGCAAACTCCCACTGCTATCTACTTTGCATATGGTAATGTATATGTTTCAATGCTACTCTCTGAAATCATGCCACCTTCTCTCTCCCCAACTATGGCTAAAAATCTCTTTCCTATGTCTGCATCTCCATTGCTGATCATGGCTGATTTTAAATCTTTGTCATGTAATTCTAACATTTCTGTTCTGTTGGTGATGGCAGCTATTGATTGTCTTCGCTCGTTTAGTTTGAGGTTGTCATGGGTCTTTATATGACGAATGATTTTTGACTGAAGCCCAGGCATTTTTCGGAGAAGGCAATGGCAACCCACTCCAGTACTCTTGCCTGGAGAATCCCATGGACGGAGGAGCCTGGTGGGCTGCAGTCCATGGGGTCACTAACAGTCAGACACGACTGAGCAACTTCACTTTCACTTTTCACTTTTATGCATTGGAGAGGGAAATGGCAACCCACTCCAGTGTTCTTGCCTGGAGAATCCCAGGGACGGGGGAGCCTGGTGGGCTGCCGTCTATGGGGTTGCACAGAGTCGGACACCAACTCGACTGATGTGACTTAGCAGCAGCAGCAGCAACAGGCATTTTTGTCTTGTGTCATGAGACTACATCTTATTTAATCCTTTAGTTTACTGGGTTTTCCTGACACCATTTCAGTAGGGGACGTTGTAGTGCTGCCTTGTTGCTGCCAGGTGGAGATAGAAGTCCAGGTTTCCTACAAGGCATTTGTTGACACCTGAGGCAGTGGGGGCTCCTGGTTAGTCCTGGTTAGGAGTTTGGGCTCCCCATGTGGTCTTCACTGACACTGAAGAGGTGGGGGCTCATTACCACAGTGCTGGGGTGGGATAAAAGCCCTGGCTGTCTACTTCAACGTCTCTGATACTATCTGGGTAGGGGTGCTGGGGCACTTGGTTACAGCCTTGAGAGAGTGGACTTCTAGGCTTCCCACTTGGCCTTTGCTGCCATGAGTAGAGATGGAACCACAGTTTTAAGTGGTGTTTGACTGGAGTAGAGAGGTCATGGGCTAACAGTGTTCTTTCCTGGCCCTTTGGCCAGGCTTTTGTTGGAGCTTTTTGTGTTTATTTATTTATATTTTTGGTCTGTGTGTATTAGGCTTTCTAGATTGTTAGAGGGCCTCAATTTGATAGAGGGCTTCTCCCACTCCATGTGGTGGGGGGAAGTATATGGAGTAAAGAGAAAACTCAGGAAACTCACCATATTGCTTCATGGACACCAGGGTCCCTAGCTGGTCTGCTTTCTCCCCTTCAGTATACTTGTGTGTGTGTTATGCATAATGTTTACGGTTTTTAGTTATACATAGCGGAAAAAAAAATAGGGGAAAATATGTCTATTCCATCTTCCTAGAAGAGGAAGTATCTTCTGGACTCATGGGTATTTATTTTATACTTGGTTCTAATCCAATACTTGGAGAAGGCAATGGCACCCCACTCCAGTACTCTTGCCTGGAAAATCCCATGGATGGAGGAGCCTGGTAGGCTGCAGTCCTTGGGGTCGCTAAGAGTCGGACACGACTGAGCGACTTCACTTTCACTTTTCACTTTCATGCACTGGAGAAGGAAATGGCAACCCACTCCAGTGTTCTTGCCTGGAGAATCCCAGGGACGGGGGAGCCTGGTGGACTGCCAGACATCTATGGGGTCGCACAGAGTTGGACACGACTGAAGTGACTTAGCAGCGGCAGCAATCCAATACTACTTTGTTTCGTTTTCTGCTCAAAATTTTTCAGCTACAATCATTGGTTGTGGTTTTTCGTTTGCATCAGAATCCACCGGAGCTGCTTCAATGGACAGAGAAGGAAGAAACACTATGGAAGGGCTAGGCCTCTGTTTCAATGTGGAAAGAGAGGCTTGGTTTCCTTTAAGTCCTTCTTTCATCCAACAGCTTGAGTAGAGGTCTTGAAGCCATTTCTGTGGCTCCCCAATAGCTGTCCAACATAAATTGGAGGTAGGCTAATCTGATTAGAGGGCAGAGGCCCTAGACCCTACTGCTCCTCCTTGGAGCCTTGATCCTGTCCCTTTGATTGTGACAATTCTTCCTCCCACCTTTGCTTGTGAGGAAATAGGATGCGGCCACGGTGATCACTTATCTGGGGTGACAGCAAGTAAACATGAAAAATGTGCTGGGGAATGCGAAAGGACAGTGATCAGAAAGGCTTTTTCTTTTGACCTAAATCATGATGTTTTGGGCGTCGGCGAGAGTTTCCCAAGTTATTTATAACTGTCCATCCCTGTTAGGGGATATATGTTTTATCTAAATATAGGTAATCTTTTCTAATCAAATGATAAATGTGTGTGTACCAAATGGAAGGCCCTAGTTAGCCATCTTGTTACAGAGGTTCAGGTGAATAATGGAAATATTACCGACATGACATTGGATCAGAGGCTTCAGAATACTCAGTGTTTGGATGTTAGGGCTCCTTAAGTTTTTTTTGGTGGAAGACCCTTCCTGGTAACAGAGGTAAGCTTCAAAAGCCAAATTCTTTTAGAATGATACTCAAGGTACTTCTGTTCTGGCAGCTAATGATTGTGTGTGTAGGAGGACTCTTTGTGTCACTTTGGAATTTCTGTTGTGAATAGTCGTCATCTGGCTCCTTATCTCCCATCCTTCTTGAGGGATCCCACAGGGGCATTTCAGTTCCAGACTTAGTGGGTGTCTAGTACTCATTTCCTCTTCACACAAAGGGAAATCCACAGAGTGTTAGAGCTGGCAGGAACCTAATTACTTCTCCTCTAGAGCAATCTTGAGGTAGTGTTATTATCTGCATTTAACAAATAGAGACCCTGTTGCCTGGATTAAGTTTCTCTTAGATCAAGAGTTGCCCAGGGTGGAGCAGGATTTGAAAACCAGTCTGTGTCTGGAATCCCAGATTTGTGTGTGTGTTTGTGTGTGTGACTGATATTTCATTTTATCTTTTAACATTTCTCAGAATTTTTCTCTATTTTTTGAAGATGAACATGCACTGATTTTGTTTATTTTTAAAATTTTAAATTATTTTTATTGGAGTATAGTTCATTTACAATATTGTGTTAGTTTCTGCTGTACAGAAAAATGGAGCAGTTCTATATATACAAATTTCTACTCTTTTTGATTCTTTTTCCATATTGGTCATTATAGAGTACTGAGTAGACTTTCCTGTGCTGTATCAGATCAGATCAGATCAGTCGCTCAGTCATGTCCGACTCTTTGCAACCCCATGAATCGCAGCATGCCAGGCCTCCCTGTCCATCACCAACTCCCGGAGTTCACTCAGGCTCACGTCCATTGAGTCAGTGATACAATCCAGCCATCTCATCCTCTGTCGTCCCCTTCTCCTCCTGCCCCCAAGCCCTCCCAGCATCAGAGTCTTTTCCAATGAGTCAACTCTTCGCATGAGGTGGCCAGAGTACTGGAGTTTCAGCTTTAGCATCATTCCTTCCAAAGAAATCCCAGGGCTGATCTCCTTCAGAATGGACTGGTTGGATCTCCTTGCAGTCCAAGGGACTCTCAAGAGTCTTCTCCAACACCACAGTTCAAAAGCATCAATTCTTCACGCTCAGCCTTCTTCACGGTCCAACTCTCACACCCATACATGACCACAGGAAAAACCATAGAGTAGGTTCTTATTTAGTTATCTGTTTAATACGTAGTACTGTGTAATGTCAGTGCCAATCTCCCAACTTATCCCTCCCCACTCCTTGGAGCCCCAGATTGTAACCATACACTTCCTGGAGGCGAGCCTTCACACATGTTGGTTTTCTTCTACACCAGTGAATGTTGCGGAGAAGGCGATGGCACCCACTCCAGTACTCTTGCCTGGAAAATCCCCATGGATGGAGGCGCTGGGTAGGCTGCAATCTATGGGGTCGCGAAGATTTGGACACTGAAGCGACTTAGCAGCAGCAGCAGCAGTGAATGTTAGAATCACCTGAGAAGATTTTTTACAAACACAGACACCTCTACCCCGACTCCCTGGTTCTGGTTTAATTGGGTGGATGTGAGGTCAGTGGCCTGATGGGTTTTTAAATATCTCCAGGTGATTTGAATGGGTGTCGGGGTCAAGAACCTCTGTTGAAACTCGATCGTATGGACAATTCCTCAATGTGTAGAAACAGACCCCAATGCCCAGAGGCAGAAGTGAGCCAGAGGTTGTGCCAGGACTCAGATGCTGCCCAATTTTCTACACACAAGGGGGATCTGGCTGAATCAGGCTCTTGATCTTTTAATTTATTTACTTATTTTGAGGGTTTACATTCTTTTAAACTGATTTTTAAACTGAGAATATTAAGAAATTGAAAATTTCAGATAGATGCTCAGATTTCAGAATTTACTAGACATGTCGAGTATCTGATAACACTTGACTGGAGCTGAGCCCAACTGTCCTTTCCAGTTAGATGCGTTCCCACTGGCATTCCCATTGCTGGTCTCAGAGACCACTGGAGTTTACAACTATTTTACTCCAACTGTGGGGCTTCCCTGGAGGCTCAGTGGTTAAGAATTGGTCTGCCAATGCAGGAGACATGGGTTCAATCCCTGGGTCGAGAAGATCCCATGGAGAAAGAAATGGTAACCCGCTCCAGTATTCTTGCACGGGAAATCCCATGGACAGAGGCACCTGGAGGGTTATAGTCCATGGGGTCGCAAAAGAGTCAGAGACAAGTTAGCGACTAAACAACTTCTCCTGTGATGTCCTTCATCATAAAGATTTGTGTTGTTGTTTTAGTTACTTTTCTTGATTGCAAGCACCTTAACATTTTCAACCTAAGGGCAACTCTGCCCCTGGGGAACATTTGGAATGTCTGGAGATTTGTCTGAATGTCACACTGAAAGCGGGGCACAGATCTCCCAGCTTCTAAGTGGGTAGAGGTCAGAGATGCTGCTAGGCATCCTACAATGTACAGGATGGCCCCACAAAACTGAGAACGATCCCACTCTGAAGGTCAGTAGTGAAGTTGAGAAACCCTGCCTCGAGGTAGTGTCTATGCCTCTTGCTCATCTCTGAACACCCCAGGCTCTGGGCCTGACTGGTGGTACGTAGTAGACGGTCAATTAAATGTCAGTTGGTGGACTGTGCTGGCTTCTCCTTTGCTTCCACTGGGTTTCGACCTGACTCAAGGTTGTTTTGCTCTGTGGGCACCATATGGCCTCGCCTAAATGAGTGAGTCAGTACAAAGCCTTCCATATGCAAAATAAGTGATCTTACGAATGAGATCCAGAGTAGGGACATGGTGATTTCATCTGAAGGCAGAGACTAATTAAAAACAAGATTGCAGCACGTACATTTTTTTTGAGAATGGGCTTCTGCAGTGGGATGATGCATCACTCATTCCTAGAGAAGAGGAAAAGGGAGGAAATCTTAATCATGCTTTTACTGATCAAAGGTGTCCTGAAATCCTTTCATTAACTGGGTGAAGAATGAAACTGACCCAGTGGGACTTCTGGGCGGCATAAATTAATTATAAATTGCTGCCAACGACCTGGTATCTAGCTCACATGCTTTTGCAGCAAAAGGTCAGAGGAATTCAGTTAAGGCTCTGAAGGAGAAGCTATTAAATAACCAAAGCTGGAGTGTGCTGAACTAAGGCTTCATGTCACCCTTTCAGTGACCACTTGGGCATGGGGACCGTGCTGGACTTAGCCTGGCCACCACTGTGTCTGGCCTTGCAGCTATGTCCAGGATGAGGTGGCAGATTTACAGTTAACAGCCATCTAGGTTTGTCTGGGACTGTCCTACTTTTAGCATGAAAATCCTGTGTCCTGGGAAATTCCTCTCAAGGATGTGAAAATTTTTAACTATAAATTCACTTCTTTAACAAATAAAGAGCTATTCTAGGTATTTATTACTTCTTGGATGAGTTTTGGTAGTTTATTTTTCAAGGAATTTTTCCATTTTACTTAAGTTATCACATTTATTGGCATCAAGTTGATTGTAATATCTCATTTATTATAACTTTATCATCTATAGACTCTATAATGGTATTTTCATTCTTGTTGTTGGTAATTTGTATCTACTTCCTCCCTCTCTCTCTCTGTTTTATTTCCTCCTGATCAACCTGGCTCAGATTTATTAATTTCATTAATATTCTTTAAAAGCAGGTTTGGTTGATTTTGATTTTTTATTTTCTCTGTTATTTTTCTGTTTTTCATTGATCTCTGACCTTTCTGATTTTCTTTCCTCTACTTACTTTACATTTAATTTGCTCGGTTTATCTAGTATCTTAAGGTAGAAGGTGTCTGACTATGTTTGTGAATTTCTCTGTTTCTTCTTTCAGTCCTCCTTCTTTCTCCTCCTCCTCGTCTTATTCCTCTTCCTCTCCTATTTTTTGGCTTAATGTATTTTGAAACTCTGATATTATGGGCATAAAGACTTAAAAATGTAGTATCATCTGGATAAATTGATCCTTTTCTCGTTATGAAGTGGTGTTTTTCATTTCATTTCATTCATTACAAAGAATAGTAATATTCTATGCTCTTACATGTAATTTGTCTGATGTAAATACATGCAACCTGACTCATGAAAATTGTGAGTTAATAAACTTAAAAGTTTTTTTTTTTAATTGGAGTATAGTTGTGTTAGTTATAAACTTGTTTTGTTATAAGGCTCCAAGCTTGTGATAATTAGTTATGCAACCGGAGAAGAAAACCAATTCACAGGGTATAGAGTTCTAGGTTAAAGATTTTTTTCTATCTGTTCTGTAAAGGTGTAATCCCACTCTCTGCTTGCTTGCATTATTTCTGAGGAGAAATCTGATTTCTCACATGCCATGCTGACCAGTCCTCTGCTATCTGCTCCTAAGGGACTCTATGCAGTTCTCTGGAGTTTTCTCTTGGGGAAGTTATCTTCTCTCTGGTACTTTGTCAGAGAACCCTAGCTGTTCTGTCTCCCTGGACTTCCAGTTTGTCTCCTGGGGGCTTCCCAAATTCTCTCTTAGTGCTGTGTACTGGAGCTCGCCCAAGGCAACTAGCCAGGCCCCTGGTTAATTAGCCCCTGGGCTAATTTGGTTTATTTCCTGACTCTCTGGGAGCACTCTTTCATTGCCTAATGATCAATCTCTTGAAAACTTGTTTCAAACATTTTTGTTCACTTTTTTTGTTGTTTCAGGCAAGAGGGCATATTCCTACTTTGGCTGGAAGTCCAAGCCTTCTGTGTTTTGTGGTCGGATTTCACTACCATTCTGTTTTCTAAAAAATATTTATTTTTATTCATTTAGTTGGCTGTGCTTGGTCTTATTTGCAGCACTTAGGATCTTTGTTGCGGCACGTGGGATCTTTAGGTGTGACATGTGAACTCTTAGCTGTGGCATGTGGTATGTAGTTCCCTGACCAGGGATGAAACCCAGGCCCGCCTGCACTGGGGGCATGGAGTCTCAGCCACTGGACCACCAGGGAAGTCCCTCCTTTCTGGTTTAAACTCATTCTTGGGATTGCAAGGATGAGACATTTTGCTACCTTCCTTTGCTTATCTAATCTGCTTTCCCACAATGCTTTGATGACCCCTATGATTTCTCTGGTGGCTCAGATGGTAAAGCATCTGCCTGCAATGCAGGAGACCTGGGTTCAATCCCTGGGTTGGGAAGATCTCTGGAGAAGGAAATGGCAACCCACTCCAGTACTCTTGCATGGAAAATTCCATGGACGGAGGAGCCTGTATGTTACAGTCCAAGGGATTGCAAAGAGCCGGACACGACTGAACAACTTCACTTACTCACTCATGACTTCCCCTGCATTCTGTGACTTAATACATTCTATTTTTACTCACTAATTTTGATTGACTTTCATCCTCTAATGGAGTCACTGTTTCTTCTGACCGATACTATCTGACATACACACAATGCATTTCTTCACCTTGCCATCCATTAGCCAAGGAATGGCAGTACCACCTTCCTGCCACAGACTGAATTGTGTTGCCCCAAATTATATGTTGAAGCCCTAGCCCCCAGTAGGATGGTATCTGGAGGTGGGGCCTTTGAGAGGTAATTAGGTTTAGGTGAGATCATGAAAGTGGACGCCATGATGGGATTAGTGCCTTATAAGAAGAGCTGTCTCTCTCCATGTATACATACTGAGGAAAGGCTCTGTGAAGACATATTGAGAAGGTGGCTGGCTGCCATCCAGCAAGAACCTTCACCAGAAACCAACTCTGCTGGATCTTAACCTTGGATTTTCCAGCTTCCAGAATAGGAAGAAAATAAATTTCTGTGTTAAGCCACCCAGTTATGGTATTTTGTCATTGCAACCCAAGTAGACTAATAGGCCTGCCATCTTTCTGTGAACACTTGTGCTCTGTCTTCTTACTTAGGCTGCTACTTTGGGTTTTTTTCTCCCCTTCAAGCTATTGTATGACCTGTACTCTAGTGTATTTTTTCCTCTCCTCTTTTTAGCCCCCGCACTATTGGAGGCCAAGCCCTCTTCATCCTGGGTCTATAGGAACCTCTATTCTACACATGATGCAATGGCGTTTCTAGAAAGCACAGTTCCCATCATGGCCCACCTCCTCCAGTGTATATCCAGTGGCTCCCATTGCCCTCAGAAATGGTGTTCAGAGTTTTTGAGTTCCTTCCTCCATGATGCCTTTTTCAATATGTTGGATGTATTTTCTCCTCTCTGCCCCGATAAGAGGTTAGTTTTCTCCTCTGGTCATTGTACACATCACTTTCTTCCTTGTAATGAGCTGTGAACTGCTGTCTCCTTCAGTTCAGTTCAGTCGCTCAGTTGTGTCCGACTCTTTGCGACCCCATGAATCGCAGCAGGCCAGGCCTCCCTGTCCATCACCAACTCCCAAAGTTTACCCAAACTTATGTCTCCCTATTAGCCTGCAGACTCCATGATGGTGCACCAGGACCAAAGTCCCTCACAGAGTCTCATACCGATGAGGTACTCACTAAATGCCTGCATCAGCATTTCCCAGTGTCTTACAATGGTTTGGATTTAAAAATGACATTAAAGGTTTTTTAAAGAAAAGAACAGAAAATCAATATAATAATCATACCCTAATACAACTCTCCTTGTTTTTGCACCTCACCCCTCTATCTCTGCATCTGCATTTTCAGAGCCAGATTCATAATGAATATGTAAATCAAAGTTCTTTTTTCTTAAATGTACCACCTTGCACGTTTCCTCCTGTATTTAGCATTATCAATTTTAAGTAACTATAACATCCCACCATGTGGAAGTTCCGTAACTTACTAGGTTCTATTAAGATTTATTGGATTCATACCTGTGGAAATGTGACTCAATGTCAGGTTTCCCCTTGTTCAGGGAAGCTGACTCTGTTTTGGCTTCAGTTATTTTCCTCCAATTAAAATAACTAGCTTAGCCCTTTAACTGGTTTCCATGAGAAATAAAGCAGACCAAGCACTTTCGGGCCATTTTAACCAAAGATCTAGGCTTCCAAATGGTGATAATGGTAAAGAACCCGCCTGCCAATGCAGGAGACATAGAGACACAGATTCAATCCCTGGTTTGGGAAGATCCCCGGGAGGAGGACATGGCAACCCACTCCAGTATTCTTGCCTGGAGAATCCTGAAGAAGTCTGGTGGGCTACAGTCACCAGGATCACAAAAAGTCAGACGTGACTAAAGTGACTTAGCATGCACGCGTGCAACTTAAGATCTTTGATCCTAGTCAGGGATCGCCTTGCATAGTACAGAACCCTTTACTTGGAAAATCCTCAGTAACCACAATCTTTCCTCTACAGAGAACTCCTAATCCAACTCTGGCTCTGCCCTCTCCCATATCCTGTGTCCAATCTTCCTTCTCAGTTTCCCTAGAATTCAGCTTTTTCATCCTTGTGTGATTAAGGGCAAATCACTTTGCTCCAGCAACCTCTTTTGGTAAAACAGAGTCCTCCAGTTATGGGATGCTCCTTCCTTGGCAGATACAAAACATAGGGCATTATAAATAACATTCTATGAGCCATCTGCCATCCCCCCAACCCTTCCCACTCTGCATGGGCTGCAAAGAAGAAAGTGGTGAGCATAGCGTTAGGCTTGCTCCATGCTCCCACCTCTCTTGGGGTGAAGCTTAGTCCGGGTCTCTCTGGGATGCTCTGTCTATAAGCCCCCATAGCTCCCAACCCAAGGTCTGTTAAGGTGGGGCGCTGACTCATCTTTGAAGATGTTGACAGGGCCTGGCTTTCAGCACAAGGGAAGGGGAAATGTGGACAAGCAGGTGGAGGTGAGGCCTTTGGGAGTTAATTAGATCATGAGAGTGGACCCTCATGAAGGGAATTAGTGGCCTGATAAGAGAAGGAAATGGCAACCCACTTCAGTGTTCTTGCCTGGAGAATCCCAGGGATGGAGGAGTCTGGAGGGCTATACAGTCCATGGGGTTGCAGAGTTGGATACCACTTAGCAACTAAACAGCAACAGCAACTACAAAAAGACACCAGAGGCTCCCTTGCTCCTTCCACCATGTAAGGTTACAGAGAGAAAATGGTTATTTTTGAACCAGGAAATGGTCACTTACGAGCCAATATCTCACTAGAGCCTTGATATTGAACTTTGCAGTGACCAGAACTGTGAGAAATTCCTGTCATTTGTAAGCCACCCAATCTAGAGTGTAGTCAGAATGGACTAACACAGTGTGTGAGTAAGAACAGGAAGCATTGGCTGGACTGAGCCCGAGCTCACCTTATTCTGAATAAACTGTCTTCCCTATCTGGGCATTACTTTCTATCTCTCAGGTTATGGGTTTTTTTGTTTTTAATTATTTACTTATTTTAGTTTTGGCTGCACTGGTTCTTTTGCTGCTCGGGCTTTTCTCTAGTTGTAGCGAGCAGGGGTTACTCCCAGTTACAGTTCAAGGGCACATAGGCTTAGTTGTTCTGCAACATGTGGGATCCTCCAAGATCAGGGATTGAACCCATGTCTCCTGCCTTGGCAGGCAGCTTCTTTAACTACTGAGCCACCAGAGAAGCCGGGTTATGGGGTTTGACTAAAGGGTCTTGAAGGCCACATCCAGCTTGAATTGTCCATGATTCTCTAATTATTATTTTTTAAGATAACTAAGACCAGGGAAGGAAATCAATGAAATCAATGGTGGAAGCTTTTGTTTTTGATTTGTTCTTGCCTATCTCCTTAAAAGGATCTGAGGAGGTGACTAATCTTTAGATATATATTTGCTTTATATATGGGGCTTCCCAGGTGGCTCAGTGGGAAAGAATCCACCTGCAATGTAGGAGCCATAGGAGACGTGGGTTCAATCCCCAGGTTGGGAAGATCCCCTGGAGGAGGGCATGGCAACCCACTCCAGTATTCTTGCCTGGAGAATCCTGTGGACAGAGGAGCCTGGTAGACTACAGTCTAGGGGGTCGCAAAGAGTTGAATACAACTGAAGTGATTTAGCATGGAGGCACACATTATATATATGTCCATTTTTACCCAAGGGAAAGTGGCAGTTCTTTTAAAAGTATCGCTTGTTGGCACTGAATAAAAGCCAGGGAAATTCCCTTCTGTCGCTGCTACCTACTGCAGAACAGTCCTGGTTTGGGGATCAAGATATCTTGTGCCTTTAAGCTGGATAAAATATGTAAAGAAAACAAGACTTTGGGGGCATGGTGCAACACATGCCCTGCTTGATCTCTGAGAAATTTAATTTTGTTTCCAGTTATTTGGGGTTATAGATAGGATTATATCTCTGAGGCAGAGAAAGTCATTTATCAAGAAAGGGCCTCTTAATCCTCTCGATTTTAATGAGACACTGTAAAACGACTTTCAAATGGTGAGTATCAGCTGGGTGTGATTAGCAGATTTTTGTGGCAGGTTTGCCGTGGTACTGTGTACCCAGCTATGCATCCGTCTAATCCCGCCTGACTGTCACGGGAGTGGAAATGGGCAAAGATGGCTTTATGGCTTCCCTTAAATGGCAGGCTGACAAGTGACGACCTGGCAAAGGCATGTGGGATATGTAGTCCTTACACATCAGCACACAATATTTGGTGCCTAAGCAGAATTTCCCATGTATACCTTATGTGTCAGAAACAGAGCTTTACTCTCCGCATTTGAGCGGATCTTTATTTGTGGAGGTCAGAACTTCAAACCTGGTAGAGAGGTGCAGGTGGCACCAGGGGTAAAGAATCTGCCTGCCAATGCAGGAGACGTAAGCGATGTGGCTTTGGTCCCTGAGTTGGGAAGATTCCCTGGAGGAGGGCATGACAACCCACTCCAGTATTCTCGCCTAGAGAATCCCATACAAAGGAGCCTGGTAGGCTACAGTCCATAAGGTTGCAAAGAGTTGGACATGACTGAAGTGACTGAGCACACACACAAAGAGAGCTGCATGAGAACCAGAGTCCCCTTGTCCCACCTTCTTCCTTCTGTCTCCCATAGTCACTGGGGAAACAGCCATGTATAATTTCTTGTTTGCAAGAAGCCCAAAGCACAGGAGTGACAGGTGCTTTATGGCAGCTTAACTGCAACCTCAAGATCTCAGTGCAAGAATAAGTGCTTACTGAGCTCAGCCATTTGTGAGTTGGCTGGAGGTTGGCTGATCTATGTTGGCCACAGCTGGAACCATTTCTTGTGTTCTCCTCCCGAACGGGCAGCCCAGCCAGGGCTTGTCCTCCTGGTGTGGGGAGCAGTTCACCAGGGCAAGCAGAAACAATCCAGGTTTCTTAAGACCTAGGCTTGGACGGTGCATGTGGTCACTTTGCCTCATTCTATTGATCAATGCAAGTCACGTGACTCAGTTTTGAAAAATCTGGGGGTGGAGAAATATGCTCTGACCTGATTGGGGGGGAGGGTGGCAAAATCCCAAAGTCACATGACAAAGGATGTGGACAAAGAGGGGCAATAATGCAGTTGATTATGATCATGTGTTAACCAATTAGTGCGGTAAAGCCTTTGTATTAGCATACTTTCTGTTGCCAGTATCAGAAACTTTCCTCACACAAGCCCAGGCTCCTGTGGTTGGCAAGCCCAGGAGCTGTCTGACTGTGTATGGCTGGGTCTGGAGGCTTGGATAGTGTGGTCAGCACTATCTCTGTTTTGTTCTCTTGGCTTGGTTTCTGAGTGTGTTGGCTTCACCCTGCAGATGGCTTTAACGCAATGAGATAAATAGGTCTGGCAGTTCCAGGCTGTCTCAGCTTTTACTGCTGCCATTGGAAGAAAAGAGATCCCCTGACACCCAGTGAGCATACGCCAAAGTCTTAGAGAAGGCTTTGATTGGCTCAGGCTAGGCCATGTGCTCATTTCTGATCCAATCATGCTGCCAAGAGAGATGGAGCATTCTGATTGGCAAGTCTGTGTCACATGTCCGGTCCTGTGTTAAAGGAGCTGAAGGTCCTGTGATAGGCAGTTCAGTTCAGTTCAGTCGCTCAGCGGTGTCCGACTCTTTGCGCCCCCATGAACCGCAGCACACCAGGCCTCCCTGTCCAACACCAACTCCCAGAGTCCACACAAACCCATGTCCATCGAGTCAGTGATACCATCCAACCATCTCATCCTCTGTGGTCCCCTTTTCCTCCTGCCCTCAATCCCTCCCAACATCAGGGTCTTTTCAAATGAGTCAGATCTTCGAATCAGGTGGCCAAAGTATTGGTGTTTCAGCTTCAACATCAGTCCTTCTAATGAACACCCAGGACTGATCTCCTTTAGGATGGACTGGTTGGATCTCCTTGCAGTCCAAGGGACTCTCAAGAGTCTTCTCCAACACCACAGTTCAAAAGCATCAATTCTTGGGTGCTCAGCTTTCTTTATGGTTCAACTCTCACATCCATACATGAGCACTGGAAAAACCATAGCCTTGACTAGACGGACCTTTGTTGGCAAAATAATGTCTCTGCTTTCTAATATGCTGTCTAGGTTGGTCATAACTTTCCTTCTAAGGAGTAAGCGTCTTTTAATTTCATGGCTGCAATCACCATCTGCAGCGATTTTGGAGCCCAAAAAAATTAAGTCAGCCACCGTTTGTGATAGGCAAGCCAGGCACAAATAAAGTGGGGGAAAGGCAGTTCTCTTAAAGGAACAGAAGAGTATTTTCACCAAAAGGGAGAGGAGGGGGTGCTGGGCATTAGCGAGTATTAGAGGTCACTTCAGTACAGGGTCCAGTGGGGGCAGAAAGGAAAGAATGGGATGACCCTACTATTTTCCTGTGGCAGGAGATGTAAGAGACATGGGTTTGGGTCCTGGGTCGGGAAGATCCCCTGGAGGAGGGCATGGCAATCCACTCCAGTATTCTTGCCTGGAGAATCCCATGGACAGAGGAGCCTGGGGGGCTACAGTCTATGGGGTTGCAGAGTAGGACGTGACCGAAGTGACTTAGCATGCATGCATGGCAGACACATCCTATTGCCTTTGGTAGTGTTTGGTAAGAACACAGGGTCAGTGATGTGTTTGGGGCAATAGGTCATCACCAGGAAAGGGTGCTGGTATGGCAGGCAAAAGACAGGGTTTATGACTCAACCCCCCCACCCAATTAGGGTTAATGATGGGCTGAGCCAGCTAGGTCAAGACAGATGCCAAATGGGGTCACTAGATCTGTAAGGCCCCCTCCTGGTCCTGTGCTTTGTGACTCTGACTTTGACCTTGATCATAGGATGACCTGGAATATCTCAAGGGTGCTTTCCTACCTCAAGCATGTGGATAGAGGGTCAGGCAGGGGGCTGCCAAAGCTCCTGATGCTACTTGATTAGCACCTACGCTGACACAGATTTTGGTTTTCAGAGCAGAGTTTAGGGGGGATCATGGGATGCAGACGTTTTAACTCTAAATTTTACTGATCATCACTGTCTGTATGCCTAGCACTAGGTAGGGAATTGATGTTACAAACTCACAAGCTGAACACTGTCCCTCCTTTCAGAAAGAAGTCCAGGATTTCAGTCTTGGGCAAGTCACAGCCTCGTTGCATCTCTGTTTCCTCATTTATAAAGTGGGGATGATATCTACCCTGCTTACATCCAAGGGTTTCAGGTTCAGTTTACAGAAAAGCAAGTGTGTGGCAGTATTCTGTTTTCTATAAAAGCATCATACACATGTGATGGATTATATTAAGACAGAAAAGTGAAAGTGTTAGTTGCTCAGTCATGTCTAACTCTTTGTGACCCCATGGACTTTAGCCCACCAGGCTTGTCTGTCCATGGGATTCTCCAGGCAAGAATACTGGAGTGGGTAGCCATTCCCTTCTCCAGGGAATCTTCTTGACCCTGGGATTGAACCTGAGTCTCCCACATTGCAGGCAGATTCCTTACCATCTGAGCCACAAGGGAAGTCCTATATTAAGATAGATCCTTATCTAATTCAGACCCAATGATTCCACCTCTTCTTTAGTGACACTCTCAGGATCCCCAGAAAGTACCCATCAAACTGACACAGGAAAACCATGATACAGAGAAGCAGAATGACCTCGGCAGGCCAGGTGGTATATCTGAGAGAGGACTCATGATCACAAATCTCTGCTCCTTACTTGGAGCCCCTAGAGTGGAAACCTTTGGTCTGAAAGTAAGACTCGGCCCCTGGTGAGGGGCCTTATCAAGCATCCCTGGTGTCAGGGAGTGTGCTATGAGGAAAGAGAGGCCTTGTGATGATGGTTCTCTCCTAGGGGCCCCCTGCCCTCAACCTCACTCTCCTATTGTCTCTTGCCTGGCATTTCCTTTTCCTCTCATTCTGCCTTTTCTTAAGGGTCTGGCCCCTTTTTTTGGGTGGGGGGGGGGGGTTGCTGCACCATGAGACATGTGGGATCTTAGTTCCCTGACCAGGGATCGAACCTCTGTCTGTTGCAGTGGGAGCACAGAGTCTTAACCACTGGGAATTCCCAGGTCTGCCCCATGGGAGGGGCTGGAGGGATGAGACAGAGGCCTGTGCCTGGGGGCACCTTAGCTGGACTACGTCTATCAGGGTAGCTCAAGCTGGCCCTTCTGGGGTTGGGATAAAAGGAGCCACACAAGGTAGAACCAGCATTCCACTTGCTTTGGTGAGGGACTTGGAGAGGTTACAGCAAAGACACATATGTGGGTATACAGAGATGCATAAATTAAAGGAAAACTATATGGATAACAAGATATCTGTAAGCGGGAACAAGAAATTAAGTAATGGCTTGTGATTGAGGTCTAAATTTGGCCCTGAACTTCCTGGCAGACAAGACAGAAAGAGAAATATGATGGGTTTCTTAGTACCTTGAAATAAATGAAGTGTTCGGAGAAGGCAAGTGTTTTTCCCTTGGCACAAAGTTTCTAGGACAAATTTATCACCTGGATCTGTATATTAAGGACACTGGGAAACAGAAATCCAACACACAGGGGCAAGGACCCCGGGGCTTGTGCTCATGAGAAACACCTAGACACACTGCGGACTTTGCTGTCTTAGTCTCTGTGTTCCCCACTGGACTTTGGGCTTTGTGCAGACATGAATGTGGTTTGTCTGGCTGATGGCTGGGCCTCTGCAAGACAGATGTCTCTAAATGTGTTAGGAGAATTTAATAGGTAGTATTTCATGAGAAAAACAAATATTTTGTGGGTAATCAGAGGGACAGCTAAGCCTGACTTGTGTTGTCAATTGATGGGGAGATGGTGTCCTGGGTCAAGAGGCATCTTATGGAGACTTGAAGGACTCCAGGGAATTAGGAGAAGGGTAAGAGCTGAAAGCTGTTTAGGAGGAGAGAATAGCAAATGAAAGCCAGAGAGAAAGAGAGAACCAGCTGGTGTAAGAAGTGGAACCTGGGCTCTGTGTGGAGGCAGCGGGGAGGGGGGAAGGTGGAGACTCAAGTGGACAGAAGATGGTTTGCCTGAAAGGCAGTGGTGTGAGGGCCCCTGAAGTGTCAGACACGATGGCTTGGCAGTGGGTCCCAGGGGTCGAGCTCTGGTGTCTCCAGGCTCAGAACCAGAGGACCAGGCTAGCAGGTGCCCAGGATTGAGACCTCTACTGAGAGCCTCAAGTGCCCATTCCTGCCCGACTGTCAGCTCCACGAGGGCAGGCAAGCTGGTCTCATCACCCCAAACCCCTTCACCTCGTGTTGCAGTTTATGAGAGAGCCTGGTAGCACTCCATCTCTTACCCAAGGTCTGAGTCAACTGAGAGAGAACTCAGAGGAGCCAGCAGGTAGAAGCCAAAGTGTTCTCTTTCTTGCTGTACAGAGGTGGTATTTGCAAACATGCTGCTGCTGCTGCTAAGTCGCTTCAGTCGTGTCCGACTGTGTGAGACCCCATCCATGGACTGCAGCTTACCAGGCTTCTCCGTCCATGGGATTCTCTAGGCAAGAACACTGGAGTGGGCCGCCATTTCCTTCTCCAATGCATGAAAGTGGAAAGTGAAAGTGAAGTCACTCAGTCATGTCCTACTCTTAGCGACCCCATGGACTGCAGCCCACCAGGCTCCTCCATCCACGGGATTTTCCAGGCAACAGTACTGGAGTGGGGTGCCATTGCAAACATGGCTGGGGCTAATTCCCCAGAGACAGCTGGTGTGGTCCTCCAGGAATGGGGGCAGGTCGCTTGTAAACTTTCATGTGGAGGGAACTGGGCAGCCAACCAAGGGAGGGGCTGGCCTGAGCTTGCCCTTCTCTGTCTCCAAACTCCTTGTTGGAGCAAGTCTCTCCTCCTCCCTAGGGATGACTGAAGAGGCAGAGGAAGGTTTGCTCATGGAGCACCTTCCACATCAGAAGCCAGAAGAAAAGCTTCCCCCTTGCCTGGCTCCTGGCACATAGGAGGCTCTCAATGAACTCTTACTGAAGGACAAGGTATACAGCATGCACTACAGATTGAAAAAACTGTTCTTTACCTACCTATCAGAAAGTAGGCTTCCTTTCTGTGTTTAAAACCACCACCACCAGCAGACCAGTGCTGGCTCTCCCTGAGCGAGGCCATCCACCCTCCACCCCCTGGCTCTGGGCTCTTTGGCTTCTGGTCATTAGGCCCTCAGGGCTCCACTGCCCGGCCCGACTCCTTGGAGTTGGCGGGTGCTGGTGTCTGTGTGCTGTCCCTCTGTACAGCTGTGGCCCTGTAGTCATTGAGGAGTCACCTGCCACGTCATCCCATAGGTGAGTGGTGCTGAGGGCTGCCAGCTCCCAGTGCTGGCCATTGAGGCCCACATGGGCCTGACAGCAGTGGGGCAAAGGGCAGCCCAGATTTGGGTACCTGGAAAATGCCCCATGGCCAATGGATTGGCAAAGGGAGGTAGGGGACTCATCAATATTTGTGTCCTAGAATTAATACCTGAACTGAATTCAGAGTTTCTCTTACCAGTCTCCCCCAGATAGGAAGTTGAGAAAAGAGAAGAGAGAAAAGCCATACATCAGTAAATGAGGACTAAACTCCCATGAGGTGGGGGAGGTTTCAAGCTCTTATGTCTCAGGGACCTCCATGGAAGGTGGAGCCAGGGGCTTGGGAGGCCAGAGAGGGGACACTTCCTTCCTGAGTGCTTCCTGGCTTTTCCTTCTTGGGGAGGGAAGGAGCAACTCCTTTTACATGGGTCCTGATGCCAAATTTCCTGTTGATTGGCCAGAGAGAGAGGAGAGGGGCTGAGCCTGAGGGAAATTCTCTCGAGTTCGTTTTTCTCTCCACTGGAATCTATAATGTGAGTGCATTCATTTCCTGTTGCTGCCGTAATGAATTACCACAAACTTAGAGACTTAACATGGTACAAATTTATTCTCTTATAGTCCTGGAGGTCAGAAGTCTTATAATCAAGATGTTGGCAGGGCAGTCTTCCACCTGGGGGCTGTAGGGGAGAATTTATTTGTTTGCTGTTTCCAGCTCCTTGAGGGTGCCTGCATTCCTTGGCTTGTGGCCCCATCCTCCGTCTCCAAAATCAGCAGTGTGGCATCTTCAAACCTCTTCCTCAGCTTCTATTCTCACATCACCTTCTCTCTCACCTTCATGCCTCCTTCATCTAAAGATCCTTGTGATTACATTGGGTCACCAGGATAAATCTCTCCAGCTTGAGGTCCTTAATCACATCTGTTGAGTCCTTTTTTAGGGTAAGGTGCCATATTCACAGGTTCTAGGGAACAGGACATGGACATCTTTGGGGGTGGTGGTCATTATTTGGCTCAGTGTTTTCCCGATGAGTGATCCACAACGTCCTGGCACTCTGTGGTTTACGGGGTGGGGAGGAGGGGCGAGCTCAGAAGCATACCCACCTTCGATTGTGAGAAGCTGTATTTTTGTTTCTGGTATCTATTTGGGTCCCGTGGAAGGTTTCATTTGAAGAAGAAGTCTGCAGACCAGATATAGTCCAACCCCTTTAGAATGATGCCCAGAGAAGGCAGGTGATTCACCCAACGATGAACAGCTAAAAATAGCAGTTGTTGGTTAGTCGCTAAGTTGTGTCTGACTCTTTTGTGACCCCCTGGACTGTAGCCCACCAGGCTCCTCTGTCCATGGGATTTCCCAGGCAAGAATCCTGGAGTGAGTTGCCATGTCCTTCTCGAAAGGATCTTCTTGACCCAGGGATCGAACCCTCATCTGCTGCATTGGCAGGTGGATTCTTTACCACTGAGCCACCAGGGAAGCCCCAGAAATGGCAGACCCAGCGCTAAACTCTGGTCTCTTGACTCCCAGGTGAGTGCTCCTTCTACCCACCCCTCTCAGGGATAAAATACCAACCGAACGAGGAAGGGTGCCTGTGTGCGTGGTGTGTGCGCTCATTTACCGGCACAACCATCTTGAGTGGAAAGCAGGGGACACTGTTTTCTTGCCCCCGTTTATTGTGAGGAAGGCCCTGCCTGGTGAGACCAGGTGGGGTTCCTGGAGTGTCCCCAGGAAGGGAGCAGAACCAGACAGGCCCTCCTTTGCCCCACATGGCTTCTCCCTCCTCTTCCTCCTGTCCCCGGATCCGGCTCCGGCTAATTGAAATTGGTGGCGAGTCAGACACTCAGCCGTGTCCCCATCCTGGGCCTTCTGGGCCACAGACTGTCATTAAATTAACCGTGAAGATTTTCCATGAGGGCTGGGAGGCAGTGACGCAGGGGACGGCAGCTATCATTTGCTCCTCTGGCCCGGCTCCTCTGAGCTGCCCTCAGCGCCTGGAGATGCGATAATTTAATTGGGGAGCACTGCCGCCCCCAGCCTGGGCCGGGCCCAGACACCCGGTCCAACCTCCCCGCAGCCAGACAGATTTGCGAAATGGAACAATTAAATCTAAAGCGAGCTGTCTGAACTGATTTTCCCCCTTCATCCTCAGCCAGTTCTGCAAGCCCTCTTCCTGGCCTTGTCTTCATTAGAGGATGAGACAGCCTGGACAGGACTCAAATGGCTGGTTCCAAATGGTGTGCTCTGTGCCCTGAAACACCAGCTTCTGTGATGCCCCCCACCTGCCTGTGTTGCTCGGATGTCCCTCTCCTGCTTTCTCCAAAGTCAGAAACTCTGGGGCATGCCCTGTGACTTCAGGGGCCGGGCTGCTGTGTTAGCCGCACAGCTGTGCTGGACTGACTCCAGACCCAAAGTGAGTGGCCTCCCCTGGAGCTATGTGGGCAGCACCCCTATTCAAGGCTCACTTCAGGCCAGAAAGAAAGAAGGAATCATTCATGTGGTTGGAGCTTCTGCTCCGGCTCTTTGTGTCTGCTTAGTGATGATGGGGGAAGGAGAAAGGGCTTCCCGCTCCACCAGACAAGGAAGCTCCTTTCACCCGTCACTTCCGTTGGACCTGATAAATGGACACTGGCTTGCTGTTCCTCTTGACGAGGCCTGTATCATTTATCTGGGTTAAAAGCCCAGGGGCAGAAAGAACAGGGGAAAGAGAGGAGTCTGGAAGGGGCTCTGGCAACATTCTAATGTAACTTCTTAGAACTATCAAATATCAGTGCTCAAGATGGGGAAACTGAGGCTCAGAGAGGGTTGGGGAGGGCTCACAGCATCTAGTGAAGAGGACAGATCAGACATAGACTCTTGGTTATTCCATGAGCTCCTGGGCACACAGCTCTTAGGCTCAAGCACAATACCTAGCACACAGTGGGTGCTTTAATAACCATTTGTTGGTTGACTAAATCAATGGGAGCAACTGTGATGTGTCTAAGAAATGGTTACCAGCTGTCTGCCCTTCAAAGTCAGGGCCATGTTTCCTTCATCTCCCGATTCCCAGAGCCCAGACCAAGATTGGTGTGCAGCAGGTGCTCAGTCAGTCAGTTCAGTCGCTCAGTCGCATCCAACTCTGCAACCCCGTGGACTGTAGCATGCCAGGCCTCCCTGTCCATCACCAACTCCCGGAGTCCACCCAAACCCATGTCCATTGAGTCGGTGATGCCATCCAACCATCTCATCCTTGGCCGTCCCCTTCTCCTCCCACCTTCAATCTTTTCCAGCATCAGGGTCTTTTCCAATGAGTCAGTTCTTCACATCAGGTGGCCAAAGTATTGGAGTTTCAGCTTTAGCATCAGTCCTTCCAATGAATATTCAGGACTGATCTCCTTTAGAATGGACTGGTTGGATCTCCTTGCAGTCCAAGGGACTTTTAAGAGTCTTCTCTAACACCACAGTCCAAAAGCATCAATTCTTCAGTCCTCAGCTTTCTTTATAGTCCAACTCTCACATCCATACATGACTACTGGAAAAACCATAGCCTTGACTAGATGGACCTTTGTTGACAAAGTAATGTCTCTGCTTTTAATATGCTGTCTAGGTTGGTCATAACTTATCTTCCAAGCAGCAAGCGTCTTTTAATTTCATGGCTGCAATCACCCTCTGCAGTGATTTTGGACACCCCCAAAATAAAGTCTGTTACTGTTTCCACTGTTTCCCCATCTATTTGCCATGAAGTGATGGAACCAGATGCCATGATCTTAGTTTTCTGAATGTTGAGCTTAAAGCAACTTTTTCACTCTCTTCTTTCACTTTCATCAAGAGGCTCTTTAGTTCTTCTTCACTTTCTACCATAAGGGTGATGTCATCTGCATATCTGAGGTTATTGATATTTCTCCCGGCAATCTTGATTCCAGCTTGTGCTTCTTTCAGCCCAGCGTTTCTCATGATGTACTCTGCATAGAAGTTAAATAAGCAGGGTGACAATATACAGCCTTGACGTACTTCTTTCCCTATTTGGAACCAGTCTGTTGTTCCATGTCTAGTTCTATAGGTTTCTCAAGAGGCAGGTCAGGTGATCTGGTATTCCCATCTCTTTGAGAATTTTCCACAGTTTATTGTGATCCACACAGTCAAGGCTTTAGTGTAGTCAATAAAGCAGAAATAGATGTTTTTCTGGAATTCTCTTGCTTTTTCGATGATCCAACGGATGTTGTCAATTTATCTCTGGTTCCTCTGCCTTTTCTAAAACCAGCTTGAACATCTGGAAGTTCACAGTTTACATATTGTTGAAGTCTGGCTTGGAGAATTTTGAGCATTACTCTTCTAGCCTGTGAGATGAGTGCAATTGTGTGGTAGTTTGAACATTCTTTGGCATTGCTTTTCTTAGGGATTAGAATGAAAACTGACCTTTTCCAGTCCTGTGGCCACTGCTGAGTTTTCCAATTTGCTGACAGTTGAGTGCAGCACTTTCACAGCATCATCTTTTAGGATTTGAAATAGCTGAACTGGAATTCCATTACCTCCACTAGCTTTGTTCATAGTGATGCTTCCTAAGGCCCACTTGACTTCACATTCCAGGATGTCTGGCTGTAGGTGAGTGACCACACCATCGTGATTATCCGGGTCATGAAGATCATTTTTGTACAGTTCTTCTGTGTATACTTGCCACCTCTTCATAATATCTTCTGCTTCTGTTAGGTCCATATCATTTCTGTCCTTTATTGAGCCCATCTTTGCATGGAATATTCCCTTGGTATCTCTAATTTTCTTGAAGATATCTCTAGTCTCTCCCATTCTATTGTTTTCCTCTATTTCTTTGCACTGATCACTGAGGAAGGCTTTCTTATCTCTCCTTGCTATTCTTTGGAACTCTGCATTCAGATGGGTATATCTTTCCTTTTCTCCTTTGATTTTCACTTCTCTTCTTTTCATAGCTATTTGTAAGGCCTCCTCAGACAGTCATTTTGCTATTTTGCATTTCTTTTTCTTGGGGATGGTCTTGATCCCTGTCTCCTGTACAATGTCACGAACCTCCATCCATAGTTCATCAGGCACTCTATCTATCAGATCTAGGCCCTTAAATCTATTTCTCACTTCCACTGTATAATCATTAGGGATTTGATTTAGGTCATACCTGAATGGTCTGGTGGTTTTCCCTACTTTCTTCAATTTAAGTCTGAATTTGGCAATAAGAAGTTCATGATCTGAGCCACAGTCAGTTCCTGATCTTGTTTTTGCTGACTGTATAGAGCTTCTCTATCTTTGGCTGCAAAGAATATAATCGATCTGATTTCAGTATTGACCGTCTGGTGATGTCCATGTGTAGAGCCTTCTCTTGTGTTGTTGGAAGAGGGTGTTTGCTATGATCAGTGCATTCTCTTGGCAGAACTCTATTAGCCTTTGCCCTGCTTTATTCTGTACTCCAAGGCCAAATTTGCCTGTTACTCCAGGTGTTTCTTGGCTTCCAACTTGTGCATTCCAGTCCCCTATAATGAAAAGGATATTTTTTGGAGGTATTAATCCTAGAAGGTCTTGTAGGTCTTCATAGAACTGTTTAACTACAGCTTCTTCAGTGTTACTGGTCAGGGCATAGACTTGGATTACTGTGATATTGATTGGTTTGCCTTGGAAACGAACAGAGGTCATTCTGTCATTTTTGAGATTACATTCAAGGACTGCATTTCAGACTCTTTTGTTGACTATGATGGCTACTCCATTTCTTCCAAGGGATTCTTTCCCACAGTAGTAGATATAATGGTCATCTGAGTTAAATTCACCCATTCCAGTCCATTTTAGTTTGCTGATTCCTAAAATGTCAACGTTCACTCTTGCCATCTCCTGTTTGACCACTTCCAATTTGCCTTGATTCATGGACCTAACATTCCAGGTTCTTATGCAATATTGCTCTTTACAGCATTGGACTTGGCTTCCATCACCAGTCACATCCACAACTGGGTGTTGTTTTTGCTTTGTCTTCGTCTCTTCATTCTTTCTGGAGTTATTTCTCCACTGATCTCCCATAGCATATTGGGAACCTACCGACCTGTGGAGTTCATCTTTCAGTGTCCTATCTTTCTGCCTTTTCATACTGTTCATGGGGTTTTCAAGGCAAGAATACTGAAGTGGTTTGCCATTCCCTTCTCCGGTGGACCACATTTTGTCAGATCTCTCCACCATGACCTGCCCGTCTTGGGCAGCCCTACATGCATGGCTCATAACTTCATTGAGTTAGACAAGGCTGTGGTCCATGTGCTCATATTGGTTAACTTTCTGTGATTGTGCTTTTCAGTCTGTCTGCCCTCTGATGGAGAAGGATAAGAGGCTTACGAAAGCTTCCTGATGGGATAGACTGACTGAGGGGGATACTGGGTTTTGTTCTGATGGGCGGGGCCATGTTCAGCAAATCTTTAATTTTTATTGAGGTGCTCAATAAAGATGTATTAAATAAGTCAGTGTAATTCGCTGGTCTTGAAACAAAGAGTCCACCCCTCCCACATTCATTGGTCAATTGGAGAACTTTAAAGGCCCCCATCCTTGTTAGGACACTTCTAGCCTAGCTGGGGAAAGTTCAGGAAGTGAGAAATATACTTCAGCTCTGGGTGGGGTGTCGAAACTCAGTTTCAGTCCCTCTTGTGTGTTGTTGGTTGAGTCCAGTCTATTCTCTAGGCCTTTGTTGTTCAGTCACTAATTCGCATCTGACTCTTTGCGACCCCATGGATTGCAGCACACCAGGCTTCCCTGTCCTTCACTATCTTCTGGAGTTTGCTCAAACTCATGTCCATTGAGTCAGTGATGGCCATCCAATCATCTCATATTCTGTTTCCCCTTTCTCCTCTTGCCCTCAATCTTTCCCAGCATCAAGGTCTTTTCCAATGAGTTGGCTCTTTGCATCAGGTGGCCAAAGTATTGGAGCCTCAGCTTCAGTATCAGTCCTTCCAACGAACAGTCAGGTTGATTTCCTTTAGGGATTGACTGGTTTGATCTCCTTGCAGTCCAAGGGACTCTCAAGTCTTCTCCTGCACCACAATTTGAAAACATCAGTTCTTGGGAGCTCAGCCTTCGTTATGGTCCAGCTCTCACATCCGTACATGCCTACTGGAAAAACCGTAGCTTTAACTATATGAACCTTTTGTTGGCAAAGTGATGTCTCTGGGCCTTGGTTTCCCTTTGATAAAAGGACCTGGTTGGGCCAGGTGTCCCGATGGCCCTATCTAGCTCCATCATCTTGAGAAAACTTAGGGGACTCTAGTAATCCCAGAGGCCTCATCCTGATGGGGAAGGTAGAGAGCATCCATTTTCTTCCCAAAGACTTCCAGACAAGAGAGTCTGGAGTGGCCTGGGTCTCAGGGACAGGAATCTGAATGGAAAGTAGAGGTCAGCCCTGGCCTTAGGGGTCACTCAGGACCAACTCCTCAGCTGCCCTCAGGAGGGCCTCTGTATGGGGGGCAGGAGCAAGTCATCCACTTGACCTTGACGGCCCTGAGGCCATGACATTCCTGCTCTACCTGGGGCATGTGGCTGACCACACGGCAAAGTCATTTCAAAGGCCATCGTTGCTGATCCTATAGCAAGGGGCACCCTTATGGGAGGGGCTGGGCCCTAGGGGACGTTAATGGGCTGACCCTTAGAAGGAATTTCAGGGTTGGCATTTTAGGGTTAACATCAAACTGCTCTGTAACAGCTCAGGGAGGGCAGGTCTTCCCAGTGGTGACCTGGGTGTCCCTGGAATTGCTGAGGGACTTGAATGATCTGCCATTTATATGTTGAACCAGGTCACATGCAATGATGCTTGTATCTTCCCCAGTAATCTTTTTTTTTAAATTAATTTATTTTAATTGGAGGCTAATTACTTTACAATACTGTGGTGGTTTTTGCCACACATTGACATGAATCAGCCATGGGTGTACATGTGTTCCCCATCCTGAACCCCCCTCCCCACCCCATCCCTCAGGGTCATCCCAGTGCACCAGCCCTGAGCATCCTGTCTCATGCATCAAACCTGGACTGGCAATCTGTTTCACATATGATAATATACATGTTTCAATGCTATTCTCTCGGATCATCCCACCCTCGCCTTCCAGCAATCTTAAGGCTAAGTTTTTTTCCTTTAACTCATGCTTGGGCTGTACTTCAACATGTGTTAAGTTACATCTCATCTAGGCTCTCTCAACTTTGATAGCTGGAAATGCCAAAGTGTAATATTGTAGTATATATGTGTGTGTGTCAAGTCGCTTCAGTCATGTCTGACCTTTGCGACCCAATGGACTGTAGCCCGACAGGCTCTTCTGTCCATGGGATTCTCCAGGCAAGAATACTTGAGTAGGTTGCCATGCCCTCCTCCAGAGGACCTTCCCGATTCAGGAATTGAACCTATATCTCTTATGTTTCCTGCATTGGCAGGGGAGTTCTTTACCACTAGCACCACCGATACAAATACATGTCTATATGCGTGTATCTATGAAAGAATAATACACAGGCTCTCAGGGCATCTGGGAATATCTGGAGCCACACAGTTTTTAAAAAATATTTATTTGTATTTTTATTTTGCTGTGCCGGGTCTTAGTGCTGCAGGATCTTCCATCCTAATTGTGGCATGTGGGATCTTTAGTTGCAGCATGCAAACTCTTAGTGGCGGCATGCAGGATCTAGTTCCCTGACCAGGGATTGAACCTGGGCCCCTTGCAGTGGGAGCACAGAGTCTCAGTCACTGGACCACCAGGGCAGTCCCAGCCAGTTCTTTGAAGAAGCTCAGGCTATCTTCAGCAAGGTTGCCCCTCCCTCCTCTCACGTTTTTTGTCTCTGAACAGTGAGGACAACAATTCACCAAGAAACCCAGAGTCTGCTGTCACTCACACACATGATTCACCAACAAGCCCTGTTGATTCTCTTGCCCATGTGGCTCTGGGACCCTTCCCACCATCTCTTGCTTAGAGACATGACTGCCTCCTCGTGGGCCACTGGCCTCTGCCCTCTGTTTCGGCTGCATCTCTGGCTGCTCCCCTCTGGTCTCTGTGGCCCAGCCGTTCTAAGACCTCTTGCTTCCCTGAAAACGTCAGGTTCCTTCCTATGTCCGCATTCCTTTGCTTGGAGCTGAGTATTTCTCTAACCAAACTGGATTATTTTTACTGATTCCTCTGGATTCAAAGCAGACATCCCTTCTCGTCGCAGTTGTCCACATTCCCCATGTTGCTACCCATGCTAAGTCGCTTCAGTCATGTTTAACTCTTTGCAACCCCATGGACTGTAGCCTGCCAGGCTCCTCTGTCCATGGGATTTTCCTGGCAAGAATACTGGAATGGGTTGCCATGCCCTCCTCCAGGGGATCTTCCCGACCCAGAGACCAAACCTGCATCTCAGTGTCTCCTGCATTGGCAGGTGGGTTTTTTTTTTTAAACCACTAATGCCCCATAGTCTTCATTATAATTGGGTCCACGCCTGTATAGGAGTCTATCAGCAGGCCTCCCTACAGCTCATCACCACATATTATAGGGTATAAAACATGTTTCCTCTGTTCCCCCAATATACATAAGCTGCATAGAGTTTCCTTGATCTTTGGGAGGCAGGGTAGAGTCATAATTAAGATTGTCTCTAGGTTTGGATCCCGGCTCTACTGCTATACAAAAGTTGTCAAACTCTGTCTCAATTTTATCATCTATAAAATGGGCATAAAATAGTATCACTCTCATAGGCTTATGAGAATTAAATGAGAAAACACATAAGTATTTAGAATAGTGTCTGGCATAGAGAAAGTGCCCATGTATCATAACCTATTGTTTTCCTTCTTATTGTGTTTTTGAATTTGATCCTGACAGATCTATTCCTAGAAGTGAGATTACTGAATCAAAGGTGAGAAGGTTTTTATGGCTCTTGAAATGTTTTGACAAATTGCTTTTGAAAAGACTGTGCCACTTTCATCAGCATGTCCAAGCAACAACTGGTTGCCTTCTCCTGTCTTCCTGCTTAGTATATGCCATTGTTCAAAGAGCAGATCTTTGGAGATGAAAACCATGATGGACTCCATCTCTGGGCTTGGGGCTCTCCACCTACCCCTCCCATTTAGCTCAATCCTCCACTCCCAGCCTAGAAGGCTCTCTCTTGCCTTGAGTGTGCCCTGTGCTGCTTGGCACTGTGTTTTTCTGGAATTGTGTGGTGTTACAATGATTTACTGAGATATTAACTTATCTGTTGCTCTTATTGTGATAATTGTCATTCCCTCTCCCTTTCAAGATGGCAGCCAAGCTTGTTCCCTGCCACTCCTGGGTTTTGTGTTGCAAGGTATTGTGGGACCTGAAGGCAGGGTGGGGGGTGGGTGGGGCAGGGGCAAAGAGGTGATGGGGGGCTCTAACCTGGCCACTGGGGCTGCTGGTCAGGATTTAGGCTCCAGTCTCTGCGGAGTCACAGAGAGCTGCCTCAGGGACCCGGGAAGGCCAGGGCTTTATTTAAGTTTCTTATTGGATTCTATATACCTGGCACAGTGGTAAGTGTTTAAAAATACTTCTTGAATGAATGAATGAATGGATCTGTGTTGAGGGCAAGATCTTTGTGGATGGCTATGAGTTGGAAGCCAGGGTTCTGATCAAGTGCCCTGGGTTCAGGGTGGGCCTGCTTTGGAGGGAGTAGAGGAATTGAGCTCCAGAGGAGGGGTCAGAGGAGACACCCAAACCTGGGAGTTCCTGCAGTCATGGAAAGAGGAGAGGAGGGGATGATGGACTTGGGCCTGATCCGGCCCTTGACAGGCTTGCCCTCTGGCATTCTAGGCCATGCTGGAGCCACCTGCAGTCATGGTCCTCGTATTCCAGCCTTGAATCTTCTTACAGGCGGTAGCAGCGTGACTGGAGAAGGCAAAGGTCCCAGGGGCATCAATCAGGACCAGTAACTGTGGTGGACATGACTACTGCCCCCACAAGCTTGGCTGTGTAACAAGTGGCCCCAATACCTCTTTATACCCATGTTAATTGGACTCTAAGCCCCTCATCCTGCCAGGCTGGTGAGGACTTCTGAGCTGATTCGGGCTCCTTTTCCTGGTCCGTGGCGGGTACAGGTGCCAGGGGTCTCGGGCTGAGCAAAGTCTCCTGCAGCCCTTACTGCTGCCCACACTTGGGGGTCCCAGTGCCTCAAGCAGCCCCAGCCAGTCCTTGGGTGATCTTCTTGGTCACTTCCCACAGAGCTCCTCTGGGTGGCCTTGAGGTTGCCTCCAGAACCTGCAGACCTCTGTCTTCCTGCCCACTTCCCCTCCCAGACTCTCTGCCCCTCCTGTTCTCCCCTCTTCAGAGACTCAGCTCTCTCTTCTCACTTCCAGATCATCTAGCAGCATCCACTCATGAGCTGGGCTCTGGTGAGATGTTCTGCAAGCAACTTCTACTGTAGGCCCTGGGTACATGAAAAGTGCAGCAAGAACAAAATGCAGATTAAGGTTGCAGTTTCAAATTATCTCGTCATCCCAGCATTTGCCAGTCTGGACTTAACGTAGGACTTTCCTACATTTGCGCCACTTGATGGAAAATTCAGCACCCCCTTTTCCCCCTAATTACCTGACTTTACAGGAAAAAGGGGCCTGTCTGTGTGTTTTTTGGTTTGTTTTGATGAGCGGAAGACCTGAGAGAGTCTGAAGCACTGTTTATGGAGATTGAATTCAGTTTGTGCTGCCCAGAACTGTCTAAGAGGCTGTGGGTTGGTTAAAATGTTTGTAATTAAGTTACTATTGCATTGTCATTTCAGGTTCCCAAACTGGGAGATCTTTAACCCCTCTCCCCTCCAAACCCCCTCCCCCCGCTCAAATCCACCACTAAATTACAGTCAACACAGCACTGATTTAAAAGAACACCATGAAATCATTCATCAGGCATCAGGCCCAACAAATCTGAGTTGTTTATTTCTAAGTCATTTAATAGCTAATTACATGCTGCATAATGTAAAAAAATGCAGCAAGGCTCCATTAAGAATAAATCCAAGTGTCTGCAAGGCCCGTTACAGAAACCCAGGTTTGGCATTCCCCGACTTTCAGTGACTGTGGGCTGAGGCTTTTGGCAAGTGAGAGACCCAGAAATAGAACCACTGTTTGTGAAACAACCCTGTTACCTTTAATAACCATTTTCTCCTCTTAAGTGCAGCAAAGTATGGAAATATTGCCGTGCTCTTTGGTGTGATTTTCCTACTGTGATTTTTTTTTTTTTCTTGTTAAAAGCCCCAAGAGATTGTATTTCTCTACCTACTTATTTGCTACTGTCAAAAGAGAGCAAAATTCAGGAAGAAAACTCAACTGTCAATCCCCAACAAGTATGCAATTATTTCAGGCTGTGTTTTAAGCAAAAATGATTTTCATGGCAGAAACTTGCTTCTGTTTTCTGAACAGGGGATTTGAGGGTGGGGGGTATGATTTTGCTTTGAGCTGTTTCACTTTCTCTGGACATTCCCCAGCAACACCTGACACACAGAGGTGAATTTCCGCCCACAGGGCTGCGACATTAGGCTGAATGAAATGTCAGTTTTGGTGTCCTTTTGGACATCCCTTGGTGAGGGGGGAAAAAACCTCAAGTAATTCCTCTTCCTCCCACACAAAGCCCATCGGGGATGTTATACCAGGTGCTGGGCAGCAAATAACAGAAGGGTTTGGAAGGGAGGAGAAAACAGATGATCCTGTCCCCACCATAATATAGGGAAGATATATAAATGGGACTAAGTGGTAATGTTCTTGAAAGATAAACAATTGACTGCCTGTCACCAATAATTGATGACTGAGATCCCGAAGAATGTAGCCATGATAAAAAAAGTACGTATAGAAGTGTACACACGCCATATTCTCCTGACATATCATTGCCTTCCTCTTTGCAGGAATCTTTGCGGGATCAAATTAGAAGTACTATTTGCTGAAAGGCAATATTCTCCTCTCCAGGCTTTTGAAAGCAGAGCGCCTTTTCTCCTGGGGAGCCTTCGTTTGACTTTCATCTTGATATTGAATTTAAGCCTCATATTTTATCGGCCCCTGGCCCACCTGGTGATAACTACTGTCTCATACAGTGGAAGTTTCATTTACCAGAAGGGCTAGGGGCAGACTCGACTGATTACTTGAACTTCAGTACTAATTAACTAAAATCTTTCTCTGATATGAACGGTCTTTGTTGGGGTTCTTCCAAAAGCACATTTGCTGGCTTTGCTGGCTTTGCTGGCTGGCTCTGAGTTAAGGATACCATTGAGAAGAGGATTGAATTCCTGGGGGAAGAGGGCTTCCTGCAGTTCTGCATGGCTTAGAGGGCGTGCAAAGAGCAGCAGGTGGGAGCTGACATCAATTCCCTGGGGGGCAGTCAAACTTCCCACCCCAGAGAGCTCTCTGAGAATGATATGTTGGGCTGCCTTGGGAGGTAGATGATGTGTCCCAATTATTGGGGGATACTGTTGGTGGAGCTGGCTGATCCCTTGGAAGGGCTATTAAGAACTTACCAATGGCATCACTGAATCGCACAGCCTTTGAATCTGGTGCTACCAAGACCCACCCATATCCCATCATCCTTTACCGTACTGCAGCAAGAAGAACTGACTTCCCACAGTCAGCTCCTGAGGACAATTTTTTGCAGAACTGAAATCATTTTGCTTGCCCATTATGCTTTTGCTGGAAATGCTGGGGAATTCTCGCCCCCTGCCTCTGTGGCCCTCAACCAGTGGCTGGTGGCTTTAAATATCCTGGCCTCTCACTCTTCTTTATTTTTGGTTACGCTGGGTCCTCATGGCTGGAAGGGCTTTCTCTAGTTGCAGGGAGCGGGGGCTGCTCTTCACTGCGGTGCACAGGCTTTTCATTGTAGTGGCTTCTCTCGGCGGCGAGCACAGACTCTAGAGTGCGGGCTTCAGGACTGTGGCCCATGGACTTCTTTGCCCCGTGGCATGTGGGATCTTCTCAGACCAGGGGCTGAACCTTTGTCCTCTGCCTTGGCAGGTGAATTCTTAACCACTGGACAACCAGGGAAGTCCACCCTCACCCTTCTAACTCTGGGGTTTGTGTCTAACACTGGCTCCCAGAGTTTCCCCAGGGGGGATGAAGTCTCAGTCACCTACAGTGGTAGCTGGCTTGAGAAAGCACCACCAATGGGTGAGGGTTAGGGATAGCCTTCCTCTTGACATCATGTCCCCGCTCTGCTACTAATCTGTCCTCTACTCTCCAACACGCACTCCCCATCCTTATCACAGGGCCTGCTCCTGGGGGAGCCCCAAATGAAAGATAATGATCATCTTTTCCAGACAAGAGGGCCCGTGGCCTGACAATGGGGCATCTTCAAGTTGGCTCAGGTGAACATGGTCTAGAACAAATAGACACTGGATTGTGAGGGGTTTTCTCAGCCCTGATGAGAAGCAGTTCTCTGATATCTTATGCCTGCTGACCCCACGCCTTCAGAGCCCCACCCGCTGCTCTGCTGCCCCCCACCACCCCACCTGTGTTGCCGGAGACCATGCCTTGGCTTTGTTTTCTATGGACCTGTGTCCCCTGTGTACCTCCTTTGCTTCAGGACTGAGGGCCCCGCCCTTGGCATCACAGCCCTTCCGGGTGCCACGGGCCCACTTCCTGCTCCTGAACATTCCTGAGAACAGCTCCCCGACCTCTTAGGCTTTCTCTTGTATATTCCTGAGACAGCGGTCACTCTGGCCGTCCGCGATACCGAGGACACTGCAAGGCCTCAGAGGCACCATTCTGAATGCAGACTTTTATTTTTTTTTTACTGTATTTTAAGGATAGAAGCAACAGGAAAATGGGTTAAACACATCCTGGCCTCACCCGGGGTATGAATGCATTTAGATCCCTTCCTCCCTCCCTCTGTCCCTCTCCCTCTCTCTCTTTTTTCTTCTTCATTTAGATTTCATTGTTTGCTTCCTTACCTTAAAAGCCTAGAATCATGGTTAACTGAAGCTCCCCACTGTTGAGCACGCGTCAGTTACCAAGTTCTAGCTTTGAGAACGTTTCTGTGTTTCTGAATATCACAGGCAATGCTTGTCTCTGGGTATTTTCATAGCATGAACAGCCCTGAGTCAGCTTCTTGTTCAAGCCTGGGGGAGAAATATGAACACTTACATAGTACATCAACTGTGAATACCGTGCCAAGTTGCAGATAGCTCTCTGGGCCTCATCCCTAAAATGTTTGGGTGACACATTTCTGGCTGCTTCCGCCTTCTCTCCATACCTTGCTTCCTACCCAGAGTAGGCCCCCCTCCACTTCTGGCACATCAGCATGGGAGGACCTAGACTGTTGTCGCATCATGGTTTATGGCCCTTTAAGTGACAGTAAATATTCCACCTCATTCTAGTCTGAAGGATTTTCCCTGCTAACTAGTTAGTCTCATTGGTAGTGCTTGCCTTGCCTGTGCCAGAGTCTTATCCGAGGCCTGGACCTCAGCATATCCGCGCAGCTGTAATAAGCAAGGACCTCCCCATTTCTGTTAGTGGGGATGGGGTTTTTCTTTGTTCCCCCTCATCTGCTAGAAGGTGCCCAGTAGGCTGGTTATTTTAAACTTGTGGAAACAGCATAGCATTAAAATGAACACTGCTGCTGCTAAGTTGCTTCAGTCGTGTCCGACTCTGTGCGATGCCATAGACGGCAGCCCACCAGGCTCCCCCGTCCCTGGGATTCTCCAGGCAAGAACACTGGAGTGGGTTGCCATTTCCTTCTCCAATGCATGAAAGTGAAAAGTGAAAGTGAAGTCGCTCAGTCGTGTCCGACTCTATCGACCCCATGGACTGCAGCCCATCAGGCTCCTCTGTCCACAGGATTTTCCAGGCAAAAGTACTGGAGTGGGGTGCCATTTCCTTCTCCGAAAATGAACACTAAAGAACGTTAAAAAAATTCTCTTAATCTTCTCCTTTTCCAAAGCAACACTTCTCATTTTTGCATGTTGTGGTGTAGGGCTGACCCCTGTCCAACACTGACTTTTTCTCTTCACATTGTGCAGAAATGTTTTTCCACGTTTCTACAGGGACTTCACAGTGATTCTTCTAATGACTGCAAAATCTGTGTGCTGGTTTCCTGAACTGCTCCTCTGCTCTTGGTAATTGAGGGGGTTTCCAGTCTTGGGCTCCTGCAACTAATATCTTCACAATGAAAACCTTTTGTTTTCGTTTACTTAACTCCTTTAGCATGTAGTCCACAGAAGGAATTATTGGGCCAAAAGGTGGAGATGTGCCTCTGGCTTTTGATAAATCTTTCGACATCACTTTCCAAAAAGGGAATCAATGTTCTCTGCCATCCCCTGGGGCTCCGTGCAGCCTGTTAGAGCCGCGTGCGCAGCCAACAGTCTATAAGGATTCCTAGCGCTCTCTCTGTCTTCTGTTCAGAGCCTCAAAAACTATCCCTGTTCTCTTGAGGAAGAATTGGAAATGACATTTTTAACCAAAAAAAAAAAAAAAAAAAGACAAAAAAAACACACACCCTACACAAAAAAGACAAAAAAACCCCGAATGCTGGGATCACAGGCTACCTAATGAAGACCCTACGTGTCCCGCCCCCTGAGGGCTAACAGTGATGGTCAAAATGCACACTTGGGTATTAGGCAATGGCTTGCTGTCTCACTTACATTATTGTATTAGGTCTTCTAGCATCTAGCTAAGGTTGGTATTTATTATCCCCACTTAAAGATGAGCAAACCAAGGCTCTGAGAGATGAAGTAACTTGCTTCAGGTGAAAGGACTAGTGTCAGAGCCAGGATTGAGTTTTTGTCTACCTTGTTTCATAGGAACAAAAACTGTGATGCCAGGGTACTTAAATGTGTATTTGAAGGAAGCATCATGAAGATCATTGTCAGCTTCAGTGCCTCTTTGAGAAAAGGACTGCGGTTGTAGGGGTGAGACAGTCTGAGGGTTAGCCTGGACTCGATTCAGTCTAGACCTGTAAGCCCAGGTGAAAAAGACTCCTGGGCACACTGATACAGGGTATGGCTGATAAGAGAAACCCAAGATCAGCTAATAATCTGCAAGTGCTGTAATCTAAGTGAGCCTCTAATCAGGGAAGTTGAAATAGGGGAGTCAAGGAAGTCTTCCTGGAGGAGGTGTTGTTTGGGGGAGTCAAGGAAGTCTTCCTGGAGGAGGTGTTGTTTGGGCTGCAATTCAAAGGATAACAGAATCTAGAAGAAGTGTATAGTGGGAGAGGTAGGGAGACCATTCCAGCAGGGGAGTAGTGGCTGCAAAGGGCCTGTGGCTGGAGAGAATTAAGCATTTTTGAGAAACTAAAAGAAGGCTCATGTGGCAGGAGTGTAGAGCAGGCAGTCTCGGTCTTCTTACCTTGTTGTGCCAGCTTCCATGGGCAGGAGCAGAGGCCACAGGTGTGCTCCCCCTCTGAGAGGGGCTCTGGGTGGTGACGGGACTGCAGGCTAAGGGGAGGTCCTAAGGGAGCATGGTAGACGTGGTTCACTGGTTTCCCCAAGCTTCTGTCTGCCTCATTCCAGTTCAGGAGGTTGAGAAGCTGCACAGCACCTTCTCCAGACGCCCTGACAGCTCTAGTTCTGGATGTGAAGCAGGTCCTGGCAACTTTAGATGCAGGTGTACAAGATTGGGAGAGGGGAACAGTGGCAGAAGCCTTCTTCCTGCCCTTTTAGGCTGTTTTCTGATACTAAACAAGGTCATGGAAGTGTGAGGATTTCTGCAGCCATACTGCAAAGCCCATTCCATAGCCTCTTGGTCGTGGAGAGAGTCGAGATGGTAACAGAGGTAGCTGTGGTGGCCTCAGAGAGCAAAGGGCTACTGGGGCCAGTTCTGCTCATCTGGGAGTCATTCCTGGAGGCCAGGCTAGGAAGACTGCTCTAGCCCTTCCTGTAAATGTATCTAATTCCTGGTCTTGAATCCTTTCCTGTTAAAATGCTCTAGGGATGCTACTGATGCTTCCCCCCACCATCACCTAGGTTCCCCTGCAGTTGTGACAGTTCCCAGTTGCCCTCCCGAGTGCCCTCGTGTCAAAGGGTTCTCTGATCTCGGGTTTTTTCCACCACCTGGAATTCACTCTGCTAAAGGCAGGGGCAATCCAAGGGGTGAAGGTGTGAATGTCCATGGATTTCTTTCAGCCGCTGGGGGATGGGATGTTGTGAGTGTCCAGCTTTCTGTCATGGTCCACGTGATTTCTCAGGGTGTCTTCAGTGAGACTGAGCCTCAGTTGCCCACAGCAGTAACCCACTCACGAATGATTTTCTTTCTCTATCCTTTCATGCTTTGCCCACTTCCTTACTTGCATTTCCTAGGATCACCTTCTGAATAAACCACCTGTACCAAACTGTGGTGTTGGAGAAGACTCTTGAGAGTCCCTTGGACTGCAAGGAGATCCAACCAGTCCATCCTAAAGGAAATCAGTCTTGAATATTCATTGGAAGGACTGATGCTGAAGCTGAAACTCCAATACTTTGGCCACCTGATGCTTAGAACTGACTCATTGGAAAAGACCCTGAAGCTGGGAAAGATTGAAGGCGGGAGGAGAAGGGGACAACAGGATGAGATGGCTGGATGGCATCACTGACTCAATGGACATGAGTTTGAGTAAACTCCAGGAGTTGGTGATAGATAAGGAGGCCTGGCGTGCTAGTCCATGGGGTCGAAAAGAGTCAGACATGACTGAGCGACTGAACTAAACTGAACTGAACCTCAACCCTTGCCCCAGGGTCTCCTTTGGGGGAGCTCAAGGAAAGACAATAAATGCCTTAGAAGTTTCTGTTTTAGTGTGTGTTCCAAATCTGGCTAGGACAGAGAGACACAGAAGACTGGTTTACAGATCAAAGTATGGCTATTTTTCAACTAAGTCAAATATACTCCAGGCAATCACGTCACTGGGCTTTGAATTCATGTCCTGAGGCTTTTAGCCTTTTAGTCACAAGAGTGATTTCCCAACACATTAAAATAAATTACTAAAGTTGCATCTTTGTCAGTCCATCCATCCCTCCATCTTTCCAGCCAGCAATCATTTATCAGACCTCTGCTTGCGTCCAGTGTTGTGCTGGAGGCTGAGGATAGAGAAACTAATTAGGCTTCCTGCCTGCAAATTACTTACTGTGATCATCCTACGGGCAAGTGTAGCTCTGCCATACTGAGTGCCACTCTGATTTCTGCACATAATGCATTTAGCATGACCATATAAACTCAATACTAATGCCAACTAGTGGTCTTTTCATGTAAACATACTAGTCAGAACATTTTCATCTCTCCTGAAAAGTGTCTCCAACATTCAGACTGTGTCTGTATTTTATTAAAATGCCCTGTATTAAGACACTGCTTCCAAGGAACTAAATTTAGTTTGAGAAACTGCTCTCAATTTTGGAGTCATTAAATGTAGCCTTTGTGTGTATGTGCATATGACAGAGAAAAATTACAGCCAGCGTGTCTATATTGAAAATCCTGCATTAGATTGTCATCAGTTGCTAATAATACATCATAATTATTCTTATAGGGTTAAGCTTTTCTCTTTCCTCCTCCACCTGTCTTGCCGAGATAACCTCTAAGGATGTCCTGGAAGACGGTGGGGCTGAAATTCTAAAGCTTTCATGACAGCTGAGCTCTCCATGCAATTCATTATGTTAGAAAGATGGGGAGGAGAGAGTTGTCTGCAAAGATAATGACTGTGCAATTTCCAGTCCATTCTCCTTGCAGCCGGATCTTGGAAGCAGCCCATGGACCAGTTTCATCAAGCAGACCTTGCTCATCTCTCATCCTTCTATACTGGGAAAGAGATTGTGTCTGGCTCAAGCTGAAACCCTGGGTGGATGGGCCAGTTTGGGGGGAATGGAATAAGGAAATAGAGTGGAGTTCATTCCCAAAGAGCTTGATTCTAGGGATCTTAGGTGCAGTTCTGGTTGACATCAGTGTCAAAAGGGCTCCCTCCAGAGGGTGGGCAGGGAACAGGAGATTGACTGCCAACCCAGGCCACAGTTCTGTGCTTTGTCTGTATCCCCAGCTTTGACCCCAGAGCCAGGCAAAGCAGGAGCTCAATAAATGTTTGTTGTCTCCCTGAGAAAGCACTGGTATAGGATTACATGCAGCAAGGAAATCAGCCAAGCATGGTTCCCGTGGGAAATAAAGTCGCGTTCTTCTTCAGTACCTGCCTATGGAATGAGATTCTCTGTAAGAGAATCCTAGCAGCGTCCATGTTGGACTATCTCTGGAGAGGAAGATCTCCTGTGTTTGTGGCAGACATCCCCAGCATTGCCCAGAAAGGTCAGAAAACTTCCAGGGACGGGGGATGCTACTGTTGCTACATCTTGCAGAATAGATTAAAACCAGCAAAATCCAGTGTGGCCCCCCAACAGAAGCCAAGCCAAGCCTTAAACACAAAGGTGGAGGTTTCCTCTAAGTAGAAGGCGGCAGGAATCACACTTGCAGTGTCTGCTGGGCAGGTTTTCATTCACACTTTCAAGGCTGTTTCATTTCCTTCCCAGCCCTCCTTCCTTTGTCTTCTTTCTATTTGTCACTAGCGTGCCCTTGGCAGGTTCTCAAGGTTATGGTCACTGTAGAAAGATTGACTTTGTCTGATTAGAGTAAGGAAAAGGGAACACTGAAAAATTAGAGAGTAGCATAATAGCAAACATTAGAAGACATTAAGTTATTGTAAGTATTTGACATCATCTTTGTGCTCCTCTCCCTCAAAAAAAAAAAAAAAAAAAGAAAATCCTTTATTTGCTCTGTTGGCCAATGGCAGAGATAGTTAGCTGGCCTGCTAAATCAAGTCTCTACTTTCTTCTACAGTAAGAAGAAAAGCAATTTTAATTGAGCACAAAGCTACTTGGACTAAAACTAGACTTTTCTGGCCTTCCTTACAGCTAAGTGTGGCCATGTGACTAAATTCTAATCATTTAGATCCAAGCAGAAGTGGTGTTCCTTTATTGGAAATGTATTTAGCATGCATTTTCTTCAGTCAGTGGCTTTCTTAACAGTGTTTTTCAAAAGGGCAGAAGTATTTAATTTTGATAAAATGGAAGAGATGAATATCCTTTTTAATGGCTTACAATTTTTGTGTGCTCTTTAATAACTTTCTCCACCTCAAATTTGTGAAGCTGTTCTCAAATGATTTCTCCTAGAAGTTTTACAATGCTAGCTTTTATGTTAGAGTCTGTGACCCATCTTAAACTGATTTTTGCATATGGGATAAGGTAGGGGTGGAGGTTCATTTTTTTTTTTTTTACTAGGTGGATGCCTGGTTGTACCAGCATAATAATTTGTTGAAAAGACACCCGCGTCCATACACACATAAGGAACTGTCTTAGTGTCTTGGCAAAAGTAAGTTGTTAGTATATATTTGGGTCTAGTTCTGAATTTCGATTTTGTTCCATTCATATTTTTGTCTTTATGCAAATCCCACACTATCTTGATTGTTGTGGCTTTATCTGAAACAAGTACTGTGAGTTTTACAAAAATTTTTTCCAAAATTGCGTTGATTAGTTTAAGTCCTTCATATTTATTTCTGTATAAATTTTAGAGTCAGTTTTTCAATTTCTACAGAAATGGAATTTTTTACTGGGATTCTTTTGAACCTGGGAAGAATTGATATCTTAATAATACCAAATGTTTATAATCCATGAACATGGTGCATCATGCCATTTTTAAGGTCTTTTTAAACTTCTCTCAGCAATGTTTGTAATTTTCAGTGAAGGAGTTTTGCATGTCTTTTGTTAAATTTGCCTCTAAGTATTTTTTAAATGCTATTGCAGATGTTATTCTTTTAAAATTTTCATTTTAAATATTATATGCTGCTAGTGTGTAGAAATTCAACTAATTTTTTGTATATTTTCCTTGTATCCTATGGTGTTGCTAAATATACTAGTGTCCATATATTTTCTATTTCATTGATTTCTACTCTTTGTTATTTTCTTCCTTCTACTAATTTTATATTTTTCATTCTAATATATAGCTTCTTATAGTGGAGATGTAGATTAGTGATTTAAGTCTTTGTTTTCTAATATAAGCATTTAAGGATGTAAATTTCCCTCTAAGTACTCTGCCACATCCCATAAATTTGATAAGTTGTGTTTTCTTTATCATTCAGTTGGCAGGTGAGAATTCTATGAATGAACTATCCATTCCATTATCATTCAGTTGGAAATATTTTCTAATTTCTCCTGTGAATTCTTCATAATCCATGTATTGCTTAGAAGAGTGCTGCTTAATTTCCAGATATTTAGAGGTTTTCTAGAGTTTTAGGTTATTGACTTCTAATTTAACTACCTTTTGTCACAGAACCATATTCTGAATTATTTTCAAAATTTTAAAAATTTTGAGACTTGTATCACGGTTTAGTATATTTCATAAATGTCAGTTAGGTCAAGCTGGTTGATAGTGTTATTCAGATTCTCTATATTTCTACTTATACTTTGTCTATTTCTATGAATTCTTGAGAAGGTAATGCTAAAATATACTTTTGTGGTTATGGATTTGTCTATATCTCCCTTTTCTGATTTCTGCCATGTGCATTTTGAAATTACATTGCATATTCATTGAAGATAGTTTTGCATTTTTATTGAATTGACCCTTTTATCATTATGAATTTTTTATTTATCTCTGGTAATTTTTTTAATCATTAAGTCTACTTTGCCTAGTAATACTATAGCCACCTAAGCTTCTTATGATTAGTTTTTGGTCTATTTTTCTCCATCCTTTTACATTTGGTGTGTGCGTCACTCCGTGGTGCCTGACTCTTGTGACCCCATAGACTGTAGCCTGCCAGGCTCTTTGGTCCATGGGATTCTCTGGGCAAGGATACTGGAGTGGGTTGCCATTTCCTGCTCCAGGGGATCTTCTCGACCCAGGAATCGAACCTGGGTCTCCTGCATTGCAGGTGGACTCTTTACCAACTGAGCTATGAGGGACAGCCAAAAGATTTAATCTTTGTAGTTAAAGTGTGTCTCCTGAGTAGGCACCAGATAGTTTGGTCTTGCTTTTGTATCTAGTCTAACATACTCTAGTTTTTCATAGGAGTGTTTAATCCATTTACATGTGATATAAATTATTGATATGGTTGTGCTTAGCTTCCTGTAGGGCTTCCCTTGTGGCTTAGCAGTAAAGAATCTGCCTGCCAATGCAGGAGATGCAGGTTCGATTCCTGAGTCAGGAAGACCCCCTGGTGAAAGAAATGGCAATGGACTCTGGTATTCTTCCCTGAGAAATCCCACGGACAGAGGAGGCTGGAGGACTACAGTCCATGGGTCACAGAGAGTGGGACACGGTGGAGGGATGACTGACAACAGCAGCAAATCTTCCTGTTTTTTGTTTTCTATTTGGTTCACCTGTTCTTTATTCCTTTTCTCCCTGTTTTTGTTTTTTGTTTTTGGATTAGCATGTACTTATTTCATTTTTTAAAAAATATTTTTATTCATTCGTTTGTTTGGCTGCACTGGGTCTTAGTTGCAGCATTGAGGATCTGTACCTGTAACCTGTGAACTCTTAGCTGTGCCATGTGGATCTAGTTCTCTGATCAGGGATTGAACCCAGGCCCCTTGTATTGGGAGCATGGAGTCTAAGCCATTGGACCACCAGGGAAGTCCCTCATATTTTATATCTCCTATTGGATTTTCAGCTGTTTCTCTTTATGCTTTTGCAATGGTTTCTCTAGGGATTAAATATACATTCTTAGTTTATCAACAGTTCAGTTGCTCAGTCGTGTCCGACTCTTTGCGACCCCATGGACTGCAGCATGCCAGGCTTCCCTTTTTCCATCACCAACTCCCAGAGCCTGCTCAAACTCATGTCCATTCCATTGGTGATGCCATCCAACCATCTCATCCTCTGTTGCCCCCTTCTCCTGCCTTCAATCTTTCCCAGCATCAGGGTCTTTTCCAATAAGTCAGTTCTTCGCATCAGGTGGCCAAAGTATTGGAGTTTCAGCTTCAGCATGAGTCCTTCCAATGAATATTCAGGATTGATTTCCTTTAGGATGGACTGGTTGGATCTCCTTACAGTCCAAAGGACTCTCAAGAGTCTTCTCCAACACCACAGTTCAAAAGCATCAATTCTTCTGTGTTTAGCTTTCTTTATAGTCCAACTCTCACATCCATACATAACTACTGGAAAAACCATAGCCTTGACTAGATGGACCTTTGTTGGCAAAGTAATGTCTCTGCTTTTTAATATGCTGTCTAGGTTGGTCATAACTTTTCTTCCAAGGAGCAAGCATCTTTTAGTTTCATGGCTGCAGTTACCATCTGCAGTGATTTTGGAGCCCAAGAAAATAAAGTCTGTCACTGTTTCCATTGTTTCCCCATCTATATGCCATGAAGTGATGGGATCGGATGCCATGATCTTAGCTTTCTGAATGTTGAGTTTTAAGCCAACTTTTTCACTCTCCTCTTTCACTTTCATCAAGAGGCTCTTTAGTTCTTAGGTTTCTGCCATAAGGGTGGTGTCATCTGCATATCTGAGGTTATTGTTATTTCTCCCAGCAATCTTGATTCCAGCTTGTGCTTCATCCAGCCTAGCATTTCGCGTGATATACTCGGCATATAAGTTAAATAAGCAGGGTGACAATATACAGCCTTGATGTACTCTTTTCCCAATTTGGAATCAGTCTGTTGTTCCATGTCCAGTTCTAACTGTTGCTTCTTGATGTGCATACAGATTTCTAAGGAGGCAGTTAAGGTGGTCTGGTATTCCTGTCTCTTGAAGAATTTTTCACAGTTTGTTGTGATCCATATAATCAAAGGTTTTGGCGTAGTCGATAAAGCAGAAGTAGATGTTTTTCTTGGAGAAGGCAATGGCAACCCACTCCAGTACTCTTGCCTGGAAAATCCCATGGATGGAGGAACCTGGTAGGCTGCAGGCCATGGGGTCGCTAAGAGTCGGACACGACTGGGAGACTTCACTTTCACTTTTCACTTTCATGTATTGGAGAAGGAAATGGCAACCCACTCCAGTGTTCTTGCCTGGAGAAACTCAGGGATGGGGGAGCCTGGTGGGCTGCTGTCTATGGGGTCGCACACAGTCGTATACAACTGAAGCGACTTAGCAGCAGCAGCAGCAGCAGCAGCAGCTGTTTTTCTGGAACTCTTGCTTGTTCGATGATCCAGTGGATGTTAGCAATTTGATCTGCGGTTCCTCTGCCTTTTCTAAAACCAGCTTGAACATCTGGAAGTTCATGGTTTACATACTGTTGAAGCCTGGCTTGGAGAATTTTGGGCATTACTATGCTAGCATGTGAGATGAGTGCAATTGTGTGGTAGTTTGTACATTCTTTGGCATTGCTTTTCTTAGGGATTGGAATGAAAACCGACCTTTTCCAGTCCTGTGGCCACTGCTGAGTTTTCCAGATTTGCTGGCATATTGAGTGCAGGACTTCCACAGCATCATCTTTTAGGATTTGAAATAGCTCAACTCCACTAGCTTTGTTCCTAGTGATGCTTCCTAAGGCCCACTTGACTTCACATTCCAGGATGTCTGGCTCTAGGTGAATGATCACACCATCATGATCATCTGGGTCATGAAGATCTTTTTTGTACAGTTCTTCTGTGTATTCTTGCCACCTCTTCTTAATATCTTCTGCTTCTGTTAGGTCCATATCATTTCTGTCCTTTATCGAGCCCATCTTTACATGAAATGTTCCCTTGGTATCTCTAATTTTCTTGAAGAGATCTGTAGTCTTTCCCATTCTATTATTTTCCTCTATGTCTTTGGATTGATCTCTGAGGAAGGCTTTCTTATCTCTCCTTGCTATTCTTTGGAACTCTGCATTCAAATGGGTATATCTTTCCTTTTCTCCTTTGCCTTTCGATTCTCTTCTTTTCATAGCTATTTGTAAGGCCTTGTCAGACAAGCATTTTACCTTTTTGCATTTGTTTTTCTTGGGGATGGTCTTGCTCCCTGCCTCCTGTACAGTGTCAGGAACCTCTGTCCATAGTTCTTCAGGCACTCTGTCAGATCTAATCCCTTGACTCTATTTGTCACTTCCACTGTATAATCATAAAGGATTTGATTTAGGGCATACCTGAATGGTCCAGTGGTTTTCCCTACTTTCTTCAATTTAAGTCTGAACTTGGCAATAAGGAGTTCATGATCTGAGCCACAGTCAGCGCCCAGTCTTGTTTTTGCTGACTGTATAATTTATCATAGTCTACCTCAAATTCATGAATAATATAAGAACCTTTACTCCTCTCCCATCTTATGTGCTGTTGTTGTCATATTTCACTTTTACATGCACTTTAAATCCTACAATGTATTGTTATAATGTTTTCAATTTTAACTTTTTTCCTTTTATCTTGAAATAGCCCATATATTCAGTCACCATATTAATCTCTTCCTATAACCTAATATGTTTGTAAGAGTTGATTTAAATTTCTTATCTGTCAATCCATTAACTAGTATTTGTCTGTGGATCTGTTTCTATTGACTATGATTTTCCTGACTTTTGGTTACACATTCTAGCTTCTTTGCATGTTTCAATCTTTTTTGTTTGGAGAGTAGAAGTATAATATTTTTGCTTTGTTTTCCAGAACAGGCAAACCCACTCGTCTGTCTTGCAGATAGTGTGAGAGACTGAATCAGTCATTCCTCCTTGAGTCTGGTTGGGCTGCAGCCTTAATTAGATCGACAGTTTACCTGTTTTAAAACAGGTAAACTCTCATTGGTCTTCCAGCTTTTCTCTCTGGTCAGTATTTGAATTGGGAGGAGGTTGGATTAGAGTTTCAGATATTTTTGGTTTTGTGCATTCAGTGAACTCCTCAGGGCCCCCACCTCCAACCACCATGATCATCATGAAGCTGAGTGGGACTAAGAGATTTGTCTCTGCTCACCTGCCATTTCTTCACGACTCCTTCCTTCTTTGGCAACAGCTTTGACAGGGCAGCATTGTTGGGCTGAGTAATTTATTTTTGTGCTTGGGATTCTTTCAGATTCCTGCCAGAATTCTTTCAGAGGCCCTCCTGCCAGCCTGCACGCGGTCTGTGGCAGCTCTGTACTTTGTCAGTTTGGCTGAACTGAAACTATGTTTCCGAGAATTTCCTTCTCTGTACTTCTAGGTTACTTGAGGCCCCCAGAGACATTTTGCACAAGATCTGGCAGATAGAAGTGAAGCTGAAGGTCCATTGTTGGACATCCGGAAGGTTAGCGGGAACAATGGGAACGCTTACCTTGATGGCCAGCTCTCTAGCTCCCTTGAGAGCCTACACTTCTTCTCTGAATTGTAGGTCAGCTGTACCTCTGAGGCAAAGGCTGTTGGCTTTTCCTATAAATCATCCAGAGCATTCAGATTGGAAACTTTGAGCGACAGCGTGGATTCCAGTTTGTCCTCATAAGTTTCAGTTCATCCTTGCGATTCTTTCCTTTGTCCACATTCAATTTTCCTTTCTGGCTGCCAGTCTGGCTGACCTCTGGTGATTTAAGGCTTAATACTAGCTACAGAGGCAACAGCCTGTGAGTCTGCTTCACCAGGTCCCCAGCTTTCAAACTCATGAAATTAATCCCTGTTTCTCTGATAGTAGTAGTTTTGTTTCTCTAATCAATGCTGACAGCTACACAGGCAGCTAAGACTGAGCTGGTCTCTCCTCATTCCTGGACCATTTCTCCCCTCCGTGTTGCCACAAGTGTCCAGACCGGTTGCCCATCCTTTCTCAGGCAGGGCAGTTGCTGTGGCCCTCTGCTCACCTATGAATGGGTTTTTGGAATTCGGTTTGTCAAGGCTTCCTCCTACTCTTTGCTAGACCTGTTGAGGAAGATTTTAACTTTTGTCCAGATTTTCCTTGTTGTTACCATGGTATCAAAAGTCTTTTACATTCTTACATCCATATAGTCAAAGCTGTGGCTTTTGCAGTAGTCATGTATGCATGTGGAAGTTGGACCATAAAGAAAGCTGAGTGCCGAAGAACTGATGCTTTCACATTGTGGTGCTGAAGAAGACCCTTGAGAGTTCCTTGGACTTCAAGGAGATCAAAAAGGAAATCAACACCGAGTATTTATTGGAAGGACTGATGTTGAGGCTCTAATACTTTGGCCATCTGACGCGAAGAGCTGACTCACTGGAAAAGACCCTAATGCTGGGAAAGACTGAGGGCAGGAGGAGAAGAGGGTGGCAGAGGATGAGGTGATTAGATAGCATCCCAGCTCAAGGGACGTGATTTGGAACAAACTTGGGGAGATAGTGAAGGACGTGGGAGCCTGGTGTGCTGCGGTCCACGGGGTTGCAGAGTCAGACATAACTTAGTGACTGAACAATGATAACAACAGCACCCAAAATGTCAGCAAAATCCTGGAAAGTGTCCTTAAAGGGTGGATTTAGGCCCATCTCATCCCTTTTCTCCTTTCTGGGCAGGGAACACACATGATGGCCCAGCTACAGCAGCCGTCTTGGACCTGATAGCAGAGTGCACTCCCAGCTGTGATACGAGGCCCAGTGAGGAATAAGGGGACTGCAGTACAAACCACGGACAGCTGACTTCCAGAACTTTGATATGGGAGACTGAGACCTGGGATACTTATGATACTTTTTATTTTTGTTTTTTCCTTTTAAAAAAAAGTATTTATTTGGCTGCACCAGGTCTTACTTGCAGCATGCAGGATCTTCGATCTTGGTTGTGGCACGTGGTATCTAGTTCCCTGACCAGGGATTGAACCTGGGCCCTCTACATTGGGAGTCCAGAGTCTTAGCCACTGGACTATCAGGGAAATCCCTCATTTTCTGATTCATGCAGCCAAATTTGTTTCCAGAGACTAGAACCAGCTTCTGGGACTTTGTGAGGCTACTCAGGATGGGTAGTGAAGAGCAGAATGATAGAAGGTGGAAGCAAGCCAGGAAGCTGTGCAGAAGACAGGCCAGTTGGGAAGGGGATGGAAAGTAAAGATAACATGTCTAAGGGCAGGGTGGCTGATGCAGAAGACAGGCTATGAGGTGTGCTGGGAGAAAATGTACATTATCTTTTAAAGAAGCGCAGAAGGCATAAGACAGCACCCCCCTCACCATGACAAAGGATTACCCAGGATGAGTTGGTGATACCCTGATAACCTAACCAGGAAAGCAATGGGAGCTCTATCGGGTCTGTGGTACCAAAGAGGCACCATACACACAGACTCAGTACAAGTCCTTCCAGTTACAGCTTCAGTCCATCTCTGATCTCATCCTTCAATCACATCCTAATCGTTTCCCCACTGTCCCCCATTCTCAAGTGTGGAGCTATAAAGACTAGGGCTTTCCAAACTGTGGCATGCATGTGAAGCATCCAACAATCCTGTTAACTTGCAGATTCCGGTTTGGGGAGTCTGGGATGCGGTTGGAGATTCTGCATCACTCTGCATCTTGAGTGATGCGGCTGCTGCTGGTCCCCAGGCCAGATATGAGTAACAGCAAGACCATGTGTTGCTCTTCCTCTAATGAATGTTTACTTCCTGCGTGTGGTTTTCCTTATGTAATCACATCACTGACATGCTGGGGCCGGCCTGTTTTGTCACTGGGATACCCTGGAGAGGGACTGCGAGTTCAGTCTCAGCTGGACCCTCTGCTCCGCTGGCCGCATTCCAACTTGGCTTGCCTCCTCTTGAGGTTGTAAGAATGTAAACAAAAAGCCCAGGAGATTTGATGCAGTAATGCCGGCCAGTTCCTGAGAGTTATTCTCTCAGTTTTCCCCAATAGCTCCTCTGAATGGACTCACATAATATATTTCATCTCTACTAACTAAGCCTAAGAAAATTCCCTCCTAAAATAAAACTTTTTAATTTTGATGAATAGTACTCAACTCTCCTGCCAAATAACAGTATCTCTAAAATTTCATATATCTCTATAAAAAAGAAGTTGACTGCAGCACCCTAGCTCATGATCAGTATTCCCTGTTAACCAACACCAGCAAGTTACTCAACTGTCTGAGCTTCACTTTATGCACATGAAAAATGGAGCTAATAATTCCTACTTTGCAGTGTGGTAGGCATTACCTACAATCACGCTCTCTTCCTCTTCCTGTCTGATCTCGATTAATTAGATATGGTAAGATGACAGACATGGAAACTTAATTGCCTTAAAAGAAGAGTTTATTACCCACAGTTCCCAAAAGCAGGAGACATACCATGCTCTGCAGGGTCACCTGGGGAAGCACCTGGGTACGTCAGGAGTGGAGAAGGGAAGAGAGGGCACGGCCAGAGCCTTTGTTGAGGTTTCCATGGGAAGCAAAGGGCAGACATGGCTGGCCACTTTGAACAAGTTTAGGATTGTATTATGGCTGGCTTCCCTGGTAGTTCAGTCAGTGAAGAATCTGCCTGCAATGCGGGAGTCCGGGGTTCATTCCCTGGGCTGGGAAGATCCCCCAAAGAAGGAAATGGCAATCCACTCCAGTATTCTTGCCTGGACAATCCTGTGGACAGAGGAGCCTGGTGAGCTACAGTCCTTGAGGTCACAAAGAGTTGGATATGACTTAGTGTCTAAACCACCACCAGGATTGTATAGTCTGAATAATGTGAATGGGCTCTGGGCTATAAGGGTGGTCTCTATATGTCTGGCACCTGGCCTGGGGGTGATTTAGGACAGGGGAAACATCAGCGTGGTATGAGAAAGTTAGATAAAGGATGGGGCAGAGGTACGGGCTTTGGGTTGGTTGGTTGGCATAGAATGGCATACTGAAGGCAAGTTTTTCACTGTCTTTAGGAATTAGCCAGGCCTGGGAGGGTCAGTCTCTGTCCCTCACAAGGCTTTATAAAGCATTATAAAATACAGAAAATAAAAAAATAAAATATAAACCTGATTAATACGTGGTGTCAAGCATAGCCTTGGACATTAGCACCCCTTCCCTAGCACACTGCTCCTCGCCACCTGAAGGGAAGCGACAACTTATGTAAATACAGCGACTTCCAGCCAGATGGCTGCCCCTGTGTCCCTCTGCCGGAAGACTTCTCCCGCTGCCTCTTCTTTGTAGGGAGTCAATGACAGTGCTGCTTCCAATTCACAGAATTTCCAAATGGCTGTGTAATCATAGACCCATGTAGGCAGGAGCCCTGATGTTCATAGGAAGAGCAGAAAAATCCCAGATCCTTCCCTCTGTGAAGCCAAAAGGCTGCTTCTGTGTCTCCTTTTCACGCTGGTAGAGTAAGGCTAGTTTTGACTTCCCAGCGGCTCGGATTCCAAGCGAATAACTGGAAGCAGCAAGCAACAGCACCGGGACCTGCTGGTGCAGTGAGGAAGAAACCGCATGTGCGTGGATTCCGGAGGAAAGCTGCCCTTTGTGGGGTAGGAGGAGGGGCAGTGGGTACTGGGAGCAGACGCATCTTCACCCTGCCTTAGCATGAAGGCTGCTTCTTGGAAGGATGACTCACAGCACCATTGAACCACCTTCCCTGCGAAGTTAAAACAGCTCAAGAGAGGCAGTGTCAACAAACAGCCATTTGAGGACAGCGGGGGCGTATGGGGGCTGATGAGGCTGATGAGGCAGGTGTCATTATTACCTTGGGGTTTAATAGCACACTTGGACTGCTGGGCTCCACATTTGCCAGGCTGCCTCAGGGAAGAAGGGGCCTGCAACCAGAAGGGTGCTTTTTTTAATGAATAATTTTTATTTATTTATTTATTTTATGGCTGTGCTGGGTCTTCTTTGTTGCGCTTGAATTTTCTCTGGTTTGCGGTGAGTGGGGGCTCCTCTCCAGTTGCAGTGCGCAGGCTTCTCATTCGGTGACTTTTGTTGCAGAGCACTGGCTCTAGCCGCAAGGGCTTCAGCAGTTGTGACTCCCAGGCTCTGGAGTACAGGCTCAATAGTTGTGGTGCACGGGCTTAGTTGCTCTCCTGCATGTGGGATCCTCCTGGATCAGGGATTGAACCTGTGTCTCCTACATTGGCAGGTGGAGTCTTTACAGCTGAGTGACCAGGGAAGCCCCAGGAAGATGCTTTTGATTGCAATGATCAGATGACCCAACTTAATATGGTTTCAAGATTGTCTAACACTGTACTTCACAAGGTCATCACGGATGCTTGGTCCTTTTTTCTTCTCTCTTCCACCATCCACAGTGTTAGTTTAGTTCTAGGGCTGGTTCCCTTCTTTGTAGAAGTGCTGCCAGCAGCAAACTGATTTACCTTCTTCTGTATTTATCTTAGGAAGAGAGAGAAGCTTCCTAATCTTGTTCTTCAAAGTAAGGAAGCATAAGAATTGAAACTCGCAACAGACTTCTTATCATGTCTCATTGGCTAGAACCGTTCCCCAGACCCAGGAGAATGGCACGTGCTGATCAGCTTAGGCCTGAGCTCTTGCTTCAATTGCTGAAGAAGAGAGATGGGCTTTCATGATTGGCACTAACTAAGTGGAGCCCTTTTCATACTGTTCATGGGGTTCCCAAGGCAAGAATACTGAAGTGGTTTGCCATTCCCTTTTCCAGTGGACCATGTTTTGTCAGAACTCTCAACCATGACCCGTCCATGTTCGGTGGCCTTACACAGCATTGCTCATAGTTTCATTGAGTTAGATAAGGCTGTAGTCCATGTGATCAGATTGGTTAGTTTTCTGTGATTGTGGTTTTCATTCTGCCTGCCCTCTGATGTCATATATGGATGTGAGAGTTGGACTATAAAGAAAGCTGGGCACCGAAAAATTGATACTTTTGAACTGTGGTGTTGGAGAAGACTCTTGAGAGTCTCTTGGACTGCAACGAAATCCAACCAATCCATCCTAAAGGAAACGAGCCCTGAATATTCATTGGAAGGACTGATGCTAAGCTGAAACTCCAGTACTTTGGCCACCTGATGCAAAGACCTGACTCATTGGAAAAGACCCTGATGCTGGGGAAAGATTGAAGGAAGGAGGAGAAGGGGATGACAGAGGATGAGATGGTTGGATGGAAATCACTGACTCTATGGACATGGGTTTGAGCAAGCTCCAGGAGTTGGTGATGGACAGGGAAGCCTGGTGTGCTGCGGTCCATGGGGTCACAAGGAGTCGGACATGACTGAGCGACTGAACTGACTGAACTGAAGGGGGGCCCACCTGGAGGCAGGGTCAGTCCCTGAAACGGAACTGTGGCCACACAATGGGGAGGGGGATGGGACTGGGGAGTCAACGACCACGTGTACTGCAGTATCTCACCGTTGGAGCCAGGAGATATGGGCTTAACCACTTGCTGGCTGTGTGACTTTGGGCTAGTGCCTTAACCTCTCTGAGCATATTTTTTTGGATTTTTTTTTTTTTTTTAATGGGAGAAAAATATGTTTTCCTTAATTTTCAGGCTATGAGGGTCAATGAGAAATTAGGTGTAAAAAACCCTTGTGAGGAATCAGAAACACCTGTCTCTCGACCAGCTCCTTCCAGATAAATGAAGCAGACCAATCCGCGCCTCGTAAGAGATGATGGTTCAAGATAGTGCGGAAGCGGAGAACAGATGGGTTTACAGTGAGAATGAGTCAAAGGCAAAACACGAAGCCCGGTGAAGTGGAAGGGGTCCAAAGAGCGATGCTGTGCTCTTCTTTGTGCCGCCGCTGCTGACGTGAACTTTGGCCACCCGGTCCAGGTGGTGTCCGTAAGCCTTCCCCGCTTTCATGGTTAGTAGTTTCCTCTTTGTAAGTAATTCGCATTTGCTGGGGAAGTCTTCGAGACTATGTAAATACCTTGTTTATCCTCAAATTTTTACCCACAGGTTTTAGCATCTACTAATGATTCTTGCCTGAATTATTATTATTAATTATTACTATGATGCTTGCCAAATTGTGATTGTCTAGCTGTGTCATTCCCTAATTTTTTAGCCTCTGTCTCAGCTTAAATCAAAGAGCCTGGGTCTTGTCACAGACTTGGAGAACAAACTTATGATTGTGGGGCGGGGGGTGGGGGGGTGGTGGAATGGGGGAAAGGGATAGTTGGGGAGTTTGAGATGGACACATGTACACTGCTGTGTTTAAAATGGATAGTTAACAAGGACCTACTGAACAGCACATGGAACTCTGCTCAATGTTCTGTGGTGGCCTGGATGGGAAGGGACTTTGGAGGAGAATGGATACATGTGTATGTATGGCTGGGTCCCTTTGCTGTTCACCTGAAACTGTCACAGCATTGTTTGTTAATTGGCTATACCCCAATACAGAATAAAAAGTTTTTCAAAAATCAATAAACCAAAGCACAAACTGAAAAAAAAAAAAAAGAGCCTGGGTTTCATCCTTGGTCTTTAATGGGGCAGTTTTGGTTACTGCTGGAATTAAACTGCTAACCACCTCTGCCTCCTTCTAGATTTGCAGGCAAATAGCTCGAAGCTTCAGTTCATTTTATGTTTTGTTTTATTGAGTTTTTGTCCTTGGAGATACTGATTTTCTTTTCAATGATGGTGTGTTTTATTAATTTTCTCTTTTTATATTTTATCTGTTATTGCTCTGAATTTGGGATTGGGGCATGATGCTCAGTATAGGTACTTGAATGACATCTTGTCTGCATTCCATAAAAAAAGGCTGGTGGTGATTGCCCAGCGGGAGTCTTGGCCAACAAGTAATTGTGTCCTACTTTAGCTGTATGGAGAAGGAAATGGCAACCCACTCCAGTATTCTTGCCTGGAGAATTCCATGGATGGAGGAGCTTGGTGGTCTACAGTCCACAGGTCGCAGAGTCGGACACGACTGAGCGACTTCACTTCACTTTCACTTTCACTTAGCTGTATATGCAAGCGTAGCAATAGAGGAACGACAAATAGATCACTGGGCAGGGATCTAAGCATCCTGGGTCTTATTTCCTGCAATATCCTCTATCTGCTAACTTGCTGTGTGACGTTGGGCAAATGACTTCAGCTCTCTGAGCCTCAGTGCCCTCCTGTGAAAAGTAGTGCTTAGACTGCTTAACCTCCAAGGTCCTTGTCAGCTCCAGAGTTCCAGGAGTCTACAGGGGATAGCTTAAAACAATGTTCTCCGTTACAGTTGGAGGGACTGCTGAGAATATTTGCTCAGTTCAGACAAATGATAAGTGTGTCGGCCACTCTAATGAAATGAGTACATTTTTGCTCTAAATGTCATGGATGTTTATTATCAGATTAAACTACAGCAGACCTAATTTTAGCTCTTCCAATTCAAGTGGAGCAATGAAGATTAAATGTTAGGCATAATTAAAGATGCAGATGTAGTTTTATTGAATTATAAACCTCATTAAGTGCAACGTCCCAGGAAAGCCCCTGAGACCAGCTACAAAGAACTCCTAGTTGCAACACTGTGGTTACTAAAATATTGTAAAGTAAATCTCACTCCAAAAATATTATGACTTGGATGGAAGGAGTTTTTAAAAGCATGGTTAGAGTTGGTTTCATGGGTAATTTCCTTGCAGATGGTCGGGAAGGAAACACTTTTCTTCAGCATCTCCACAGAAGGCCTCCTTGGGGCTTGGTGCTCCCGTCTCAGCCTCCAAAGGTGGGCTCCAGTCTCCTGGGTCAGTTAGAAGGGCAACTTCAAGGACCATCAGATTTCACTCAAGAGTTGGTGGTAAGTGGAGTTGGTGGAGAAAGCAGAGGTTTACTATGGACCAGAAGTTCATGATTCTATACAAATATAGAGAAAGGTTCTCTTGGTGACATTTTCTTTTCTGTCTGTAAAGATAATACATTATCATTTTACAAGTTCATATAATAGGGAATAGAATAAAGAAGTAAAAATATCCAACTACTTCAAGATGATCACTGTTAATATATTAAACCAGCCAGCCAGCTGGTCACCATTAGAGAGGGGAGTTGGCAAACTTTGAGGAGGCAGTGAATAATTTTAGGCTTATAGACACATGATCTCTGTTGCAACCACTTAGCTTTGCCAATGTGGCATGAAAGCCACTGTAGACAATACGAACTAAATGGGTGTGGCTGTGTTTCAATAAAACTTTATTTATAACAACAGGTAGTGGATTGTTGGCTCCATGTGCCATAGTTTGCTGATTCCTGCTTTTGGGTTGAACATTTGTTTTGCACAATTTAATCCTATATCATATTTCCCCTTTTGTTGTTTCAGGTGGATTTGTCTGTCTCCTTGTTTGGAATGTGAGAGAAGTTTAATATCTTGACAGCATGGTCTGTCACTTAACAGCTGTATGAACTTGGGTAAGTTAGGTAACCTCTCTGGCCTCAGTTTCCTCATCTGTCAAATGGGATAATACATAATGGTATTGACCCCATAGTTTTTTCTGAAGATTGAACGAGTTGATCTTTGTACAGCACCGGGCACATCGTGAAGACTCAGTAAATGTGAGCGGCTACCATCACCACCACCACCATGACTACCCTATGTGCCTTCTTCTGGAGCTAGCACAGTTCTGGTTACAGAAGAGGCTCAATAAATAGAATCATAAGGATTTGTTGTTATCGTTCAGTCACTCAGTCATGTCCGACTCTTTGCCACCCCAGCCCCATGGACTGCAGCACACCAGGCTTCCCTGTCCTTCACCATCTCCCAGAGCTTGCTCAAACTCATGTCTATTGAGTCGGTGATGCCATCCAACCATCTCATCCTCTGTTTCCCCTTCTCCTCCTGCCCTCAATCTTTCCAAGCATCAGGGTATTCTCCAGTGAGTCAGCTCTTCACACCAAGTGGCCAAAGCATTGGCGTTTCAGCTTCAACATCAGTCCTTCCTATGAATATTCAGGGTTAATTTCCTTTAGGATGGACTAGTTTGATCTGCTTGCAGTCCCAGGGACTCTCAACAGTCTTCTCTAGCACCACAGTTCATAATCATAAAGATAGATAATGTTAAAGAGGGAATGTTCTTCAAGAATTTCTCATATAACACCCTCACTTTAGAGATGAGCATGGTAGAGTAGCCTGGCAGGTAGAGTCCATGGGGTTGCAGAGTCAGGCACGTCTGAGCAACTGAGCACACATACACACTGGCGGAGCTACCCCTATGTTAAGGATGGTGGGACGCTATCCATTATGACTGGCAGTGCCCTCCCCTAAGGCTTACCCATCTTTATCCCATGGTTACCCATCAGCCTCTGCATGCCCAGAGGCCCAGTTCCATCTCCTACGTCATGGGCAGCCTGTCCATGAAGCAGGCCAACTTTTGTCTTGTTTTCAGTTTCCTGGTCTTATCCTTGGGATAGTGTCCACTCACCTGGACCGGGCAGGTGAGGCTTAGAAGAGGACCGACCTGAGGTTGTAGCTGGGAGGTCCGGTACTGGTGGAGTCAGGTACTAGGAATGCGTGGACAGTGGTCAGACTAAGGCTCAGGTGCGCTGGGTTTGCCTCAAGTTGGGGTCTGGCATGTGGTATGTGGGCAGACTCTTGGTCAGGCAGGCCACACAGGGCCCTGGACTATCACGCTGCTCTCCTCTTAGGGTACGAGGAAAGACCCCCATGGGTATGCTGTTCCAGTGACCCCTTGGTCAAGTCCCTACCACCTGGTTCTTCTTCAGGCGCATCTCATCAGGCTGTTATTTCCATCCTGGTGCTGCTCAACTTTGATCTGGGAAAATGAAAGGCCAGGCTGCCGGGTCCCCAGCTGCCATCTTTTGCAGCAAGAGTGAGACTTCACGATCCCGCTGGCTCGCGTACACTTCATTTCCCAGTAATTAAACAAGTGGAGATCAAAGCTGACAAATCTCCCCCATCTCTCAGCGCGGTAGATGAAAGGTAAATATTTCTAGCAACAGTTTTTTTTTCCCCCTCATTAAAAGTGAGATGTGAAATGTCTTCTCCCTACTTTGAAGAATACTGCTAAGTTCAAGGTCACTCCAGATAAGATATCTGGTTTGAGTACCTTTATTATTCCATACCAATCATCAGTCTTATAGAAACTGGGCTAGCTTGAGGGGATTGAAGAGGCTAAATCATGTCAAATAAGTCAAAAGACAAAGAAAAGTAAAGAAGAACACCAAGATGGTAACTGGTCAGTGCTGCAGAAATCTACATCTTGTGTATTATCTTCTCATTGCTGGTAGGGGTTCTGAAGCCATCATCTAAAGTGGATCCTGGAGTTCTACATAGAGAATCTCAGGTAGATGGCCTGATGCTCTCTCAGCTGGACTCTGGAAAAGACCATTAGGGAGCTGCCATTTTCTTTGTATACCAAAGAATTCATCCCAAAGGCTATGAATCCAGGGGAGCTGGTCTATCCGACATGGGTTTACAAATGCCTGCTGGGTGGTATCAGGCTCTTTTCAGTGCAAAGAACAGACCTCATTCAAACTGGTGGCTGCCGTAAAGACACCACAGGGAGGGACTTCCCTGGTGGTCCAGTGGTTAAGAATCCATCTTCCAATGCAGGGGATGTGGGTCCGATCCCTGTTTGGGGAACTAAGATTTCATATACTGAAGGGCAACTAAGCCCACACACTCCTGCTACTGAGCCTGCATGCCAGAACTTTAGAAGCCCACGTGCCTCAATGAAGACCCAGCAGGCCCAGGAAATAAAAAAGATAAAACAGGGACTCGGAATCAGAACAGGAATTCGAGTGCCATGCAATCCTAGAAAGGAAGAAGACAGCCGCCCTGCTGGCCACTCTTCTTGCTCCCCTCTGACTGCCCTCCCTGGCTTTCACATCCTTGCCACATCCTTTGTCTTCTGCCTGTTCACCAGCTCCCAGGGCTGCTCAGAATGCAGGTCTCTCTCATTTCTTCTGTCCTTCCTTCTCCAGTTCCAGATTCCAGAGAGAGAAGGAGGGAGAGATCCAACTGACCTAGGCTGTCATCTCGAGTGAGGCAGCTGAAGTCACCGGTTTCTGGCCAGGCAGTGGGTGGTCAGGGCCACTCCCCCAGCTTGTTAGCTGCAAGGGTGGGGCCTTCTGTCCAATGTCACATGGTAAGAAATGCCAGCTGCCCCCTCAGCAGCAGATATGGGTGGGAGGGTCCCCACGTGAGGGACTCTGGATGTGTGAGGCTGCTCTGGACACTGTGTGGGGTGTCAGAGCAGGGCTGAGAGGCTGATGGCTTGGGTAGACTCTTGGCTGGCTTGTCATCAGCTGTTCTGTTTGTTTTGAGATGTAATTCACATCCCATAATAGTCACTGTTTTAAAGTGCACAATTCAGTCGTTTTTATTATATTCACAGAGTTTTGTGACTATCACCTCTAATTGCTGAACATTTTCATCACTCTCTGTGTTCAGGGACTTACTTCCCTGGCGATCCAATGGTTAAGATTCTGAGTTTCCGCTGCAGGGGCTGCAGGTTCCATCTCTGAGAAACTAAGACTCCCCCCATGCCACACAGTGCTGCCAGAAGTTGGGGGAGAAAAGAAATTCAGTATTCAAAGCTGTTACTTTCCATTTCCCCTCCCCTAGCCCCAGGCTGATCTTCTTTCTGTACCTATAGATTTGCCTTTTCTGGATATTTCATATAAATAGGGTCATTCAGTATGTAGATTTTTGTGTTTATTTTCTTTTATCTGGAATAATAATTTCAAGATTCATGCACAGCACAAATCAGTTCTTCATTTCTTTTTATGCCTGAATAACATTTCATTTTAAGGCTATACCACATTTTATGGGCTTCCTGATAGCTCAGTTGGTAAAGAATCCACCTGCAATGCAGGAGACCCCGCTGTGATTCCTGGGTCAGGAAGATCCCCTGGAGAAGGGACAGGCTACCCACTCCAGTATTCTTGGGCTTCCCTGTGGCTCAGCTGGTAAAGAATCCACCTGCAATGGGGGAGACCTGGGTTTGATATTTGGGTTGGGAAGATCCCCTGGAGAAGGGAAAGGTTATCCACTCCAGTATTCTAGCCTAGAGAATTCCATGGACTGTATAGTCCATGGGGTCGCAAAGAGTTGGGCACAACTCAGCGAATTTCACTTCACTTCACCACATTTTATTTTTCCATATATCAGTTGATGGATATTTGTGGGGTTTTTTTGTTTGTTTTTACTTTGGGGCTATTATGAATAATGCTGCCGTGAATATTTATGTATAGTTTTTAGGTGAATACATATTTTCATTTCTCTTGTGTTGATACCTAGAAGTGAAATTGCTGGGTTATATAACACTCGTATAGGACTTCTCAGGTGGCGCTAGTGGTAAAGAATTCTCTTGCCAATGCAGGAGATGCAAGAGATGGGGTTTCGATCCCTGGGTTGGGAAGATCCCCTGGAGGAGGAAATGGCACCCCACTCCAGTATTATTGCCTGGAAAATTCCATGGGCATGTGCTGACTTGTTGCAACCCCATGGACTGTAGCCTGCCAGGCTCCTCTGTCCATGAGATTCTTCAGGCAAGAATACTGGAGTGGGTTGCCATGCGCTCCTCCAGGGGATCTTCCTACCCAGGGAACAAACCCAAGTCTCTTACATCTCCTGCATCAGCAGGCAGGTTCTTTAGCATTAGCACCACCTGGGAAGCCCTGTTAATTAGATTTAGGTGTGAGAATTCTGTTATAGATTTTTTTCCCACAAAGAGAGACATCAGAGGCATCCTTATCTCAGACCTATACTGAAATATTTACCAGGACTCTGTAATTAACCCTGAATAGTGCTGGCCACCGGAAGATCTCAGGGCTTGGGTTTCAGTGGTGGTGATGGTGGAGTAGAGATTACTGGGGTGGTCCAAGTGAGATGGAAAGCCCTGGTCCAGGACAGGGCCAGGTGAGGATGGAGTGGAGGGTAGGTAAAAGAGAGGATATAAAATAAAGATGATAGACTCTGAGTCCCTTGGGGCAGAGGCCAGGTCTTCTCTTTCCTGCACAAGGTCTTGGGCATAAAGTAGGCACTTCCTCCCTTCCTCAGAGACCAACCATGCCCATCCCCAAGTCATCAGTCTACCAAGTGGTCCCTCCCTATTCCTGGATCCACAGGAAGATAGAGCAGCTAGGTAGTTTGGAAATCCTGTAATCAGCTGGTCAGGACAGCAGGGAAGGGTCATGACCATCAGCTGGCCTTGACCGTGGGACTGTCAACTGGGCCCACTCTTGGGGCTCCAGCACTGTCAAGACACAGAGTGAACACCTGCCTTAGAAAACAGAGGCACAGCGGCTCTGAATGTCTTCAGCTGGAATCAATGGGAAGGGGAGAGGGAGGTCTGCTTTTTTTCCTTCTTCTTTTGAGCCTTTCCTGGAGGTCTAAGAGTTTAAGAGTCCTGGTTCTCCTAGACTCACTCATAAAAGTCTGGGGTAGTGGATGATCCAGATCCTGTATTTTTAACAAGTGAGTCTTTCAAAATCTGAGCACTACTGGTTTAGGGGAAATTTTCTAAGGAAAAGGAAGGGTCTGTGCATTTAAACCCAAATATACTAGGGTTTCGGAGAAGGCAATGGCACCCCACTCCAGTACTCTTGCCTGGAAAATCCCATAGACAGAGGAGCCTGGTGGGCTGCAGTCCATGGGGTCGCTAAGAGTAGGACATGACTGAGCAACTTCACTGTCACTTTTCACTTTCATGCATTGGAGAAGGAAATGGCAACCCACTCCAGTGTTCTTGCCTGGAGAATCCCAGGGACCGGGGAGCCTGGTGGGCTGCCGTTTCTGAGGTCGCACAGAGTCGGACATGACTGAAGCGACTTAGCAGCAGCATACTAGGGTTTAAACGACCTTGAATAGAAGAAGCTATTGGATTCTGCCAAGAAATTTGAGTATTTAAAAGAAGTCCTTCCAGGTTTGTACAAGAAATTGTTCCCTCTTTGTAAATGATATGTCACCTGAATTTCTGGAGACCTTACCAGACTGTGCATATAGAAGAGTCCTGTTACAAGTAATAATGCCAATTAACCTGATTCTATTCTAGTTGTACACACACCCTGGAGAAGGAAATGGCAACCCACTCCGGTATTCTTGCCTGGGAAATCTCATGGACAGAGGAACCTGGTAGGCTACAGTCCATGGGGTTGCAGAGTCGGACGCGACTGAGCGACTCACTTTCACTTTTGTACGCACAGGATGTCTAGCACTTCTCATGCGCAGGATTAAGTTCTCATCCACCAGGGGGCGCCATGGGCTACCCAAGGTTCTGCTAGGCATCCGCCATCTTCCATCAGGCAGCATTTTTGGGTACCCTAGAACTGGCTTCATCACCCTCACTAAAGCTCGGGCTGTGAAGTTTCCAGCAGCCAACACTACTCAAAGTTTGTCTGCAGGGTCGTGTATTAATAATAATTCAGTATGTGTCTGAGATAAGGATGCATCAGACTTGGACTCTACTTTTAAAAAAGTATCCAAATAGAATTATCACCCCTAAAAGAAATTTGTAATGGTTTCTTTATAGCATCCAATACCAAGTCAGTGTTCAAATTTCCAGTTGTCTTCTAGACGTCAAACTTTTTAAACAGTTCGTTTATTTGAATCAGGATCCGCAAAATTCCACACAGTGCGATTGGTTCATTTATTTCTAAATATGTCATTCTTTTAACCTACAGTTTCACCCTCCATCTCTTTTCTCTTTCTTGCTATTTAAATCATACAAGAAACCAGGCTGTTTGTGGGGCGTCCACAGTCTGATTGCAGCCCCTTGGTGTCCTTTAACAGGCTCCTTGGCTGTATTTCCTATAAATTGGTATTTGAATCCAGAAGCTTGATCAGATTCAAGTTATTATTTGTTTATTTTTTGTTCATCACTACTTCATAGGTGGTGTGTTCTTCTACCAGAAGGCACCTAATATCTGATTCTCTGTCTCTATCTCTCTGTGATATTAGCAGCCATTGAGTAACAATGCTTAGGCCCATTAGTTTATTCAGTTCAGTTCAGTTCAGTTGCTCAGTTGTGTCCAACTCTTTGTGACCTCATGAACCAAAGCACACCAGGCCTCCCTGTCCATCACCAACTCCCGGAGTCCACCCAAACCCATGTCCATTGAGTCGGTGATGCCATCCAACCATCTCATCCTTGGCCGTCTCCTTTTCCCCCTGCCCTCAGTCTTTCCCAACATCAGGGTCTTTTCAAATGAATCAGCTCTTCGCATCAGGTGGCCAAAGTATTGGAGTTTCAGCTTCAACATCAGTCCTTCCAATGAACACCCAGGACTGATCTCCTTTAGGATGGACTGGTTGGATCTCCTTGCAGTCCAAGGGACTCTCAAGAGTCTTCTCCAACACCAGAGGTCAAAAGCATCAATTCTTCAGCGCTCAGCTTTCTTTATAGTTCAACTCTCACATCCATACATGACCACTGGAAAAACCATAGCCTTGATTAGACACACCTTTGTTGGCAAAGTAATGTCTCTGCTTTTTAATATGCTGTCTAGGTTGGTCATAACTTTCTTGCAAGGAGCAAGCATCTTTTAGGGACTGCAAAATGCTGATTTTCTAATTCTATCACTGTTCTTATTTATTAGCTCAGTTATTTCTATAATGAGAAATGCCCTCTATCAGTTCTTTGCTTCCTCAGTGGCACAGTCCTTTTTGCAAAGATAGGTCAAATGCTTAATTCTTTTGCTTTAATTTTTATCAGTTTTCAAAATAATGAATGGGTTCTCTAGCATCCGCCAATGGTAACCAGTTAGTTAGCTTTAGGACCGTTCATGACTCATGGATTTAAGTATGTTTGGTGGGTTTTGATCCCTGGCAGCTATTACCCTTATGGGTGCTCAGATTTTCTCAATGTCGGCCAGTGGCCCTTGAGTCTTTTGTCATGACCCTTTGATAGCTTAGTCTCTTAGATATCTTGTGTATTTCCTGAGCCAGTCCTTGAACCAACCATTTCTCCAAATAGCCTTGGTTTCTTTCAGTAGGAACTGGTATTTAAAAGCACTTTCTGGGTGTGCTGTGTGCTTAAGTTGCTCAGCTGTGTCCAACTCTTTGCGACCCTATGGACTGTAGCCTACCAGCCTCCTCTGTCCATGAGGATTCTCCAGGCCAGAATACTGCCATACCTTTCTGAATCGAACCCAGGTCTCCCGTCCTGCAGGTGGATTCTTTACCAGCTGAGCCACAGGGAAGCCGAAGAATACTAGTGTGGGTAGCCTATCCCTTCTCCAGCAGATCTTCCTGACCCAAGAATTGAACTGGGGTCTCATGCTTTGCAGGTGGATTCTTTACTAGCTGAGCTACAGGGAAGCCCATCTGGGTGTGAGGGATGCTTGTTTATCTTCGATTGGTGATTGTTTCAGTGACTAAATCTCAGAACTGGTTGTTTTGTTAAAGAAAAATCATCATGAAAACTTTCTGATACTTCCTGTTCAAATTCAACTACAGGATGTTTTAGCAGATTTCTTTTATCTTACACTTGTGTCTGTCTCCTTTCTTCCCTGCCAAGGATATAAGAAGGATAGAACTAGAAAATCACAAGATCGTTTTCTTCATCCCACATACACACAGGGAAGTCACGTGACTTACACAGGTCACATGGGTATTAAGAGGACACCGCAGGACCAGGTGCAGGCTGCCTGGCCTCAGAGCCTGAGGCTTAACGAGCACACACCAAACTCTGTTCTCTGTAAAGTTTCGTTGTGAATCCATGGGGCTGGCTAAGGGACCAACCCATGCAAACAACAAATCCTACAGGGAAATCAGTCTCTCGCCTCTCCAACAAATCTGTTGACTGGGCCAAGAGCTCCCCTCTAGGTTCCCTTTCCCGTGGGGTGGGTTCTCTTGAGACACATTTCGACCATGATGCCCATAGAGGTCTTATGGAAGCCAGCATGGATTTTCCAGACATGCCCATGGGGTCTGTTCTCTCTTGGATCCGAGAGGGACTCCATTTGCTTCTACATGACCCCCTTCTCACTTCTTCTCTTTCCTCGTTCAAGGCCACAGCCATCCACTTCCCCATCCTCAGTGAGGTTTTTTTAAATTTTTTTTCATTTCTTTCTCAACATTTTTTTTTTAAGTCTTGAATTTCTACACATGATGTTTATTTTCCCTGCCAAAGAGCTTGTGAGTATGTTTACAAACATTTATTTAGCCACGTCAGGTCTTACTTAGTTGCAGCACATGGGAACCTCATTACATCCTGTGGGATCCTTTGTTGCTGCAGGTGAGATCTGAGTTGTGGCACTTGGGCTCAGCAGTTGTGGCACTTGGGCTCAGTGGTTGTGGTGCCTGGGTTCAGTGGTTGTGGTGCTTGGGCTCAGTAGCTATGATGCTCGGGCTCAGTAGTTGTGGCGCACCAGCTTAGTTGCCCTGTGGCATGGTGGAATCCTTCATTCCCTGACCAGGAATCAAACCCACGTCCCCTGCATTGGTGGGCAGATTCTTAACCACTGGACCACCAGGAAGTCCCCCTCAGTGAGTTCTGACCTGAGAGGTTGCTTGGGTTTGATGTGAGGCCTGAGGCATGGTGTATTTCAGGACACTGGGGATCCTGCTGTGACATCAGGGAAAGAGCTCAGGACTCAGAGTTAGCTGACTTGACTTCCAGCCCTTGCTCTGCCTCGATAAGCTCTCTGAGCCTTAATTTTCTCCACTGTAAAATGGGATTTGCACACGAACAAGGTGGGCGATACTAAAACCTCCTTGCAGGAAGATTGTGAGGATTAAAATGGGGTCACCAGGGGAGCCCCTAACTTCCAAATGTAGGGATAGGACTGTGACGTGGATCTGTTTACTAACTGTTTTCCTACAAGGGTCCCTGTACCCAGGGGATACAGAAGGGATGGCTGGGGAGGGCTTCAGGTCCCAAACGTCCTTTGTTGGTGGTGGCAAATCAGGACCAGAGCGTCCACTTGCCAGGCTGAGAGGGAATTTATTTCTGCTCTAACTGCCTGGTTAACTCAGCAGCCTACATGGTCCCTGTACACGGTGGGTGTGCTGAGATAACAGCTCAAGTACTTTATTAAAACAGAAAAGCTCTCCACGTTTCCATTAACTCCCCACGTGGGGCAGTTTCAGCCCCCTGCTCCAGGTACCATTTGCAGTCCAGTTTCTCAGTCGTGATGGACAGAAATATCCAACTCGCTTCCGCACCTCTCCACGAACCACACGCGTCCACAAACAGCAGAGATTCATCAGTCACTCCTCACTGGTCCTTTCTTGTTCATCATCACCGCCTCCTGATCCTTATCCTCCTTATCCTTTTCAAGTGATAGAGCTGTGAATCATTTCACTTTGAATTTCAGATGTCCCAAACAGCACTTTCATCCACAGTGGGGACTGATGAGTTAATTTCTTAGGAAATAAGCTGAGCACCCAGGAGCTGTGATAATTCCCTACCCCCAGTGCCAACATCACAAAGAATAGCACAGTAGCACATAAATCTACTACTTGCATATGTTTACTTAATCACATTGGAATTCTGTTTGAACTTGACCCCAGGGGAGAGAGATCACAGAGCTGGCTGGTAGCTAAAATAATCCACTGAAAAAAAAGTTCTGTGTCACACGAGAACTTCTGGGGCTGTTTGTGAAAAGCACGGAACCAATGTGACTTCTACACTGTGTGATTCTGACTACAGGCTTACCCAGGGTCCGGGAGGCCTTCCCACCTTGGGCTGTGGGTTGTAAACTGGTTGGGAGGATTTAATTTTCTTTTAAAATTCAGGGTAAGTTCCCCCACCTTGAATTTCCAAATGGTAGGCAATTAATGTGTCTGATCTCTGGAAAGCAGTGAAGACTTGTTAAGGCAAGATGGCAAAGTGGTTAGTACTGACTGTGCTTGGGGGGCCAAGTATGACTATGTGTGCTCACTTGTGTCCCACTCTTTGTGATCTCATGGATGGCAGCCCTCTGGGCTTCTCTGTCCATGGAATTTTCCAGGCAACAGCATTGAAGTGGGTTGCTATTTTCTACTCCAGGGGATCTTCCCGACCCAGGGATGAAACCCATGTCTCTTGTGTCTCCTGCAGATAGATTCTTCACCACTGTGCCACCTGGGAAGCCCAGACTTAAAGACCTACGGGGTAGTGTAAATCTGGGAGTCAAAGAGGTCAGGCTGGGCAGATCCAAGGAGAAGCAAAGAGCAGAGTGGGGCAGGGCAGGGGTTGGGGGAGTGAAGTGATGGGTCTGAGACCAAAACTGCCCACAGGGCTTGGACACCCCAGCTCATTGTCTTGGAGGGCCGGTTGCCTGATATGTGAATGGATTCGTGCAGGGGTTCGCACGGCCACTGCCAAATCTGACCCGATGCCTGTTATTGTATGGCCTGTGAGCTAAGAATGGTTTTTATATTTTTAGATGGTTGGTATCGATGACAAAATAAATCAGCAGCTGATCTAAGAAAGAAATGGAAAATCTTATTTGAGCCAACCTGAGGATTATAACGCAGGAGATGTTCTTTCAGAAAGCCCTGAGGAGTCTCCTGCCCTGCCCTTGAGAGGTCGAAGCACAGCTATATAGTGTTTGAGACAAATGATGTATTGACAGTTGACACAACCCAGATCCACGTGTATAAGAAGCAGTGGGTCATCGGGACCCCTTACAAGATTAAGATGGAAGGTTATCTTCCAAGGGATTACGGATCATTGTGACTCTTTACAAGATTAAGCAGGAGTGTTATCTCCTGGGTGCTCTGGTTAATGCAGGAGCACAACACACACTCAAGGGGAAGCTTGCTTGTTTAGTTGCTGAGTCATGTCTGACTCAGGGTAAAGGGGAGGGAGGAGGCCCAAATGGGCAGAGAAAAGTTTTATGTGTATATTTTTCTTGTCTTTCTATAAAACATGAATTCTATTTCATCGCTGAAAAAATCAAAAGGTGAAAAATATTTTGTGATGTAAAATGTGTGAAATTCAAATTTCAGCATCTATCAATAAAATTTTATCAGAACACAGTCATGCTTGCTTATTTACATAATGTCTAAGGCTGCTTTCCTGAGACCGTGGCAAAGTCAAGCTGCTTCAACAGAGGCTGTGTGGACCACAGAGCCGAAGATGTACTGTCTAGGAGAAGTTTGCCCATCTGTGGATTAGTTTGAGATGTGCAGGTTTGAAGCACAGGTTTGAGACAATTTGGGCTCTGGGTGGAATTAAAGCCAAGTGAAATGAGCCATGAACTAGCTGGTCTCAGTGTGGGCCAGTTTTCTGATCTGTGAAATGGGTGTATTAACATTACTGGTCTCATAGGTCGCTGCCCTCTAAGAACATGCTGATGGGATCCTCAAATGTATTTCAAGATATTTGCATAGCTGGGAGGGGTCACAGAAATTGGCCTGGAGATCATTTGCAGACTTGGGTCATCATCTGAACTGCTTGTCAGTTTAGTTCAGTCGCTCAGTCGTGTCCGACTCCTTGTGACCCCATGAACCACAGCACACCAGGCCTCCATGTCCATCACCAACTCCATAGTCCACCCAAACCCATGTCCATTGAGTCGATAATGGCATCTAACTGTCGTCCCCTTCTCCTCCTGCCCTCAATCTTTCCCAGCATCAGGGTCTTTTCAAATGAGTCAGCTCTTTGCATCAGGTGGCCAAAGTATGAGTTTCAGCTTCAACATCAGTCCTTCCACTGAACACCCAGGACTGATCTCCTTTAGGATGGACTGGTTGGATCTCCTTGCAGTCCAAGGGACTCTCAAGAGTCTTCTCCAACACCACAGTTCAAAAGCATCAATTCTGTGGTGCTCAGCTTACTTTATAGTCCAACTCTCACATCCATACATGACCACTGGAAAAACCATAGCCTGGACTAGATGGACCTTTGTTTTCAAAGTAATGTCTGCTTTTTAATATGCTGTCTAGGTTGGTCATAACTTTCCTTCCAAGGAGTAAGTGTCTTTTAATTTCATGGCTGCAATCACTATCTGCCGTGATTTTGGAGCCCAGAAAAATAAAGTCAGCCACTGTTTCCCTACTATTTGCTATGAAGTAATGGGACTGGATGCCATGATCTTAGTTTTCTGAATGTTGAGCTTTAAGCCAACTTTTTCACTCTGCTCTTTCACTTTCATCAAGAGGCTCTTTAGTTCTTCTTCACTTTCTGCCATAAGGGTGGTGTCATCTGCATATCTGAGGTTATTAATATTTCTCCCGGCAATCTTGATTCCAGCTTGTGCTTCTTCCAGCCCAGAATTTCTCATGATGTACTCTGCATATAAGTTAAATAAGCAGGGTGACAATTACAGCCTTGATGTACTCCTTTTCCTATTTAGAACCAGTCTTCCTATTTGGAACCTATTTGGAACTGCTTGCTGAGCCCAGAAAACAGGGAACCCTAGGCCACCATTCCTTGGAGAGACTGATGCAGTGGGTCTGTGGGAGTGAGAGGCTGTGATGTCACCAAGCTGCCCAGGGATGGGGAGGCTGTGATCTGGCCATTCACCTCCAGCTCCAGGTAAAGAGACACAGGGGTTTGATCAATCCTGGGCCCATCTTCAGTGACCCCTCTGCCTGCACTCTTTCTTCCTGAGATCTCATGGCCCTATATTTCTTCTTTTGTCTTCACACTGAGCTCAAGCTGTCCCATGGCATGAGAGTTTGTGGACACCATTCTCTATCCAATAAAATTTATAAAAAATCAAAACCAACCAAACAAAAAAACTTTATAAAAGCAGGTAGATTTGGCCCAGAGGATATAGTTTACTGATTTCTGCCTTAGAGCAGTAGCTCAAAGTGTAACCTTTGGACCAAAAGCATTAAACCTGGGAACTTGTGAGTAGTGCAAGTTCTTGGGCCCTGCCCTAGACCTACTGAATCAGAACAAGTATTTTCTGTTTGCATCCCCATGTCTTTCTGAAATTCCAATTACACATATGTTAGGCTGCTGGAAGTTGTTCCAGAGCTCACTGATGCTCTTTTAATTTTTAAAAAATCTTTTTTCTCCTCTCAGTTTCATTTTAGATAATTTCTATCACTGTCTTGAAGTTTACTAATCTTTTCTTTTGTAATGTCTAATCTTCTGCTAATTCCATCCAGTATTGCTTTTTATCTGGACATTATAGTATTGAGATGACATTTGATTTTGGTGTTTGAAAAATAATTCTTCCATGGTTTTATGTAGCTTTTCAACATGGAATACAATTATAATAATTAATGTCTATGTGTGCTAAGTCTAACATCTGTGTCAATTCTGGATTGATTTCAATTGATTGCTTTAAAATTTTCCACTGTAGTCATGTTTTTCTGCTTTAGTAGCTTAGTAATCTTTGATTGGATGTCAGATATTGTGATTTTTCTTTGATAGGTGCTGGATATTTTTAAATTATTGAACTCTTTTTTTCTGAAAAGTGAAAGTGAAAGTCGCTCAGTAGTGTCCGACTCTTCACGACTGCATGGACTATACAGTCCATGGAATTCTCCAGGCCAGAATACTGGAGTGGGTAGCCTTTCCCTTCTCCAGGGTATCTTCTCAACCCAGGGATTGAACCCAGGTCCCCCGCATTGCAGATGGATTCTTTACCAGCTGAGCCACAAGGGAAGCCCAAGAATACTGGAGTGGGTAGCCTTTCCCTTCTCCAGGGTATCTTCCCAACCCAGGAGTTGAACCGGGGTCTCCTGCATTGCAGGTGGATTCTTTACCAACTGAGTTATGTAGTTAAATTACATTTTGTCTCTTTTGAATCTTACTTTAAGCTTTGGTAGGCAGGACCAGAGCAGTGGTGTCTGGTGTTAATTATTCTTCTCTAATGGGGCAAGACTTTTCTGAATACTCAATGTCTATGAATTTTTCCATTCTGACTGGTGGGAATAGGCACTGTACCTGGCCCTCCTTTTGGAAGGTTCTTTCCATAATGGTGGGTAGTTTCCTCACATGCATGAGCTGATCAGTCTAGGCAAATACTCAAAGCAACCCTTTGCAGCTCTCTGGAGTTCTCCCTGTGCAGCTCTCTTCTCTCCAGGACCCTGTCCTTCTACCTCTAACTGCATTCAGTTCAGTTCAGTTCAATTCAGTCGCTCAGTCATGTCTGACTCTTTGTGACCCCATGGACTGCAGCATGCCAGGCTTCCCTGTCCATCACAAACTCCCGGAGCCTATTCAAATTCATGCCCATTGAGTTGGTGATGCCATCCAACCAGCTCATCCTCTGTCTCCCCCTTCTCCTCCTTCCTTCAATCTTTCCCAGCATCAGGGCCTTTTCCAGAGAGTCAGTTCTAAGCATCAGGTGGCCAAAGTATTGGAGTTTCAGCTTCAACATCAGTCCTTCCAGTGAATATTCAGGACTGATTTCCTTTAGGATGGAGTGGTTTGATCTCCTTGCAGTCCAAGGGACTCTCAAGAGTCTTCTCCAACACTTTTCCCCACTCAGTTCCACCTCCTCAACTCAGAGAGTCCACTGAGTTCCTCTTGAGTTTCCCATTTCTGCACCACCTCTGGAAACTTTCTGAAGGCAGCAAGCAAAGGCAATCATAGGTCTTATTTTATTTCCTGTGTCTCAGGATCATTGTCCATCATTACTTGCTATCCAGTGGTATTGAAAATCCTTACACCATCTTGGTTGAACACACTTACTTTTTAAAAATAATTTTATTTATGTATTTGTGGCTGCACTGGGTCTTGGTTGCTTTGTTGGGCTTTCTCTAGTTGTGACAAGTGGGGGCTACTCTTCCTTGCAATGCTCGGGCTTCTCGTTGCACTGGCTTCTCTTGTTGTGGAGCATGGGCTCTAGGGAATGTGGGTTTCAGTACTTGCAGCTCCCAGGCTCAGTAGTTGAGCATGAGCTTGGTTGTCACGAGGCATGTGGAATCTTCCCAGACCAGGGATTGAACTCGTATCTCTTGCATTGGCAGGTGAATTCTTATCCACTATGGTACCAGGGAAGTCCCTGAATGCACTTCTGTAAGCAGATGTGGTGATCCCTGATATTCTGATTGGTTAAAAAACAGCAATTCAGACTTTATGAATGTTAGGACATTTGATTCATCAGAAACTCCAATGAAATTAGTGTTTTCTTTTTACAGTAGAGGAAACTGAGGCTCGGACAGGTGAAGTAACTGTTTGCCTGACCCCCAAGCACTCATATTTTCATTGCTTGATGCTGTTCCCCATCCACATCTGCCAGCCCTTGCTGGGATGTGTGCCCTTTGAACCACAGCACACCCTGGGAGACAGGGTTAGATCCTCCTGATTCTCAGTGTGAATGGCGGGAACCAGCATCAGCTGCATCCCCAGGAACTTGTTAGAGAGGCAGAGGCTCGGCACCTCCCAGGCTTGCTGGATGAGAACTGATACGTTAGCAAGATCGCAGGTGACTCTTTGCGTGTATAACCATAAAGAAGACTGAGGGCCAAAGAACTGATCCTTTCAAACTGTGGTGCTGGAGAAGACTCTTGAGAGTCCCTTGGACAGCAAGGAGATCAAACCAGTCCATCTTAAAGGAAATCACCCCTGAAAATTCATTGGAAGGACTGTTCCCAAAGCTGAAGCTCTAATACTTTGACCACCTAATGTGAAGAACTGAGTCACTGGAAAAGACCCTGATGCTGGGAAAGATTGAGGGCATGAGGAGAAGAGGATGACAGAGCAAGTCAATGGACATGAGTCTGAGCAAACTCTGGGAGACAGTGAAGGACAGGAAAGCCTGGCATGTTACAGTCCGTGGAGTTGCAAAGAGTCGGATGTGGCTTAGCGACTAAACAACACCAGTTTGAGACACATTAAATCAGAATATAGTTTCTGAACTTGTCTTCTGAGTCCAGTATCCTGGCTCCCTGGGAGCATAGAACTGAGCTGAACTGGGGGGAGGCACAGCCAGAAACTGGGTCCCACACCCGGGGTGAGCCTGTAGGTCCCCCTTTTCCAATTGCAGTTCAAGTACTTGGAACAGAACAAGCTGGACAAGGCTCCCGGAGAGGCTGGTTGGACATGGCCTCTGCCCTTTGGGAGTTTGTCTAGACCACAGTTTTCTAGGAAGCTGTGACTCACCCTGCCTTCATCCACCTGCCAGGTGCCAGCTTGGCTGGAGGCCAGTGGGCTGGCTCTGGGAGAAGAAGCCAGGAAGGCCTCAGGGGGAGGGGAGAGAAGAGGAATTGGATGGTGGTGGGGAGCAGCTGCTTGCCATGGTGCCTCCCGGCAGGTGAGGGCCACTGCAGCACTGCCTGCCCCTGTGCCCTGCCCTCTCCCCCCACCACAACCATAGTCAGGTCGTAGAACAGCTGGACAGTCCCTATGCACTCACCGTATGAGACTGTCTCTGCATTTTAAGAATCTTTCTGAAAAAGCCCCCAGATATCTACTCAGCACAGAACAGAGCTGATGGTCCTCCTGGACCAAAACTGCTAGGGAGGACAAGGCGGGGCTGTTAAAGGGCTGTTTATTTCTTGTTTATTTCCTCTGAGACCCTTCCTTGCAATTAACATAAATTGTCCCCAGGAGGAGGGTGGTACCTAAAGGTTCAAAAAGCTGGGAGAGGGTTTAACAGAGTTCTAGACCAGCCTCCTCTTCCCAGGGAAGCATGCTCGTTCTATCAAGAGGGGCTTCAGGGACTGGTAGAATTTATCTCCTAACCAGAACCTCTCTAGGCATGAGGTGCACAGACTCCTCTAGCCAGTATTCACACCTGCACAGTATTTATGAACCATTCCGCAGCCAGGTGCCAGGGGAAAATGAACCAGCACAGCTGCGAAGTCAGAGAGCCCTGGCTTAGGATCCGGCACACGCTGTGAGTAGCTCTGTGGCTTTTGGCAAGCTTAGAAGCTTTGAGTCTCAAATTCTTGATCTAGACCACTGGGTGACGATCAGAGCCCCCTGAAAGAGCTTCAGTAAAATGCATTAATGTATGGACCGGGTGTGATGGTTCATTTTATATATCGACTTCCCAGGTGGCTCAGTGGTAAAGAATCCGCCTGCCGATGCAGGAGATGTGGGTTCGATCCCTGGGTCAGGAAGATCCCCTGGAGTAGGAAATGGCAACCCGCTCCAGTATTCTTGCCTGGAAAATTCCATGGACAGAGGGACCTGGTAGGCTACTGTCTAGGGGTCACAAAGAGTCAGACATGACTGAGTGGCTGAGCACTGAGTACTTGACTGGATCATGGGGGGCCCAGATATATGGCTAAACATTTCTAGCTGTGACTATGAGGGTGTTCCCAGATGAGATTAGCATTTAAATTGGTAGACTCAAATAGCTAAATAATCCAGGCTATGATAGCACCTGATTGAACTGTCAATATATACTTCATTTCTCTGAGGTTTTGATTCAAATCCCTACTTTGGTTCTCCAAATGCATCTCACTGTTGAGCCAGCCCTGCATCTTATGACAGTAACTGAAGCCGCTTATAAATAACTCCACTGTGATATTTAGCAAATTATTCTGATCTGATGGGTAAACTCACATGAGTGCAGCTGTTCATGTCAAAGAGAAGGGAAAAGGTTGAGGGCTGTTTAGGGTGCCTGCTGGGCTCGCTTCATAAAAGGTGCCTTGCAATCTTGCGTTCCGTCTCCAGTCGTGCCTGGAGTAAGCTTTCACTGACGTGTCGCTGGTGGCAATCATGAAACTTGAGGAATGGGGGGAGTATCCTAATTCAGTTAGGAGGCCTGGACTGAACAAATGAGGCAGTTTTCCACAGGAAGGAGGATCCTGGCCCCAATCTCATCTTTCCAAGCCTCACGAGAGGCAGGCTTCCTGCCCACCTGACCCTGCATCGCGTTTTCTTTTCCTTCTGAACTCAGTCCCAAGCAGAGAGTACCAGCTGCCTCCTCCACTGGCCGGCTGGGTCTGCCTGCTGCTGGGACTGAAATCTTTCAGAATCATAGGCTTCATAACTGCTATTCCTCCAGCTGGAGACAGGCTTCCAATGAGCATTTGTATGGCTGTCTCCTCACCATTCAGGCCTCAGCAAAAATGTCACCTCCTCAGAAAAGTGCTCCGTGACCACCTCTCTAAAGCAGCCCCTGTTCCCGTCAGGAGTCTCATCCTCCGTCAGCCCTGTGAGTGAGCCGTTTGGACACCTGCTTCAGGTGACCGCAACTCTAGTTGACATCTGACTGTAAGAACAAGAGAAGCCAAGTAAGAACTGCCCAACTGAGCCTTGTCCACTCACAAGCGTGAGAGAGGCTGAGGCTGTTGTAAGTCACTGAGTGTTGGCTGACTTCATCCTCACACAACCCTGTGAGGAAGGACATTCTTTCTGTTTATTTTTTAAGCTTTTTATTTTGGATGGGGGTACAGCTGATTAAAAATGTGATAGTTTCAGGTGGACAGTGAAGGGACTCAGCCATATATATACATGCATCCATTCTCCCCCAAACTCCCCTCTGAACCAGGCTGCCACATGACGTTGAGCAGAGTTCCTTGTGCTATACAGTAGGTCTTCGTTGGTTATCCATTTTAAATATAGCCGTGTGTACCTGTCCACCCCAAGCTCCCTAACTATCCCTTCCCTCGTTCTTCCCTCTGGCAACCATAAGTTCTTTCTTTATGTATGTCTGTGAGTCTGCTTCTGTTTTGTAAGTTCATTTGTATCATTTCATTTCAGATTTCACGTATAAGGGATGTTATGTGATGTTTCTCCTTCTCTGTCTGACTTATTTTACTCAGGATGGCAATCTCAAGGCCCATCCATGTTGCTGCAAATGGCATTATTTCATTCTTTTTAATGGCTGAGTAATATTCCATTGTATATATGTACCACATCATTACTCAGTCTTCTGTCAATGGACTTTTAGGCTGCTTCCATGTCTTGGCTATTGTAAACAGTGCTTCAATGAACATCGGGGTACATGTATCCTTTCAGATCATGTTTTTCTCTGGATATATTCCTAGGAGTGTGACTACATCATCTGTGACGTGCATTTATTTCTAGTGGCAGGTTTTAGAATATGGCTGAGTTAACACTTTTTGTGAATCACAGAGAAGTGGGGTTCAGCCCAACCTGGGTTTAATTCTCCTCAGCCCTTAGTGAACTGGGTCACATGACTGAAGGTTTAGGAGTGGTGGATTAGGAGGGGCTGGGGGAGCTGGTGTTGGTCTCTCTCAGGCTAAATGTTGAGCATTTTCCCAACCCTCCTGGCCTCAGTTTTCTTCTTATGTGTGACGTGGAGAAGTGAGGTCATCTCCAAGGCCTCTGTCACCCTGAGAGAGGGGGCCTGGCTGCTTCCCCGCCTTCCACTATCATGGAGGACGTTGGGCGCTCCTGCCAGCAGCCTTCCTGGTCTGACTCTTGACGAGTCAGGTGAACAGACTTCTGGGACTTAGAAGGAGGTCACCTCACTGGCCAGTGGCTGCAGAGGGGGAGCTGCCAAGGGAACTGCACAAGAGAGAAGTTCAGGAAGTGAGGGCTGTAGCAGCCTAACTCCCACCCAAGCCCCAAGGCCATGCCCCAAGCCCCATGTACCTGAGCACATAGGGACAACTGGCTTGAACCTTAGCGGGGAGCTAGAATGTTCTGACCAGTGAGAGGAGGGTGAGCAAAGCCAGTGTGTCTAGAGTGTGTTGGGGTAGGGGGCGTCACTGTGGCTAGATTTCTGCTCCCCCCTTTCACAGGAGCTTCCCCCTCATAAATAGTTGTTTCTCCTTCCAGCCTGACAAACTTTGAGTAAATCAAACCTTTGGGGCTACCCATTTCCAGTTCTGAGGTGGCCATATTCCTCATTGCAGGAGTTAGAAATAGCATTCCACTCTGAGAGGAGACAGCCTCACCCAGACCCCAATAAAAACCATAGCTCAAACACATCACCTCAGGTGTTTTGTTTTCCCTCTTCTATAAAAGTTCAAAGGAAGGTGTTTCAGCACTGAAGTGGGGCTCCCCAGTAATCAGAGACCAGGGCTTCTTCTGTCTTTATTCTCCACCATTGTTAATGAATGGTTTTCATTCTCAAGTTTGCCTCTGCCCCAAAATGATTGCTGGAGCACGAGCCATCATATCTATATTCCAGGCAGGGAAGAAAGAATGGGGAGGAGCAAAAATGTGCACCCAAGTTTTCTTCTCCTTCAGTTCAGTCACTCAGTAGTGTCTGACTCTTTGCAACCCCATGGACTGCAGCATGCAAGGCCTTCCTGTCCATCACCAACTCCCAGAATTTACTCAAATTCATGTCCGTTGAGTGGGTGATGCCATCCAACCATCTCATCCTCTGTCATCCCCTTCTCCTCCTGCTTTCAATCTTTCCCAGCATCAGGGTCTTTTCCAATGAGTCAGTTCTTCACATCAGGTGGCCAAAGTATTGGAGTTTCAGCTTCAGCATGAGTCCTTCCAATGAATATTTAGGACTGATCTCCTTTAGGATGGACTGGTTGTATCTCCTTGCAGTCCAAGGGACTCTCAAGAGTCTTCTCCAACACCACAGTTCAAAAGCATCAATTCTTCTCCTTAGCTATCATATATAGTAATATCCACTTATATTTTATAGACCAGAATTTAGTCACTCAGGTGCAGGCGAGGCCAGGAAATGTAGTTTTCACATTCCTAAGTCCTAAGTCACTTCAGACATGTCCGACTCTTGAGAAACCATGGCCTGTAGCCTGCCAGGCTTCTCTGTCCATGGGATTCTCCAGGCAAGAATACAGGAGTGGGTAGCCATTTCCTTCCCCAGGGAATCTTCCTGACCCCAGGGATCAAACCTGTGTCTCTTATGTTTCTTGCACTGGCAGGTGGGCTCTTTACCACTAGCACCACCTGGGGAGGCCAATTTCCACATGGACACTTTAAATGAAACGAGAGTTCTCTTCTAAGGAAGAACAGGAGAATGAACACCGGTAGGCAACTAGCAATTTCTGCCTCACTTAGCATGGCAGTCAAGGCCTTGGATGAACTTTCAAAACTAGTAAGCTTATTCTGCTACTTCTGTGCTGCAGGCCTGGCTCAGGGATGGGAGGACAGGAAAGTCGGTCATTCAGTGATAGGCTTGTCCCCCTGACTTGGATAACCAACACTGGACCAAGCCCGAGCATTCTGCCTTCCTGCTCAGCTTTTCTGCTGCTGCCAAGGCAGCACCTGGACCCCCACGTGAGGGGTAAAACTGCTAAGGCTCCTATTCTGTTCCCCAGAGAGTAGGACAGGGTCCATTCAGTTGCCCTGGACTCACCTGCTGAGGAGACACTGCTGCAGTTGGGCCATGGATGGAGCCCATGGTGTGCTTGCACATGTGCACACCTGCCCCCCACATTCCCCAGCTCTCTCTCCTCACAATCACCTACATTTCTCCCACCTGTGTTTCTCTTGCTCCTATATAGTGTTAATATCTAGGGCTCTCACCAGGGGGCAGACCTTTGAAAGACTCTCGAGTACAGAGGAAGTGATGATGACTGCAGTTTGTGGTCCAAAGGCCCTCAGGTCCCCCACGGGTTGCTGCGGGAGACTTTGTGATTCATCCCTTCAGCCGGGCAACCTCACAAATCAAATATCAGGTCTAATTTTTAAAGCCATTTTCATGACAGTGGTTTTCCATCGAATCCCCAAGAGCTAACAATATGTAATCAGTTTTCCTTAACAAATGACCTCCTTTAACTTCATTAGTTCATACTTAATTTACTAGCATGTAGCAAGATAATTAACACTCCTGATTAGAAACGGGCCAAAGAAGGAACCTCTGTTTGTGTGGCTAAGGCCAATATTGATGAAAAGTTGAGCTGTTTTCTAATTTTCCTTACCATTTAATTCATTGAAGGTGGTGGTTGGTGATTTGTAGTTTTTGTTTAAAAAATTAAAATGGAGGTGAGACGAATGGGTCTTGCCACAGAGCACTTTATTACCAACTCTACCAACTCATGTTTTGGGTACTTTTTTTTTTTTTTCTCTTGGATATAAAGACCAGAGACTCAAAGGACAATTGAATGTGTTCAACAGAGGCTTTAAATAGCTGGCACGACTTTCAGCTCATTAGGAGGGGAGCTGAGAGGTAGGCTAGGGTGGGGAGAGTGGAGAAAACCTCTCAGAATGTCATACTAACCATCCTGTGTGTAAGCATCATCTTTTGAGCAGTCTGGTCCACCTATTATAGTTTCCAAAGCCCTTTGAGTCCCTTATCACTTGGTCCCCACACAGCTCTGGGATGGGGATGGGGATGGTGGGTGGGGACCCACCGTGGGAGCCTCAGCATCTCTGATGAGTAATAAGTCCAGAGAAGTGAGAAGAGTTGAGCAACTGGAGCCAGCTCAGGAACTGTGCTTTCTGCAGGCTGGACCCTGCGTCTTCCTTTGTGTGACCCCATGGACTGTAGCCAAGAATGCCAGGAGAAATATCAATGACTTCAGATACGCAAATGACACCACCCTTATAGCAGAAAGTGAAGAAGAACTAAAGAGCCTCTTGATGAAAGTGAAAGAGGAGAGTGAAAAAGCTGGCCTGAAACTCAACATTCAAGAAACAAAGATCGTGGCAACCCATCCCATCACTTCATGGCATATAGATGGGGAAACAATGAAAACAGTGACAGACTTTATTTTCTTGGGCTCCAAAATCACTGCAGATGGTGACTGCAGCCATGAAATTAAAAGATGCTTGCTCCTTGGAAGAAAAGCTATGACCATCTAGACAACATATTAAAAAGCAGAGACACTACTTTGCCAACAAAGGTCCATCTAGTCAAACCTATGGTTTTTCTAGTAGTCATGTATGGATGTGGGAGTTGGACTACAAAGCAAGCTAAGCACCAAAGAATTGATGCTTTTGAACTGTGGTGTTGGAGAAGACTCTTGAGAGTCCCTTGGACTGCAAGGAGATCAAACCAGTCCATTCTAAAAGAAATCAGTCCTGAATATTCACTGGAAGGACTGATGTTGAAGCTGAAACTCTCATACTTTGGCCACATGATGTGAAGAACTGACTCATTGGAAAAGACCCTGATGCTGGGAAAGATTGAAGGCAGGAGGAAAAACGGATGACAGAAGATGAGATGGTTAGATGGCATCACCGACTCGATGGACATGAGTTTGAGCAGACTCCAGGAGTTGGTGATGGACAAGGAAGCCTGGCGTGCTGCAGTCCACAGGGTCGCAGAGTCAGACGTGACTGAATGACTCAACTGAACTGATGGACTGTAGCCCGCCAGGCTCCTCTGTCCATGGGATTCTCCAGGCAAGAATACTGGAGTGGGTTGCCCTGCCCTCCTCCAGGGGACCTTCCCAACCCAGTGATTGAACACAGGTCTCCCCCTTTGCACTCGGATTCTTTACCATCTCAGCCACCAGGGAAGCCCATGAAAATATCGGCTGATTCCAAACTTCTGAGTCTCTCAGCTTCACTTGTGAGGTAAGCCAGGTGCAGGCCATGAGCTTTAAGGCACCCTCATTCTTAGGCCCCTACCGTCTGTGCCTTCACTGCCTTGTTCACTCCACTCCAACCCTGGGCCCTGGGTTAGAGCTCACTAATCTCTGTTTTAAGCTTACTTCCCGCCAGGCCCTCTGTTACTCCTGTTTTATGCAGTATTTAATCCACATGACCTGATAAAACGTGTGTTTTGGGTATCTCCATTATTACTGATGAGGAAAATGGGGCTTAGAGAGGGAGTAGCTTGCCTAAAGGGCTTCCCTGGTGGCTCAGCAGTAAAGAATCCGCCTGCCAATGCAGGAGATGCAGGTACAATCAATGGGTCAGGAAGATCCCCTGGAGAAGAAAATGGCAACCTACTCCAGTGTTCTTGCCTGGAGAATCCCATGGACCGAGGAGCCTGGCGGGCTACAGTCCATGGGGTCGCAAAGAGTCAGACACGACTTAGTGACCGAACAACAAAAATAACAACAAACGAGTCTGGAAGGGTGAAGCTTGGTTGGAGTCCTGACTGGCTGGCTCCAGGTCCTTTGCTCTTGAGGCAGAATCCTAGATTTCCCGGCAGGAGAAATACCTGGACCTGGACTCTACCCAGGAGCTGGTAGCTCTGCTTGCTCTGGCTGGGGGTTCCTTGGAGAGGGGCTGGTGAAGGGAGAGAAAGCCCTGTGCTGGCGTGGCTTGGCAACATGGCCTGTAGGTGTGTGTGGGGAGAGCGGGTGGCCCCAGGAAAGAATCGAGGAATCTTGCTTGGTCCCCTCAGGTGGGCAGACCCTGCTGATGGAAACGGGGCTGCTCTTGCCTCTTGCATCCTCCCAGTCTTTTTTAAAATATTTTAATTTATGTATGTATTTGGCTGTGCTGGGTCTTAGTTGCAACATGTAGGATCTAGTTCCCTGACCAGGGATTGAACCCCAGGCTCCTGCATTGGGAGCATGGTGTCTTAGTCACTGGGAGGGAAATCCTAGCCTCCCAGGCTTAAACACAAAATTCCCTCAGCGCGTTGGGCTTCTCTTCTAGGTCTCTGGAGACAGAACCTTTCCCAGGGCTTGGAGGATGGAGTGGGCGTGCTCAGAGGGGCTGGGTTTGGGGGTCAGGCTGTGGCCATCCAATGAGCAAGCAGCTTTCAGGTAATCCTTTCATGGCACCCCCTCACCCCCAGCCTAAGGAATAGAGCAAGCGCATGGGGGAAGGAAAGCTTGAGGCAGGAGGTGGGCAGTGCAGGGGAAGCAAGATTCCTCGCTGGGGGCCGTGAACAGCACTCCGAGGGGACTTGCCCAGACCTCTGCCCACAGTGGGGTGAGAACTAGAATAGCAGCTGACCTCTAAGACTGTGATCTGTTCATTTATCCCCAGTTCCTTCCACGAAAGACTGATGGCTGCCTGCCGGGGGGTTTGTAACCATGGCTTTCACTTTGATGAAGCTCAAGAGATTTCAGGTGGTCCCTCGGGTTAAGTGTTGCTAAATTGAGACCATTTGTGAAGTGGAGTCCTGTGTGCTGACTTCTCTATGCTCACGGCACTGCTGTGAAGTCAGGATGGTTATGTGACAGATAGGGAAACTGAGGCTCAGAGGGTTGCTGGGAGCGAGCTCCGCCCGTGGCAAAGGTCATGAGGAAGGAGGCTTGGCATACGCAAAGGCGGGATGAGCCTCAGGAGTTCCCCTGGAAATTCTCGACCATCTACCCCCCAAACCAGAGTCTGCCTACTTTCTGCTTTGTGCTTTCACCTACACCTCTGACTTTACGGGGGGCTGTCCACCACTACCTCTCTCTGAAAAAAGAGTTAGCTTACAGCTCCAGTTAATAATTCCTGGGTGTGACAGTGTTTCAACCTACAAACTCCTTTGGAAGTCCTCTAGCCTGCCTGAATAGGTTTTTCCGGCCACATGTGATGGCTCAGAGCCTTCCAACTGTGAGAGGCATGAGATGTTCTAAACTGTCTAAATACAGATTCCTTTGAGCAGTTAAAAGATTGATTAGAAATTGTATTGGTGAAGGGATTTTCACTTGTTGGGCCAATGTTTGCTGCTAAGTTTCCATATCCCTTACCTGCTGTGTCCCTGGCAGTGTATTGATTAATATAATTGGTGTAAGTAGTAGCTTTAATGTTTGTAACCTGGGACCCTTGAGTTAATTCTTTTTCTTGATTGAGCCCACCACACCTTTGCCCTATAGGAATGCAACTTTATCTAATGCTTTTGGAGGGTGGCTCCTGACCAATCACCTTTAGAGAAAAGTAAGTTTTCTGAAGAAAGGGTCTTAAAATGCCAGGCCAGAAGATGATGCAAATCACCTAAGCTTTTGCATATGATAAGTTTGCAGGAAGAAAGCCTGGCTTGCTGCATGACTCTACCCCTTCCCCCATTATCCTCTATGCATAACTTAAGGTATAAAAACTACTTTGGAAAATAAAGTGCAGGCCTTGTGCACAGAAACTTGGTCTCCCCATGTCGTTCTTTCTCTCACCTGGCTGAATTATTCAGCCTCTTTTCTCCACTGAATTTCCTCACTGAGCCATCCTTATTTCAGCCTCTTTTCTTCACTGAATTTTCCTACTGAGCTATCCTTATTCTATTACTCTTTCTATCCTTAATTAACGTTTAATTAAGCAGTTGTCTCCTGATCCTCGCCGACGCCGTCCCTGCTTCAAATTCCCTGGATCCATCGGGGCTGGACCCCGGCAGAGGGTGAAGTAACTTGTCCAAGGTCCCACCCTGGGAAAGACAGGATTTCAATCCAGGTTTGACTTGGGCAGCAAATGGGACTCTTCCCTGGAAGCAGATGGTGACACCCCTTCAAATCTGACTGAAATCTCTTTGGTACCTACAGCCATCTGAGGCATGACGCAGGTCAACACCTTACCCTGATGGTTCCAGCCACCTACTGAATACTGATCTGTATTTCTCTGAGATCATTTTCACCCAAAATGTGGGTCTTGGCTGGTCCTGAATGGATTGTCTTTTGTTGGGTAGAATAGAGAGGGTGAGCCTGGGCAATCTGTATACTTTGTACCTACAGGCCCAGTCACATGGAGACCCACTACCCACCTCTCCAATCAGAGTCGAGTTGTAGATAGTCAGGTTCTTCTTCTTCTTCTTTTTTTAACTTTTTCTACTGGAATAGAGCTGATTAGGGGCTTCCCTGGTGGCTTAGCAGTAAAGAATCTGCCTGCAGTGCAGGAGCTGTAGGAGATGCAGGTCGGTCCCTGGGTGGAGACGATCCCCTGGAGGAGGGCATGGCAACCCACTCCATTATTCTTGCCTGGAGAATTCCATAGACAAAGGAGCCTGGCAGTATAGTCCATAGGGTTGCAAAGAGTTGGACATGCCTGAAACGACTTAGCCTGCCCACATGCATGTAGCTGTTAACAATCTTGTGATGGTTTCAGGTGGACAGCAAAGGGACTCCGCCATATACATACATGTATCCATTCTCCCCCAGACTCGCCTCCCATCCAGGCTGCCACTTAACACTGAGCACAGTTCTCTGTGCTGTAGTCCTTGTTGGTTATCCATTTTAAATACAGCAGTGTGGACACGTCCATCCCAAACTCCCTAACTATCTCTTCCCCATATTTTCCCTGCTGGCATCCATAAGTTCATTCTCTAAGTCTGTGAGGCTCTTTCTGTTCTATAAATTAGATCATTTTTTAGATTGAGAGGTTCTTGACGTGGCTCTGAAGTCAGACTGCCTGGTTTCACTGATGGCTCTGCCATTGGCTGACGTGTCAGCTTGGGCTGTCATTACAAAATACCACAGTTGGAGTGACTTACACAAGAGAAATTTATTCTCTCACAATTCTGGAAGCCAGATGTCCACGCTCAAGTGTCAGCAGGATTGATTCCTTCTGAGGCCCTTCTCCTTGGCTTGCAGGTGGACGTCTTCTCCGTGTCCCCATGTGGTCTTTTCTCTGTGCGAGTTTCTCCTGTTTCTCTTCTTGTAAGGACACCAATCTTACTGGATTAAGGCTCTACCTAGATGATCTCGTTTACCCTTGTTAACCCCTATAAAGGCCTAATCTCCAAATTCAGTCACAACGGGGATGGGGCCCCAACATATGAATTTTGGAGAGATACAACTCCATAGGTGAATATAGGCATGTACCTTGCCAAGCCTCAGTTTCCCCCTCTGTTACATCAGGTTAATAAAAGTAACTATTCCATAGAGTTTTTTGAGGGAATTCGGTGAGGTGCTACATGAGGGCAATGATGGCATTCAGCAAGCGCTCTTCCTGCTGAATATCATCATCTCTAACCCCTTCATCATCCCCATCACCACTGCATCATCTCCATCAGTCTAGAGGTCTGCTGGTTTCAGACCTCTGGGTCCTGCTCGTCATTTGTTCCTCAGGGTTGCAGTCAGTGAGGACCAGAGCAGCAAGAACCTTGACCTTTGACACCAAATGCTGATTTTACAAATGAGGAGACTGAGGATGGGCTAGCGGCTCATCCAGAATCAGATGCTGGCGACCTGTCCCCTGGCCTGATGATCGTGAATCATTTCTGCGACAAGGAGGGGCCAGGAGAAGGCTCCCTTCCCTGTTGGGGCCACCTGTAGAGCATTTGGACCATTCAATTAGTTTTAGCCCCTTAATATTTTATGGACTCTTTCTCTTATGTCTTAATGAAGTGCCTGTCACACAGTGAATGAATAAAAGCCATTGCTTGCCAAATCCCTACACATGGGTCCTCAGCCCAGCCCCTCTCCATCAATCCAGCATCCCAGCTCCTGGTGTGATGACATCAAACCCTTCCAAGGGCAGCCGAACATTTCCTTGCTTCGTCCCATCCAGGCATCTGTGTCTCCCTGGGAATTTGGATGGAAGTATTAATAAGCCACCAGGCTTCAGTCAGAAGGGCATGGTGACTCACTTGTTTTGACAGTATAATATCTCTAGTTAAAAATAATGCAGAAGCTAAAAAAACAAAAATCCCAACAAGCCCTGGCAGCTGGGTTGGTTTCCAGTTGAATGTCCACTCCCACCATCTTCCTTCCAATAGACTCCAAGCTGTGCTCAGGGTGGGGTGCTGTGTACACTGTGGGGGTCAGCCTGGAGCCTGGCTCTCTCCCCTTTGCCAGTGATGGCTTTTGGGCTGGAAGTGTGACCCAGTCCTGGCCAATGGGACATGACAGAAGTCTGCTATGGACTTGGTTTGAATGAGAAGCCCCATTCCCCACAACTTCGGGTCTTGGGATGCAGTTGTCTGGGGAGGTGGTGCCTGCAGCATCTGTCTTGCAGCCAAGTGGGCAAGGCCCACAGCATAGACTTTCAGAGGATGTGACCTGGAGATGTCCCAGAGCTGAGAACTTACCCTGGAACCTCCGAGCTCCAGGCTTCTCATTCCATATTGTTTATGCCTGGTTGACTCGGGTGCAGCCAAAGCCATCCCACCTGAAGCTGGGTTGGTGGTGACCCTTGTGGCCAGGTGCAGGTGAGGGAAAGCATCTGTTTGCACTCAGGGATGGAGGTGGCTGGGAAGACACCGCGTAACCACTTAAAAATGTAAAAACGATTCTTGGTTTGCAAGCTGTACAAAACCAGGCAGAGGGCCAGGTTTGCCAGCCCCTGGTCTACAGTTTCCTGGGCAAGGAATCCTGCAGGAGAGGCCACCCTCAGCTTTCCTCCAAGGCCGAGCCACGGAGGTCAGGGGCCAGCCAAGCCCCAACAGCCCCTGTGCAAGGCCACCTTAGCTGGGGACAGAGCGTGTGAGTGTCCCAAGCCCTGCCTGCTGCCCGTGGCATGCGGAGGTCTCTCTCCCCACTCTTGGTCCCTTGGGCCCCTGAGCTGCTGCGTGGCCATCCCAACATCTCTTGGTCCTTACCTCACGTCCTCTTGCCTTGGCTCAGTCACCGCTGAGGCCCCCAGCTGTGCCCGGGCCTGCTGTGGTCTCGATGACCCCTTCCCCGTATCATGCTCAGTGTCAGGCTGAGTGCATCTGCCTGAGTCCATCTTCCTCAGGTGACTTCTCTCCCCGCAGATTCCTTAGTTCATCAGACAAACACATTTCTGGTGGCCTCAGTGCCCAAACCTCAGTTCAGTTCAGTTAGGTCGCTCAGTCATGTCTGACTCTTTGCGACCCCATGGACTGCAGCATGCCAGGCCTAGCCTAAGTCATATCTGAATCCTCTTAGCCTTGTGCTGGGACACTGGACTTTTAGATTATACTGTCAATCCCACTCCATCTTACAGAAAAAAAAAAAAACTAGCAGAAAGAAGCTTGAATCAGACACCTGGCCACAGGACCTGGAAGCCAGCCATTCAACTCACTCAGCAACACCTTCCCACCTGTAAAAAGCAGAGATCACAGCACCCAGCTCAGTTCAGTTCAGTTGCTCAGTTGTGTCCGACTCTTTGCAACCCCATGGACTACAGCATGCCAGGCTTCCCTGTCCATCACCAACTCTTGGAGCTTGCTCAAACTCATGTCCATTGAGTCGGTGATGCCATCCAACCATCTCATCCTCTGTCATCCTCTTCTCCTCCTGCCTTCAGTCTTTCCCAGCATCAGGGTTTTTTCAAATGAGACAGTTCTTGGCATCAGGTGGCCAAAGTATTGGAACTTCAGCTTCAGCAATAGTCCTTCCAATGAATATTCAGAGTTGATTTCCTTTAGGATGGACTGGTTTGATCTCCTTGCAGTCCAAGGGACTCTCAAGTCTTCTTCAACACCACAGTTCAAAAGCATCAATTATTTGGCCCTCAGCTTTCTTTATGGCCCAACTTTCACATCCATACATGACTACTGGAAAAACCATAGCCTTGACTACAGGGACCTTTGTCAGCAAAGCAATGTCTCTGCTTTTTAATATACTGTCTCGGTTGGTCATAGCTTTTCTTCCAAGGAGCAAGCATCGTTTAATTTCATGGCTTCAGTCACCACCTGCAGGGATTTTGGAGTGCCCGGCTCAGGTGCCCATAAATCAGACTTGGTACGTGGAGGGGTCCAGCACAGAGCATCTGTGACCTGGAACATGTGTAGTCTTCAATAGCTGCTTCCCGGATCTGCACAGAAAATTGAGGTTCAGAAATAGGATGAGCTGTGGACACGCTGGTGGAGAAACAACCATGGGAAGGCAGAGTGCAGCTGGTCCGAAGCTGACGAGGAGGGAACATAGGCAAGGCTGAGATGAGAACCCCACTTCATTTCTCAGCGCTGTGCCTGCTGGTGCCTGGCACAAAGTGATGGGGGGGTTGGGAGTCAGGAAGAAGGAGGGGTGGGAGGTGACCTGACCACAGTCACCAGGTGAGTCACGACTGAGAACAAAACCCCCCACCCCAAGCATGGAGGGGTAGGTCTGGGAGAGGTTACCCAGTTCCAAGACTTGGCTCCAGCAAGCCTATGGCTCCAGCCTTCCCACCAAAGTCTTCCCAGGGCCGTTGATGCTTCTGGCAGCCTCCCTTGCTGGGGGCAGGTATGTTCCTGCCAGTGGAGCAGCATCTTGCTGATAAAACCTAATGAGCTGCATTTAACAACAACACAGCCCTGCCATGTGGCTTCCTCCCGGGGTTGCCCATCTGCCGACCCCAGGGGCCACGCTTGGTGCAGCTGAAACCCACTCCCCCATCATAGAATCAGGAGACAGCCCAGGTCCCTGGGGCCAGGTTCAGCACACAGGCCAGCAAATCTCTGTGCTTAGCTCGTGCCAGCTCCTGGCCACCCTCCAGGCTTTCAACAACACCACCAGATGGTGGCTAACGGAGGGTGAAAAGCTCCTGGGAAGGTCTGGGCACAGAGCAGTGGTGGGGAGAGGCCAGCCAAAGGCACCCTGACCATGGCCTTGGGGAGGGCTCCAGGTGTGGCCCGCCTTGGCTTGGAGCAACCTGCCTTTATTCCCAACCCTTGCCAGTCATCTTTCCTCTCCTCTCCTTGTCACTGGACCCAGGGACCTACCAGTTGGGCATTTATTCCTTGCAAAAGGACAAGCAAGGCAAGGTGTGGATAGACATGTGTGGTCAACAGGCCTGGGCCAGGATTTCCGGGAGGGAATTGCTCTGTGGCCTCTTACCTGCAGATATCTTAGCAGCCCAGCCTTCCTTTTACCTGGAGTGAAGGAGTGGGGTGTCACACATCTGGGAACTCTGCAGCTCATCCTGCACCCCTGAGTCACAGGCTGGGCTGTTCAGGGGAAACAGTTTGACCTAAACCATCAGGGCTGTTATGGACATTCATCTCATCCTCTGGTGGCTTCAAGCATTGTACTACAGAATCCAGTTCACAAACATGCCCACTGCCCCCTGGGCAAGTGTCCTCTGGCTCCAAATCCACCCCCAGTTCTTTTGGGCTGGAGGACCAGGTAGGTAAAGCCAGATGAAAGAACAGGGCTGGATGAGGGCAGATCCAGCCCACAGGAAGGAAAAAGTATCATCATTAAAAAGTCCAAGCCAACACTAGGATGCCTGTCTTCCTGAGGGGAGTGAGGGACGTCCTTCCCTTCTGCTTGAGGAAGTGGATTGTCATATCTTAAAATCATGTGGGACAGGGTATCACCTGGGCCATGTGCTTTTCTGAGGACGTGCTCTGGTGGACAGGCAAAGGGGTTCTGAGCTATTTGGAGCTGAAGAAAGCTGGGTTTCTCTGCACAATAAAATGGACGGGGATGGTGTTTGCAGTTGCAGGGGAGCCAGCCACAAGAGAACCTGAGAAGCCTGGAAGGTGCTGGCACCCGGGTTGGGGGGTGAGGTGCGGGTGTGAAATAGCTGAAGTTCTATTTGAGAGCAAGCACGTCCGAGGTTTAATTTTAAACTTGTTTTGTGGATCCATCTGCCTTCATGTTTCCAAATCACCAGTGTGAATTGCTGCCCTCTCAAGGCTGGGGTGGGTCTGCATCCTACGGCTCGGTGGTCACGTGGGCACAAAAGACCAGCCGCAGATTGTGGAGCAGAAAACAGGAACTCAGGGAAGGCCAGGATTAGAGCCAGGGTGACTGTGAGGATGTAACACTTTGGGGGAAACCAGGGCTGGGATAGGGGAGGGGGTTTGAGGCAACGTTGTCTGGATTTTTTTTCCCTCTTTGGTGGCACCACACAGTAGGGCATGTGGAATCTTTGTTTCCTGACCAGGGATCGAACCTGTGCCCTGTGCACTGGGAGCTCAGAGTCGTAACCACTGGACCACCGTGGGAAGGACTGTTGTCTGGGTTTTAAGGGGTAGAGAGAGCCAGGTGATACCCGGGTTGTATCCACTCTAGAAAAGTGACTTGAGCCCCTTGAGCCCTCAGTGGGTGGACAACAGATTAGCGCTGCTGGACGCTGGCCTGTTTTCCTGGTTGGTTTCCAACCAATCCCACTGTCAGCACAGTCCCAGCTTTTAATCTGCAGCCCAGGTCTCTGCCTGGTGAAGCAGCACTTTGAATGGGCACCAGCCATCTCTTCTGGGCATGAGGGAGAAGCTGGGACATTTGAGTGTTTCTTTTATTCTGCTTATTTTATCTCAGTGGATGGGGATTGAATGGCAGGAATTAAAAACCCAAAGAATCTTATAGCTTCAGATGCAAAAGCAATATGCTGCTGTATTAAGCTGTGAAATTTGGGGATGTTTGTTATGCAGCCATAACTGACTGATACAGGGGTAGGAGGAGGTTATTACCATCTATTAAGCACCATCTTGCCGGATAGTTCATAGGCAAGAACTTGTTAAATTCTTGCAACAGAAAAGCAGAAGCATCACAGCCTCCTCACAGAGGTTGGGGAAGACCTCTGGGAGAAGGTGCTATTTGAGGAGAGATGATAAAAAGGGCAGCAGTACTGGAGCAGACTGGGAGAGGGGCTGGCACTGGCAGGAGTTTAAATGGTAGCAATGAGCAGGTCACACAGGGCATTGAAGCCAAAGCTGTGGTTTTCCCTCCTGGTGAGAGAGGAAGCCCTTGGTGAGTTTTGGGCAGAAGAGGACACAACTTGACTTCAGATGGAGGGCTGGCCCTTGCTGGTCCATGGAGAACAGGCAATGAGAGAGGGGCAAAGAGGGACACCAGCCAAGAGGCATGGCTGCAGTAGGGAGTGTAGGATGGGCTGGACATGAGGTGTGAGAGAGAGAACTGGAAACAAGATTTGGTCTGACTCACTGGAATACTGGGCTTGGCCATTACAAGATGAGGGGAACCATAGAGAAGGGAGTTTGAGGTGGGGCCCCTTGCCTTCCCAGGACTCCATCCCTCCCTGTGGGTGCTCTTTGGGGCTATACTCAGCCAATCTACCACAGCAGATGCTCTGGAAACATCCCTGGGGCTCTGGAAGCTCCTGGAAGGTGGGACTGTGTCTATGTTTATCTTTGTAGTAACTGCTCATGGAATGGCTGCATGGATGAAGGCATTCTGGAAAGTCCCTGGTAGAAGTGATGCTTGGCTCAGTTGGGGATGAGGTGATAGCATTTTCTGGGCTTCCTGATTTCTGCTGGTAGGAGTGGGATGTGGAACAGGTTTTTTAAGAGAGGCTGGTCTGACTGGATTTTGTGCTGCCTTTTCTTTCCTCTTCAAGCTATTGTCCCTTAGATCCAAATCTCGCAAAGAGAGAAAACAGGGAGACATGGGCTGGCCCTGGGAAGGGGAGATGGGAATCTCTGGGCTTCTTTCAGCCCTCAGATTTGCTCTGTGAGGAGCCTGTCCTGCACAATGAGGAGAGAGAGGTCTGAATCATCCCTGGAGAGCAGATTCCCATCTGAGCAGGCTCGGGGTCTCCACAGTGCCCATTGCCATGGCAAACAGCCATTTACAGGCAAGCAGATCATTCCAGAACCCCTGCTCCATTGGTTACCCTGTGACCCAGAATGGTAAATAGGTTATGCTTTGAAGATGCCACGTCTGTAACCCAGGTCCAAGCTCGGTGTGTGACCTCCCCTTTGGCGGGCTCCTCCCTTGCTCCTGCTTTGTACTTGGAAAAAGTTTTCTCTTCACCTGCTGTCCTGGGGGATGGTAGTGTGGTGTTCAGATGCTCACAGCCTTAGGAAAGAGCCTTACTCATTGCTGATGAGCCTGACGCCCGGAGCTTGAGCGGTCACCGAAGGCCAGTCCCGAGCTAGTGTTCCTGTTGGGCCTCGCATGTCCCCTCGTCACTCAGGAGCAACTTACTGTTCACTGACGAAGGCCGGTTATTGTTTTGTTGGGCCAACCAGAATGTCTCCCTCTTTTGGGCTCCTGGCTGAATGTGCTTGAGTGCTCAGTTGCTTCAACCGTGTCTGACTCTTTGTGACCCCATGGACTGTAGCCTGCCAGGCTCCTCTGTCCATGGGATTCTCCAGGCAAGAATACTGGAGTGGGTTGCCGTGCCCTCCAGGGATCTTCCAGACCTAGGGATCAAACCAGTGTCTCCTGTGTCTCCTGCATTGGAGGTGGATTCTTTACCACTGAACCACCAGGGAAGCCCTTCCTGAGTGGATAGTATGAGGTTTGATACGTCAAGGGTTTAGCACGAGGGCCCCGCCCCAGGGAGGGGCAAAATGCATTCTTGTCCCCGTTTATTACCCTTATTCCCTCCCCAGCAATCCCCTCACCCCACCATCCCCTATTCTCTCTTCTGCTCTTTCCCCCAAAAGTACTCCAGAAACTTGAAAGAGAGCCTAGAGGGCTTCCTGGAAGTGGTGTTCCTATAACCAAAGGAAATTGTATATATTTTCCAATAAAATGATGGCCCCTATTTCTAGAGTATCTACTATATGCCATGCACAGGCTATGTGCTTCTCACTTGGTTCTTATTGCAACCCTTTAAGGTTTTATTATCTCTATTTTTTAGATGAGGAAATTCAGATGAGACTCAGAGAAATTAACTGCTTACTCAAGATCACACAGGTTATTTGAACCTGAGAAGCCTCGTTCCAGAGCGTGGGCATTTAACCCACATGCAATACTTTTTTGGTGTCCTGTTTGTGTTTGTATTTGCTTTGGGCCTCTTCCCAGTTGCCCTTCACACCCCTCTTCCTGGTTCCTCTGAGCAGCAGTGCTTGCTTTTCTGAAGATCCAGGTCACTTCTTGCCTTTGCTCTCTTTAGGCTCCTCTCTGCCCTCAGTAAGGCAATGGTCACTTGTCCAGCCACTGGACCACACCTTCCAGTCCACTCAATGAATATGGAAAGAGAAGGGAAAGAAAGGAGACAAACTCAAGTGTGAGAGCCATTGGGGCCACAGCCATGTGGCTGGCTGACAGGCTCAGGGGAAGAGAGAAGGCCCCAGGACCAGGAAGGATGGGGTGGGTGTGGTCCTGGCAAGGCCAGCTGTCCAGGGTCCAAAAGCAAGCTCTGGGAATCAAGCTGCAGCCTCTAAGGAATGGCTGGAACAACTCAAGCCGAGTGTTAGGTCCCCAACTCAGCAGATTAAGGGAAGTGAGAGCGGGACATGTGGTCTATAGGGCAACAGAGTATTGGGTAGGGAAACTGAATCAGGAATCTTGTCCTCCATGCTGGGTCAACTCATGGGGCCCCATTCAGGCTTCTGATTCCCAGGGTAACCTGGCTATACAAGCCTTAGAGCCATGGACAATAGAACTTTCCCCCAGCCCCGCGGCTGACATTACTGCCAAGACACTTGCTGCCCATCAGGACGGTCTCAGACCTGGGTAGTGCTGAGTCTGCACTCTGTGAGCACGAGCATTCTCTTTTTGGACAGCAGGGGGCAAAAACTGGGTGAGAAGAGATGAAGATGGCACCTCTCAGCAACCTTCTCTCCCATCACAGGACCCTGGCTGCACAGAGCTGCCCCTCCCCAGCCCCCCATCCAGAGCCTCCAGGCCCCCCAAACCTGCTATTCAAGGACACTTTGGGATGGTATCACCTAGGGCTTTGGAGGGAAGAACCTGATAACTTGATTCTAGGACTTCAAAATGTCAATGATGACTTGCTTTTTTTTTTTTTAAAGGGTCTAAGAACCTCAGACACGCCCTCCTTGGTGTGATGTGTGTGGCGGGGGTGGTGTTGACTAAGCTGGGGGTTGCTGTAGACACTCTGATCCCTTCTTGGGAGTGCTTGTCTCCTAGTTTTGGCCTGTGGTGAATTCCTACACTGTTACGTGTCCTTCCCAGATGGAGGCTGGCTGCAGGACAATGCCTCGGGAAGAGACGAGGGAGGCCCCGCCTCAGGGCTCTTTGCTGTCTGGCTCCCATGGGTGATGTTCATTATCCTTAAACCCATGGTGCTGGGGGTCAGCCACGCTGGCCTCTGCCCGCAGCTGTGAACACCTATCTCCGCTCCACCAGCTTCATTCCTCCTGATAACTGCTGCCGCCTGCACAGGAAGATGGATGGCTGCTGTCATCCAGGCTGGTGTGCGACGTAGAGGCGCACACTGGCGGTGACAAGGGCAAAGGGGGCCGATGCAGATGGGCTGGGGCTAGTACGGTGCTCTAGGGAGGACGGATGCCCCAGGCCCGCCCAGCCCTCTGGTGGAATGCAGTGGCCTCCTTGTCTTTTCCTCTTCACCTTGTGTCTAGAAGCCTCTCCCCTTGGGACCCCAGGCTGGTGGGCTGTCCTGCAGCTCCCCTGCTCCTCCACTCTTTGCCCGCCATGGGTGTGAGGGGAGGCTTCCCAGTCTCCGATGACCTGTGTGTTGGCTCTGTCGTCTGTCTTTGGCCTGATGCCATCATGACGATTTCCACCCTGGTTGTTGCCAGGGGAGGAAGAGGTGGAGGGGAAGGAGGAGGCGGGGTCATTGACTCCCAGGGAACACTCCCTCCCACTGAGCCGTGGGACTAGAGTGACCATTCGCTCCAACTAGCCTAGGGCCAAGGCGATTCCTGAGAGCAGAGACTCTGAGCTTTTTAACTGAGAAAGTCCCTGGCAAGCTGGGACGAGTTGGTCACCCGACATGGAAAGCCAGAACTGGATGGGGCTGGAGTTAGTGCCTTGCTGTCCCGGAAGAACAGAGTCTGCCTCCTCTGCACCCGCTGAGACTCCACAGGAATGCAGCCATGTAGCTGTGTGAGGGAAGAACCTGATAATGCTCGTGCTCACAGAGTGTGGCTCCTTGGGGATGAGGTCTTCATTTGCCTCTGTACTCCCTCTGGCGAATGTTCCAAGAACTGGTGTGCTTGGAAACCTTGGCAATGCCCTGAGGACGAGATGGTCCCATGTCACTGGCACCACCCCACCCCGTGGATGGGGGCCCAGCTCCTGTCCCTGAGAGCTGAAGGTCCAAACCAGAGAGGCAGAGGCATTGTCAAATCCAAGGGTGGGGGGCCCTCCCTAGCAGTCCAGTGGTTGGGACTTCACCTTCCTATGGAGGGGGTGCCGGTTTGATCCCTGGTCAGGGAGCTAAGACCCCACGTCCCTCGTGGCCAAAAAATCAAAACATAAAACGGAAGCAATATTGTAACAGATTCAATAAAGACTTTAAAAATGGTCCACATTAAAAAAAAAAAAAAAAGTCCTAGCATAGGGTAGGAAGTGAAGAGATCAAGGACTTTTAAGAGCATGAGACAAAGCCAAGCCAGGAATTGAGATGATCCAGAAGAAAAACCGCTGAGTTGACCGTGTGGACCGCGAGAGGGTGGGACAAGAATAGGCAGGCAGACAGCCCTGACCAGCCATCACTAGTCACCCCTTCACTTGATGAGACTTGTGAAGGCACACGGTCCAACAGACAATGGAGGATGTTGGCTGGGTGCCAAACTCTGTGCCTGACAGTGCGTGGGATGCAGAAGTGAATTCCATGGATGCAAGCTTCATGAAGCAAAGACTGCTCATCTTTTACATTCCTAATTTTCCGAGCACCAAACAATATTAGCTAACCCTTATTTAGTGCTTAATTTGCGCTAGGCATTGTCCTAAGACGTTTTAAAAACGGCTTTAGTGAAAATTATATTTCACATACCATACAATTCACCAGTTTCAAGTATACAATCCAATGGCTTTTAGTGTATTCACAGAGCTGTGCAACCATTACCACCATCAACTTTAGAACATTTTCCTTACCGTAAAAGGAAACCCTGTACCCGCCCATCATTCTCCCTTCCCCCTGCCCAGGTGACTACTAACCTCCTTTCTGCCTCTTTAGATTTCCCTGTTCTGGACATTTCATAAAAAGGGAATCATACAATACGTGGTCCTCTGTGACTGGCTTCTTTCACTTAGCATAATGTTCTCAAGGCTCATCCTTATTATATTTGTTTGTACTTCATTTCTTTTTATCGCCGGATAATCATCCACAGTATGGATGTGCCACCTCTTATTTATCCATTTATCAGATGGACATTTAGGTTGCTTCTGCTCTGGGGCTGTTACAAACATTTGTGTACAACCTCCATGTGGATACATGTTCTCATTATTTGTCCTCAGAAATTTATACATATGTCATTCAAACCTTAAAACCCTGTGAGGTAAGTAACATTATCATCCTAAGGCTCAGAGATGTCAGTTAACTTGCCCAAGATCACACAGCTTGTAGGTAGTAGTAGAGCTGAAATAGGAACCATGCAGCGTTGCTCAGACTGTGCCCAGAACCACTCTGCTCTATTATCTGGAAGAATGCCTGGCACATTCAGTAACTATTTATGGGACAAGTGGCTGAATTAGACAGGGGCCCTGCTCTCCAGAGACTCATAATATGGCTGCCTTCTTACAGACAGCTTCTCTCTAATTAATCTCTGCAATACTCTTGGGGTTGGAGATGGGGAGAGGAGAAGGTTGGCTGGAATCAGCTATTAAAAAGCTGAATGTGGTTAATGCCAATTGCGTTCAGCCAGGGCTAAGGCTGCAGGTTCCTCAGGGAGAGAAGAGCAGGCATTGGGGCCTGAAATTTCTGAGGTTATAGAAAGCTTCCTCTTTAGAGCAGCGAACAGGAAATCTGCTTTTTTTGATTTTTTTTTTTTTCAAGTGAGGGATGTTGAAGTTCATTTGTGTGCCTGGTAACCTCTCTGCCTAAACCTTGGACTGCCTGTTCCATATCACCTGTTACTGGATGACCAGGAGAGCTGATGCTGGGGTGGACGGCTGAGCCGAATACTCTAGAGCAGCAACGGCAGAGGTCCAAAGTCAGAGAGTCAGAAATCCTCATCTCAGCTCCAGGTGAGCAGGGAGACAAAGACCCCAGCCAACCACATCCCCCAGAACCCCATCCTCCTGCCCTGCTGCTTCCTCTACAAAACCAGCCTGGAGGACCTTGCTCAGCAAGCTCCTGCCTACACTTCGTACCAGCACCCACTCCACAGGCACTCTGATGTTTCTGGGAGGTGACTCTGACTCTTACAAACCAGGCAGTTATCAACATGAATCTTAAATTGTTTTTAACTGAAATATAATTGATGTACAACATTGTATTAGTTGCAAATTTACAGCAGATTGAGTTTTTTTATATATATACACATATATAATACATTCTTTTTAAGATTCTTTTCCATTATAGTTTATTACAAGGTATTGAATATAGTTTCCTGTGCTACACAGTAGAACCTAGTTGTTTATTTTATATATAGCAGTGGTGGTGTTCAGTCGCTAAGTTTCAAAAGAAAATGCTATAGATATTTAACAGGAATTTTAAGATATTTTTAACTTCTCAGAATCAGGGCCACTACTAGGCAATGTGATGCCCTGTGCAAATCAGAAGTAGGGACACCTTTTTTTTTCCTGGATAGATGCAACCTTGCACTAAGGCAGATCGCTGGATTTTAGTCCTTATTTGCCCCCTTAGTCAGGTGCCCTTGTGCAGTCCACGACCTGCCCAACCTTACAGTGCCATTTGGGATGAAACAACTACTTAAAATGGCTAAGTCCTTTGCTCCTCTTCTCTACAATTATGATCATATGTATTTTTATATTTATAAAAGCAGAAGAGTATATACACTACTTCCCATTCATTTACTCTTTAAGTTAGACAAGTCTTATATTCTAGATATCCTTAGGGAAGTTGAGAAAGCTGGGCCATGAAACTCTGAAAATTGCCTGAAAGGTGGTGCTCTACTTCTAAGATCAGGGTTCATGTTCCCCTCCTCCAGCAATTCTCCTACTCCTTTAGTGCAGGGACCACTCTCCACCTTGTTTCCTAGTTATTTCTTCTTCCTTCTACTAGACTGTCAACTCTCTGAAGACAAGGGCCATTTGCAAACAGCAGAGAGACCTGAGGGAGTTTACTGGTCGTCTTTTGATAGAAAATGAACAGAATTGCTTGAATCATTATTGATACCATGCAAAAGACTTGATCCATTTTCTTCAGGGACTTGCATCTCTGAACTCTTGTAGTCTTTTGGGTATGAGCAACCCTTCATAGAACAATTTACTTCCATTTTTTCTTCCATCCAGCAGCTGATGGGAAAAACTTTGCTGACACCAACAGGGCTTGTGGATGGCAGAAGATTATTAAATATCAGATCTCACTTAGGATTGAGTCATGCCTTCTCTAAAGGATTGCTTTCAGGAGCTGGTAGACTCCAGCAGTTTCTCTGATGGGGGCTCTGTGTGTTTTCTTTAGTAGGTTCCTTCTCAGCTGTGCTGAGAAGCCGGGGTTAAGCTTTGGTTTGAACCAAATGAGAGAAAAGGTCGGGTGTGGGGAAAAGAAATAGAATCCACCGTGGCAGTCAATGTGACAGGCATCCGGGTGTCGGCACAAACAGTGGGATGTGATGGGCACGTCTTCTTAATGAAGGAATAGTTTTGGGATCTACTTAGGAAAGCTGTGAGACCCGGCTCAGTGTGCCACACAACCGAGCCTCATTAGCCCAGATGCCTCCCCACAGACGAGAGAGCTGAGTATTTCCCTAATGTTGGAAACCTGGTAATTGCCTTTTGCAGGAAAAGCAATGACTGTTTCTGCACACTCCCCCAATTTCCTGAAAACTTTGATTGTTTTTAGGACATTCTGGGATGAGTAAAAACCCAAAGCAGTTCCTTCTAAGCTATATTTTATACCACGGGCCCTGAGGTCATGTGTTTCTTCTTCTCCCTCAGTAGAACACCGCTCATTTTGGCTTAATGCCTTTGCTTTAGACATTGTCCATCTCATCCCCACTTCCTCCCTTCTGAGAGTCAGGAAAAAAGGATATCTCTTCAGGAAATGGAGCTCTGGCTCTCGGGGTGAGGAAACAAATTTACGATGCACAGATCAATTTCACATGGTTTTCAGACGAGGATTGCTTTGAAAAGTGAATCTCTCATTAAACTCCACCAGGAGGATTGTGTTCCATATTGCCTTTCTCAGCAGCCTTCTAGATCTCGCTGGGCCCAGGAACAGCCTCTCTCAGGCCTCATCTTCCTCTTTTCTAAAACAAGCAGGAACTCAGCGTCCTACACAGCTGGGCTAGTCAAGTGCGGTTCTGGGACCAGCAGTATCTGCAACACTTGTGAGTAATGCACAGAAATTGCAGGCACTGCCCCAGAGCTGCTGCATCAGAGTCCGTGTTTTGACAGGATCCCCAAGTGATTCGCTGCACATTGAAGGTTGAGAAGAACTCTCTGAAGCCCCTTTTAGCTATAAAGCTTTATGATTCTGTAGAAAGGTATCCAGTAACAACAGCCAAAACATACTGAGCCTTTACTCTATGCCAGGCCTCACCCATGAGCTCGGCTCTTCCCTGGCACCGGCTGGAGGCAGGGGCAAACAGCGTTCATATTTTATAGGAGAGGAAGCTGAGACGTGGCTCAGAAAAGCTGGGCTCCTCTACTGAGGTGTCCTGACTAACTGGGGACAGTGAAGTGAAAGTGTTGGTTGCTAAGTTGTGTCCGACTCTTTTGTGACCCCATGGACTGTAACCCACCAGGCTCCTTGGTCCATGGGATTCTCCAGGCAAGAATACCGGGGTGGGTTGCCATTTCCTTCTTCAGGGGATGTTCCCAACCGAGGGATAGAATCCGAGTCTCCTGCACCAGCAGACGGATTCTTTACCACCTGAGCCCCAACTGGGTGCAGAGGTGAATCCAAAATACCGTGGTCTGACTTCACCCCTTGTGCAGCATTGTCTCGAGGATCCAGGCGAACCTTCAGAGAGGAATTGATGTTTGAATTTTGCATTGCCAGATGCCAAGAGTTTACCGGCAGTGAGTGGGAGAGAGATGTTCCCGGGAACAATAAGAGCGAGGGCAGTGAGTGGCCCTGGGGCAGAAGAAAGTTTGCAAGTCCAGAGAGTGGCCTGAAGTTTTGTTTTAACAAAATGAATGATAATTTGGCATGAGCTGGTTTCTGCTGAGCACAGCATGGGACGAGGGGAAGATAGTCAAGTTACCCAAATTAGCAGCAAGTTTAGATAAAATCTAATGAGATTTTAATATGTTTTCAAAAAGTGTCATCTACTGCAATGGGATGTATCATAGTGAGCAGATGTATCACATACTTATTGTGCTGGAGCAAGAGCATTCTTGTGGACTGAATCTGCTTTTTATGATGTATCTGCTACTACTTAAAGAGGTCAACTTCACCCTGGTCAAGGAAGGGTAATAGGCCCTGGGAGTCTTTCTTTGGAAGGAGGGACCATCATTAAGAAAACCTGTGCTTGTTGAAATTCTTCCTGCACTTACCTGTCAGCCCAAAGCAGCACAGACTCATGTAGTGAGGTCAGAAGTCCTTTCATAGCATATTGTAGTCATGGTGACACCACTTAAAGTCAAATTTTGGAGGCATCAACTGAAGCAAATGACATCTATATGACCAAGTTCTGACTAGTCAAAGCTATGCTTTTTCCAGTAGTCATGTACAAATGTGAGAGTTGTACCATAATGAAGGCTGAGCACCCAAGAATTGATGTTTCTGAATTGTGGTGTTGCAGAAGACTCTTGAGAGTCCCTTGGACTGTAAGGAAATCAAACCAGTCATTCCTAAAGGAAATCAACCCTGAATATTCCCAGGAAGGACTGTTGCTGAAGCTGAAGCTGAAACTCCAATACTTTGGCCACCTGATGTGAAGAACTGACTCATTGGAAAAGATCATGATGCTGGGAAAGATTGAGGGCAAGAGAAGGGGATAACAGAGGATGAGATGATTGGATGGCATCACTGACTCATTGGACATGAGTTTGAGCAAACTCAGGGAGATAGTGAAGGACACGGAAGCTTGGTGTGCTGAAGTCCATACAGTGGCAAAGAGCTGGACACAGCTGAATGACTCAACAGCAACAACAAATTGGAGCAAACATGTGAAGCCCATCTTTAAAGATTTTGAGAGGCCTTGCCCCACTTTTTATCAAGTGATTCTCACTTGATGAAAACATAAGAAAGAAAAGAAAATCAACACATCCCCTTCTTTAAATGGGATTTTCCTTTTCTGAGGAAACATCTGAATCAGGAAGGGCTGAGCTATCAGGAATAGAAACTGTAAGAAAACAGGGCCTAAATAGCAAGGGCACGGAACAAATAGCCCTGAGTTAGGGCAGTGCCAAAGGCTCACTATGGGACGGCTACGCAACGAGTCTGGGACGCAGCCTGTTCTCTTCTGGACGCAGTGAGTCTGGACACAATCTGTTCTCTTCAAAATGTTGGTTTGCCCTGTTGTCAGCTCCCCTCATAGTCCCAAGATGGCTGCAGCAGTTCTAAGAGTCAAGTGGCATTAAAAAAGGAAGCATCATCTCATGAATTCCTTATAAGGAGGAGAGAAGCCATCTCAGAAAGCCCCTAGCAGCCTTCTCACACTTCACTGGCCATAACTGGTACAGATTTGCAGTCACCAGCAAATGACAATTGACTTGGATGAATGGACATTTGCTCCTTGAGGTTGAACAGGACACCTTCTCTGGGCCCTTGTCTGGGCATAGGGTGACCTGAAAATAAAATCAAGGCTCTAACAGAAGGAAAGAATGGCAGGGAAACATGAAATTGGGTAGACAATCATTAGAATTTGCTATTAACAATCATATATTCATGGTAATGAAAAATCCCTTGAAATTCTGAAATCAAGTGGTGGAAAGTCAACTATTGGTATGAAACTGCTGAGTAACAATCACAAAATTTTAGAGGAACTGAAAAATAACTATTTAACTCATTGGTCAGCTGGCGGTTGTCTAATCTAAACTCTTTGGCTGGAGTGGTTTAGCTCCACCTGACACTCACCCTCTTCTCACCCTGCATAAGACGCAGGGTCCTTCTTACGAAGGTGGCAGAGGTATAAGAGCCCCAGGCTCAGAGGCCAAGCCTGATTCAAGCCTCTGCTTGCATCATATCTGCTAACGTATCATTGGCCAAAGCAGGGCACACGACCAAATTCAACATCACAGGGCTCCACCCATTTAGTTGGGGAGGGTGGAGGGGATGTGGTGGTGATGAGAGGAGGCTGTAGAGTAAAATGGCTCAGGGGCCTGATCTAGGGAAGAGGAACAAATTGATGCAATCTCCCACTAGGGGAAATAAAAATGTTGTCAGAAAGAAAATGAAGGGCAGTGCTGACACTTGTTTTTAAACTGCATTTAAAGATACAAAGCCTTTCTTTAGAATGTAAAAGAATTTGGGGGTGTTCAGGTGAACATAAACATTAAGAATTTGTGTGTGTTTATAGATTGCAAAGTGTCTTAAAAAGCACATTTTTCTAGCTCTGAATAACACCACTCTCTGTGATTGTATTAACACCACATATCAAGGTATGAGATCTGTTTCCATTGCCCCCTCTCTCTACAAAGCAATACCTGTGGTCTCTACTATGGAAATAAATGAAGATGTGACTTAAATGAGAATAAACAAGCAATTTATTTAGAGCAGAAACTCAAAGCCGAGTAGGGGGCAGGAATGCTTTTCAGAGACTTCAGGTGTGCCCTGACTGGAGCTTGTTGCCTGAGGAAGGTGGGGCTGGTAACTGGAAACGGGGCATTTTGTGTGATTGGTCCTGAGTTGGAAGCAGGGACAAAAAGGTGGGAAGCTGGGAGGTATGGACTGAGGCTGTGACTTGGATTTCTGGGCAGGTTGCTGCAGCGATTGTGGTCACAGCTCTACGGTCACTTATGATCTGAACTTTGTCCATTTGTAGGTTTGGTCTCTTAGGACCCATCCGAGAAAGCCCCAACTCCTCAGCATGGTGTATAGAGCCCTTCACTCTCCAGACAACACTTCTGGCCCCCACTTCTGATGCCAGCTTCCTCAGACACACACAGCTCCCACATCAGCAACTTGGCCTCATCAAGACCTCCACTCCATGCTCCCAGAGCCCAGCATATCTTCCTGAAGCCATGCCTTCCATGGCTTTACACTTGTCCATGGAGTCAGCTCAAGAGCCTTCCACCCCTGTGCTTTTTTTTGAACTTTTTCCCACCTCATTCAGCTCTTCCTCATATAGAATTGCTGCTTCTATGTAGTCTGAATAATCTGAATGAAGATTTATTGGGATGGAGATGAATCTCATTGTGCAAAGGCCATCTGTTACCTGTCTCCTCCCCTATGTTGTGAATACCTTGAAGGAAAGCAGTATGTGTGCATTCAGTCGTGTCCAGCTCTTTGCTATCCCATGGACTGCAGCCCACCAGGCTCCTCTGTCCATGGAATTTTCCAGGCAAGAATACTGGAACAGGTTGCCATTTCCTACTCCAGGAGATGTTCCCGACCCAGGGATTAAACCCGAGTCCCTTGCATCCCTTGCATTGGCAGGCAGCTTCTTTACCACTGCACCACCCGGGAAGCCCCAAGGAAAGCATCAGGCTTTATTTACGCCTACTACGGGAGAAGGCAGTGGCACCCACTACAGTAGTCTCGCCTGGAAAATCCCACGGACGGAGGAGCCCAGTGGGCTGCAGTCTATGGGGTTACTAAGAGTCGGACACGACTGAGTGACTTTACTTTCACTTTTCACTTTCACGCATTGGAGAAGGAAATGGCAACCCACTCCAGTGTTCTTGCCTGGAGAATCCCAGGGACGGGGGAGTCTGATGGGCTGCCGTCTATGGGGTCGCACAGAGTCAGACACGACTGAAGTGATGCAGCGGCAGCAGCAGCAGCATGCCTACTGTGGGGTTTTGCAGAGACTAGGTTTTTTGGAAGAAAGGAAGGAAGAAGAGAGAGGGAAGGTCATAGGTAGGGTTGACAGATAAAATGCAGGATACTCAATTTTTGTTTCCAAATATTTCGTCTTCAGTAGTTTTTAAAATATGCATGAGAAATACACATACTAAAATACTAAAAACAAAAAACAAAACAAAACTGCGAATTGTCTATCCAAAACAGAAATTCACCCGGGCACCTTGCATTTTTATTTGCTAAATATAGCAACCCTGATTATAGGGCAAACTCCCAGTAAAACTTGAAAGTGGTTAGATTCTGAGGCTAAGAGGCAATGTCCCTGGTTCACTCTTCCTTTTCTGGTTGGCCACAGCTCTGCCCTGGGGCTGGCCAAGCTTTGGCGTTATTGTGCCCACTGTAAAGCCCCAGTGGCTGGCTCCTTCCTTGGAAATCAGAAACCAGGCTGGTAGTTCCTGAGAAAATGCTTGGAGGAGGCCTAGAGGAGAAGAGATGCGGTGGAATGGTAGTGGAAAGACGGGAAGAAGGAGTCTTAACAGTTCTTAAAGGACAAGCAATTGCTTTTCTAAGTCTCAGGCATTTCCTTCACATCAGAAGACATGAGTTAATCATGAACCACAGTGAGGAAGGAGTTCTTTGCTGGGGGAAGTTTTCTGGAGAGAAACCTTGTGTTCAAAGAAGCCCTGCAGGGAGAGACAGAAGGAGGGAGAGACAGAAGCCGGTCCACACTGTGCCCCGACTCCCCTCTAGTTTCCACTGCATCCATTACAATAGTGGGAAGGATGCGTGCGTCAGGTTGAATGGTGACCCTCAGAACCTGCAAATGTGATCTTATTTGGAAATGGGGTCTTTGCAGATGTGATTAAGGGCTTTGAGAGGAGGAGATCACCCCGAACCATCTATCTGGGTAGGCCCCACGTGTGTGCTTGCTCAGTTGCTCAGTCATGTCCAACTCTTTGCCACCCCATGGACTGTAGCACTCCAGACTCCTCTGTCCATGGGACTTTCTCAGCAAGAAAACTGGAGTGGGTTGCCATTTCCTTCTCCAGAGGATCTTCCTAACTCAGGGATCAAATTTACATCTACTGCGGCAGGTAGATTCTTTCTTTACCAATGAGCCACCTGGGAAGCCCCGGGTAGGCCCTACATCCAATGACAAATGTCATTTGTCATTGTAAAAGGACATTTACCAGGGAAGATAAGCACACGAAGGAAACGGTAATGTGAAGACACTGCAGAGTGATGCAAGCTGAGGAATGCTGACAACGCTAGAAGCTGGAGGAGTCAAGGAAGGATTCTCCTGGAGCCTCCAGAGGGATCAGGGCCCTGCCCGCACCCTGGGTTCAGATTCCAAGCCTCTAGAATTATGAGAGAATACGTTTCTCTGGCTTTAAGCCCCCAGGTTTGGGTATAAGGCATTGTTTCAAATCTTAGTATTATGTGTAAAACTTCAAATTTGTCTTTATAAAGCAAATCAGTGGTCTCCAAGTTGGGTACTCAATACAAGTGGGTTGTGGGGAAAAAGTAAAACTTTGGAGTCCCCCAAAGCCCCACAGTTATACTTTCCTAATCTCTTGAGGTTCAGATCAGCACTAGTAGCTTCCTTCAGTGGATATGTCAGGGCGTCTGACGTCACCCATAACATAGTTAGGCCCTTCAGGAGCTCTACAGTGAGGGGGCGATGGGGGTAACCTCACCTATGAATTACTTCCCAGGAGGATTTGGGATATTACGGTTGACATGTGCTTGGATAAGTGATTTACAAATTACACAATCTAGTTTTAGCTAAACTAATCCCTACAAAATGGAGAAATGATTTGAACGAATTACTGTAGAGAGACTGAGAATTAAAGACAATACTAATAAAATAATACAAGACTCAGTAAAAAACAAAAACATTAGCTGATGTGGCTGGTATGAGCTCTGTATTGGCACATGGTGAGGTGAAAACAAGATCAGACAAGAAGTCATTCCCCTTGCCCCCCAAATTAAAAATTATGAAGGAGATTACTTGAAAGATGGATTTACACCCACTGTTGTTGATGATGAAATTCACCCTTAGTATATATTGTGCCTTGGAATATTAGTTATTAATAGTATAGAGTCATCAAAATTAACACTTCAAGTATTACTTTTCACCTTTAACTCATCTGCCTAAATTTCCTATTTAAAAGAATGTGTATACAATGTGTACATAAGCATGCATATATTGGAGAGGCGAAATTTAAAAAATTAGGTATCGCTATGGACTGAATGGTGCCCCCAAATCATATGTTGATGCCCTAACCCCATGGTGACTGAATTTGAAATTAGGCCTTTTAGAAGATGATCAAAGGTTAAATGGGGCTTCCAAGGTGGCTCAGTGGTAAAGAATCTGCCTGTCAATACAAGAGATGCAGGAGATACGGGTTCAATCCCTGGATCAGGAAGATCTCCTGGAGAAAGGAATGGGAACCCACTCCAGTATTCTTGCCTGAGAAATTCCATGGACAGAGGAACCTGGTGGACCACAGTCCATGGGGTTGCAAAGCGTGAAACATGACTGAGCAACTGAGCACGCAAAGTTAAATGAGGTCATGAGGATGGAGTCCTAAACGAATAGGACTGGTGACCTTATAATGGCAGGAGGAGAGCAATCTCTCTGTTTCTTTCCATACACACACACGGAGGAAAGGCCACATGAGCCCACCACATCCAGAAGGTGGTCATCAGCAAGCCAGGACAGGAGTTCTCAGCAGAAACCATTGTGATGGTACCCTGATCTCAGACTTCCAGCCTCCAGAAGGGTGAGCAGTACATTTCTGTCCTTTATGCAGCCCAGTCTGTGGTATTCTGTTATGGCAGCCCCTGAGGGATATGTGATCAAAATACAGGGATATGTGATCAAATACAGAGATATGTGATCAAAAACATTTGTGAATCACTGAAGTACGTAGTGTGTGGTTCCCTTACATTTCTTCTCTGATTCCTATCATCAGGTTCTTTCTCCTCTGGAAGGTGGAAATGGCTTATTGTGTTTGACTGTAGCAGTGACAGCCCCATTTGTTCCCACTTCCCTTGTTCCACGCCTTTGGGTGGTCCCCTCCCGTACAGACTCTGGCCCTGACCATGTGACTTGTTTTGGCCAGGGGAGCGAAGCTAATGTGTCACAGGCAGAGGCTGAGAAAGTGCTGGTGAGTTGGAGCTTGCCTCCTCTCTTACCATGGGGCCCTCTGGCAGCTAGTGAACTAGCCCACCAGCAGCCTCCTGGAGGCTCCGAGACCAAGAGAAATGTAGCTGCCGACCCCCCAGCTGAGGCCTGGGACCTGTGCGTGGGGCCGACCCTGCCCACCCAGGTCTGACCAGGCTGGCCCAGACCAGAAGAACTGCCCAGAGAATCCACAGAGTCACGAGAAAGTAGAAACACTTATTGCTGGAAGTCACTGAGCTTTGGAGCAGTTTGTTACCTGGGGTGGGTGGATCCTAGGGCCTTTTACTCAGTTTAGATGCTCTGCAGTCCAAAAGTGGATGGTCCCAGATGAGATGCCTTTCAACTGTCCTTCCAGCTTTGTTATCTCTCTTTGCATTTCCTGAGCCTAGAACAGAGCCTCACGCATCTTAGATGCTCAGAAACGTTTGTGGAATAAAGAAAATGGGTCAAAACAAACACATGTGGAAGATTTCCTAAAAGTGTTTACATGGATTGTTTTGGTTACTTCTTCCCCTCCAGGGATTACCATGCCCATTTTAAGATGCGGCAACCAAAGTGTAGGGAGGTTAAGTACCTTGCCCAAGATCAGACACCTGGAAACAGCTGAGGAGGACTTGATCTCTCCGTTAGGTCTGCCTTCATAGTACCTGCTTAGGTTCCAAGCAGTCCCTCCAGTTTTGGACTGCCTATCTTTCTGTATTGCATGAAATTCGAAAGCCAGAAAGGGAATTTTCAGAATTCTTCTGTTGCTTCAGTGATCCTCACTGCACACATCTGGCCCCTTCAGAGAACCAGGTTTCTCATGATGATGACAGCCACGGGCCTGGTGGGGTCCCAAGTAATGGAACAGAGGTCACGACGGAGGTCGTTAGCAGTAAACGACACGCAGCTTGGGAGCTGGCGGTTTCTGACGCCGCTACCTGGGAGGGAAGCCAGGGTGCCGCTCCAGCTTGGGCTTGATGAGAACTAATTGATGCCAGTTGCCATCCCTGGGACCCAGGTGGTGCCCATTAGACACGGGGACAAAGCCAGTTCATTGGTGGGTCTGTGCCAGGCAGGGTCTACAGCCAACAGCTTTTCTGCTGGCAGTCTGTGTGAGGCCCTCTGTCTGTCCAGCCCTTCCATCCTTGGATGGACAGAAACAGCACAGATCAGATTACCCTGATAGAGCTGTGCACAAGCTGCAGAGGATGGGGGACTGTCCTTGGGCTTTGTTCATGCCCTGTGTGAGGAGACTGAAAGGTCTAGGCGAGGACTAGAGTAGTAGCTATTGCATGTGTTCAGCGCTTTACATGAAGTGTGTCTTTTAGCCCTCATCGTGGAGGATTTCCTAGCTCCCAGGGCTCCTACACTCTGCTGTTCTGTTACAGTAAACTGTTTACTGTGATTATTTTGTTTGCTTGTTTATTTGCTTTATCATCTCTCCCTCACTGGACTTGTTTATTTCTCCCCTTGTTTATTGTCTGTGGTATCTCCAGTTTAATGTCATGCAGATAGTGGATGTTCAATAAAAATTTGTCAGATGAACTCTTCAAGACAGACTTTATTATTCTTGTTTAATAAAACAGAAGGGACTTCCCTGGTGGTCCAGTGGTTAAGAACCGCCTTCCAACACGGAGGACTCCAGTTCGATTCCTGATCAGGGAATTAAGATCCCACATTCCCCCAGGAAACTAAGCTTGCATGCCACAAATGGAGAGCCCACACCCTGCAACGAAAGATCCTGTGTGCTGCAACTAAGACCCAATGCAGCCAAAAATAAGTAAGTAAAATATATATTTTTAAAAACCCTCTAATAAAACAGAAAACTAAAACTCAGAAATGTTGAGTAAATTGCTCAAGGTTACTACACAGCTGAAGAAATCATAGAAACCAAATTCTAACTTGGGTTTTACCGACTTTGTAACCTGTGAGATTTTCCTAAAGCGTGAGGCAGGCACCACCTGTGGCAGGAGAGAGAACTAAAGTAGCAATATGTTTAAAGAATATCAAGTCATGAGGCAGATTTCCTTTCCATTTGTCTTGCAATCCTGCAAGCAAATAATTTTTCCAATAAAGTGAGGCCTCAAGCTTAGAGCCAGACTATTAGCACGAGTTTAGGCTGTAAGAGGAAGTTTGAAATAGATTGGTTTAACATAGTAAGATATGCTTCTCCCATGTACATAGACCCAAAAGCCTAGGGATGGAAAGGCAACTCCATGATCGTGGGGTCCCCAGACTCCTCCTGCTCTGCTGCTCTGGCACCTTTATCATGTAGTGTCTCCTTTATAGCCCACGATAGTTGTGGTAGCTCCAGCCATCACGTCCATCAGGTCCACCTTCTAGCCATCAGGAAATAGGGAAGATCCTGCCCTTTCCTTTAAGAGCCACTTTCTAGAAGTCAGTTTATATTCCTTCAGCCACTGGAGAATTGAAGAAGGAAGGAAGGGGAGGGAGGAACCAAAATTTGTATTCCTATGGCTCTGTTAGGATCCTGACTTTTACAAGTTTCATGAATTCATTGCGCTTGGCACAGCCTCCAAATCTGGAAGCTTTGATCAGAAGATCAAGAAGTGCTTGACTGTTGGACAGGCTGTGAGCTGGGACTTGTCCCGTGGCTCTTGGCCCAAGACTGATGAGGACAAGGAGTCGCCTGATGGGGCTGTGTGAGGAGGGGCTCACCAGGGGCAGTTTCCTTTCCTCCCCAAGGTGTGCGTGGAGGAGGGGAGCTGCTCCTTTGTGTTTTTACCCTCATTGTGTAACTAAGGGTTGCAAAGTATCCCTTGTGGGCCCTGGGAGCCCCTCTATCCCAATCAGATAGTGCTTAGCCCTGAACATGCTGTTCTCTAGATGAGCCTCACCATGCAGGGGAGAAGAGGGCTGAAGAGAAGCCGTAGGGTAGGGCTGGCACCTATCTAACCATGTGTGCCCTGAACACCCACATGTGTGAGTTTCTCAGACGTCCAGGGGACACAGTGGGAGGTGGCTGCCTGCAGGCAAAAGGACCCCAGTAGCAAGAGGCCGTGGGTGTAACTGCCAGTTTAGGCAGCTTAGGTGTGTGGTGGAGTGGAACAGGATCACTCACTCAGAGAACATCCGGAGGAACCCCACCTGCACCCTACAAGGCATTGGCGTTGAGAAGCTCCCCCAGGAAGAGTCAGGCAGGCCAGCAGCTCTGCTAACCTGGAGAGGATTGCAAAACACTGGCTACATCGGGAGACTTCCCGTTCCTTTCCCACGAGTTGCTGACTCCCAGCCCCCAACCTCTGACAACCTGAGGAAAGAGAGGGTTATCTCAAAGTCACACCAAGTTCCCTTCAGTCCCAGTGGTGGGTGGAGGGAGGTGGGGGGAAGAGGTGGAAAGCAGACTGTCTGTCCCCTTTCAAGTCCCCAGAGCCCCACATCCACTCATGATAGAGAAGGGGTGACCTTGGAATCAGATAAGAGATTAAGTTCTAAACCAAACTGGGCTGAGTTTTAATAAGGAAGGGGACCTGAAAGCTTTGAAATCTGCCCCACATCTTGCTAAGGGATGGGAAAGGGAGATTCAGTAGAGGCTGGTTCATTCTCTTCTTCACGGTATGTGCTAGGCACTGCCACAGGCCTCAAGGGTGGGGAGAGATGGATGATGAGCAGTAAACACACACTCCAGATTGGGTAGTGAAAACTGCTAGGAAGGATGAGGAAAGAGATGGAGGGAGACAGTCACCCCTCTGAGGAGAGGATTTTGACCAGGGTTTGAATGAGGGAGGGAGGAACTCTAGCGACTGCAGGGGGATGACCGCTTTAGGCCGTGATTGGCATTTTCTCCCTATTTCCTACTGAAAGTGGCCTTACCAGCCTGATAGAGTCTCCCTAGGGTGCTGAACCTGGCTGATTATTAGAATCTCAGATTCCTAAGCCCAACCCTGGGATTCTGATCCAGTTGCATGAGGGACGGGAAAGGAGCCTTTCCCAAAGCTCCCTATCTGATTCTGCTCATCTGAAGGTCTGAGGACCAGACCGATAGATGATCACATCTGTTGCTCCCCAAGCACCAGCAAGACTGAGGAGGGAGATGGAACAGTAAAAATTGAGAGCAGTCGCTATGTATCAGGAAACCTACTAAGGAACCCTACTAAGCAATACGCTTGCTTTACCTTATATATACATACATATATATATATATATATATATACAATATTTGCAAGAACTCTAAGGTGGGTTGTATTATTCTACCCATTTTACAGATGAAAAATTAAGGCTCTGAGGTATTCAGTCATTTGCCTGCAATCATAAAATAATGTGTGGGGGCGCCAGGTTCTGGCCCAGGCATGAAACTCTGGCACCCTATTCTCCCTGCAGAGATGAGATAAACAATCACTAGAGAAGAACCAGCCACACAAGGCAGGAATTCTAGGTGACAGATGGGAGTGGGCCCTGGGCCACTTAAGATTTCAGAGGCAAAAATGAAACCAGTGAGGTCTGGATATTCAGGATAAAGGGCTGGACTGCCTCCAGTGGGAAATCAGGCCTGCCTGGGAGAGAAGAAGCAAGCAGGAGACTGCCGTCTGTGAAGCAGAGCCAGGCACAGTTGCCCAGAGGGAAGCAGAGACCAGAGACCACCTGGGCCCTGGGTGGGGAAGTTGAGATGGTACTTTCCTCGGCTCCTAATGGCCATCTGGACCCTCATCCTAGCACAGAGGAAGATCAATGGAGCCTGGGGGCTAGGGTTTGCCTGGAAATGAGTATCAAATATACAGCTGGACTAGAGGCTTCATGGTCAGCATATTTAAAAACAGTAACTCAGTGGAAAAGACCCTGACGCTGGGAAAGATTGAAGGCAGAAGGAAAAGAGGGCAGTCGAGGGTAAGATGGTTGGATGGTATCACCAATTCAATGGACATGAACCTGGGCAAACTCCAGGAGATGGTGAGGGACAAGGAAGTCTGGTCCCCTACTGCAGTCCATGGGCTTGCAAAAAGTCAGACACAATTTGGTGACTCAGCTCAACTTAGTGCAAAACTGAAATTGAAAACGTTCTCTACCTACATTTTTGTGACAACCCTGTGACTGGCACTCAGGGGCCCATTTTCCTTTAGCTGTCTTTGCTTGCTGTGCTTCTGATTGCTTGCATGAGATTTGGGTGTACTTTTTTTCCTGTCTCCAAAGTCCCTGACATCTCAGTAGCCTTATCTCCTCCTCCTAAGTCACTTCAGTCGTGTCCGACTCTGTGCGACCCCATGGATGGCAGCCCACCAGGCTCCCCCGTCCCTGGGATTCTCCAGGCAAGAACACTGGAGTGGGTTGCCACCTCCTCCTCCAAAGCAGGAAAGTGAAAAGTGAAAGTGAAGTCGCTCAGTCATGTCCAACTCTTAGCGACCCCATGGACTGCAGCCTACCAGGCTCCTCCTTCCATGGGATTTTCCAGGCAAGAGTACTGGAGTGGGGTGCCATTGCCTTCTCCGCAGTAGCCTTATAGTAAACTCTTATTTTGCTTCTCTTGGTTTAAGGGGGAAAGTTATGACCAACCTAGATAGCATATTCAAAAGCAGAGACATTACTTTGCCAACAAAGGTCCATCTAGTCAAGGCTATGGTTTTTCCTGTGGTCATGAATGGATGTGAGAGTTGGACTGTGAAGAAGGCTGAGTGCTGAAGAATTGATGCTTTTGAACTGTGGTGTTGGAGAAGACTCTTGAGAGTCCCTTGGACTGCAAGGAGATCCAACCAGTCCATTCTGAAGGAGATCAGCCCTGGGATTTCTTTGGAAGGAATGATGCTAAAGCTGAAACTCCAGTACTTTGGCCACCTCATGTGAAGAGTTGACTCATTGGAAAAGACTCTGATGCTGGGAGGGATTGGGGGCAGGAGGAAAAGGGGATGATAGAGGATGAGATGGCTGGATGGCATCACTGACTCGATGGACGTGAGTCTGGGTGAACTCCGGGAGTTGGTGATGGACAGGGAGGCCTGGCGTGCTGCGATTCATGGGGTCGCAAAGAGTTGGACACGACTGAGCGACTGATCTGATCTGATCTGATCCCTGTAATTGACATATCCCTGCCTAGAGCAGATATGATGAATCCCAGGGACGGGGGAGCCTGGTGGGCTGCTGTCTATGGGGTCGCACAGAGTCGGACACGACTGAAGTGACTTAGCAGCAGCAGTTGAGATTTGAGGGTGGATTATACAGGTTGGACTCTACTAGGAAGCTGGAAATTAAGAGATGGAGCTTGAGTGAGGTATAAGTTAATGCCAGCTGCAGGGACACCCAAACCCCAAAATCTTAGTAGTTTAAAACAACAGATGTTTATTTCTTGTTTATACCATGATGTGCGTGTGTTCCTGGTCAGGCAGCCTTCATCAAGGATTGAGGTTCCTCCATCTTGTGGTTCCTTCCTCCCGTACAACTTGGAGTCCACTGAGGGGGCTGAGACAGAGGAGAGGTACTCTTGCCCAGATGTGATGAAGGTCCCTTCCACCCACTTGTCATTGTAGAGAATTTGTCACGTGATCCACAATAGCCGAAAGGTGGAAATGGCCCAAATGCCCATCAACGACAATGACAACGTGTTAGTCACTCAGTTGTGCCTGACTGATGTGACCCTATGGACTGGGGCCCGCCAGGCTCCTCTGTCCATGGCAAGAATACTGGAGCGGGTTGCCATTTTCTTTTCCAGGAATGCCCATCAACAGATGCATGGATAAGCAATCTGTATTAGAAATAAGCACGAATATAGAAAACAAACTTATGGTTACCAGGGGATAAGTGCGGGGAGGGATAAATTGGGAGATCAGGACTGACATGTACATACTACCATATATATATTTAAAAATATATATATATAATACATAACGAATAAGAACCTGCGAACCTCCTGTATATAGCATGGTGAACTCTACTCAGTACTCTGTATTGGCCTATATGAGAAAAGAATCTAAAGAAAAAGAGTGGATATGTGTATATGTATAACTGATTCACTTTGATGTATACCTGAAATGAACACAACATTGTAAATTGACTATACTGCCATAAAAATTAAAAAAACAACTAAAACAAACAAATGAATAACCCAACTTGTGGTAAATCCATACAATAAAGCATTATTCAGCCACAAACAGGAATGAAGCACTGACATAGGCTACAACATGGATGAACCTGGAAAACACCATGCAAAGTGAAGCAGAAAAGGCCACATGCTGAATGTTTCCTCTTATGAGAAATGTCCAGAATGTCCTAGTACAGTCCAACCTGTGGGACCCCATAGACGGTAAATCTGTAGAGACAGAAGGGCTTCCCTGATGGCCCAGCAGTAAGGAATCTACCTGCAGTCCAGGAGCCACAGGAGAAGTGGGTTCGACCCCTGGGTTGGGAAGATCCCCTGGAGGAGGGCATGGCAACCCACTCCAGTATTCTTGCCTGGAGAATCTCATGGACAGAGGAGCCTGGCAGGCTACAGTCCATGAGATCTTAAAGAGTCGAACCTAACAGAAGCAACTTAGCCCGCATGCACATAGAGACAGAAAGCAGAGTGGTGGTTGCCAGGAGCCAGAAAAAGGGAGGAATAGGGTGTAATTGCTCCTTTTGAGGTGATGAAAATGTTTTGGAACTTGATATAGGGGTTGGCTGCACAACATTGTGAATGGACTAGCTCCTGTTGAATGGTCCATTTTAAAACAGTTAATTGCATGCCATGCGAATTTCACCCCAATTGAAAAAAAAATGCATGCAAGGGGCTGGCAAACATTATCCCTGGCAGGGCAGCTGCTGCTCCCCAGTGACAACTCCCCAGTCCAGAAGGAGGTCACATAGCCTTGGTGACCAGCTAAACATCTGGGCACACTTTTCTTCTTCCTTCCCTAAGAATATACTGGATAGCCCTTGAGTTTGAATGTGGCTTCTCTCGCATTAACAACATATAAACTAAAAGTGCAAGTTATCTCAATTCCCTCAGCTCACACCCTATACATGGAAGTAGAGGCAGACACAACATGACTGCAGTACCAGCCTGTATTCACAAAGGGAAGGCTGGCAGACAGAGCAGCCCCTGGCCCCCAGCCATGATGAGCTCTGCCAGGCACACACTGAGGAGGTGGGCTCTTGAATGGACTGCTGCTGCTGCTGCTAAGTTGCTTCAGTCGTGTCCGACTCTGTGAGACCCCATAGACGGCAGCCCACCAGGCTCCCCTGTCCCTGGGATTCTCCAGACAAGAACACTGGAGTGGGTTGCCATTTCCTTCTCCAATGCATGAAAGTGAAAAAATAAAGTGAAGTCGCTCAGTCGTGTCTGACTCCTAGCAACCCCATGGACCGCAGCCCACCAGGCTCCTCCGTCCATGGGATTTTCCAGGCGAGAGTATTGGAGTGGGGTGCCATCGCCTTCTCCGTTGAATGGACTAGTCCCTTCATTACAGCCTATTCTGATTTCTGAGAGGAGCTCCCTGGTCCATTGTTCTCTATGGCTGACTCCACCCTTTGGGAGATTTCTCCCTGATCACTATCTCCTGGGCCACATTTGAAGTGAATGTCGGGGAGTTTGCTCTACTTAGAGGCTGTCCAGCTTGCATAAGACAACTTCCTGCCTGGGCAATCTTGGGGCCCAGAGGGTGGCTCAATGCTTCAACACTCAAAATCTTTGCTAGTTGGGGCTTGTCATTTCTTTGGCAATAAAACACCCTAAAAATTGTCGTAGGTGTCTTACTAGACAGAAAATTACGTGTCGTCTGATTTCAGTTATATCATGTTCAAGAACAGGCAAAATGAATCAAAGACAGCACTGTGTTTGATTGGAGGAATGTGACAAACAAGGAGACTCAGAGGGTCTCAGGGGCTGACCTAAAGTCACACAGCCAGTTTGAGCAGAGGCAGGATTAGAACCTAGGTCTCCAGATTTACAGCTCAGGGAGCTCTTTCCACACTTGGTTCTCATAGGGAATGAAGAGACACAGCAGTTTCAAAACACAGTGTTTTCTTTTGGTGCTTTTAATTAGCATCTATGAAATACACTGCCAATCTAATTTAATTATAATTAGGTACCTAGAAGGCTGATTATGTTGTAAATTTAGATTAAAGAGCTGTTGTTTTCAATTAGATTTGATTGTAAAGTGCTTTGACACTTTTCCGGCCTATGGAAAGTTTATTATATAATTTCCCACTTGTTCATTTGCATTTTTACCCACAGGTCTGGGGTGCTGGTGATGGGACTAAAATTTCCAGGGCACCCCGAGTTTGGCGCAGATTTGGACATAGTACCCCATCAATGGCAAGGGCCACCAGATGCTAATGGGCTGTTGTATCAGGATGATTTCACCCACATGTGATAGTGGAGCCAACCAAAAAACAGCTAGAATTTCAAAGGGACTTAAAATCGCTCGTGATAGGAACTGTGGAGGTGAGGCAGCTCCAGGCTTAGTTAATTTACTTTTGGAACACTCAGGCTCATTCCATCTTCCTGCTCTTCTAATCAGCGTGTTGGCTTCTGACCTCAGACCTGTAGTTGTGTATCTGGTGCTGTATCTCCAAGCTTTCCCACGTCCCTAGAAAAGGACATGCCTTCCTGGCATCTCGAGCCTCCAGTAGATTAATCATGACTCCTTGGCCAGGATTGCAGCCCAGGGCCATTCCTAAGTCAACCACTGTTCCTAAGGAACCACTATAACGGGCTTGAGCAAATCAAAACTCATTCTGTAGTACCCTGGGTTACCTGTTGCCTGCCAGCCACCTAGTAGACTTGTGGGGACAGGGAGTGACTGTTGGTTAGGCTACCAACTGTCCTTGCCTGAAACCAGCGTGGCCACACTCTAGCAGATTTGGCTGAGCCCAGCTGGGTCTGCAAAACTATGATCAAAGGACTCTAGCTGCAAACCATTGCTTTGTGACTTTCCACTAGATGTCTGCCATCTCTGCATTCCTGAGGACTAAGCTTTAGCTTTGCTTGTAGGTGGGGTTGGCAAGATAAGGCGCAGTGAGGCAGGGAAAAGGGATGGAAATGAGAGGTTAGAGAGAGGACTGTTTAGAGGAGGAGGCAAGCTGACTAGGGGATGAGAGAGAGGTGCATACGGCTATAAGTGGGGCCAAGCTGCCCCAGTTCTTCTGGGGAATATTAAAGCTCTGCCTTGGAAAGAGGGTATCAGAGAGAATGGGACTGGTCCTCAGAACCTCAGGAAATGCTCCCTCTAAGGCAGGATTGGGAGAAGGAAATGGCAACCCACTCCAGTATTCTTGCCTAGAGAATTCCGTGGACAAAGGACCCTGATGGGCTGCTGTCTATGGGGTCAGGCGGACACGACTAAAGTGACTTGGCATGCATGCATGCAATGGAGAAGGAAATGGCAACCCATTCCAGTGTTCTTCCCTGAAGAATCCCAGGGACAGGGGAGCCTGGTGGGCTGCTGTCTATGGGGTTGCACAGAGTCGGACACAACTGAAGAGATGCAGCAGCAGCAGCAGCAGCAGCAAGGTGGATTATCTCTCTGACCCAAACTCTCCTTTCTGTTGGACCAGGCTGCCAGTCTCTCCTGTCAAGCCTCCTGTGTGATGCCTAAGGATCGGAGAGAGGTTTCCGTTTTGAATCTCTGCTGACGGCACAGGCAGCCTCCACTTCCCTACAAAAAAATTCCTCAAGATGTTGGGACAACTGTATATGTGAAGTTGAACAATGGATCCATGTGGTAATAAACGGCTGTTCTATCCTCACAAAGCTGAAAAATATTTAAAATCCTCAATCACAGCTGTCCTTTTAAACCTTCCTTGCTGATGTTTTGTTGCCTTTTGAATTTCATTTTGTTCTTTTATTTTGCAATTAGACATGTGAGTCACTGGCTGAAGTCCAGTGACCGGCCAGTAGAGATTAGACTTCCTGTGGTGCTCCTAATGGTTTCCATCTGTGTCTAAAATGGGGTTAACTTTACAGCTTTCTAAAAATCACTGGTATCAGTCCATCTGACTTCCCAGGTGGGGCAATGGTAAAGAATCCATCTGCTAATGCAGGAGATGCCAGAGATGCGGGTTCCATCCCTGGGTCGGGAAGATTCCCTGGAGGTGGGCATGGCAACCCACTCCAGTATTCTTGCCTGAAAAATACCATGGACATAGGGGCCTGGAGGGCTACAGATCAGTGTCGAAAAAGTTGCACATGACTGAGCGCGCGTGTGCGCACACACACACACCAGTCCATCCAGTATTCCATTTTCTACTCATTTTTATAAAACAATATGGCAAAACCCCTGCAGTTTTCATAAACACATACTGTTGACCAGATATGAGAGGGAGCTGCCCAAACTGACCAGTTGGCTGACAGGAGACACCACTGTGCCAAAGCTGGAAATGTTTGGGTTGAGAGTATGAAAGGCAATTTGGGGTATGATGTATGGAAGTGCTGATTGTGTGCAAAACAGATGGAGCCGAGGCCTGTGGTTGTCTGTCGCTCCTTAAATATGACAAGATGGATGTCAGCTTCTACCAGATGATCAGTGTGGCCTATAAAGGGCTCTGAGCCCCTGCCCAATGCTAATCCACTGAGTGCTGGCCCCAAGATCGTGAAGCATCTTGGTCCAACCGCCTGGAATGATGATGACAATTGCTTGGACTGATTGGCCATGAGGAACCAGGTGTTTTGTGCTCACCACTGCCAACCATGTTTATGCCTGTGGCACCTGCCAGTGCTGGCTGATGGTGGCAGGAGGGGGAGGAGAGGGGGTGGGGGAGTCCTGAATTTCAATCCCAGGAAGACCCTTACTTCCAGGCCACAGCTGAATAATGTTGGGCCCAGGTGTCCCCTTCCTCTGAGAACTCCATTGGGATTGGATGCACTAGACCTTTCAATGCCATTTCCCCCCCATAAGTGTAGGCGATATCGTTTAATAAACTTCTAATTCTCATCTCCAAAGTTCTCTGTAATCTTCTCCCCTGACACAATCTTTCACCCTTTTCCTCCTTCATAATTCCTTTCACTGTGCCTTCTAGAACGTTTGCTCCACGATCAGCAGATTTTCTCATGTATTTTTTCTTCAAATATTCCCTCCACGTCTCAGCTTTAACCCAGACTTAGCCCTCCTCCGAGAGCAGTCTCCCTGTGACTTCCCAAAGGGACACATTTCCCGTCACTTGGATTCCTTGATGGGCAAGTGGTGTTGGTGTCCTTCTCGTCCCATCCATTCCTTCCCCTGCCCCTTGTGAGCTCCACTGAGGCTCACATCATTGGAGTTTCCTACCTGCCCTCCTCATATTGACCACCTCCTGGATATTACCGCCCCCATCACTTTCCTTTCCAGATTCCCCTTATCTCCACATCAGCCCTGCCATCACTCCCATGTGGGAAACACCAACATCTGTGCAGAGAGCCCTTCAAGCCCTCTAGCCTCAACCATTGCTGGCCTCCTCATTAGACCCAATTCTTTTTTATTTTTAAAAAATATTTATTGGGTCACGTTGAGTCTTAGTTGCAGCACTCAGGGTCTTAGATCTTTGTTGCAGCATGTGGGATCTTTAGTTGAGGCATCTGGGATCTAGTTTCCTGACCAGGGATCAAACCCAGGTGCCCTGCATTGGGAGTGTGGAGTCTCAGCCACTGGACCTCCAGGGAAATCCCACCAGGCCTAATTATAATATTTGCTGCAAGAATACAAATGGAGGCTCATCTATATGTCTCTATGTCCAAATATTGACATGTTATTCACCCAGCTAACAGAATGCTAAATAACACATATACTATCCCCTTTTCTTGAAAAATATATCTTTATATGACAGCAACATTACAAAGTGTGTAAAGTTGTGGTAAAATTTCAAGATGATGGATTTATTCATAACTGTTTTTGGTCTTGGCTGGGTGTTCTTTCCATGAGCTTATTATTTGGATAAGTAATAAAATGAACTCATAAAAAATTCATAAATTATATTTACTCTATAAAAGTTAATTTTCTTGCCTCGTTTAAGTAAATTACTAATTATGTTGTTATAATCAAGACTTTCACATAATTTGTGTTCTATCAAGAGTAATGATGAATTAGATAAACTTCTGGGGACATTTCAAAATGAAGAAACTACGTTTGGTTGAGGTTGCAGCAACTGGAATTGTCAATTAAATTCTTAAAACAATACTTAGATTGGAAATGAATCATAAGTCTAACATCATGTGCATATGATCATGATATATTATGAGTTTCATATGTAATATTTTAATGGGGTTAGGCTATATATAATTAGTTACTGTTACAGAAAATAGTACAAAATATTTCAATTTATGAAAATTTCTTTTGCCAATATCTTGAATTTCACTCTCTCTTATAAGAAAGATCAAGATTTATACATTATTTTAAAGGATTTTCCTTTCAAATTCCTCAATGCTGAGATAGAATAAGAAGACTGACAACCACAGTATATTATTTCATTTGTTAAAATCTTTCTTCAGAGTCCATTTTGATCTCTAATGGACAAAAAATCTCCATAGAAACCATTTTTGGGGTAGTTTTGTACAAGGCTTTTTGTAGTCATGCAAACTTTGTTTCCTTTAACATTTTCTTTAAAAATTAAAATATCAATGCTCTAAAAAGTGAAAAACAAACAACTGTGTATGGTTGTGTTTTGTAAGCAACAGTTCACACCAAGTATCTGTGGACAGTGCAAATACAAATACAAAAAAAAAGTAGCTATTTTCTACTGAAGACTGCAATTCACTTCTATTGTTTCACTTTTCAAGTGAACCCCATCTATCTTGTCTAAATTAACACAGCAAGTAGCTCCAAGCCTATGCATTAGAACATGAAAATGGACACCTGGCACAACTGGGCAATGTTACTGTTATGCAAGAATCGATCACATTAACGCCAAGGGGAAAGGGTTTCAGAAGTTAATTAATTTGTCTTCTCTTTCAGTTAAGTGCTGCTGTTGCTCAGCTCCTCCTTGCACTCTGATACGTCACTGTCCACCATTGGTGGTGTCACCACCAACGCACAGAAACCTTCATGGCATTCAGAACTGTTGCTTGTCGTTTTGAGGATGTGGGGTTTGGAGAAGCAATTGTTGTTGTTAGATTACCAAGTTGTGTCCAACTCTTCGTGATGCCAGGGTTCCCTGTCTCTCACCATCTCCCGGAGTTTGCCCAAGTTCATGTCCATTGAATTGGTGATGTCCATTGAATCAGTGAGAAGCAATACTGAATTGCTAATTCAAACACTCTACCTTTTGGTTATCATCTATCCTGCAGGTTTCCTGATTAAGGACAGACCTCCTTGCAGCATGGAGAAGGCAATGGCACCCCACTCCAGTACTCTTGCCTGGAAAATCCCATGGCGGAGGAGCCTGGTAGGCTGAAGTCCATGGGGTCGCTAAGAGTCGGACACGACTGAGCGACTTCACTTTCACTTCCTTGCAGCAACTCTTCAACCTCATGGAGACCTCTCGTCCATAAACAACTCTCCTGGCTCTCTAGCCACCTGCCCCATCTGTCTTTATTTTCTTATGCAGCTTGAAGTTTATGACTGATTCATCTTTTTCATCACTGATCCAACTCTCCTTCCATTGCATGCATCTGACAAAACCCCAGCTTTAGAAGAATATGATCATTTACATCAATCAGTGGCATCATTCTTGAAACCTTTCTTTCCCTCACCTTCAAGCTTTAACCCAAGTCCTGTCCATTCAAGTACCAAAAGAGTCCTGCAGTCTACTACATTTTTCTTCAGCCATTACCATCCCCAAAGTCTAAGTCATCGTTACCTCTTTAAAAAAAATATTTATTATTTGGCTGCATTGGGTCTTAGTTTTGGCACTTGGGATCTTACAGACTCTCTAGTTCTGGCCCAAGGCTCTGGGCTCTGGAGTGTGAGGGCTTAGTACTCGCAGCTCAGAGGCTTAGTTTCTCTGTGGCATGTGGCATCTTAGTTCCCAGATCAGGGATGAAACCCATGTTCCCTGGATTGCAAGGCGGATTCTTAACTGCTGGACCACCAGAGAAGTCCCCCACCATCTTCTCTTGCCTGAAGTATTGCCATAACTCCCTAATTGGTCTCTTTTCCCACTCTTTCCTTCCCTATAAGCCACTTCCCTCAAGGTAGTGAGATGGCCCTATACAATGTAAATTACATCTTACAGCACTTCCTTATGTCTTTTCCATTCACACAGAAATATAGACTCCTCAACAGAGGTACAGAGCACACATGTGGCCATTTCCTTTTGTTGGTGTTGTTTTGTCGCTAAGTCATATCTGACTCTTTTGCGACCCCGGGGACTGTAGCCTGCCATGCTCCTCTGTCCATGGGATTTTCCAGGCAAGAATACTGGCATATTTTCTTGCCTGGAAATTTCCAGGCAAGAGAATATACCAATAGTATATTGGTATTCCAATTCATATATTGGAATACCAATATACTAATACTGGAATATTGGTATTCCTTTTCTAATATTCAAGGAAATGGGTTGCCATTTCCTTCTCTAAGGGAATCTTCCTGACCCAGGTATTGAGCTCCCATCTCCTGCACTGGCAGGCTTTGGTAGGCAGATTCATTACCACTGAGCCACCAGGGAAGCCCTTTCTACCTCTCCTTCATATGCCACGATCCTTCCATTCCTCTTCCCTCCACTAGAGTCTCAGTTTCTTTCTTTTAGTTCCTAGATGATGTCAAACAACTTCTGCCTGGAAAGTTGTCTCCTTAACTTGTTGACTGGCTCACTTCTACCCATCCTTTTGTCTTGGCAGAAATACCCTTTTTCAGGTCGAGTCTCTTTGGTCACCCCAAGTAAAATAACTTTCTCTGTGATGCCCTCTTACAGTGTCTGATGTTTTCCTTTATCCTGCTTGTCAGGCTTTGGTTTCTGTGGTTCATTGTTTAAATCTTGACACTTCAGAGGAAACTCCATGAGGGACAGAAACCCTTCCTGTCTGTTTACACCTGTAGCCCCAGCACAGCGCCTGAGCACAGAGATATTTGTGAATGAGGGAGTAAAAGAAATAGGCTGACAACAGGGAGCTGGTAGGGTAAGCTTTTTTCCTATAGTCTCCTTCAGCCTGGAATCCTTTCCTTCAGCCCCTTAATTCATCAGCTTTACAGAAAGAATCTGCATCATTATTTTTGTTCCCCTGCTAGGATGGAATCCAGCTGAATGCAGATGCTAAAATGTAAAAGGAACAAAATCCAACATGGAAAGAAATATCGAATAGAGAATACTCCCCCGAGTGGCTACACATTTCCACTGTAAGCAGTAATCTCATTGCACAGCTATTGAGGCTTGAGTTATTTACATGCCTTTAATCCTCTTACCTTCTAATCAAGATCATTCCAATAGCTTTGCCTTTAGACTTCCAATTGCATTATGCATTCACAAGTCACTTCTTTGTCAAACGCTGTATTGGTACCATTATAATCTCCTAGGGAGATTACAAGAAAAGTATTCATTCTTCTTTATCCTAATATAGTTTATCTCTATCAAAGTTGTGTTTTCAATTTTTCCATGCTAATGCCTTCATGAAATTAATAGTGAATTTAAAATGAAATAGAAATTAAAAACAATCATCTATAGGTCCATGTGTTATCTATCACAAGCCTATCTAATTCAATTGGTTCTGACTTGACTACTTAGAAGCATGTACAGTTTGGGAGTTTTTTTCATATAAATTTTCATCTCTTCTTTTCTCTTCTTGCTCACCTCTGAGCAATTTTATCTCTTTCTAGAGGCTTCCCTGATGGCTCAGTCAGTAGAGAATCTGCCCGCAGTGCAGGAGACCCAGGTTTGATCTCTGGGTAGGGAAGATTCCCTGGAGATGGCAATCCACTCCAGTATTCTTGCCTGGGAAATCCCATCAACAGAGGAGTCCATGGGGTTGCAAAAGTCAGAGATGACTTAGCAACTAAACCACTCTACCACCAACAATGCAAGAATTAGGAGGGTTAAATAGATGGAAAGATATTAAAAAAATGGTAATAATAAGCTTTGTTTTCTTTTAGGGAAGAATGTTATCTCATCATATGGATGGTATTTTAAGAGTTTATTAAAATGAAAAAGGGCTACCAATCTAAAAATAAGATTTCAAGTAGATTTAAGGTAGTGATGTGTTTATTCATTCAAAAATATTGAACAATCGTAATGAAATACTCTATAGGAAAGGTGACATGATGGTATCAAAGCTGCTGCTGCTGCTGCTGCTAAGTCATTTCAGTCGTGTCTGACTCTGTGCAACCCCATAGACGGCAGCCCACCAGGCTCCCCCGTCCGTGGGATTCTCCAGGCAAGAACACTGGAGTGGGTTGCCATTTCCTTCTCCAATGCATGAAAGTGAAAAGTGAAAGTGAAGTCGCTTAGTCGTGTCCGACTCTTAGCGACCCCATGGATTGCAGCCTAACAGGCTCCTCCGTCCATGGGATTTTCCAAGCAAGAGTACTGGAGTGGGTTGCCATTTCCTTCTCCAGGTATCAAAGCTATGTAAGACTAATTCTTAGTGACAAAACCTCTACACTCCCCTATTTTAACTATTTTAGATAATTAGCTACATATTTATTTTGTAGTTGTCTGTCTTGATTCAAATCAATGCATACTCAATTTTGCGTGTGTGTGCATGCTAAGTCACTTCAGTCACGTCTGACTCTTTGTGACCCTGTGTACTATAGCTCCAGGCTCCTCTGTCCATGGGATTCTCCAGGCAAGAATACTGGAGTGGGTTGCTATGTCCTCCTCCAGGGGATCTTCCCAACCCAGGGGATCAAACCTGCATCTCTCATGTCTTCTGCATTGGCAGGCAGGTTCTTTACCATTAGGATCACCTCGGAAGCCCACTCAATTTTGCCTACATATATTTTTAGGGATGTGTTTACGAGGGGGAGGGAGTGGAGAGGTCGGGATGAAGTTATGTAGTAGATAGGCTCTGGGGATTAGATATCTGGGCCTGTAATGGGTATTGAATCCATTTAAACTTCCCTACTTGACCTCAGATTTTATTCTTGTATCCCACTCTGAGTACCAGGGATGGGCCTCATTTTCCAAGAATAAATCCATACCCTTGCAATAAATGACTCTGGGATTTGGTTTAAATGCTGTGTAGATTGGTTCAAGAATGAGCCAATGGGACATGGAGAAGAAGTATGCTCAGGGCTTCTGGGAAAGAACTTGCTTGCTTACAATCAATGCCTACCAGGAGCCAAAGACCCTCTTCTGGACACTGTTGGTCAAGTATCTGAGGTCTAGGGCTGTGGCAGCCAGTTTGTTGGCAGCCTAAGGATGAAGTTTGCAAATGAGAAAATCAGGTCAAAACTCAAGGCAGATAACAGAGCTGGAGACCTGACTGAAACACACCTCACCTTTGTCCCTCCTAGACTTTCATCAGTATGTTAGTCAATGAACAGCCTTGATTTTTGAGCAATTTTTACTTGAGATTTCTGTTTCTGGAAGCCAAAATAAATGTTTTAACATACAGGATCCCAACTTACACTTTCTTAACGTTGTTTTTATTTTTTAAACTTTGAGGTTAGGAATACTTTTCTGATTATAAAAATAGCATTGATATGTGCTCACTGTAGAGAATATAGGGAAGATTGGAAGATAACAGAGAAGTAGATAAAAACCATCTGTAATCCCATTAGCCCTCAGATCAGATCAGTTGCTCAGTCATGTCCGACTCTTTGCGACCCCATGAATCACAGCACGCCAGGCCTCCCTGTCCGTCACCAACTCCCGGAGTTCACCCAGACTCACGTCCATTGAGTCAGTGATGCCATCCAGCCATCTCATCCTCTGTCGTCCCCTTCTCCTCCTGCCCCCAATCCCTCCCAGCATCAGAGTCTTTTCCAATGAGTCAACTCTTCGCATGAGGTGGCCAAAGTACTGGAGTTTCAGCTTTAGCATCATTCCTTCCAAAGAAATCCCAGGGCTGATCTCCTTCAGAATGGACTGGTTGGATCTCCCTGCAGTCCAAGGGACTCTCGAGAGTCTTCTCCAACACCACAGTTCAAAAGCATCAATTCTTCGGCGCTCAGCCTTCTTCACAGTCCAACTCTCACATCCATACATGACCACAGGAAAAACCATAGCCTTGACTAGATGAACCTTTGTTGGCAAAGTGATGTCTCTGCTTTTGAATATGCTATCTAGGTCAGTCATAACCTTCCTTCCAAGGAGTAAGCGTCTTTTAATTTCATGGCTGCAGTCACCATCTGTAGTGATTTTGGAGCCCAGAAAAATAAAGTCTGACACTGTTTCCACTGTTTCCCCATCTATTTCCCATGAAGTGGTGGGACCAGATGCCATGATCTTAGCTCTCTGAATGCTGAGCTTTAAGCCAACTTTTTCACTCTCCACTTTCACTTTCATCAAGAGGCCTTTGAGTTCCTCTTCACTTTCTGCCATAAGGGTGGTGTCATCTGCATATCTGAGGTTATTGATATTTCTCCCAGCAATCTTTATTCCAGTTTGTGCTTCTTCCAGTCCAGCATTTCTCATGATGTACTCTGCATATAAGTTAAATAAACAGGGTGACAATATACAGCCTTGATGACTCCTTTTCCTATTTGGAACCAGTCTGTTGTTCCGTGTCCAGTTCTAACTGTTGCTTCCTGACCTGCATAGAAATTTCTCAAGAGGCAGATCAGGTGGTCTGGTATTCCCATCTCTTTCAGAATTTTCCACAGTTTATTGTGATCCACACAGTCAAAGGCTTTGGCATAGTCAATAAAGCAGAAATAGATGTTTTTCTGGAACTCTCTTGCTTTTTCCATGATCCAGCGGATGTTGGCGATTTGATCTCTGGTTCCTCTGCCTTTTCTAAAACCAGCTTGAACATCAGGAAGTTCACGGTTCACATATTGCTGAAGCCTGGCTTGGAGAATTTTGAGTATTACTTTCCTAGCGTGTGAGATGAGTGCAATTGTGCGGTAGTTTGAGCATTCTTTGGCATTGCCTTTCTTTGGGACTGGAATGAAAACTGACCTTTTCCAGTCCTGTGGCCACTGCTGAGTTTTCCAAATTTGTGGCATATTGAGTGTAGCACTTTCACAGCATCATCTTTCAGGATTTGGACTAGTTCAACTGGAATTCCATCACCTCCACTAGCTTTGTTCATAGTGATGCTTTCTAAGGCCCACTTGACTTCACATTCCAGGATGTCTGGCTCTAGGTCAGTGATCACACCATAATGATTATCTTGGTGGTGAAGATCTTTTTTGTACTGTTCTTCTGTGTATTCTTACCACCTCTTCTTAATATCTTCTGCTTCTCTTAGGTCCATACCATTTCTGTCCTTTATCGAGCTCATCTTTACATGAAATGTTCCCTTGGTATCTCTAATTTTCTTGAAGAGATCTCTAGTCTTTCCAATTCTGTTGTTTTCCTCTATTTCTTTGCATTGATTGCTGAGGAAGACTTTCTTATCTCTCCTTGCTATTCTTTGGAACTCTGCATTCAGATGCTTATATCTTTCCTTTTCTCCTTTGCTTTTCGCTTCTCTTCTTTTTACAGCTATTTGTAAGGCCTCCCCAGACAGCCATTTTGCTTTTTTGCGTTTCTTTTCCATGGGGATGGTCTTAATCCCTGTCTCCTGTACAATGTCACGAACCTCATTCCATAGTTCATCAGGTACTCTATCAGCTCTAGTCCCTTAAATCTATTTCTCACTTCCACTGTATAATCATAAGGGATTTGATTTAGGTCATACCTGAATGTTCTAGTGGTTTTCCCTACTTTCTTCAATTTAAGTCTGAATTTGGCACTAAGGAGTTCATGATCTGAGCCACAGTCAGCTCCTGGTCTTGTTTTTGCTGACTGTATAGAGCTTCTCCATCTTTGCCTGCAAAGAATATATAATCAATCTGATTTCGCTGTTGACCATCTGGTGATGTCCATGTGTAGAGTCTTCTCTTGTGTTGTTGGAAGAGGGTGTTTGCTATGACCAGTGCATTCTCTTGGCAAAACTGTATTAGCCTTTGCCCCGCTTCATTCCATATTCCAAGGCCAAATTTGCCTGTTACCCCAAAAAATAAAAGACAAATCAAAAATCCAAGAAAATAGATTAATGTCTGAGACTATGGCATGTTGTAGTAATTATTAATTAACCTGTGTTCTATCTGTACAGTGTTGGGTCAATGGTTGCTAGTAATGTTATTCCCCATCTCCACATCCCAGAACAAATCACCAAAGATTTTAAGTTAATACCTATTAAAATATATCAAGCTTTTAGTGAAAGTGTTAGTCACTAAGTTCTGTCCGATACTTTGCCACCCCATGGACTGTAGCCCACAAGTCTCCCCTGTCCATGCAATTCTTCAGACAAGCCTACTGGAGCAGGTAGCCACTCCCTTCTCTAGTGGATTTTCCCGACCTAAGGATTGAATCCAGGGTCTCCTACATTGCAGGCAGATTCTTTATTGTCTCAGCCACCAGGGAAGCCCCAAGTGTAATATAATAATGTCTCATGTCCATAAAATCAATGTTATCAATATGTTCATTTGTTTCCCTTCAGTAGGTGATGCTTCTTATTTGTGGCAAATTGCACCCTGTCAGTAACTGCTTTGGTTCAATCATGGTTAGATTTTCCCCTAATGGTATGTTTAACCAATTACAGCTAAGATGAATGTCTCATATTGATTATTATGGCAAAAGGGTTCTATGTTCACAAGTATGCTCAGTAAGCCTCTCTGTAGTAAGCCTTACTATTAATAGATGAAAGTTATATGCTGTGACAGTTACCATTCCCTTCAGGTCTAAATGTCTTCTTTTCATCATGATTTTCTGACCCATAAGTTGATTGGAAGACTAGAAATATGGGGGTTTACTAGCTGTCTGTTGGTAATTGATTTCTAACTGAACTATACAGTGGTCAGAGAATGTGGCTGCTATGATACCAATCCTGAGACATGTAGAGAGACTTGCTTTATGACCCAGCATGTTCAATTTTCGTAAAGTTTCACATATTCTTAAAATGAGTGTATATTCTGCAGTTGTTATCTGTGTATATTTTAAACCAAAACTTGGTAACTGTTTTCTTCAAATCCTCTAGTCCCTTAAAGATGTTTTGGTCCATTTGATCTATATGTTAGTTCTTGTGGCTGCTGTAACAAATTAGCAGAAATAGGGGCCTTTAAACAACAGAAAGATATTCTTTCACAGTGCTGGAAGCTAGAAGTCTGAAATCATGGTTTTGGCAGGGCTGTCTTCTCTCTGGAGACTCTAGGGGAGAATTCATTCTTTGCTTCCTCCAGCTTTGGGTAGCTGTTGGCATTTGGTGTGAGAGTGTGACTGCATCACTCCAGCCTCTGCCTCTGAGGTCACACTGCCTCCTCCTCGTCTGTTTCTGTCTCAGATCTCTCTCCTTGCTCTAACTATGACACTTGCCTCTGGTTTTATGTTCCACCTGGATAATCCTAGGGCTTCCCTGGTAGCTCAGACTGTAAAGAATCTGCCTGCAAAGCAGGAGATCTGGGTTCAATCCCTGTGTTGGGAAGATCCCCTGGAGAAAGGAATGGCAACCCACTTCCTGGATAATCCAGGAAGCTCTCATCTCAAGATCTTTAATTACCTATGCAAAGAACTTGTTTCCAAATAAAGTAACATTTACAGGTTCAGAGATATCTTTTGGGGGAGCTACTATTCAACCCATTGCAAACTGTTAAATCACCTATTCCGATGGCAGATTTCTCTTTTTTCTTGCACTTCTGTCAACTTTTGCTTTATGTATTTTGTGCCCATATTATTAGACACATATTTATGATTCTCTTATCTTGTGTACTGAGCGTTTTTTTACCTAGCCACACACACCACCTCAAAAGTCTAGTAATGACAAACTATCCTTTGTTGCCTGAAAAAACTATAATTTCTCTTTCCTCTTACATTCTTTTCTTGCTGGGCTTATAATTCTAAGGTTACAATTCCCCCCCCCCACCTGCCCCCCGCCAAGCATTTCACTGTGAAAATTGTCTTTTTTTCTTTTCCATATTCCCCAAATGTCCCAGGGCCAGGGAATCAAAATCCTGTGCTGATTCAAAAAATATATGCCCTTAATGAATATGAGCCAGCATTTTCTGAAATTAAACCATTCTAAGTGCTCACTGGGCCTCCCTGGTGGTACAGTGGTAAAGAACCTGCTTGCCAATGCAGGAGACATGAGTTCAGTCCTTGGGTCAAGAAGATCCCATGGAGAAGGAAATGGCAACCCACTTCAGTAGTCTTGCCTGGGAAATCCCATGGACAGAGGAATCTGATCGGCTACAGTCCATGGGGTTGCCAAAGGGTCAGACATGACTTAATGACTAAAAAAACAACAAGTGGTCAAAATGCTTCATTAAGTATAGTGCAGAATACGCTGGGAAAATACGTGTAGAGAAGCTGAAATAAATGTGGACACAAGTTTATCAGAGACAACTTCTCAGTGGCTGAAGTGATTTACGTAACTTCAAACTAATTACATATCTGTGGAAATAAAGATTCATTATTTGCTAGCTTAAAGTAATTAAGGGTTTTTCTAGACAACTTTTCACCAGCAGCGAGAATGAGCGCCACAATAAACAACTGTAACCACATTCTCACACAATATACTGCTATTACTATAATCTGAAAATGCAGAGGAATCGAAGAAATTATAAGAGTTACATAATGTTTCTTCTTTGTCCCTCAAAACTCTCATAATCTCAAATTTGTAGTTAAGATTTGTGAAACAGCATACGGAAAGTGTCATTTTTAAGTTTAAAGTTTCTGGCCTCAGTGTATGGAGGAATTAGGAACTTAAAAAATCCTTGATTAGCTCAAATACACTTAGTATTTTTAGTCACTGCTGCTTCGCCTGTTATTCACCAGGTTGAGGGTTTGGGACGGGTCTGCTGAGGGTCATGAGCGATTCGGCCAAGGGCCGCCCTTGGGTGGTCCTAACCCGTTTATAATGTTCGACCTGGACCCTCTACTGCCCACCAAGGTTACGTGATCAAGAAAAAGTCGGAAATCCAAGGCCCTCTGTGGTCCGAAGACCCGATAAATCGGGGGAGCGGAAAAAAAACACGGCCGAAAGGGGAAGCCCGGGTCACATCGACCGCCAGGCCAGGCTCTGGACACATCTTCAGTCACAAACTCAGCTGCCCGTCGTCCTGGTAACCAACCTGAGAAAGCGCATGCGCAACTCCTCTCCCTTATCACGTGAGTCCGGGCACGGGGCGGGGCCGGAGCCGGCTACCCGGGAACTGGGTCGCCCAGCGCCTGCCTCTCTGCGCGCGACCAGTCGAGGCGGGGCGAACCTGTTTTCCCGCCTGGTGGTGGCTCACAGCTCCCGCCCCTTTTCGCTCCGCTTTCCGGAGGCTTGGTTCCTCGCACCACGTGCCCTCCTGGCCGCTCCTCCCCCGCTGCCCGCCCTTTCCCCAACTGCCTGTTGGAAGCTGCTGTAAAATGTCGTGAGGGGCGCCCCCGCTTTACGGCTGCCTCTCCCCAGAGTGGAACCCGGGAGCGCCCACCGCCGTCAGCCCTGTCTGCAAACAGGCGTCCCGGCGGAGACTGAGAGACCCGAGGCGCGCCGCTGCCCCTCCCTTCCGCGCCCGCTCCGGCCCTCGGCGATGTGAGGCTCGAGGAGGCTGCGGTGCCCGCCCCCTACCCCGGCCCGGCCCGGCCCGGGGTTGAGACGGGCAGCAGGTGCCTGTGAAGGCGGGCGGGTGCTGGGGGCCTACAGGATGGAGGAAAGCATGGAAGAGGAGGAGGGGGGCAGCTACGAGGCGATGATGGACGACCAGAACCACAACAACTGGGAGGCCGCCGTGGAGGGCTTCCGGCAGCCCCCGCCACCCCCGCCTTCTATCCCAGCCCCTGCCCGAGAGACTCCCGGCGGTCAGCTGCTGGCGATGCCTGCGGTCTCCGTGGACAGGAAAGGCCCCAAGGAGGGGCTTCCAATGGGGCCACCGCCGCCGCCGCCGGAGGCCAATGGGGTGATCATGATGTTGAAGAGCGGCGACGCGGCCTCCGTGGCCAAGGCGGCCCCCGCCCCCACCCCCGGCTCCACCATCAACATCAACACCTCCACCTCCAAGTTCTGTGAGTCCAGCCTTTCACCAGAAGCCTTGGCTTTTCCTCCTCCCCACGCGGACGCCGAATCCGTCCCTCTCGGCCAGCCCTTCTTCCTTTGTTTCAGGCCCGGGTCTCCTCTTCCCCACCTCCTCGCGTCCCTCGCTCCCTCCCTTCCCGGTTTGGTGTCGGTGGGCCGGCGCCGGAGCGGCCCTGGCTTCTTGTATTACCTGGCCTATAAAAGAGCAGCCGGGGTTAAACGCACGCAGCCCCGAGTTCTTCTGCAGACGCGATCCATATCACGACTGGCTCGCTCTCAACGTTAGGAAGCTCTTTTCTTCTCCGTTCCCCCTTAAGTTTTACCCTCAAACGTGAAGGAAAAGTATAAGGTTGCCCGGGTTTCGTTAGGGAGAGGCCTTCAGTCTTTTTTTTTTTTGCAGCCAGAGGAAAAAAAATCTGGCCACTGTGTTTCTGCGCTTTTAGCCAGCCTGCTTTAAGCAAGTCAGGAATTAGAAAGTTGACCTGTATCTGCGCTTCGTTCTTTCCCGTCTCCAGTGCACGCCTTCTGCATCCTCATAGGGAAAATGTATGAGTTGCTTCTTGAGTTAACACCAGTACAGTGGGAGCTACGACATCCGTTTTGAAGCTAATACTGTATAAAATTATTTTTCAAAGCCTACACTCATAAGAATAAGCCATTCGGTATGTGTCCAGGTCCAAGGTTGTGTTGAATGTTGAACTTTATGTTAGTGATCCCCCTTAACGCTCAATTGCAGGGAGAAAGATTTAAAATCAGAATCTTTTCTGTACCTGAAACTGTACCCAGCCAGGGATGTATGCTTCCACAGCTAGAAAAAAAAAAGTGCTTCTGCTTTAAGCGAGTTTTTTGGGGGGCTGGTGGTGGTGGAAATCGATCGCCACAGCCAGATTTTTTCCCCTCCTATTAATAACTACAAGTTTTGAATGGCATCTGGTAAAGCAACTGGAGATTTCATTTCTAGTTGCTAATTTTATCAAGCTGTACGAGTAATTGTCCAAGTAGCTGTGCAGAGAAAGTGCCTTGGTTCAGGTACCTAGTGGTAGCCTTACATATTTTGGGGGAACAAGCACATTACCTTATTTATTTGCCTTCAACATAGAGACATTCATATGTAGTTAGGGTTCATAAGATTTGTCTAGTTTTATTTTTATTGTGAATAGGAGAGAAAAATGTTTATAGTGTATAGTTTCTGTGTTGAAGTCTATGTAGTGAAACCAGATCTGAGACAGAGTGGCAGGGTGACTTATCTAAATGTTGAAGGAAGCTTGCCTTAGTGCTTTTACCAAGTTCATTTCAAGAGTTCAAAAAAAAAAAAAACAAAACAGCCTACAGTTAAGAGCAGAAATCAGTGAAATTAGGAAGGAAAGAAAGATTGGCCAAACTGAAAGAAGATGTTTTGAAGGTAAATAAGCTAAACAGACCTCTGATTTTAAAAAGATGCTGATAAAATAGGTGATAAATGGGAAACGGCTACAAACGTGAGATGTTTAAAAAATAATTTTTAATTTATAATTTATAAATTTGAAAGCCTGGAGGAAATGTATAAATTCTTAGAAAACTATAAGCTATGAAGGTTGGTATCAGAAGAAATAGATAGCTTGAGCTGACTAATAAATATTTAATAAACAATGGCAAAACCTCCCCTTTCAGGAAAACCCTGTATGAAGATAATCTTACCGAGTTGCAATGAATTTTTAAATGAAAATTTCTTTTTAAAGGTTTTTCTGGAATAGGGGGGAAAAAAAAAAGATGCCAAGCTCATTTTATAAAGTTAGTAAAGTCTTGATTTCAAAACTAGTTGAGGTCAATGTGAGAAAGTTATACATATGAGAATACATATACAATATGAGAAAGTGTAAACAAAAAATCCTGCATAGAATACTGGCTCATCAAATCCAACAATGTGTTGAAAGAATCTTGATCCATAGAGTTTGTTTTAAGAATGTAAATATGGTTCAACATCTGTTTAGCTGTTAATGTAATTTGTCTCATTAATAGACTGAAGGAGAAAAGTCATCAATTATTTCTATACTATAAAATCATTTGATAAGATCCAGCACCGATATATGATAAAAAATCTTAACAAGCTTTGAATACAAGATAACTAGATAATGGTCGTTACCAAAAACCTACAGCAAATAATAATAAAGAAATTTCAGATACCCTTACTTTAAGATCAGTAACAAGGTAAGGATGCCGTTGTATCACTGTTGGTATTTAACATAAGGAGGTCTTGACTGACACTACAGAAGGAAAAACAAAAAGTATAAGAACAAGAAGGAAAGCAAGAAAACTCATTATTTGCAGATAATATTACTTATCTAGAATAACCATTAGAATCAAGAGAGAAACTGTTGAAACTAGTAAGAGTTTAGCAGGGTTACTGCTTTTAAAATCAACCTACAGAAATTAGTAGTATTTAGTACACTAGCAATAAGCAATCAGTAAGGTAATCAAAGATAAATATTGTATACAATAATGGGAACAAACTAGTCTCTAGGAATGAACCTAAGAACACATAAGATCTTTAAGGAGAGAACTTGACTAAGGAGCCAGAAATGTGTTCTCAGTTGCACAGTCGAGTTTAACTATTTGCAACCCCATGGACTGTAATGTAGCCTACTGGGCTCCTCTGTCCATGGAATTTCCCAGGCAAGAATACTGGAGTGGGTTGCCATTTCCTACTCTAGAGGATATTATTCCCCACTCAGGGATCAAATCCACATCTCTTACATCTCCTTCATTGTCAGGCAGATTCCCATTTTAATGTGTAAGTTTGATTAAACTGCCGTCAAAATTCCAGTCGTTTTTTCTGACAAACTCCATAACCTAGATCTAAAATTTATATGACAGGTGGGATAAAGTCTGAATAGCTAAATCAGTCTTGAAGATTTGCTTTGGTCGGGGCTTGACTTATCAGAAGTTAAGATTCTGTTTCAAAACTATAGTAATAAAAACTAGTAGGAATGTGAGAACATAGACTGAGGGGGACAAATTAGAGAGCAGAAAGTTAACCTATAAATGTTTAGGAACTTAAGGGTGTTATCATAAATCATCGGAGAAAGTCATGTAGCTCAGAAGAGTGACTCAACTGTATGGGGAAAAAAAACAATATAACACCACAGATGGGATGAATTATAGATAATTAGAGATTTAAGTGTGAAAGGAAAAGTTAGAAAATTAATGGAAGACAATGTTGAAGACACTCTTTCCCTCAGGACAGGGAAGGGCATCTTAAAGCTGCTAAGACTTAAACAGAGGTGAAAAAATGATAACTTTGTAGAAAAAAATGAAAGATTTTTCTTTCAGTGACAGAGAGATGAAAGAATTAGAGAAGATATTTGCAGTGCCTAATATTGCCAAGGGATCTACCTTGGAATTTATTCACCTTTTGCTTGTTCACGGAAGTATTTTTTTACCTTCATTTTCTAAGGATATTTTTGCTGGAGATACAATTCTAGATTGATGGTCTTGTATTGCCTTGTTTTTCCTTTCAGTACTTTAAATATGTCTTTCCTTTGTCTTTCATCCTCCATTATTTCTCATAATAAATCTGTGAATATTCTACTTCCCTCTCTATGTAATGTGTCCTTTTTTTTTTTCTGGCTCTCTTTAAGATTTTCATTTTATCTTTCACTATATCAAATTGAGTTTGATTGTGTGTTCCTTGGGGGTAGAGTTTTCTTTAGGTTTATTCTTTTTAGTGTTCTTTGAGCTTAGGGTTCTGGAATTTGTCCAGTTTGGAACATTATCGTTCAGAATGACTGCGCAGTGCCCCTCAGTCGCACATGTTAGGTACACTAAATCACTGAGTTTCTGTTCATTATCTTTTTCAGCTTTTTCACCCCACTTTGTGCTTCACTTCAGATAGTTTCTATTGCTGTGTTGTCTTTGCTGTTTAATTTGTTGTTAGTTCAAGTCTGCTCTTGATCAGCAGGAGTTCCAACTGTTTTTAACATGGGCTGTCATTGGATCCAGGTTTCAGTCAGTTAACTGAGCGAATTGTTGTAATTATGTCTAGTTTCTTGAGATATTACAATGAATCTTCAGTTAGTGTATTCCTTTTGATAACTTAAGTCTCATCTAAAGTTATATTTCAGTCTTTAGAATTCTTAAAAAGTCTTCCGAAAGTCTACGTAGGCCTATGTAGAGGTATTATGGGTTATGTACCAAACCATTGCAATAAAGTGAACGACGTGAATATTTTAGTTTCCCCATTGCCTATAAAAGTTATATTTACAGTATAGTATAGTCTGTTAAGTGTGCAATAGCATTATGTCTAAGAAACAACAAACATAACAATTAAAAATACTTTATTGCTAAAAAAATGTTAAATATCATCTGAGCCTTTAACAAGTCATAATCTTTTTGCTGGTAGAGAGTTTGCAATATTTTGAGAATTACCACAATGCGACAGAGACGCAAAGTGAGCAAATACTGTTGGAAAAACGGCACCAGTAGACTTGGCTGACTTTTAGAGTTGCCACAAAACTTGAGCTTGTAAGACGTCCAGTATCTGCAAAGTGCAGTAAAACAAAGCACAATAAGATGAGTTACGTTTTAACTACTGTGCGTCTAGTTTTTTTGGAGTGAAAAAAAAACTGGCTCCTGTTTGTTTGGATTTGGTGCTTGTTCCCCTGGGGAAATGTAATTTAGTTGGAGGTGTATTTCCAGGTAGTATTGTGGAAGGGGCTTCTGCCAAGTGAAGATCAGCCTCATGTTGGGGAGAAGGGGTCCTCCTCTCTGTGAGTGCTTTGAGGTCAGAATTCTCAGGTTGATAAAACACCAAACTGACCCCATTTCAGGTCTCAGAGTCCTACCATTTCACAATCAGTGTCCTAACTTTTACTTAAGAGATCTGTCTAGAATTTGAATTTTTATTTGGTAATTCTGTAATTTGCAGAATCATTCTGTTTCTCATTTTTAGCTCTATCAATCCTGTGCCTTTAAGCATTAAAGGGCATTTTTTTTTTTTTGCAATCGTGGATGTTCTTTGGCCCTCGGTTTACTAAGCTAAGTATTTTTTTAAAGCATTCACCTGTCATCAGAGTCAGCCCACTCCAGTTCTCGTCTTTCTTGTTTCCATCCTGACAGCCGCAGCAGCCTGCCATGTGTTTTCTTCAAGAAGACCTTTATCCCAGGTAGCTGCAGGTGATAGGTTTTTCTTTGCCGCTCCATGTCATCTAGTGTTAGCGTTATGTTATCTAATGGTGGCAATGCCCATCATTGCCTTTAAATCCAATTAGATTGGCAAACCAAAGTCAGCTTCCTAACTTGAGTCTGTGTCCTGTAACTCCTCTGGTACCAAATACTTCATCAACCACAGTTCAGTCCAAGAAAACAGTAGGTATCTAAAGCAACAGGAGATTTAATAGCAAAAACCAGGTCCTTTGCAAATTGTCGGATAGGTTGGAGACATGCAGTCAGTGAGGCTCTCCACTGGCCGCACTCCCCAGGGCAGGCTGCTGTTGCTGCCACCACCGGCGTTCTTGAATCATCACAGTTGCCTCCCTCGTCCTTGAAGTTGGTGACCAGATGCTGAAACTCAGAGTTTGGCTGCCACAAACTCTGACATCTCTAACCTTGTTTGCCAGAGCCACCAGCCACAATAATCTGTCCTTTGCCTCACTTTCCCCTTCCAAATCTCATTCGGATGTGTCTGACTGATGGAATGTAATTTGGGAAGTGAAATTATTTACTTCAGTTTTTCATTGCACGTTAGTCAGCTTTCTATAACACTAACCCCCGAATTTTAGAAGCTTGTGGAACAGTAAAGATTTATTTCTTGGTCATGTTATGTTCCTGGCTGACAGCTGGCTGTCACTGTTCACACGTCATCTCATTCTGAGGCACACCTCTCTTCTGGGTCTTGTCACTCTTGGCCGAGGCAAAGGGAAGAGAGTGGACGGCAGTACCCAATGGCTTTGAAAGCCTCTGCTCAGATGTAGCATATGTCACATCTGTTTATATTCCAAATGTACTAAATAGGCTAGAATGGTTCCCTGTCTGAATGGTTTGGGGCTGCGGGCAGGTGGAACTGAGTGTGAGGATAAAAGGCAGTGAAGGGGTAGATGGAAGGAGGTGGCTGGGAGGGATTTTGCATTGACTGATGATCTTGTGTCATGATCTCAGGAGAACTATGAGCACAGTACACCAGAAGCTTCTCCATATAGATGAAATCTTCACAGTATTTTTAATTGAACTTAATGAGATCACTTTTTAAAATTAGTGATTCAGAAGTCTGTTAAAATTGACTTCTGAATTTAGTGAAAGTGTTAACCGATTTTAGTAAATCCTGAGTAAAGTTGCTCTTTATCTGATCAAGTCCTATCTGCCAGTTTCCAGGTTGATTCTTTTCCAAGTGGATCAGCTAATGTATTCAGGCCCTACAGTATGCACTGTTTGTGGCATCGGTGGTGGTGGTTTGGTGTCTTCTCACTGTCTGTCTTAGTGCAGTTGGTGGTGGTTTAGTTGTTCAGTCGTGTCTGACTCTTGCGACCCCCATGAACTATAGCTTGCCAGGCTCCTCTGTCCATGGGATTCTGCAGGCAAGAATACTGGAGTGGGTTGCCATTTCCTTCTCCAGAGCAGCAAACATCACTGTGATATCAACCGATTGTCCACATTTCAGGATCTCATTGGGGATCTTGTCTTGCCTTTATTTATTTATTTGTAGATGCGCAGGGTTCCCATTGCTGCGTGTGGGCGTTCTCTAGTCGCGGTGACCCGGGCTACTCTTCATTGCGGGGTGTGGGTTTCTCACTGTGGCGACTTCTCCTGCTGTGGAGCACGGGCTCTAGGCATGAGAGTTTCAATAGTTGCTGCCCGTGGGCTCAGTAGTTGTGGCTTGTGAATTCGCGAGCACAGGCTCAGTAGTTGTGGCCTGTAGGCTTAGTTTCTCCCGGGCATGTGGGATCCTCCCGTACCAGGGATTGAACCCATGTCTCCTGCATTGGCAGATGGATTCTTAACCACTGGGCCACCAGGGAGGTCCCTTGTCTTGCTATTTTTTGGTGTAAATTGCACAAGTGACATTGATGAAACTGTAAGAGAAATCCATTAATATTTATGTAAGGCTCAGTCCCAAATCCTTCAAGAAAATGAGTATTGTTTAGTTCCTCTTTAAAAACAGTAACTCTGTAAGCTGCAGACCATATATTGATATAATCACATTGTAAACTTAAAAGCTATATAAAAAGTTATTTTGGGTATTCTTTGGTAATATGTCTTGGCAGAGCAAACTGGCCTTTCGTATTTTTTTCATCGTTTGTAGTTATTTGGCTGTTAACCTCCACAGATAGAGGAGGAGTAATTTGTAGTTGCAGGTGTGCTGACTAGGATGGCATTTTATCTAACAGATATTTTTTGTCTTCTGTATGCCAAGGTAATATTTTAGCCTCTCTTGATGAATGAGACAGAATTTAGCATGGAGGTTGATGGACAGATGATTGTGATATGTTATAATTAAATGCTGTAGTAAAGTTATGTATGTCCATGGTAGCACAGAGGGAAAAAGAATCTTTGAAAATGAACATTTTGTTGGGAGGACTGAGGTGGCAGGGTTGGGCTTGAAAAGACTTCCTTTGCAGAGACAGAAGCCTGTGTGGAAGACTCAGTTGAAATTATTGTAGGAAGGCAATGGCACCCCACTCCAGTACTCTTGCTTGGAAAATCCCATGGACAGAGGAGCCTGTTAGGCTGCAATCCATGGGGTCGCTAAGAGTCAGACACGACTGAGCGACTTCACTTTCACTTTTCACTTTCATGCATTGGAGAAGGAATTGGCAACCCACTCCAGTGTTCTTGCCTGGAGAATCCCAGGGACGGGGGAGCCTGGTGGGCTGCCGTCTGTGGGATTGCACAGAGTCGGACATGACTGAAGCGACTTAGCAGCAGCAGCAGCAGCAGCAGCAGCAGGGTGTGAGGAGGGAGTGGCACAAGTTAAACCTAGATAGAAAGGTCTAGATGCAAAGGGCATGCCAGGTTAGGGGTGGAATTCTCTTCTGTGGGAACAGGAGCCACAGGGAGTCACCTTGGTAAAATTTGTCTTAGCATGTTCGATTAGAAAAGAGAGTAAATGGAAACAGAGATTGGTTAGGGGCTTGTAATGACAAGAGATGTGACAGCCTGAGCAAATTAAGGATTGGAACAGAGGCGATTTCAGATTTTGGAAATATCTAGGGACTTGTTCAGTCTCAAAAGTTGTGTCCGACTCTTTGCGACTCTATGAACTGCAGCATGCCAAGCTTCCCTGTCCTTCACTATCTCCCTGAGTTTGCTCAAATTCATGTCCATTGAGTCAGTGATGCTGTCTAACCATCTCATCCTCTGTCATCCCCTTCTCCTTTTGCCTTCAATCTTCCCCAGCATCAGGGTCTTTTTAATGAGTTGGCTCTTCACATCAGGTGGCCAAAGTATTAGAGCTAAAGCAACCGTCCTTCCAGTGAATATTCAGGGTTGATTTTCTTTACGGTGGACTGGTTTGATCTCCTTGCTGTCCAAGGGATTCTTAAGAGTCTTCTCCAGCCCCACAGTTTGAAAGCATTTGGGGACTATCAGATCAGATCAGTTGCTCAGTCATGTCCGACTCTTTGTGACCCCATGAATCGCAGCACGCCAGGCCTCCCTGTCCATCACCAACTCCCGGAGTTCACCCAGACTCATGTCCATCGAGTCAGTGATGCCATCCAGCCATCTCATCCTCTGTCGTCCCCTTCTCCTCCTGCCCCCAATCCCTCCCAGCATCAGAGTCTTTTCCAGTGAGTCAACTCTTCGAATGAGGTGGCCAAAGTACTGGAGTTTCAGCTTTAGCATCATTCCTTCCAAAGAAATCCCAGGGCTGATCTCCTTCAGAATGGAGTGGTCGGATCTCCTTACAATCCAAGGGACTCTCGAGAGTCTTCTCCAACACCTCAGTTCAAAAGCATCAATTCTTTGGCGCTCAGCCTTCTTCACAGTCTAACTCTCACATCCCTACATGACCATAGGAAAAACCATAGCCTTGACTAGACAGACCTTTGTTGGCAAAGTAATGTCTCTGCTTTTCAATATGCTATTTAGGTTGGTCATAACCTTCCTTCCAAGGAGTAAGTGTCTTTTAATTTCATGGCTGCAGTCACCATCTGTAGTGATTTTGGAGCCCAGAAAAATAAAGTCTGACACTGTTTCCACTGTTTCCCCATCTATTTCCCATGAAGTGGTGGGACCGGATGCCATGATCTTCGTTTTCTGAATGTTGAGCTTTAAGCCAACTTTTTCACTCTCCTCTTTCACTTTTCATCAAGAGGCTTTTTAGTTCCTTTTCACTTTCTGCCATAAGGGTGGTGTCATCTGCATATCTGTGGTTATTGATATTTCTCCCAGCAATCTTGATTCCAGCCTGTGCTTCTTCCAGTCCAGCGTTTCTCATGATGTACTCTGCATAGAAGTTAAATAAGCAGGGTGACAATATATAGCCTTAATGTACTCCTTTTCCTATTTGGAACCAGTCTGTTGTTCCATGTCCAGTTCTAACTGTTGCTTCCTGACCTGCATACAGATTTCTCAAGAGGCAGATCAGGTGGTCTGGTATTCTCATCTCTTTCAGAATTTTCCACAGTTTATTGTGACCCACACAGTCAAAGGCTTTGGCATAGTCAATAAAGCAGAAATAGATGTTTTTCTGGAACTCTCTTGCTTTTTCCATGATCCAGCGGATGTTGGCGATTTGATCTCTGGTTCCTCTGCCTTTTCTAAAACCAGCTTGAACATCAGGAAGTTCATGGTTCACATATTGCTGAAGCCTGGCTTGGAGAATTTTGAGCATTACTTTACTAGCGTGTGAGATGAGTGCAGTTGTGCGGTAGTTTGAAAGCATTTGGGGACTATAGTCTATAAAATTTGGGGGTGAAGAAGGGAGGATATGGATAAGGAAGGAGTATAGGTAGGGGTGTATGTGTATGTGTGTCTCTTTTAAGTTATCTGTGGGACATTTGGGTGGAGAGATCCGTTGGCAGTGGGTTAGCTGAGCTTTCTCATTTCTTGTGCTTTAGAATATTGGAAGTACTGAAACAAAAGTTTAATTTCTGTTCAGTTTGGGTGGTTTCTATTGTCATCTTCCCGGATTACCAATCCGTTACTCTGTTTTACCTAATCTACTGTCGATTGCCTCTAGTGCATTTTTAATTTCAGTTACTGTATTCTTAGGGTCTGTTTGATTCTCAGTATTTTCTAACTATTTTAAAACCTTTGGATCAGTCGCTCAGTTGTGTCTGACTCCTCGTGACCCCATGGACTGCAGCACGCCAGGTTTCCCTGTCCATCACCAACTCCCGGAGCTTGCTCAAACTCATGTCCATGAGTTGGTGATGCCATCCAACCATCTCATCCTCTGTCATCCCTTTTTCCTCCTGCCTTCAGTCTTTCCCAGCATCAGGGTCTTTTCAAATGAGTCAGTTCTTTGCATCCGGTGGCCCAAGTATTGGAGCTTCAGGTTCAGCATCAGTCCTTCCAGTGAATATTCAGGACTGATTTCCTTTAGGATGGACTGGTTGGATCTCCTTGCAGTCCAAGGGACTCTCAAGAGTCTTCTTCAACACCACAGTTCTTTTGCCTTCAGCTTTCTTTATGGTCCAACTCTCACATCCATATATGACTACTGGAAAAATCATAGCTTTGATTAGATGGACCTTTGTTGGCCAAGTAATGTTTCTGCTTTTTAATATGCTGTCTAGGTGGTCATAGCTTTTCTTCCAAGGAGTAAGCATCTTTTAAATTTTTGGCACAATCACCGTCTGCAGTGATTTTGGAGCCTAAGAAAATAAAGCCTCTCATTGTTTCCATTGTTTCCCCATCTATTTGCCATGAAGTGATGGGACCAGATGCCATGATATTTGTTTTTTGAACGTTGAGTTTTATTTAAGCCAACTATTTCACTCTCCTCTTTCACTTTCATCAAGAGGCTCTTTAGTTCCTCTTCACTATCTGCCATAAGGGTGGTGTCATCTGCATATCTGAGGTTATTGATATTTCTCCCAGCAATCTGGTGGCCCAGATGGGGAAGTGTCTGCCTACAATGCAGGAGACCCAGGTTCGATCCCTGGGTTGGGAAGATCCTCTGGAGAAGGAAATGGCAACCCATTCCAGTACTCTCGCCCGGAAAATCCCATGGACGGAGGAGCATGGTAGGCTACAGTCCATAGGGTCGTAAAGAGTCGGACACCACTGAGCGACTTCACTTTCACTTTCTTTCCTGGCAGTCTTGATTCCAGCTTGTGCTTCCTCCAGCCCAGCGTTTCTCATGATGTACTCTGCCTGCATAGAAGTTAAATAAGCAGGGTGACAGCATACAGCCTTGAAATCCTCCTTTCCCAGTTTGGAATTTAAAATCTTACCATGTTTATCCATTCTTCTGAGTTAGGAAGCGTCCTTATGATCATTACCCTGAACTCTGTTGAGTAGACTGTGTACCTCCACTTCATCTAGTTCTTTTTCTGAGGTTTTGTCTTGTGTCTTTGGCGCATGTTCCTCTGCTCATTTGTCCAGTTCACCGTGTTAGGTGGGTTGGTTGCATTTCCCTGTCTTGGAGCGATGGCCTCATGTGGGAGACATCCTGTGGGTCCCAGCAGCACACACTTGCTGGTCGCCGAGTCACATGTTCTGGGGCGCCCCTGTAGGTTGCCTGCGCCCTTCTCTTATGGTGGGGCTTCTGTGGTTGGTGCGCTGGTGGGTAGCACTGGCCCCCAGCCTGGCTGTGAAGCCTGCTGGAGGGTGAAGTAGGCTTCTCTGCCTGGCCTTGGGCCTGGGGCTTGCCTGCTGGTGGGCGGGTAAGCCTCAAGCAATGATAAGCTAGGGGAGAATTCCGAAGTGTCACTTGCCAGGGCTGTGTTACCTTGGTAGAAGGGGTGCCCTCAAATGGCTGCTGCCAGCATCTCCAACCCCAGGGGGAGTCCGGTTTGCCTCCTGCCTCTCCAGGGGGCTCTCCAGGATCAGCAAGTGGGTAGGCTCTCCTGGACACAAGCCCTGCTGCTTTTCAAAGCCAGAGGTTCTGGGGCTCGTCTTCCTGGTGCAGGAGCCCTGGGTAGGAGAGCCTGAGGTGGGCTCAGGAGCCTCACTCCTTGGAGAGAACGTCTGTGATTGTGATATTCCTCGCATTTGTGAATCCCTGACCTGGAATTGTGAGTCCTGAGTGTACCGTGTCTCCTCTTACTTGGGTCATTGTGATTCCTTCTTTAGGTATGTAGCTGTGGAGTAGCTTTTCTGCTAGTTTTTGGGCCGTTCTCCTAGATAGCTTCTCTGTAAGGAGCTGTAATTTTGGTGTTTCCATGGCAGAAGGGATGAATTCAGGATTTTTCTACTCTGCTGTCTTGGCCACCCCACTTCATGTCTCCCTTTTTACCGGTATATTCCTGTGTGTGTGTGTGTGTGTGTGTGTGTGTGTGTGTGTAAAACATATTTTCTAGCAAACTTGTGAGAAAAATGTGTATGGCTAATAGTTTCAGGTGTTGAATATATAAAAATGCTCCTTCATATTCAATTAACACTTTGGGTTGAGAATTCTTACGTAAATCATTTTTAAACTGTTGCTTCCTTTACTTATAAGTTTGCACTGTTACAGTGGAGAATTTAGGTACAATTTTTATTCTTGTTATTTTGCATGTGGCTTTTCTCCCTTGAGAAAGTTATCGGGATGCTTTTTTAGGTTAGTGAGTCAGTGTTTTTCTCCCTTTACTGTTCTCTGTTCTCTGGAATTATTTGTAGTCAAATGTTGAATTTCCTGCCTTGATCTTCTAAGTCTGTTAACTATTTTTCAGTATATTCTATTTCTCTTAAACTATTCCTCTATTTCTCTAAACTCAGGGAGAATTTCTTGATGCTTTCTGTTGGATTTTTAACAGTGGCTGTATTTTTAATCTTGAGAGTGTTTGGATTGCTTCCTTTTCATCACCATTTAAAAATTTTGTCTTCTCTGAGCATAGTAATTATAAAGTTTTTTTTTTAAGTTTTATTTTATTCTCTTAATTATCTTTGCTTTTATGTTTTTGCAATTTTTGTTTTTTTGGTCTCTCGTGTCTGAAGTGAAGTGAAGTCTCTCAGTTGTGCCCGACTCTGCGACCCCATGGATGGTAGCCTGCCCCAAGCTCCTCCGTCCATGGGATTTTCAAGGCAAGAGTACTGGAGTGGGTTGCCATTTCCTTCTCCAGTCTCGCGTTTGAAACCTTGCAAATTTTGGTGATCCTTTGCCAGCTATTCATATTTAAAAGTGAAAAGGTAATTGGTAGCTCTTTGTTTGCAAGGGACTTTGCCTCTGTAAGTGTTGGTCTTCGCTGTAGGCTGATTGGATGCAGAACTGCTGTTTTCTTGGGTGAACTGCCAAATAGGAAGTAAAAACATTACTCCTTGCCAGTGGCGGTCTAGAATTAAAGAAAAGGGGCAAGGTTGGATGTTTGAGCATTTCTTGTTTTGACTTTTGACTTCAGTTCAACTCACCAGCCCTGAGCTTCCCACCTACGCACCCACCTACCGTGTATCTCGTCCTGGAGTCCCAAGCTCTTACCTTTCAGTCTCTGTGCAGAATAACCCTTCTCTTTCTCATTGTTTAGTCTACAGATTTGTAACCAGCCTTCACCCTTCCCACTCCACCCACTAATTCTCTGTCTCTAACCTTGCTCAGTGTCCTCCTGTGAACTTCTCAGGGTTCTGCAGGGCAAGATTAGCTCACCTGTTGGTGTTTGCGCCTCAGCGCGTCCTGCCTTCTGCTCTTACTGCAGTTACTTTCCTGGTGTCAGTGCCATGGAGAGTTGACTTTAAATCTTGCAAGAAGTAACGGAATTTTAAAACTGTGGCAGACCTACAGTTAAGTTGGCATGGTTCACACCTGTGGAACCTCAATTGAGCAGATGCTTTCTATTTGAGCATGGGGAGATTTGGGATTAGTTGGAGTTGGAGCCATAAAGGATATATTGATAGCACTTGACCGTTTTCGTATATGTGCTTTCATAAATAACATGTTCATTGTGGAAACTCTCTTACAGGCTCAAGTGTGATATTGTGGAATAATGCGCAGGAATTATTCTAAAGTAATGTCAGTTTCAATCTTGCTGATAGGCCTCAGCGCCTATTTTCTGTTTGTAACATAGTAATGATGAAGGAATTTTCTGCTGTTCTATTTTGCTGTGTGCTCAGTTCTCAGTCATGTCCGACTCCCTGCGATCCCATGGACTGTAGCCCTCCAGGTTCCTCTGTCCATGGGATTCTCCAGGCAAGAATACTGGAGTGGGTTGCCATGCCCTCCTCCAGGGGATCTTCCCAACCCAGGGATCAAACCCATGTCTCCTGCATTGCAGGGAGATTCTTTACTGTCTGAGCCACCAGGGAAGCCCAAGAATACTGGAGTGGGTAGCCTATCCCTTTTCCAGGGGAACTTCACGACCCAGGTATTGAACCACAGTCTCATGCATTGCAGGCGGATTCTTTACCAGCTGAGCTACCAGGGAAGCCCCAACCCTTCTATTACATTTTCTCAAATTAAGTAATAGTGGAATGTATTTCTGTGTAAGTTTTATGGTGTTTGGGAAAAGAAACGTCACTTGAAGCAAGGCAAAGCAGGTTCTATAGTTCCATATGGTTGGTGTTCAGTCACTCAGCCATGTCTGACTCTTTGTGACTCCGTGGACTGCAGCACACCTGGCTTCCCTGTTCTTCACTAACTCCAGGAGTTTGCTCAAACTCGTGTCCATTGAGTGGGTAATGCCATCCAACCATGTCATCCTCTGTCATCACTTCTCCTGCCCTCAGTCTTCCCAGCATCAGGGTCTTTTCCAAAGAGTTGGCTGTTCTCATCATGTGACCAGAGTATTCTGCGTCAGCATCAGTCCTTCCAGTGAATATTCATGGTTGATTTCCTTTAGAATGGACTGGTTGGATCTCCTTGCTGTCCATAGGACTCTGAAGAGTATTTTCCAGCACCACAGTTTGAAAGCATCAGTTCTTCGGTGCTCAACCTTCTTTATGGTCCAACTCTCACATCCATACATGACTACTGGAAAAACCATAGCTTTGACTAGACGGACCTTTGTGGGCAAAGTGATGTCTCTACTTTCTAATACGCATGTCTCTACTTTTTAATATGCATGGTTTCTACTTTTTAATGCTCTAAGTTTGTCATAGCTTTTCTCCAAGGCTCCAGTGTCTTTATCTTATAATTCTTTTCTGGACCAAAATGTTAATCTAGTTATTTGTTTACATAAATGTAACTCAGTGTTTACATGGATATAACAACATTACAAAGAATGACTTCTTAATGATCACAATAGATATTTTATATTGTTCATAGTGTTTAAATTAAGTTATATAAACCATATGCCCTAAAACTTAGAAACTTCCCAGACACATGGAACTTAGAACTTAAAACTTATAAACTCCCCATAGAGCATGTAGCTCTTAAAAAGTTTTAGCTTATTTTAGAAACAATTCCTTTATTAACATTTAACATTAGCTATCATCTTTTAATGGTGAATCAAAATATACCTGAGTAGCTGGTACAGGTTTTGTTTTTTTCCTTCTAATATGGAAAAATATATTTAAAGGATTTGGTAACTTCCTTTACTGTTTTTTCCCGCAACTGGGCAGTTCTCTTGGGAGCAGCTAAACTACTGTTTTCTTTGCTTGGATCAAATTATTTTCCTATTGAGAGAAATAAGTAACAGGGATTTTTTTTTTTTTTTTTTTTTAAGAAAGAGGAAAACTCCATTTATTTGCTAAACTGCACAACCTTATTCTGATTCTAATTCTCTTCCACTGTGACTGTTCTTTTTTTTTTCCAAAGGCTTCTCCCCATTCTACAGGATTTGTTCTCTCGCTCCATTGCTTGAAAGATTTCAGACTTCCCCTTATGTTGGAGGGAGAAGAATATTCTACCAGGGGGTGAAGTTTTAGACCACACAGATTTACAAGATGGTTATTGATAGATGGGCACACTGTGACCACAAGAAATCATACTTTTTCTCTTAAATCATGTACCCTAGCCAGATCTTTTTTCTCCTAGTTGACTTGTCAGATTATCTCATTGTAATTAGTTGTAATTAATCTAAAAAGTCATTATGCTTGAGACATAATTTAGCCTGTTTAATTTGGCTTAATCATTTATTTCATAATTGCCAATACTATATTCTCCTTTAGGAGCCAATTCTTAATGAAGGTGGCTTTTTTGGTGGGGAGAAGGGAATGGAAGACTAGAACTTGAAGGCTCTTTTGACTAGCTGCCCTTTAAATTGTTTTCTTTGTTACACGTGCACCTTTATTTGTTCTGCGGTTGAAGTTGTTCAGACCCAACAACCACATGCTAGCAAGTTGAGAACAGGAGCGCCTGTGACCCCCGGCTGTTCTGAGCGTAGTAGGAGCAGTGGGCAGTGCTTCTCTAAGAGGCAGGCAGAAGAATCATCTGAAGGGCTCAAAGGGATTTCTGCATCATGTGTTACACCCTCCCTCCTTTTCTGACCCCACAGGTCTGGGTTGGGGCCTGGCTGTGTTTTGCATTTACATCAAATGAACAAGTTTCCAGGTGGTGGTGATGCTGCTCCTAGTATCACATTTTCGGAGCCACTGATCGAAGGGAGTGACCAGTCTTTGCAGTAGATCTAGAATGAATTAATAATGCCTGCTATAATTTCTGAATATATCCTCCCCTTACAAACAAATAACAAGAAAAAAAAATACTCAAAAGGAATATCTGGTAGGGTTTGCTTTAGTCTGTGAAACCAAATGCACTTTAATTCCAAAGCTACTGATAAGTAGTATGCCTTGCCTTGAACTGTTTTTATATTAAACATTTATTTTGTCTTCCATTAAATTAATTTACTTCACATGCATTATTGAATACCTATCGTGTGCTAGTTTAGACTTGGGAATCTAGCACTGAATGAATTCCTTCTCCAAAGGGCTTGTGTCTGGTTTGAGGAAGATTGATAATTAACACATAATATGTCAAGTTACTTGGATAACAAAGTATGAAAGTTGAACATAATTATTCTTGCCTGGTATGAATTACATATCCCCAGTAGTTTCTCGTTTATTGGCAAACTGACTGACAGTACTTTCTGAACCTCCGATTCCAGCTATTCCATGTGTTTCAGATTGTATTTCACTTTATTTTAGTAAAGATCAGTTGTGGTACTTTCTCAGTAGGCTATGTGAGCTTGTTAACCTTATGAGGTTCAAAGTTTAAGCCTTGTGGCATGATGTTTTGAGGCTGTAGGGTTTTTAAATTGTTTGAACATGAATGTCTCTTAGAGGGCATTTGCGTTCTCCACTTCATTGAAATGCTCACAGGTCTTTTATTCTTGTGCCAGGTCTGTGTTACTCATCTATGTTACTGGCCTGGGCCTTGTAGGCATTTGAGTTTAGAGTATCTTCTTTAGGCACTTTGAAAAATAGTGCATTTTTTTCAAGCTGGGGAATCTAACCTAGATAAAATTCAGTTAGGTTTTGTTTAGGTTCCGTATTTTATATTTCTTTTGATTAGTCTGAACTTTTTTGTGGGCAGAGTTGAAAGGGATTGCTTACCTTTCTCTAACAAGAGGATCTGTTTTTAGAATTCAAGGCTGTGTGGGTTCAGGCACACACAGTGTTTGAGGCTGTGTGTATCAAGTATTAGATAAACCAAACACATGGCTAATATTATTTGGTTTGTTTTAAATCAGAGATTGGGTTGAGATTAGCAAGGAATTAAGTATTTTAAAAGTTGTCGGGATTGTTGTTTTAAGTGTTGACCGCAGAGTGATATGAAAACCCTTCTTGATCTTTGGCTGAAGGTATGAACACCAGCCGGTGCTCACCCTTCAAACTCCCTGTAGCTGGCAGATGCTGATCTGTGTTCTGCCTTCCTTTCTACTGTGGTGAAGATTGGGTGGCTCCTGAGAAACCACATGCTAGCTAGTGTTCCTGCTGCTGGGCCAGACTGTTGTAGACAGGGTGGCTTATTTATCGCTCCCATTTCTGGAGATGAGAAGTCCAGGATCAAGGCCCTGGCAGACTGGGAGTCTGGTGAGGGAGCCTGCTTCCTGGTTCATAGAAGGCCACCTTCTCCCTGGGTCCTCATATTGTGGAGAGGGTGAGGGGGCTCTCTAGAGTCACTCAGTTCATTCATGAGGATCCACCCCCATGATCTGAAAACCTCCCAAAGGCTCCACCTCCTAATACCATCACCCTGGGGGTTAGGATTTCAACACATGAGTCTTGAGGGGATGTGAACATTCACTCCATAATAGGTAGCAAGTAAGTGAATTGGTTTTCTGTGGTTTTTCAAGCAAAATATATGTGGAAATAGCTATAACTTCTTTTTAGATGTGGAAATAGTAGTTAAAATTTTCTGCTGTGACTTGTGCCTTTTTCATTTTGGTTTGAAAGTCTGTTCTCAAAGATATTTAAAAGCAGAGCTTTTTTTTTTTTTTTCTTTAGTGCCACATGAAAGATATCCGAGAGGCATCAGAAATCTTTGCTTCTGTACTGGGACTTCATCCTGTCCTTACACCTGCGGGACTTCACATCTTAGGTTCTTTTTCCTCCATCAGATCTTTGCCTTGGAGGTTTGTAGAAGTGTGGGACCCGTGCTTGGAAAGCAGGCAGCTCCAGTGCCGGCTCCAGTGCCGGATGGAGTTCATTGAACTGAGCTGTCCAGGAGCCTGTGGGTTGGCCTGTTCGTTCTTGGCTTTTGGAACTTGAAGTTTTCTTTCTGATCTGAACATGTTAGCGTCTTCAGCTCCCAGCTTTGGGCATGGAGCAGGTGTATGGTGTGGTTTAGATGATGAACACTGAGGTTGTATTGTTCTGTCGCTAAGTTGTGTTCAACTCTTTGTGACCCCATGGACTGCAGCATGCCAGGCTCCTCTGTCCTGCAGTCTCCCACACACTGATAGGTTCCGTAACCTAGAATCACAGAGTGAGTTCTTTGGTTTTCAGTTATTTTCTTCAAACTTTAAACTTTTTGTTTTGTATTGGGGTATAGCCGATTAACAACGTTGTTAGACAGCGAAGGGACTTGGCATAAGGGGAGGTGGTATTTTGGAGATAGCGTGTAATCCTTTGCAATATCTGCTGATTCCCTTTTATCGCTGGGAAAGCAAGCTTCACTCAATCTTTCAAGGCAGTAGGACCTCACTAGAATTTAACAACTGTATTTATGTTTATGGGGCATATTGCCAATATGGTACTACTTTTCTGTTTTTGATGGGTTTTGTTTGTTTGTTTTGTTTGAAGAACGGGTAGTTTTATGCCCAAGGGGGTGATTCTAGGAAGCACCTGTCAGAGTGTGGAGATGAGAGACCGAGATGGTAAGGAAGCCAGTAAAGAAGTCAGCACCGTGGCAACTGGAGTGTGTTCCCAGTGGGGGCTTGGGAGTCGGCGCAGCATTCACCCAGAGTAAAGGGAGATGCTGGGGATGTGTGCCCGAGGACTCATTAATCATTACTTGATGGTGGCTCCTGGGGCTGTTAATTCTCTTGAACTTCCAACCTGCCCCTCCCTCAGGCAGAGGAGTGGCAGCCAGATGGCACTTTGGCAAACAGTGGTAGGTGCCCCGCCCCCCCCCCCCCCCTCCATGGCCTTTGTGGGCAGAGTAGGTGGGCGGGGTACCAGCGGTTTCAACTCCTGAACATGTGGCTTCTCCTGCGTCCTCCACATCTTAGTCAATGGCACCCCCATCCTTTGATGCTCAGGCTAAAAACTTTAGAGTCATCCTTGACCCTTCTCTCACATCCCACATCCAAACCATCAGCAAATCCTGTTGGCTTTCCCTTAAAATACATGCGGAATCTGACCTTTCCTCTTGTCCTCACTGCTCTCACATAGTCCAGCCCCCCACCATCTCACAGCTTTCTTACATAAGGCTGCTGGAATGATACATAGAAAATCAAAGATTACATAACTTGACTGCTCAAAACCCTCCTCCTCTTAACTCAGAGTGAAAGGCAGAATCTTTCGACCGCTCATAAGGCCCTCCAGGATCTGACCACCTTCTGCCTTTTGTGTGTGTGCCTATGTGTGCACACACACGTCCAGTTCTTTTTGTCTTTAGCCTTGTATAGAGTCAGAACACTACTTTTGTCTCCATTTCCCCCCGACCGCCCCCCCCCCCTCGCCCGCCAGCCCTTTTTTTTTAGTGGCAGCTATGTGATTCATTTGTAAATTAGATTTATTTGTCACTGTTTACATTCCATCTTTACTACTACATCCTGGTTGAATTTTTTTTTCCCATACAGTGAATCTACTTTTTATAGTGATTAGTTCTCTTGGTTTTGAGAAATGCACGGAGTGGTGTATCCGCCACCACATATCCATACAAAAGAGTCCATTGTCTTAAACATTTCCTCCTGCTTCCCCTTTGTAGACAGTCCCTCTTTCAACCTTCCAGTCTCTGGCAGCTACTGATCCGTTTTCCTCCCTACAGTTTTGCCTTTATAAATAAGAGAGTCTTACCATATATATATAGCTTTTTTGATCTGATTCTTTCACTTAGCAGAACACATTTAAGATTATTCCATGTTGTGTAAATCACTTGTTAAATCCTCAAGTGTCCTTTAAGTATATTAAAGCCCCCCCCCAAAAGTCAATTGATTTAAAGAAAATATTGAACAAACACAATAGATGTGACACAGAGATATGAGAAATAACTTGAACCTTAGTGAACCTAAAATTGGGAAATGGACTGGTGGCTCAGGCGATAAAGAATCTGCCTGCAATGCAGGAGACCCGGGTTTGACCCCTGGATCCGGAAGATCCCCTGGAGGAGGGGATGGCAACCCACTCCAGTATTCTTGCCTGGAGAATTCCACGGACAGAGGATGCTGGTGGGCTACAGTCCATGGGGTCACAGAGTCCGACATGACTGAGCGACTAACACTAATGTGATAGAAAGATGTCAGATCAAGACTTTGCTTTTCCTGGTACCACTGCCAGGGATTAGCTGTGTCCTCTTGGGGAAATCACCCTTCTGCTCCCAAGTTTCTGATAAACTCAATAGTAAAATGGCTGACCTAGTAGTTGTTCGCTCCTATAGAGACTCTACGATGCAAGTTACTTTAGGTGCTTCGGGTAGCCCTTCTCACTATTAGCGTTTCATTGCTGCGAAGTCCCCATCGCCCCTGGATTTCACAGTTAGAACAGGCTGTTATACAAACGCTTTGTTAAACCCATCCTGCAGGAATAAGAGCCAGCCAGCCGTTAGGAATGAGGTAAGCCTTCAATACACGGCTGGAGTTCCTCAACACTTTTCTGTTGGGCTTATCTGAAGGGTGGGATCGCGTGAGCCTGCATCACAGCCATTGTCATGTCCAGGAGCTCCTGGTGGTGCCATAAAATCTTGGCAAGTTTCTAGCACTCTAGCATTTGGAATTTAATCTCCACAGTCATTTCCTTAGGTAGATTTTCCCAGGGGTTTCTGTAAAGATTGATTAGAAGTTAAGTTTCCTAGAACTTTATTGCGATTCCTGAATAGGCCATCTTGTCGCATCATGGACAATGTGTATTTGAAGGTCAGTGCATGTTAGGAATGCTTCAGTCATCACAGAAAACTGCAAAGGGAACCAGAGAGAATTGCTTGTTTTGTTATTTTTAATGATAGGTAGATTTATGGTAATTTTTTTTCTCTTTTGTATAGTAATTTTTAAAATCATAATTAATGGCTGCTTAAATTCCCTGATCAGACTGGGCTTTTTGAAATTGGAAGTGAAATAATAATTGAGTTGTATTTAGGTGATAGATTGTCAATGTAAAATTAGAGGAATTTGAAAAACTGCTATGGTTTGTGTTTATTTTATATGTGGCACATAGTAATATTCATCTTACTTTTTACTTTTAGTAATGAATGTTATAACTATTGAAGATTATAAGAGCACATACTGGCCAAAATTGGATGGTGCCATAGATCAGCTTTTAACTCAGAGTCCTGGTGACTATATCCCCATATCCTATGAACAGATATACAGGTAAGTCAAGATTTTATTTGCTTGGATTTTAGAGGGTATATTGAGGTTCACAGCAAGTTGAATTATGGCAGTATGTATGCATTAATGTATGATACATACAGTGAGGCTCTATAAATTATTTATATTACACACTTGTGGATTGGGGGTTTTATTTGTACTTCTTACTTCAGAATTGGTTTTCAAATCAAGGTATTGTTAACCCTACCTCAGCCTGCCACCCCCACCAACACAATGCAGAAATTATACAGGTCAGTGAAAAAGGCAAAAAAAAAAAAAAAAAATTGTCCTTTCAGTGTCATGAGGAGGTGCTAGCTTGTTCTGTTGATGTTTATGATACACAAGTTTACCTATCTTTGGTGATTTTGTTTCCCAGCTCCTGGTAGGTGAAAGTAGCCACATTAGTGAGGACTGGGGTGGGATGTCAGATCAGCCCAGTCACAAGAGGAGGCAGTGACAGCTGTGCTGTTCTACACAAGTGAATCACAAAGACATTACATTGCAAACATTTTGTGAGTTAGAAACTTCGGCTGTGCATCACTCTCTCTCTTCCTTATTTTAACATTCATTAATGGGACTTCCCTATTAGCTCAGACAGTAAAGCGTCTGGCTACAATTTGGGAGACCCGGGTTAGATCCTTGGATCGGGAAGATCTGCTGGAGAAGGAAATGGCAACCCACTCCAGTATTCATGCCTGGAAGATCCCATGGACCGAGGAGCCTTGTAGGCTGCAGTCCATGGGGTCGCAAAGAGTCGGACACGACTGAGCAACTTCACTTTCACTTTCAGTTTTCAGTGTCAAAGAGAGAAGCTGACTTTTAAGTAGTTCCCATAGTCAAATTCAGATTATTACCCAGTATTAGGTTATCTAGTTCTGATAAAATAGTTAATAGGATCCTCAGAAAGATTCTTTGTAGCTGGCAGTGCTGGCTCTTCCGTCTGAACACTGATTGGGGCAGGGTACATTTTTGTTTAAGAGTTGCAGTTGGTTACTTTGTTAGGCCCGAATTAATTCACCAGTGGTTATATATTGAGGGTATGCCTTTACCTTGGGCTGAGTTAAGTGCGTCATTGTTGATTTTTCTGTCTGCCCTCCTCCCCACAGTTGTGTGTATAAATGCGTGTGCCAGCAGCACTCGGAGCAGATGTACAGTGATCTGATTAAAAAGATAACTAACCACTTAGAACGAGTCTCAAAGGAGCTGCAGGTAAAGAACTGATTGTATCGATTTTTGCTTCTTCAAATTGTCTCGTCTTGGGAATAGATTAATTTGGAAATTTAACATAAACTGTGGACATTTTTAGATTATGTGTATTTCCGACCTTAATTCCATTTATTAACCATGTCAGCATTTCTTTTCTTTAAAACCTTATTTGTTCTGTTAACCTCAGTCTTTGGTGACTTTTGTATTATGAACCTGTGTATTTTAATTTTTTCTGAACTTTGTTTTTATTGTTATCTTTGAAGCGTTATTTGCCTACCAGTTTCTAATATTTGCTAATATTAACAACTGAAGTTAGCATTTTATTGGTCAGCTCTACAGACGAACATCATCCCAGCTGTGAAATCTGGGGCAAGTTGCAGAAATATTTTGTTTAAGGAGGCACTTGGCTTCTTGATGGCTTGCTGGCCCTCCCCGCCTCAGTGAAGTTTCCAGTGCTTGAAGGTCACGTACTATCTTTATTCCAGGGCCAGCTCACATTTTAGTTGCAGTGTAGAAATTGCAGGATGTGTAGAAGAGTCACGCAGCAGTAGATCACCGAGGTCCCCCCTCAGTCAGGATGTGCTTCAGCAATTCTGAAATACCCAGTTTCCAGCAAGTGCTGGGTTGCTATTTGGATACGGTTCCTCGCTTCCCTTGTGGTCTGAGGTGTCTTAGTTTTTGTTTACCCCAAACAGTTGTTGTACTAAGTAAAAGTAGCTTCCAAAAAAAAATTATAGTCAAAGTTGTATTTATCATAGCCAGATATATATTTTTCCTTTTGTCGGTATAAATTGTTTTTGTCATCTTTTTTGCCATTAAATACAAAATCTGTCTTTTTTGTCTTTTTAAACTTTTTATTTTGTATTGGGATATAGTTGATTAGCAAACAGTGTTGTGATAATTTCGGTTGAACAGCGAAGGGCCTCAGCCATACATACACGTGTAAATACAAAATTTTTATCCATTTAACAAATATATTTAGTACTGGGCATTGTATATGAATTACAGGTAAAACTTAAGACCTGTGCATTGTGGCTTTGAATGGTTTGCTTAATAATTCTTGACTCTACCCTCTCTGAATCCCCACGTCCAGTTTATTGCCAAATCCCATTTATGTTCTACTTCTGTCTTGGCTCCTGTCCACTTTCCATCATCCAGTCCAGGCTACGTCTTTTTAGGTGTGTTCTAAAATGCTCCTCTCAGTTGGTGCTTTGCCTCTACTTTTAACACTTCTAACTAGAATCTTGCACTTTAGAGTGACTGTTTCTAAAATACAGCTCTGATAATCATATTCCTGTTAGAATAACATCTAAGCTTCTTAACGGGATTTAGAAAGCCTTTCATTGTCTTGAATCCTGCTTGTTTCTGTAGCCTAATGGCTTTTAGGATGAGATGGTTGGATAGCATCACTGACTCAATGGACATGAGTTTGAGCAAACTCCAGGAGATTGTGAAAGACAGGGAAGCCTGACATGCTGCTGTCCACGGGGTCGCAAAGAGTCATACACGACTTAGCGACTGAACAGCAATAATGGCTTTTCTGTTCCTGAACTTATTTCAGTTCCTTGAACACTTTAGGTACTCTCTCACATCTTGGCTTTTCCCATGTTAAGTTGACTGCCTGAAACATTCTTCCTTTTCCTCTTCCCTCTTATATTTTCAGTCATTGTGAACTTAAGGTTCAAGCTGCAGCTCAGACATCGTTTGTTTTGGAAAACATTCTCTGATACCTTGTTCCCCAAGTCTGGGTTTGGGAACCCCTTATCTGTGCTTCTCTAGCACTGAGTATGTCATGGTAGTTCACTGTGTATTGTAATTTCTAGTTTGGCTGTTCCCTCTCCCCACACCCCCTGCCCCAGTAGTGTGTCCTGAGAGAGCAGAGGTGCATGTCTGTCTTCATTATTGTGCGTTAGTACCTTACCCAGTGTCTGATACGCACTAGCCATCACTTACTGAATAAAATGTATAGTGAATGAATGTTTATGAATATTTATTATCTCTTGGGTAATGAAAATTTTTCTAGTAGAAATCTGAGTTTGATCTTGTTTTTAACCTGAAATCTAGGTGATCTTCTGGGTGTAGGATATACCAGAGATTTCATTAGATCAGCAAAAAACTCATCTCAAAAAGGATCGTGTTATTAATACTCTTTTGCTATTATTGAAATAATATTAAATAGTCTTCTAAACAGAAAGCAAACCTTTCAGTTCAACTTATAAGGATAAAATGTATTACTTGTCTTATAAAAGTCATCTTTGAAATGTGAATTGGAAATTTTATAATACATTTTACACTTATGCTCTGACTTCGCGTGTGTCATTAATTTGACTGATAGAGTTCTGATTTGCCAAAGCTATTTGTCGTATTGCAGTTTCTGCTTGAGTAGATTTTTCTGGTACTTAATTTTGTAAGCACTGTAAGACTTTTCATTCTTACAATTAGAATATTACTGTAAAATATTTTTAAAGGTAGAGGGCCTTGTAGTGTAGTATCATCAAGCTCTATCTAACCGATAGTTTTGGAAGACCACTTGCTACAATCTCTGGCATAAATTTGCTTGATCAGTTATCGGTATCCCAAAGGTAACCTGTTACTTGCCCAGGATGGACTGTACAGGGACCTAATACCTGGGAGTCACTGAGGTTTGGAGAGTGAGTTTCTGTGGTTTTGGAGAGTGATCTCTGACTGTGTGTAGAGCTCCTTTATTCTTTATCACAAATGCACCATAGTTCATTGTCCCTTGCTTTATGGATGTACCTCAGTTTATTTAACCATTTTTTAACCGGTGAATATTTAGGTTGCTTCCAGTCTTTGGCTATTACTAACAGTGGTACAGTGAATAATCGCTCTTGTAAGTTTCATTGTGCTTTGATTTATTGCAGTTAACAGGTGCTACATTTTTTACAAATTGAAGGTGTGTGGCAACCATGAACTGAAGCAAGTCTACTGACGTCATTTTTCCAAGGACATCTGTTTGCGTAGTGTCTCTGTGTCACACTTTGGCAATTGTTGCAGTATTTCAAGCTTTCTGATTATTATTATATTTGTTATGGTGATTTGTGATGAGTGATATTACTTTAGGTTGCTGAAGGTTCAGATGATTAGAATTTTTTAGCAATAAAGCATTTTTTTTAACTAAAGTATGTACATTGATTGGTTTTTTTAAACTAAAGTATGTACATGGATTGGGTTTTTTTAGACATAATGCTATTATACACTTAATAGACTATAGCACTAGAAAACTAAAAATACGTGTGACTCTATTTATTGATAACTGCTTTATTGTGGTGGTCTGCAGTGGAACCTATAGTATCTCTGAGGTCTGCCTGCCATCTCATGTACTTTGTGCATATTTTGTGATTCACAAAAGTTGTGCCAAGTTATGTGCTCCCACTGGTTCGGTGTGTATCAGAATGCCTGTTTTCTCTACCATTACTAATATGGCATGTTAGGTAACTAAAGAATTTTTGCTTTGTATTAATATAGGCATAATTCTTATAAAAATTAAAATGTAGTCAAGGGTGATAGCTCTTGTGAGCTAGTATTAGGTGATAGCTAAAATTTTAAAAGCTATATTGATAAATATGCAGATAGTATACTATGTAAAACCAGGGAACTTAGTTTATTTTTAGAATCAATACATATCCTACTTTGAGTTCAGCGGCATGGGACTATGAAAAATCTTGTTTCGAAATGATCTCTGTTGTAAAATTGTTAAGTCAAACCATTATTAATAGCAGGATGAAGTGGATAAAAATATGGGGACCTGGGCTCTGGTCTCAACTCTTGCCCCTCAGCAGCTATTTGCCTCTTGATTAAGCATGCTGATATCATCTTGCAAATTTTCTCATTCTTAAAATGAAGTGGCTTTACCGAAATATCTGGTTCCTTTACTCTCAGGTCTAAGATATTTTTTCTTTGCTTGCTTCTCGGCCAGTGCTGCTTCATTCTTTTCTCAGGCTTAAACTCATTAGTGTCCACCTGTGTAAAATCTTCCTCACACCCTCGCATTTCCCTCAGACAAACAGAACGCCAGTGGAACTTTTTCTTCTGTGTACCCATAGCATCTTGGCAATAACAACTCTGTATTGTTCCTGCGTCCACGTCTGGACACCTGACAGCTCCTTCCTCCTTAGAAGGCAGGGACTCTGTCTTGTTTGTCTTTTTATCCGTAGTGCCTGGCACAGTTACAGCTCACCAAATGTTTGTCAAGTAAATGTTCGGCATCAGATTTGACCAGTGGGAAGAGTAGCATAATTAGTGACCACTAATCTTTATGTCTCTGGATGCCTGTTGTTGGTCAGTCTCTTAAGTCGTGTCCAGCTCTTTGTGACCTCATGGACTATAGCCTACCAGGCTCCTCTGTCCATGAGCTTTCCCAGGCAAGAACACTGGAGTGGGTTGCCTTTTACTTCTCCAGGGGATCTTCCCAGACCAGAGATCAAACCCACGTCTCCTGCGTTGGCAGGTGGATTCTCTACCACTGAGCCATCTGGAAAGTCCTAACTAGTTGTGTAGGCATTTTATTAATTCAGTTTTCACTTAATCCAGTATATCAATTTATTCAGTGTTGCAGGTGTGTGGCATAATCGTGATGCAATCTCTACTTTATAGAGACCTTAAGGACAGTTTTCATTTGGGACAGAACATGAGTGTATGCTCAGGTCCCTTGAGCCAGAAGAGTTCCGTTTGGGTGGAATGTTTTGTTTGCAGCTGTGAGTGTAGTAATGAAATGCTGTTATGAGCTAAAACAGGAGTGTGATATGAGGTGCATTTGGCAGATAATCAGAAATTTGGTGTTTGGATTAATATAATCAGTGAGTTGGACCTTTAGGGCATCAACCTCTTATCTTTCAAGAGCATCTTAAAATAACTACTGGTGTGTGTATGTTTACACTGTCAGAATGATTTATTTATTTCTATCAAAAGCCATATTGTATTGAAGGGATTGAAGAGTATATGAAATAATGTTTCATGTTCCCCAGTTATTGACTTAAAAACTATAGAATATTGGTTTTAGATATTTTAAAAGATTCTTTTAATTTGTCAAACCTAAATGTTTTAATCACAGCATAATCTGACTTGCTTGTTCTTGAAAAAATGTATTTTTGAACAATGACTTGACCACTTTGGTAAGTTAAAAACTTTTTTGTTGTTAAATTTATTAAATCACTTTCATAGCTAAACCGACTTAGTGTTCTACTTACTATTGTATTTTTCTTATGTATGTATCTATACTTTTTTTTTTTTTTTTACTTAAACTACCAGATTGTTTGAACTGTGACCTATTTTGCATGTTTTTTTTTTTTAAAGTCGTTCTCCCGGACTTGTGCTTCACTCCTCTGTTCTTTAAATATGGGGATGAACATCTCTATTCTGTTTTTTTCCCCTATGTCTCCAAAGCCTCAAAATGTGAATTTACAGTTCTGATTTTTTGATATACCAAAATTGGTTTATTAGTTTAGTAAATGATATTCTTTCTGGTTAGTTTTAGAAAATTCTATTGAAACTTGTGGCAATCATTATACTTTACGTGATGGCTCAAACCAGCTTTTCCAAATGCCCATTAGACATTTTAACTTGTATTTCTCCTTTTGGATACTCCATATTCATGTATAAATTGAAATTCCTCTTCTCTCAAATCAGTTTTACTCTCAGGCTTGTTATTTCATATTCACCTTTGACTCCTTTTTTCTCCCTTACCTCTTATTTCCAGGTGCTAGTCAAGGTTGATAGAATACAATACTTTGATTTGTTTCTGTCCCCTTTTATTCCCACTGCTGTCATCTTTTTCCTTGTCATTGCTGGCTAGTGCCTACTGTAGTGCAGGACTCTCCTAACTGGTCTTCCTTTGTTCAGTCAGTTTTTTTTTTTTTGGACTGACTAATCTTGATACTGAAGCTGAAGCTCCAATACTTTGGCCATCTGATGCAAAGAACTGACTTATTGGAAAAGATGCTGATGCTGGTAAAGATTGAAGGCAGGAGCAGAAGGGGACGACAGAGGATGAGATGGTTGGATAGCATCACCGACTTGATGGACATGAGTTTGAGCAATCTCCAGGAGTTGGTGATGGACAGGGAAACCTGGCATGCTGCAGTCCATGGGGTCACAAAGAGTCGGACACGACTGAGCATCTGAACTGAACTGAATCTTCTAAAAATGCTAATTTTTGATGGGCATACTTTCTTATTCAAAAACATCAAAGATTCCCATTTGCTTTTCTTAATCACTGTTGATTTCTTAGCCAGTATAAAGTAACTGAGCTGGTCGGTGGGTTGTAGGGATCCCTAGTGGGGAACCTACTAGAGCTTGCTCTTTCCTATGCTAGTGTGCAGGGTGCTCTGGCAGGTGCAGCCATAGACGTATGATTGATAAGGCTGAGTCATTTAGACCAACTCTTCAGCTGAGAGCAGGGATGGGGACTTCCCTGGTGTCCAGTGGTTATGACTCCACCCTTCCACTGCAGGGGCACGAGTTCGATCCCTGGTCAGGGAACTAAGATCCCACATGCTTTGTGGCATGGCCAAAAAACAAAAATGTTAAAAAAAAAAAAAAAGTCCAAGGAGCTAATTAAAAAGTGAAGAATTATAGGACCAAGATCTGGGAAAAGAAGGAAATCTGGAGACGGGAGACTAGCATTTGAGCCATTTCTCTGCTAGAGGCGCCTGTTTATTTGGGAAGAGTAGTGTCATATGCTATGCTAAGTCACTTCAGTCGTGTCCGACTCTGTGCGACCCCATAGACAGCAGCCCACCAGGCTCCCCCGTCCCTGGGATTCTCCAGGCAAGAACACTGGAGTGGGTTGCCATTTCCTTCTCCAATGCATGAAAGTGAAGTTGCTCAGTTGTGTCTGACTCTTCTCGACCCCATGGATTGCAGCCTACCAGGCTCCTCCATCCATGGGATTTGCAGGCTGAGAAATTTTATAAAACTTTGATGGGTTTATGAGGGTAGGGTGATAAAAATTGGGGTTCAGGTCCCACCAAACCTAAAGGATCACATCCCAGGTATACTAAGAATGGTCAGTTAGAGCTGTCATGGTAGCTGGCATTTGATTCCTGATGGAATGAAGATGGTGTGGATTTGCTAGCTCCTCTAGTGGCTTACCAGAAGCAAAAGTAAATTCTGTCTGTAGCAAGATAATTATCCTAGGCATCAAATTGTTTGCATAATTTTTCATAAGCAGTGTCTGATGTTCAGTCAGAAATACCTGGTTATATTAGGAGATGTGATCATGAAACGGAGAGAACCGATGGAATACATTTTTAGCCAAGAATTGGGAGAATTCATCACCAGTAGTTTCTCCTTTTGAGGAAATACTGGAGTGTTCTTCAGATAGAAGGAAAATATCCCTAGATGAAAACTTGGAGAGTCAGTAGGAGTGAAGGAAAACTGAGATATGAATTACATATCTCTGAATATATATAGGTCCCCAGTCCCTTGTCTGTAATTCCAAAATACAAAAAAAAAACTTTGAAAATTGATTTTTTCCCCCCTCTTAAATTTGGTGCCAAAACTCATTTGCAGTAAAACTTGGTTAAAACTCATGTAAGGAAGGAACTTAGTGGGAACCTACATATGTTTTCTCCCAGAAATATCAATAGGTTGATATTCCCATTCTCTACCGGATATTTTACAGAGTATATGGTTTATGTACCATCAGTTCAGTTCAGTTCAGTTCAGTTGCTCAGTCGTGTCCAACTCTTTGCGACCCCATGAATCACAGCACTCCAGGCCTCCCTGTCCATCACCAACTCCCGGAGTTCACCCAGACTCATGTCCAATGAGTCAATGATGCGATCCAGCCATCTCATCCTCTGTCGTCCCCTTCTCCCCCTGCCCCCAATCCCTCCCAGCATCAGAGTCTTTTCCAATGAGTCAACTCTTCGCATGAGGTGGCCAAAGTACTGGAGTTTCAGTTTTAACATCATTCCTTCCAAAGAAATCCCAGGGCTGGTCTCCTTCAGAATGGACTGGTTGGATCTCTTTGCAGTCCAAGGGACTCTCGAGAGTCTTCTCCAACACCACAGTTCAAAAGCATCAATTCTTAGGTGCTCAGCCTTCTTCACAGTCCAACTCTCACATCCATACATGACCACAGGAAAAACCATAGCCTTGACTAGACAGACCTTTGTTGGCAAAGTAATGTCTCTGCTTTTGAATATGCTATCTAGGTTGGTCATAACTTTCCTTCCAAGGAGTAAGTGTCTTTTAATTTCATGGCTGCAGTCACCATCTGCAGTAATTTTGGAGCCCAAAAAAATAAAGTCTGACACTGTTTCCACTGTTTCCCCATCTATTTGCCATGAAGTGATGGGACCAGATGCCATGATCTTCATTTTCTGAATGTTGAGCTTTAAGCCAACTTTTTCGCTCTCCACTTTCACTTTCATCAAGAGGCTTTTTCTAAATCTGAAAAGCTCTAAATTGTAGCACACTTCTAGTCCCAGGAATCTTGGGTGAAAAATTGTGAACCTGTTGTCAATCAAAAGGGAGAAAGAGATGTCTGGGGCACATTGCACAGATGAAAGAGGCAGGACAAATAAGACAGTAAGTTGGAAGAGTTGTAGGATGAGAGCATTTGAAGGTCATTTTGGCTTCAGGGGAATTGTTAGAAGTGGGAGTGGGAGGGAAGATGAGAGTGGTTTTTGAATATTTAGCTCAGCTAACATTTAGTGTCCATATGCCAGGCATTGTGCTGGATGTAAAGGATACAGTGATGAGTAAGATGGGTTTATTCTTTGTGATGGTCATTTTAATATACTGGAGTGTGGTGAATAGCATGATAGAGATTTGAAATGAGTCACAAGTCTTACTGATTTTCCTCCCTTGTAAATTGTCTCAGATTTATTCCCTGCCACGTCCCTAGTTTATTTAGGTCTTCATTCATACTTGCTCAAACAATAGAAAAAGATTTCTGGTTCATATCTTGACCTTGCACCCTCCCTCTATCCATTTTGTTTATTTTTTAGACTTAGCATGTCATTCATTTTCTTAACCTTTTGCTTCTTCGTTTGCCCAAAGAACAAACACCATCCTGCTTAAAAAGAATTTCAAGGCTCCTTGCACCTGAACTTAGCAAGATAGTGTAAGAGTATTTTGCCTTTAAAATTTAGATGGTGGTGGTGGTGGGGTCAGGGGTTGTCTTTTTATCTTTGTGTGTTTTCTTAATTCCTTTGGCCGCTGTTTCTTTCCTCCTTCCCTTTCTGCAGAGGGGGCATTCTCCTTGTCCCCTTGTTAGGGTTTGCCGCCCTAGCACTTTGTGTTGCTGCTAGAGTCCTTAGTTTAGCACTTGGCATATATTTAGTTACCAGCAGGAAGTCACCTTTGCAATACTGAGAGCTTCTTAAGGGCAAGGATCCTAACTTACTTTGTTTTCCTTGGCCTGTTGTGGTCTTGAACTAAGTACTCATTAGGTAGGGTTTTCTTGGTGGCTCAGTGGTAAAGAATCTGTCTGTCAATGCAGGAGATGTGGGTTCAGTCCCTGGTCTGGAAGATCCCCTGGAGAAGGAAATGGCAACCCACTCCAGTGTTCTTGCCTGGAAAATTCCATGTAGAGAAGAGCCTGGCGGGCTACAGTCTGTGGGGTCGCACAAGAGTCAGATACAATTTACTGACTAAATAAACAGCAACAACAATTCATTAGGTAAATATGCTGGTCTTGATTCTGTTAACCAAATGTTCCCAATCAAGAGTATACTTCTCAATCCTGTTGAAGTTAGACTTGGCTAAGTGCATTGGCTTGTGAATTGTAAGAGAAAGTGTGTTCAGTGAGGCGTGCACCCGCCAAAGATCTGAAGCCTTTAAGATTGGCAGTGTAATTTTCCATGTTTCCCTTCTCTGCCCAGTGCTCTAGATGGTAAAGCCTCCTGTAACCTGGATCCTTAAGTGAGTATAGTGTGGAGCTATACTCAAGATGGGCATGAAACAAGGGAGAAATAAAAGTATGCTGTATGTACTTTTTTCCTCTTTTAAACACAATAAAAGATTATTATATTTTTATTGAGATACAATTCACATACCCCGACATTCACCTTTTTGAAAGTTATAACTCAGTGGGTTTTCGTGTGGACGCAAAGTTGTGCAACATCACCACTAATGTCAGGACATTTTATTCACCCCAGAAAGAAGCTGGCGCTTATTAGTAGCCAGTCCGGCATCTCCACTCCTCTCAGCCACTGGCAGTAACTAATCTACTTTCTGTCTCTGTGGATTTGCCTATTCTTTATAGAAATGGAATTAGTCAATATGAGGCCTTCGGTATCTGTCTTAAATAACTATGTAGCATGTTTTCAAGGTTTATTTATGATTATAGCATGATGCTTCATTCTTCTTTTTGGCTGGATAGCATTCCATTGTATGGTTATATCACAGTTTGTTTATCTAAGCTCTGTTCTGTTGAGTTACTGAGGTTTGGGGAGTTGTGTTTTGACTGATAAAATCAGCACTTGAATTGATGATATCTAGAAGATTCTGTTTTCTGTTTTGCCCTGCTACCATTTGGATAACTGAACTGCATGGGTTTGACATCCTTTACTCTTAAAACTGCTAACAAATGGAACCTGATTGTCTTTGTGTTTAAAAATCAGAGCAAGAATTGCTTTGCCATTTGTGTTTTGTCCAGTGGATGGCAGCATAATTCAACTAGTTGTCATGAGTGTCGTCCTGTGAAATTTTGTGTATTTTTTGGAGGCTATAATTTCTATAGCTGTTGAACTACAAAGTGTATACATATATTCTACAACTATGCAGAAAGGTTAACAGATTTTTAGATAATAAGAACAATGTCTGTTACCCTTTCTGCATAGATTTCAAGTAAGGTAGCTGTTACTGCCAACTGGTAAGTAACTCTTCCCAAGAAGTCTTTCCGAATAAGTTATTTGGAGATCTATTTTTAAGTACAAATTAGAACTTAAAGTAGTTGTTATAGCAAAGTTTTTCTTATCTCAGGGAATTTGCCAGTGAGACGCCTTAACCCTTGTTCAGTCTATAGGCTTGCGTTCAGACCATAGTTCTAATATGCTTACCACCATCCTTTGAAGGCAAGTCTGTGTTTTCTTTTCATTTGTCCTAATAGGACCACCAGGCCCCAAAGAGATCCAGTAAAAGCGCTTACTAAGTTGATAAAGATAAAAAAAAATGTGCTTGCCTTATAGCTGAGATTTCTAGAACCGTCTGTTACAGTTAAAAGAGTTAACTTGGAAAATGGATTTGTGATGAGCAGGAGAGTCAAATCACTTAATAATTATTTGCAGTTGTTTATTATCAGAGTGTACAGAGTACCTTGATGAGTTATACTCTTTTTAAAGTAAACTTTTTGTTTTAAGACAGAGTTATGTACTTAAATTGGAAAAGATAAGAAAAAAGGTTTACTTCAAAAAATAAGCAAATATGTAGAAGTGATCAGATCATTTTTGTTCATCGTTCAAAGAGATGAGGGATATAGGACATTGAAAAGTCATCCGAGTCCATCTGACTTCTTTGGATATTTTCACTATTATGTAATCCTTGAACCTTTTGTAACTGTTTTTTGTTGTTCCCTGGTAGCTCAGTTGGTAAAAAATCCAGCTGCAACACAGGAGACCGGGGTTTGATCCCTGGCTTTGGAAGATACCCTGGAGAAGGAAAGAGCAACCCACTCCAGTATTCTGGCCTGGGAAGTCCCATGGACAGAGTAGCCTGGTGGGCTACAGTCCATGGGGTCTCAAGAGTCAGACACGACTTATTGACTAAACCACCACCTGTCAGTTAAAAAACTGAGATTAGAACCTAGGTTTATCTCACTGTTGTGTGGGTAAGCTAAAGGAATCCAGGAATACAGAGGCTTGATTTTAATTCTGTTTAGTGTTCAGATCCAAATAGTATTTGAAAAATAAAGACAGTCTTTTTTTTTTTTTTAGAAATAAGTGAGAAAGAAATTTCCATATAATGGTAACAGTAGTAATAGTAGCAGTTGACTTTGAAAGTTAAGAGGCCTAAACAAGAAATGTCTTCCACCGTCTGTTAGACTCAGTTTATTTTTTACTGTTGTTTTTAATTAGAAAATCATCCTTACAATTTGTATTAGGAGCATCTAATATATACATTATAATTCTTAATAGCTCCTGAGACTCATTTACCTTGTACATATCTTACAATTTTTTGCATATTTTACTGTGGAAGCAATATCTGCACGTTGGAAATGGGAATGGATGAGAATATAATACTAGACGGATGTATTGTGTCTGTTTGGAAAGAACTTCCGTTTGTATGTAGCATCTGTCGGTCTCAGGTGTAGCCTTGCTTCTGGGTCCTTGAGAAATCCGGCTGTCGGCAGCATGGAAGTGCTCTGCAAAGTCACGGATTAAGCTAGTTAGACCAAGTATATTACATGCTCTTCTTTTTTGCTAAAGTTATTCATAGAGAGGCAGATTGAAAAGAGAAAAAGGAATTTTTGATTCAGAAAATATTAAGACAGCATTCAGGGCCCTTTGTATGGCATCCAAAATGCTGAAGTCCTGCTTGGTAATAGAAGGGATAAATGTTAAAAGATGAAGGAACTACTTGAAAATTTTTAGCATTTGTTTGACTTTAAAAACCCCATCTTTTTATGCGTGTTGCCAACCTTTTCTTCTAGATCGTCACGTGTATTAATCATAGTTACTTTAAAGTGCGTAAGATAGTTTCAGCTTGTGTGCATCTCTGTGTCTGGGCCTATTGGCCATTTAACTCTTGACAGTGGGTGTGTTTTCTTGCTTTTTTGGGGTGTTTCTAATTGAATGCTGGACAGTGTGTATGGAAACAATAGTAGAGACTGGCATAAATGATTTTATGCTTATTACTAGTGGGCCTGCCGCTCTTCTGTTGGGCTCTTAGTGTGAGGAGTTGAGTCAGTCATGTTAGTAGTTGAGTTGGATTTGAGTTTTATTGTTTCAGTAGATAAGGCCTCAGACTCTCAAACAGTGCACTGTGACTGTTCTTAGTGTGAATCAGGAGGGGTTGGACATTGTAGTTGTAAAACATGGTGACGTCAGGTCTCTGAGCTCAGAAAATTGATTTTGTAGGTTGACCAGCTTTTTCTTATCAGGGCAGGACTGATGTTCTCTGGTGGCTTTTTGCATTCTAAGTGGAGTTAGAGCTTCACTGCTAGACTTTAATAACTTCATAATCACTGAATTCGATAATCAAGAAGCTCTTAAATTAAAAAAAACAATTCACCTATAGTCTTAATGCTAATGTTAAAATGTTAGTGTACCATATTTTTACTGATTTTGGTATAGTTTGCAGCTGCAGTGTCCCTGTGTCATGCAGTAAATGCCTTGTGTCAGTGAGTGCTTACTGTTCCACCCTCCCTTGGATCCCTTAGACTTCCTTCCTGTAGAGCACCTCTCTTTCCTTTGAAGTGGTCGAAGATAGAGTTTTCTAAGTGCTTAACCGCTGCTGGGCCAGCTGTCTAAAGAATCCCCTGAAGTTCTCATTAAAAATACACACTCCTGAAGAGTTTCTGAGTCTGGACTTTGGATTGGAGTGTGGCAAAGGAATCTGCATCATTAATAAACCTTTCAGGTGCTTAGGAGAGCGGTGGCCTGGGGAAATGTGTCGTGATTCCCAAACCTGGACTCTCTTCAAGCTAGGAGTGGTGTGTCTTTTGGTTTAAATGTAAGATTGTATTGTTGCTGAAGACACACAACACATTTGCACCACTGCAGTGCCAGTCTGGAGTAGGAGTACTGTGCATACCTGGATAATACAAATAGCAGAGCTTGGTTTAAGTGTCTAGTGAAGAGGGACTGATGAAGTAGACACTGCTAGGGCCAGATAGTCATTATAATTACATTGTAGAAATGTATTTGATCTGGGAGGTGTTAATGAGTATATATAGCACAGTGATAATACTAGATTACAAAATTCATTCCATAAAAACACATACACACAGAAGAACAGAAGAAAATGTTGATGGTAGTTATCTACCATTCTTGGTAGTGGTTATTTTTCTATAATTGCATTTTTGATTTTTAAAAATTTCAATGAATATGTATTACTTCCAACAAACATTATGTGTTAGTGGCCTTGTTAGGTTTATTACATTCTTCCTTTCCTTCCTTTCTACCTCCCTATTTCATTATAACATATGAAAGCTATTTATTTGAAGACAACTATGTTGTTTATGAACATAAAAGCAGGTACTCTTAGATTTTATTTGTGTGTATCTTTCATTTTGGTGGGATGGGAACAGGGTGTGGATAGAAGAGGAGGGATATAATTATTAAGTTCTGGAACTTGTATTTTACATTTGTAGTATCCAGTTTGGTTGCCACTAGTCACATGTAACTTACTAAATTCATTTCAAGTGCTTAGTAGTCACACGTGGCCAGTGGCTGCCATACTGGACATGACCGATACGGGACATTTCCATCATCAGGAGATTCTTCGGGGCAGTACTGACCTAGATTGTAGTATATTTGTCTGTTGGCGTCTAGTGCTAGTGTTCCCGACTCTGTGTGACCCTTTGGACTGAGGCCTGCCAGGCTTCTCCGTCCATGGCATTCTCCAGGCAGGCACACTGGAGTGGATTGCCATTTTCTCCTCCATGGTATCTTCCCAACCCAGGGATTGAACCCAAGTCTGGTCGCCTGCATTGTAGGGCAGACTCTTTACCTGTTGATCCATAGGGGAAGCCCTCTATTGGCTAGTAAAATTATGAAACAAGTCATGCTGTTCTAAAAATTAATATACATCTAATTAGAGTAACTGACCAGACTTTCCTATCTAGCTTTCAAAATTAAGTTAACTGAGGAATATACTTAGTAAATATATGTGTTTATGTATATTGATATTTAGCAGCTTTGTTCTATAAAACAAAGTGTCAAAATTATTTTGTTTTTTATGATGATATTTGATTATCTAATTCTACCTTTTTTTTAAACTTAATTTTTCTTAAGACTACTCTGCAGAATAGCATCTGTATGAAGTAATTCATTTCAACATTGTGTGGTGATAAAAGATAAACAATAAGCTATCAGTGGGGACTGTTTAAATGAATAGTACATTCAAACACCATATTTACAAGAATAGATTTCTTTAAACAGTGGTTTGAGGACCTCTGAGGGGCGCTGAAATCTTTTCAGGGGGTCTGTAAAATCACCAGTTTTTCTAATTATGCTAAGATCTCATCTTCCCTTTTCACTATGTTATTTGGTCTGGTAGTGCAGAAGCAATGGTGGGTAAAACTGCTGGAGTCTTAGCTTGAATCTTCATTTCTTGACACTCACAGCAGAAGACAAAAGCATTTCACTTAATGTCCAGGATGAAACAGTGATAAGTCTTAATTTTACTAAACTGTGACTTTGAATATACTTAAAGGAATGTTCTTTGTGCAGAAATGGGAAGCTGTGTACACTAAAGTAGCAAAGATTGTTTTGAGAAATAGTACTTGTGGTACTTACATGAGTTTTGAGCTAAACCAGCTGTTTAGGTAGTGTTTTCCCCTTTAAAAGATTATTTGAAAAAATGACAAACTGTGGTTATTTAGTGAAAGTGAAGTAAAGTGTTTGACCCTCAGTCATGTCCAACTCTTTGTGACTCCATGGACCCTAGCCCACCAGGCTTCTCTGTCCATGGAATTCTCCAGGCAATAATACTGCAGTGGGTAGCCATTCCCTTCTCCAGGGGATCTTCTTGCCCCAGGAACTGAACCCTGGTCTCCCACTTTGCAGGCAGATTCTTTACTGTCTGAGCCACCAGGAACGCCTCATGGTTATTTAGACTGCTGTTTAATAGACATTTTCTGAAAAAGGAAAGATGCATGTCATTTAAAGAAAAACAACTGATGCTATTTATTTGCCAATGGTAAAATTCGAGTGTTGAAGTGAAAATCAGAATTTTGGAAAACCTGTATCTGTCACGATGACTTTGATAATATCCCAATCCTTAAAAAGACTTTTCTGATGAGATAGGTGGTGATATTAATTTATTTGATGTTATGTAGTAATACCACTCTTCTTACTAATTTTTTGGGGGAAAATATAGTTATTTACGTATTAGTTTATAAAGTATTCAGCTGTATTTTAACATTAAAATTGTTAAAATGCAATTTTTATTATTATTATGAAAAGTTATGACCAACCTAGATAGCATATTGAGAAGCAGAGACATTACTTTGCCAACAAAGGTCCGTCTAGTCAAGGCTGTGGTTTTTCCAGTGGTCATGTATGGATGTGAGAGTTGGACTGTGAAGAAAGCTGAGTGCTGAAGAATTGATGCTTTTGAACTGTGGCATTGGAGAAGACTCTTGAGAGTCCCTTGGACTGCAATACATCCAACCAGTCCATCCTAAAGGAAATCAGTCCTGGGTGTTCATTGGAAGGACTGATGCTAAAGCTGAAACTCCAATACTTTGGCCACCTCATGCGAAGAGTTGACTCATTGGAAAAGACCCTGATGCTGGGAGGGATTGGGGGCAGGAGAAGGGGACGAAAGAGGATGAGATGGCTGGATGGCATCACCGACTTGATGGACATGAGTTTGGGTAAACTCCAGGACTTGGTGATGGACAGGGATGTCTGGTGTGCTGCAGTTCATGGGGTCACAGAGAGTTGGACACGACTGAGTGACTGAACTGCACTGAATAACCTACATTATAAATACTTTTAGAATATTCAATTACTTTTTAAGAGTATAAAGGATTCCTGACATAATCCAAATGTTTGAGAACCACTAGAAGGAAACAGTCTCCAAGATACATTGTTAAGAAAAGTACAGATCCAGTATGATTGTAAGTTAGCATTTATGTGAAAAAGAATATAAGTGGGATTTTTTAAAATTTATTTTTAATTGGAAGATAAGTGCTTTACAGTGTTGTGTTGGTTTCTGTCTTACATCAGTATGAATCAGTCATAGGTACACACATGTCCCCTCCCTCTTGAACTTCCCTCCCACCCCTCTCACCCCTCTAGGTTGTCACAGAGCACCGGGTTGAGCTCCCTGTGTTATACACTAAGTTCCCACTGGCTAGAAATAGGGCTCTTATTTACTTGTATGTAAGTAAAATTCTTCTGGAAGGTTATAAAGGAATTAAGTGTTGGTTTGTTCAGTAAGGAAGGAATAAAAGGTGAATTCCCTTTAAAACTTTTGAACTTCCTTGAGTTTAAAACCAGTTGAATGCATTACTCAGTTAAAAAAGAAGAAATTAAAATATTCCTACCAGCTATATTACAAATTTCAGGGAATATATAAGTCTGTTACGATAGTTGGAACAAGTTTGGAATAATGGTTATTTTTCTGGCGACTTGCTTTTTCTTATTTTATTAGTGAAGAAAATGAAGCTTGCTTATATTTTAGAGGTAAAAAATTTCACATACTGTCCAATTCAAATACACTTAATGGTGAAATTATATAAATCAAATAGGTAGCAGTTTCCCCAGTGGGGCCCAAAGTATACTGAACTTAAGTTTTAAGGAGAAAAAAATCTGATTAGTTTTTTTACTGGCAGGTATTTTCTAGGTTTCTCATAGAGACTGGATTTATTTTAGAAGACTATTACAATTTGTAGTCTGTTATTTAAGAGGTTTTGAAAAAAGTACTACATGAAATTTGGAAGTATAAAAGCTAAGTGACTGTTTTGACATTTGATTCAGTACAAAAAGTACTTTCTAACACTTATAACCTTTGAGGCTTTGGGAATTCTTTAAAAGAATAGCTAAGGAATTCAATTTTATTTATTCTGTCTGCTGTTAAGCATGACTTTTGATCAGTGTTCATACTTTTAACTTTTGGATAGATTAAATATCCTTTTATGAAAAGAGAAAATTATTTTAATGCAAAAACTCTTCAGATTTTCTTTTTTCATATAATACTTATACATTTTATTTCTTTGAATGCTGAAATATTTCTGGAGTTCTTTGATGCAGTTTGGGGAAAGATATTACATGTGATTCTGTTGATTAGTTATAGTGAAAAGTTTGCCCATAATGTGGAACCGTTTTCCCCAATTTCTTTAGTTGACAGAGAATGCCTTTAATAATGTTAATAAGTTTTTCTGAGGTATTAGACAGTTAATTCAGAAAGGGGTTTACTATTTGCATGTACATGTGTAATAATTGACATTTTTCAGAGCACTTACACATTATTTTCTTTGATTCTCAACACATCTTGGAAGTGGCACATTAGTATTTTTCTTGTTTTTTTTTTTTGTATGTATGGAAATCAAAATTCAAAAGGCTAAATAAGTAAATTGTCATATAACCTTGTTAAATGATAAAATAGCAATTTAGATTTAAACAAGGCTAGATTAGAGTTTTCTTTTTTTTTTTTTTTTTAATTTTTTTATTCCTTTACGACCCAGAGGGATGGTATGGGGAGGGAGGAGGGAGGAGGGTTCAGGATGGGGAACACATGAGAAATAAAGATTAGAGTTTTCTAGAGGAAGAAATGGCAACCTGCTCCCGTATTCTTGCCTGGAATATTCCATTGACAGAGGAGCCTGGTGGGCTACAGTCCGTTGGGTCACAAAGCCTAACATGACCAAGTGAGCGCATAGCACAGATTAGTTTTAAACAAGTTTAGATATAAGCAAGACTGTTCTAAATGCAAAAATAACCACACCAAAAACATTTATCTTTACCTATGATGTTCAGGTTCTGTGGTCTGCAACTGGAGATGTAAAGACAAGACACAGATCTTGCCCTCTAGGGTCTGAAAGTTTAGTGACAGAGACCACCCAGTGGAGAAGGAAGTAAGTGTGGTGGTGCCCAGTTGAAGGGCCATATATCTCAGTTAGTTTTGAGGAAGTGACACAGATCCTGAAGAATGAGTAGGAGGAGTTAGCCATGGTGAGTCTTAGGGCGTGGTGGAAGAGGTAGAACGTGTAGGCAGTTAGGCCTAAGCAGCACATGGATGTTGTTGGGGAGCTGTTAGTAGCTGCATGGGAGGATGTGAAAGCAGGATGTGAAAGGATAGAGGTAAGATAGTGCTTTAAATTGGAATTTTGAATTTTTTTCTCTAAGTTTCGAAGTGCTAAAAATTGATTGTATTAGGTTGGTGCAAGCATAATTGCAGTTTTGGACTGTGAATCTTAAATCATTGTCAGTTCAGTTCAGTCACTCAGTCTTTGTGACCCCATGGGCTGCAGCTCGTCAGGCTTCCTGCCCACCACCAACTCTTGGAGCTTGCTCAAACTCATGTCCATTGAGTCGGTGATGCCATCCCACCATCTGACCCTCTGTCGTCCCCTTCTCCTCCTGCCCTCAGTCTTTCCCATCATCAGGGTCTTTTCCAGTGAGTCAGCTCTTCGCATCAGATGGCCAGAGTATTGGAACTTTAGCTTCAGCATCAGTCCTTCCAATGAATATTCAGGTTGATTTCCTTTAGGATGGATTGGTTGGATCTCCTTGCTGTCCAAGGGACTCTCAAGGGTCTTCTCCAACACCACAGTTCAAAAGCATCAATTCTTCGGCATTCAGCTTTCTTTGTGGTCCAACTCTCACATCCATAGGTGACTACTGGAAAAACCATAGCCTTGACTGCATGGACCTCTGTCGCAAAGTCATGTCTCTGTTTTCTAATATGCTGTCTAGGTTGGTCATAGCTTTTTTTCCAAGGAGCAAGTGTCTTTTAATTTCATGGGTGCAGTCACCATCTGCAGTGATTTTGGAGCCCAAGAAATATAGCTAGGCTCAGACACATCTTTATTCATCAAAATAGGAACCATTACAATCAACACACTTTTGCTAATGAGAAGTAAATTTGTTTATTCCTGTAATATAAAAACCCATGCCTTGGTATTCAGTGAACTCTGGAAAAGCATTTTCTGTGTCCTGCTGGTTGTGGAAGCGTTTTCCATGTTGTCAAGATGTTTGTCAAGAGTTGTCAAGATGTTTGAGGAAGTGGTAGTTGGTTGATGAGAGGTCAAGTGAATACGGAGGAGGAGACAAAGTTTCCTAGCCCAGTTCGTTCAACTTCTGAAGCGTGGGTTGTGTGAAGGGCGTTGTGGTGGTGAAGAGTTGGGCTCTTTTGACCAGTGCTGGCTATAGGTGTTGTAGTTTTCGATGCATCTCATCGATTTGCTGAGCATGCTTCTCAGATGTAATGGTTTTGCTGGGATTCAGAAAGCTGTAGTGGATCAGACCAACAGCAGAGCACCAAACAGTGACCGTGACCTTTTTTTGGTGCAGGTTTGGCTTTGGGAAGTGCTTTGAAGCTTCTCTTCAGTCCAGCCACTGAGCTGGTTGTTGCCTATTGTATAGAACCCACTTTTCATCGCATATCACAATCAGACTGAGAAATGGTTTGTTGTTGCATAGAAGAGAAGATGACACTTCAAAATGACAATTTTTTTGGTTTCAGTCAGCTTATGAGGCATCCACTTATTTAGCTTTTTTACCTTTCCAATTTACTTCAAATGCTGAATGACCGGAGAATAGTCAACGATGAGTTCTTTGGGAACTTCTTGTGTAGTTATAAGAGGATCAGCTTTGATGATGTTCTCAGTTGGTCATTGCCAACTTCCCATGGCTGGCCACTAACACTTCATCTTCAAGGCTCTCATCTCCTTTGCAAAACTTCCTGAACCACCGGTGCACTGTACGTTCTTTAGCAGTTCCTAGACCAAATGCGTTTGTTGTTGATGTTGAGAGTTGTCTCTGCTACTTTACAACCCAGTTTGAACTCTAATAAGAAAATCACTTGAGTTTGCTTTTCGTCTAACATCATTTCCTAGTCTGAAATAAATATGAAATACACACCAAGTAGTAAGTCATTAGCCAAAAAAATCGAGATATGCGCATTAAAATGATGTATAACATAACCACATTTATTTAAGAATGTATTCCAGTATGAAACGGCAAAGTTCAACAATGCTAAACCACAGTTACTTTTGTACCTACCTAATAAATAGATGTAGGACTAAGTTTGAACAGTGTTTGAGTCTTAATTCTTGGGCTTATTAGCAGTAGAACTACAGTCAAATGATTGTTTCTGAGCCTCAGTTACGTCAGAAGTTAAATAGAAAAATGTTGGATGTATTGCAGTAGACTAAGAAAAATAAATGTTAAAACAGTGTGCACCAAACCTCTATGTAAGAACTCAGTAATGGGAGATGACTTAGAAGTAAGTACGGCTCAGATGGTAAAGCGCCTGCCTGCATTGCAGGAGACCCGGGTTCGATCCCTGGGTCAGGAAGATCCCCTGGAGAAGGAAATGGCAACCCACTCCACTACTCTTGCCTGAAAAATTCCATGGATGGAGGAGCCTCGTGGGCTACAGTCCATGGGGCCGCAGAGTCAGACACGACCGAGCGACTTCACTTTCTTTCTTTCTAAGCAGAACTAAAAAAAAGAGTTAAATTTTATTTTAAAATATTATTGGACTGTTTGGAAATTTTCTAAAGCAGCTTAGCTGAAATGGTTTTATAATCTCAGTATTTAATATTTAGGAGTCTTTCAGTGTGGTGTTTCTCTGTAGCCTTGTTTGAAAGCCAGACTTTCTGTGTATGATAATGGTTATCAGCTTATCAGACGGGTACGAGTCAGCCCTTTTGTGGAATCAGCTTTGTGTGATGTTGTGTGCCATGCCTGTTATCCCAGCTCCTTGCCCAAGACTCAATTCAGAACTGGAAGACCCAGATATGTCATCTCCTAACACACTCATTTTTGGCAAATCCTTGCCCATTTGTGTGTTTCTTCAATGTTAAAATGGTACCTAATTAATTTCGCTTCGGAGAACAAAGTGAAATAGAACCTGGGTACACTTGTGTAAAACACAGTCTGTTTGGTCTGCCATGACACAGTACTGCAGACTGAGTGGTTTAAGCAGTGGAGACTGACTTCTCACCATTTTGGAGACTGGGAAGTCCAAGGTTAAGGTGCCAGCTGATTTGATTTCTGGTGAGAGCTCTTTTCCTGGCTTGTAGGCAGCCATCCTCTTGCAGTGCGCTCCTGTGGACTTTCCTCTGAGTATGCTTAGCGGGAGGGAAGGGAGAGGAAGGGTAAGAGAATGAACCCCTTGGTGCCTTTTCTTATAAGGACACTAATTCTTTAGGAGCAGGGCTCTTGTGGCCTCGTTTAGCCTCTGCTTGCAGCTTCACTGGCTAGGACTTGCGTGTGGGTTCACACATAGCTTGCAGGCATGCAGGCAGGCACACTCGACAACACGCACAGAAATTGGAAGTGTTCTCTTTTGATGGGTTTACAACATGATATTTGATAACAGTTAAGTGCCAGTCGTGTATTATATTTATTTTAACTGCTCTCCAGAGCTGCAGATGTATATGGACCCTCTGAGTCCTGCTTTCTGCTTGATGAGGTTTATAGTTGGTTAGCTACGCGAGTGGTTTACAACCTAGTTAGTATAGAACTCAGAATATTACTGTGTCAAAGATAATTACAAAATACCAACAGCCTTTCTTATAGTATATTAAATATACAGTATATAGTACATAAGTATATAATATACTCTAAGTATACTATAAGTATACAAGTATACTATAAGTATATAGTATACCATTTCCTTGAATCCCCCCCCTCCTCTTTTCCAAGCCCAGATATAGTTTGGTTCCCATAGTAAATGTCTATAGTTTAGTGGTAATTTAAAAAATTGTATCATTTATCTTAATTATGAATTTACATTTTTATTTATTAACAGAGCAAATCTTTTAAGGTGGTACAGTTACACAAATTTTAAAGACAACTAAATCAAACCTTAGTTTTATATAACAGATACTGGAATAGAGATAAAACTTTTAACTAAACTTCAGGATATAAGCCTCCTCTTTTCCTAATTTGTGAATCTCAATATGAATTTTGATTGAGTTCTGTTTGCATTTTAGATTGTGCTGGAAGATCTTTATACCTGGTTTCCCAAAATGATCCCATGTATGTGGTTTTTCACAGGCCAGCCCTCCAGACCTCTATATTGAAAGATTTAATATAGCTCTTGGACAATATATGGGAGCATTGCAGAGCATTGTGCCTCTTTTCATATATATGGTAAGTTGGAGCTATTTTCCCTCTCCACATACCTTGGTTTATTGGCCTAAGTGCAAACAGATGCAGAAAATTAAGTATAGTCTATTTTTCTTTTACTATTATGTTAGAAATGCAAATTAATCTCTTTCAGCAATATTTGATAGTGTTGACATAGAAAACTTATTTAGCCTTGTGTACACTGTTTTAAAATTTCATAAATACCATTGCTGAAATAGACAATTAGGCATTACTTAATCTCAGTCACCCAATTAGCATTTATTTTATTTCTACCATATGAAAAATACTGTGCTTAGAAAATAAAGGTAAAGAAATAAAGGTAAGAAAATAAAATCTTTCCTATATACAAATATTTGTTATCTTCAGAAAGTACAGTTAAGACATGTATCTAAAAACATGATGTATAATAAATGCCAAGGAGGTAACTCCATAAAAAGTGGAATAATAAAATTTTCTTTCATTCTAATGATCTCTTTCATTTGGAGGATTATGCCATGGGTATAATTTGTAGTCTCTTGATTTTGCTGACGTGTTCTCCACTCCCACCCCACCCCACCCCACGTTTTAAATATATAAAGTTATAGGATCTTAATGTTTGTGTTCGTACTGAATGGAATAGCCTTTAGAAACCATTGTCCCACTTTCTCGTTAATATTAGGTTGAGTTGTTAGATTGATTCTACATTCTATTGCTTAGAGGTCGCTATGTGTGTGATACCAAACTTCAAAATGATTTGTTGTCCATAAGATATGCTTTACTGGGGAGAAAAAAACCAGGTCATTGGGAGAAATCTGTGTTGTCAGTGGGAGACTACTGTTTAAATAATGGATGAAGGATGTTTACAGTGAAAACTATACAGTCAAAAATAATGACATGTCCCTATGTTATTTTTGAGAGAAATCTTTTCAAGCTACAACATTAGGTGAAAAAGCAAGATGTAAAGCAGTGTGTTGTATTTCTTCATTAGCAAGTGTTTTCTTCTTTATTTTAGGGGAAATAAAACATATCAGAGAGGAAAGAAAACATGTTAAAATTTGAGTGAATCAGTGAGCAACTTGTTAATATTCCTCTTTGTATATTCCACTCCTGTACATGGAGTTAGCATTTTTAAACACGAATGAGTTTAGTCTTTTTGGCTTTCCAGTCATTCTAATTAGGATGCTTTTGGCTGTAAGAAACAGAAAACTTGATTCAAAGTGATGTAGATAAATAAAGAAAAGTATTATCTCTTGCTATAAAATTCTAGAAATGAAGTCGTTTCCAGGGTTGGTTAAATCTGTAGTTGCAGCAGTGTTACCAAAGGCTTAGCTTGTTTTTGTCTCTTTGCTTTACATATCTGTTTCATCTTGTTTTCCACATGGTTGTAAGATGACTGTAAGGTACTCTTCACTCAAGCCTCAGTTTCCCTTGGTCTGCTTGGGTTACCTTGGGTCACTTGTCTGCCTTTGAACCAAAGACTACCCATCCGGGAGGAATGCTGTAAACTGAATGATTCGGACTAATCGTTAAAGTGGAATGTAGGGGAGTCAACCGGTGCATGCCCACTGCCTGCTTTAAGCCTGGATCTTTAAATAGCATACCTATCACTCGTGTTTCCTGGTGTTGCCTTTGGATGATGATGTAGTCATATAAAAGGGCATATTAAGTGCTGGTCATACAGTATGGTCCATTACATCCCTGTCTAGTTAATGTTGAGTATCTTCCATGTTCTTTTATATGATTTATAGCATTTTATCTTTATGTGCTTTAAACTCCCATGTTAGGAAGACTGTAATAGTGGCAGAGCTTTTGTTTTCTGATGTTGGTTTTTTATGTTTTAATTGATGCTTTTATGAATTGTTTCCTAAAATTATTTTTTAGTGCCTGAGTTCATTAGACTAATTATTTCCCTCTAATTGATGCCCTGAAAAATAACTTGTTTTCCATTTCAGAATAAGTTTTACATCGAAACCAAGCTTAACAGAGACTTAAAAGATGACCTTATAAAGCTGTTTACCGAACATGTTGCAGAAAAGCACATTTACAGCCTAATGCGTAAGTGTTCCGTCTTGGAGGGATGACATGACACTAGCAGGTTTTCCTTTTTGACTCAGAGAGCATTGGCATCTGAACCCCAATGTTGACATCTTGCGAATCATATCTCAAGAAGTCTTAAAGCCTCATTCTATAGCGGGACACTGAGGAATTGAAATGTGACTTGAAGGTCACCCAGTGAGCTGGGAGAAGCCAGGCTCTGAACAGTGCCTGCATAGCTGGAGTGATACTTGCCTCTTTTGTTTTCCTCTGACATTGGGGGAAATGATATTAATGTTAAGGAGTTCATTTGCATGTAATTTTGTTACCGGTAATTCTAGAAGGATAATGTTAGTATTTTGAAATAGCACAGTATCCTCTCAGTTTCCTTATTTTTATTAAAAAAGTTAAAGATTATGAGAATTGAACATACATTTGTCCCTTCTCTCATGTATGGCTCCCTCAAATTCCCATTTTGTTTTACTTAAAAGGGGAGTTCAACTAGAAAATTTTAATTAAAGACTTTCTATAAACAATTTTAAGTGGAGAGGATTTTATTGAAATGTTATATCTTTTTGTAACTGAATGTGATTATTTTCAATTAATTTATCCTAAATTTGTATTCATTTTATGTTTAATCTGTGAATTTATCATTTCCTTATGTGGCTATCAAGTTTGACATAGGTGGTTATAGTTATGTAGAGATTATTTGCAAATGTATGTATTTGATGACATAATGACTATATGATTGAACCTGTAGAGTTAGTTGGGAATAACACGATAGCTCAGTTGGTAAAGAATGCACCTTCAATGCAGGAGCTGCTGCTGCTAAGTCACTTTAGTCGTGTCCGACTCTGTGTGACCCCATAGGTGGCAGCACACCAGGCTCTCGCATCCCTGGGATTCTCCAGGCAAAAACACTGGAGTGGGTTGCCACTTCCTTCTCCAATGCATGAAAGTGAAAGGTGAAAGTGAAGTTGCTCAGTCGTGTCCGACTCTTCGTGACCCCGTGGACTGCAGCCTACGATGCAGGAGACCCTGGTATCTTCCTGGGTCGGGAAGATACCTTGGAGAAAGGCTAGGCTACCCACTCCATTATTCTTGGGCTTCCCTTGTGACTCAGCTGGTAAAGAATCTGCCTGCAATGCGGGAGACCTGGGTTTGATCCCTGGATTGGAAGGTCCCTTGGAGAAGGGAAAAGCTACCCACTCCAGTGTTCTGGCCTGGAGAATTCCATGGACTGTATAGTCCATGGGGTCGCAAAGAATCGGACACGACTAAGCGACTTTCACTTTCAAGACTTACTGCAAGCCAGATGATTGGTCCAAAAGTAGGAAGATGAATTAACAGAGACAGAGTCTGGGTTTGGGGTCATGTTGAAATTAGTAGAGTAGAAGAGACTCCAAGAAACTAAAATTTAGAATTTCAGTTTTTAAACATTCCTTTTTAAGACGTGATTTTTCTGCAATGCCTAGCATTTGTTAGCCTTTAAATTTATATATGCCATTCAAAATTATAACTATCTACTGATGATAAAATCAGGAGGAAAAACTTGAACCAGTGACCCTGTGGCCTTTAGTACATGAATTCAAATGTAACACACATTGCATGTTTGAAACTACAGAAATGTTGAACGAGTGAGATGGCATTTCCATTTTTAAAAAGGTGTGAATAGAAAAAACAATAATTTGACAAGCCTGGCTTAGACTAAAATTACCCCAAGTTTCATGAGTATTTGTTAGTTAATATATGGTGATTTGGGGGAAAGGGAAATGATTGAAGGAGTTAGAGATGAGGGAGTTAGAGAACTTTCATTCCCCAAATGTAAGTGTTTTAAATCATGAACTTAATGTGAAGTATTTAAAGCTCACTCAATTAAGTACCTGGAGAAGGCAATGGCAACCCACTCCAGTATTCTTGCCTGGAAAACGCCATGGATGGAGGAGCCTGGTAGGTTGCAGTCCATGGGGTCACTAAGAGTCAGACACGACTGAGCGACTTCACTTTCACTTTTCACTTTCATGCATTGGAGAAGGAAATGGCAACCCACTCCAGTATTCTTGCCTGGAGAATCCCAGGGACAGAGAGGAACCTAGTGGGCTGCTGTCTATGGGGTCGCACAGAGTCGGACACGACTGAAGCGACTTAGCAGCAGCAGCAGCACTTAAGTACCGTGAGTACTGTTGCTTTAATAAAGCTTTGCTTATTTTCAGAACCTCCATCAATCGAATCATTTCCATCAGTGTTTCAACAGACAAGCACATATTTACTTGGTAGATGGAACTCGACTGTGGTGGATTAATTTTTAAAAAGAAGAAATTTAGTGTATAAATACTTGTTTTACCCTCTTAAGCTGTTCTTTTCTTATCCTTGTTTATCCTTCAGTCTTTGGGCGAAATGGTGATAGAAAACGAAACCTTGACAATCAATAAGAGTTGCATCATTTTTGTAACCCGTTTTCTCTTTATTTCAGCTTTACTTTTAGAAGCCCAGTCAACACCATTTCAGGTCACACCTTCAACTATGGCAAATATTGTGAAAGGCCTGTATACTCTCAGACCAGGTAAACATTCACCATTTGTTTAGGGGTTAGATTTGTTTGTTTATGGCAATTCCAGCCTGATTCATGAGAGGATAGTGTTTCTCCATGTTTTCTGAGGCTTAATGGTATTTGGGTTTGTTACAGAAGAAAGTTGAGTAGATACTCATTATTGTGAAATGTAAACTCAGGATCTCACTTGAAAATCTTTCTATACTAGTGAAAAGCAGATAGTTTAGGGAATACAAGAAATAGTTTGTAGGAGACACTTTAGATACAGTTGAATCTTGTGTCTGGCATGAATCTCTTTTTTTGTTAGGTTCTCCTTTACTTCTACCTCATACTGCAAATATGCCCAGGCATACATATTCACAGCTCCATCTTGTAAGGCCTGTTATGTATCTTGCAAGGAATCTAGAAGTTCTGATAAAATTATACAAGGGTATTTTGAGGAGGGAGATAGAATAGCAGAACCAAAAATCAAAGATCACTGTGTTCAAGGCATGGTTTGTAAGTTATCTTAATATATGTCTTATAATAAAAACACTGAATTTAAAGGATTCTCCAGATGCTTTTATACATAGATTTCTGTTTATAACCCAGCACCTCAAATTTATCCCAGTGGTCTAGCCAATTAAAAAATGTCCATAGGACAGAGATTGCCGAAATTCAGGGTAGAAAATTGTTTTCTGACTGCTTGTGGTTTTCAGAGTCTCCTCTCATATTTTCTTGGGAGTGTACTTTCTCTCTGCTACTTAAGAAAGAAAGAGAAAAGAAAAATACTTGCCAGTCTAGAAACTTAAAGGATGCCTTTTGGACAGTAATTATCTTTTTGTGAAATTCTGTCACTTGAGGATTGAATGAAATAAAACAGGATCTAAGGAACTTAGCACAGTACCTGATAATGTAATAAGCATGCTAATATTAGCTGTTGTTACTGTTTTCATTTGGGTCCAGTGGTTATTTTAATGGACTGATATCTGAATATTTTACTTACTTAATTTAAAAGATATAGCAGAATTTAGCTTACCAAATTGGAAACCAAGTAAAAACTGTGATATTAGGGTTAGACTGTGATCTACCAGAAGCACCTTCTTTCTCAGGCTACTTTAAACAATTAATGATTTCTAGAATATTCAAATGTAATGTGACTTAGATTGGAATAAGTTCTTGCTCTAATCTTCATAATTTTTAGACATATTCCTACAGAATAATTATTTATATAAAATTAAAAGTATTGCCTGTGTCCAATAAACTGATGAATTTCTAGTTTCTTAGAATTTTAAATTTCGTTTTGCTAAGTGTGGTGAAAGTAACTCATGAATTTTTCTTTTAGTGCTAGATTATGAATGATTTTTTTCTTTTATTTTGGAAGACATCCAAGTACAGTATGACAGATTTCTAAATTCTGCCTCCATAGTTGAGCAGCTTTATCAGCTCTGGCTTTTATCGTTAGTAACAAAATTATAGAATAAAACTAGTCACTAATGGTAGAAAAACTTGTAGATCCATGTTTATCCAAATGCTATTTTTATCCAGGTTTGAGCTCTTGTAATAGGATCGTACTACTTCTGAGGAGAATTCTGTGTTTGAGACTTGTCCTTTTGGAAAGGTGAATTTTATCACAGACGAACCTTTTGCTCTCCTAGCTATTTTCTGAGATACTCTTAAACTTATTTTGACATTTATTCGTCTTGCCAGTATCCATTGTCTTCCTAGTTTGTTAAAGCAGTTTTATTCACCTGACAGGTTAAGGTTAAAATATTTTAAAAATTGAATTTTAAATGTAAAGGTTCCTTTCATTACAGTAGTGCTGATTTTTATATAATGGATGCATCTGAATCACCCAAAAAGATTTGTTAAACTGTAGATTCCTGGGCCCTAGTCTTTGGAGATTCTGATGACATCTGCTATTTAAAAGTGTTTCCATCTAGTCTTTAGAAGCTCACTAGGAATAGTTCCCATGATCCCATCTTGCTCTTCTTCATTTAATACAAACACTTTTCATTGTTTCTTTATCTTCATTTTAATGATTGCCTGGAGTATGTAAGACTGGTTTGACTCCTTGCCTTCTCTGACATATGGGTTAGTGGTTCCCCAGGGCACTGACCTGAGACTCTTTTTAAAGCCATTTGAACTGAGCTAGAAAAAGAGACACTGTTGAGAACATTTTGATACAAAGGGTGATTGGATCACCTTGAGAGTGTTTGTGGTGCTTGGTTTTTTTGTTGTTTGTTTTTCACCATCTCTAGTTTAACTCTTCTCTTATTAGGCTTTTTTTTTTTTAACTTGCCAGTGATCCAGCATTGCATAGCATTAAATGTGTTTTGCTTTGTTTTTCTGATTTAGAGTTGTTTACTTAGATTACAGTTTTTAAAGTGAGCATGCTGGATTAAATAGAGCATTGAAATTTTATGGGTTTTGATATATACAGCCAGAACACACACACACATGCACACGCGTGCGCACGCTAAGTCATTTCAGTTATGTTCTGCTCTGTGCGACCCTATGAACTGTAGCTCACCAGGCTCTTCTGTCCATGGGATTCTCCAGGCAAGGATACTTGGAGTGGGTTACCATGCTCTCCTCCAGGGGACCTTCCTGACCCAGGGATTGAACACATGTCTCTTAGGTCCCCTCATTGGCAGTTGGGTTCTTTACCACTAGTGCCGCCTGGGAAGCCTATATATATATCCAAAAGGAAAAATTTGAAAGGACTAGATTAATCCAAGAGGACACAGAAGTGGCAGTATTTATATTTCGTGTTCTCTGAGTAAGGGGAAGAGTATCTGATTTGAGAAAATGCTTTACAGTAAAGATACTAATTTATCTTTCTCATGTCTAATGCAGATATTTTCCTTAGACTTCTTTTTGTCTATTTATTTTGATGAATGAATTTTTTTCTATAGATTATTCTCTTGATCTTTTATCTTTTCCTTAATAGTTTGATTACCAGTTAGTTCTCTTTCTTTCACCATTATATATGTTTAATTTGCTGTAATTTAATGTGAGTCAAAGTTGGTTTATATTTTAAAAGTACTTACCCGTCATCTCTCCCACCTCCCTCCCCATTTTTATGGTACTTTAAAAATATGTCTGCTTATTACTTCATGTACTGTTATTCTTAGGCCAGTGTATTTTTTAAATTAATGTTCCACAGGGCTAAGTATTTCCACCAAATCTTTTCCTTCCAAGTCCCTCCTGCTCAGAATTCTTTGCTTATTTCCCTCGTGTTTTCTTCCACATTTAGAATTTTTGAGATGGTTCATTCAAAAATTCTCTAGGGATTTTTTTGTTAAATTTGGTTAAATCAGTAAAATGTATAATATCCTCTTTCGGTAAATTCCATTTAGAAAAGAAACTTAACCTCTTTATCAGAAGGGGCTGCACTAATTTTTTTCCCCATTTTAAGTTTGGTTTAATTTATAATCTTGTTGTTTGGGAAGAAAGTTCTTCCTTTTCTACTTAAATTGTATGATTTCCTTAATGAATCTTTTCCTTCCCTCACAGAGTGGGTTCAGATGGCTCCGACTCTGTTTTCTAAATTTATTCCAAACATTCTTCCTCGTGCGGTGGAGTCTGAACTGTCTGAATATGCTGCTCAAGATCAGAAGCTTCAAAGAGAACTTATACAGAATGGTTTCATGAGGCAAGTTTTCCTTTCCTTTCATGATAAAATGTGTCCATTTCCTTAGGCCAGTTTGGCTTGGTGGGGGAGGGACGCCAGGTTCTTAGAATGGGAGACATCTACCTGCTGATAGGGCCGGTGCTGAGGTGGTGAGCTCCTTGTCTGTGAAAGTGTTGAAGCTGGGTTTTGACTTTATGAGAGCTGCTCTTAAGTAGATTTTGAAGAAGGAATTTCTCATCGGGTGGGCAGTTAGTCTGGGCAGCCTCCGAAGAGCTCTTCCAGCTTTGATCCTCTTATACTCGTTTTGAATATTTGGAAAAACTTTGTCAAAATTTTATGATCAGTTATAAGGTACATTTATGACTAAACTAGCAAAGGATTAGTTTTATGACTAAACTGGTAAGCAGGCTTTAGATTGTGTTTTTCATATTTCCATTTTTTTCCACTAAATTCTAGTCATTTCTTCTTAAAAAGTAGGATATCACTTGTATGTGTCCACAAAATTCACCTCCCTTGATTTTGATATAAACTCTTTGCTAATGTTTCTGAAAGTTGCAATTCAGTATCCTGGCTTTATCCCAGAAAATCTTTCAAAGTGTGTATTTTCAGCAAAAATTGTGTGATTTCTCATGGGAAAGCACCCTGTTCTGTAATCAGATCGTTGGGGGGTATAGTAGAACTTTATAATTTTCATAATCCTTGCCCTCTCCTTAGCATGGTTGCATGTCTTTTCTTATTTGAATCCCTCACATTAAAGGGAGAAAGTTGTGGCAAGAAAGACACCTGGGTTCCTCCCTGAGGCATAGTTGTGACCACAAACAGTGGTTGAGTATTGACTCACTTCTCTGGCTTGGGCAGGGGATGGCCACGCTCTTTCACAGTTTCTGAGGCCACATTCAGTCTCAGAACACCAGCCTTGATCAAGATCACTGTTTCTAAGTTTCTCATTTCAGCACCAGTAAGAAAAGAAAGCAGGTCCTTTGTTCTTTGCTGGCCCATGGATTGGCATTTATTCCCTTTGTGTCCTGGCATTGGAAGGCATCTGTATTCATGTGGTAGAGGGGCCACTGAGTAACCCACCGATCATTATCCACCTCGTGGGCAGCTGACGCTGGAAGGGCTCGGTCAGATGTCAGAAGGAAGCTATGTAGACAGGCTCATGAGCCCGCCTTCTCTGTGGCAAGTGAGAGAGGAACAAAAGGCCGTGGGAGAGGAACAAAAGGCCTTGGGAGAGTCTGCATGCCAACAGCTGGCTTTTCTCCCTCATGTCCAGTGGTTGGGTGTCTTCTGACATCAACTGTAGTATTTCTAACAGTGATACTATTTTCATACACAGAATGAGGCCATTTAATGCTATAGTAATTTTACTTACTCAGTTTTGAAGAGCTAATATAGGTTTGTTTTTTTTTTTAAATAAAGATATTAAAAAGCATACACTGAGAAGTTTTACTCCCGCCTGTCTCCCTGTCTGCTCTTAGACATTAGGTAACCATTTTTTATTAGTTTCTTATGAGCCCCTCCAGCATTTATATCATATACAAACAAGCACAATATATATTCTTAGTTTTATTCCTTTCTTACACATTCTGTTGTGTAATTGTACTATAACTTATTTAACCAGTCCCCTATAGATGGCAAATTGAATCATTTCCAGTCTTTTTGCTGTTACAGAGAATGCTGCATGCATAATTTTCATACTGGTTGTCAGTATGTTTGCAGAGTAAATTCCCTTAAGTTAGATTGCTGAGTCAAGAGCAAATGCAGTGGTAATTTTGATTAATGTTGCCTGTAGCCCTCCATAGGGGACCGTGCCGGTTTGCGCGTTCACTAGGCAGAGCGTCTGTTCTTCACGTCCTTGCCTGTGGAGTGTGTTGTTACACTGCCAGTCTGGAAGGTGAAAATAATTACTCAGAGTTAGTTTCATTTGTGTTTCTCTTATTATGAGTGAGGCTGAGCATATTTTCCTGTGTTTTTATTTCTTTTCCTATAAATGGTTTCTGCTTTTTTGCTCATTTTTCTATTTGATTGTTAGTCTTTTTTTCTTGGTTTCTAGGAGCTCTTTCTATAGTGAAGAGGTTGTTTGCCCAAAATGACAGTTGTTTTCTATTTCTTTTGACTTTGCTTATGATGGGTTTTTTTTGTTTATTTGAAGTCATGTGCAAGTTTTTTTTATTTTATGTAACTAACTTGATCAAGTTTTTTCTTTATGGCTTATGCATTCTGAATTATAGTTAAAAGTTTTTTCTTGAAATGTTTTAAAAATTAATGCAGAATGAACTGAGTATAGCTCTTACGTTTTTTTCCTAGGCTCACCATAATTTTGAATTATTTTATGCTTTTTTCCCATATATATATATATATTTGAATGTTTGCTTTTAATTTTAGAGATGAGCTTATCGATGCTTTTAACAAACAGCCCTTAAAAGGCTTTTATTTCTGTGAAGCAGTGTAGGAAGATAGCTCTTGTAGATTTCTCTGAACACCTGAATTCACCTTACAGAAGAGTGTGGAACATATCCAGAGACATTTTCCTAATCCTGATTTTTGAGCTGGAGTAGAACAGGGCGCAGGACTGTTTGGTGTGTGGCCAGCCGCTCTTAGATAACATTTGGGACCTGGAATGAGAGAGCAGGGCGCAGGACTGTTTGGTGTGTCCTCGCTCTTAGGTAAAATCTGCTTGTGATGAGTTGAGGCACTGACTCGATAAATAATCTCAGGTAACATTGCCTTTGAACATGAAGGACTAGCCTGCTGCTGCTGCTGCTGCTGCTGCTAAGTCGCCTCAGTCGTGTCCGACTCTGTGCGATCCCATAGACGGCAGCCCACCAGGCTCCCCCATCCCTGGGATTCTCCAGGCAAGAACACTGGAGTGGGTTGCCATTTCCCCTGGCACTGTTCTGATAAGGTCAGGATGGTCAGGTGCTTTCATTCATATGAAATTTAAACTCTTGTATTCCAAAAAATGATAAAAATGTTTTATTTTACAAACTGAGTTGAGCTATTTCTGTTAACAAATTATTATACATTTATTCTGAAGATTAAAGGCTGCCTCGTGACTTACTCTGTTGGGTGATATGCACAGAGTAGAACCTCCTTTCAGCAAACATTCTGAACTGCTGGGCTGGCTCAGACCAGTCAGAAAGGGTGTGCACACACCATATACTTAGCAGCTGACGGCAGTCACCTGTGCTTCCAGCACTTGTGTCTGGACCTTCCATACTCTGCTCTTGCCAAACTTGGTGCTGCCTTTGATCATTATTTGGCTAGAATTGCTTTGAAGAAATGGTGTCCACTGATGCAAAAAATATCATATAAGCTGTCTAACAAAAATTCTGTTACTGGCTGCCTTCATATGAGCAATTGTTTCATGGTTTGTGTCTAGCCAGTCACATGATTCCTGTTTAGCTTTGCAAGCTATTTTTTCATTTAAGGCTGTATTCCATTTACATGATGTAGGGTATGACAGTGCATTGCTTTTAATGTGGATGGCACAGTCTTTGAAGTGTTTTAAAATAGTAAGTGAATATTGTCAAATATATTGGCTTTGTAGTTAATGGACAGATTCTTATTTGAGTTGGAGTTTATGTGAAGCATCTTTAGGTGTAAAGAAATACAGTGTGGACTTATTTCAAAGCTAGAAGTAACGTACCAGCTAAAAGCAGGGTTTTTTTGTTGTTGTTGTTTTTGTTTTTAGCATGTTACCTGCATAGTTGAATTGCTTATTGGGGGAAGGGCAGGTTGTTGTCTGCTGTTGTCAAAGATTACATTATGGAAGATAAGCTCACTAGGGAATTTCTAACACGCAGGCCCTCAGATGGAGCATCCTCATTCAAACCCATCTATGGGCCTCTTCAAAGCATGTGCCAAGTAGCTTTTAAAGGCAAGTAAACCATTCTTGCTGAGTGATTGTTACCTGGATTTCTAGAACAAAGTAGAACCTTGTTAGGGGTATTGTTCTTTTAGCTGAGACGGTCACTCCAGGATCAGGGCTTTTTCAGTAGTAGCCTGGGTCTGGTGTTGTGGGCAGCTGACTTAATAGTGTTATCAGATAGTGGTTTAACAGCCTTACATACATCACACTGACATTCTTTGTGCCTCCTGTTGTTTTCATATCCGTATTTTTCTCCTGTTATTTTAACATGTTTCATTTTTTAAAAAATTTTGCAGGGGTGGGAGTGAAGTTTGTTTATAGAAGTCTAAGTTCCAAATTCAAGATCCATGCTGTGTCTTCCTTTTTGATCAGCATTAATTTACTTGTTTCAGAGTATTTGGTGAATGCTGCTGTGATGATGTTATGTACCTCTCTTCATAGTTCTTCAGGCACTCTGTCTACCAGCTCTAATCCCTTGAATCTATTTTGTCACCTCCACTGTATTATCATAAGGGATTAGATTTAGGTCATACCTGAATGGCCTAGTGATTTCCCCTATTTTCTTCAATTTAAGCCTGAATTTTCTTATCAGGAGCTCATGATCCGATTTCATTTCAGTCCCAAAGAAGGGCAGTGCCAAAGAATGTTCACACTACTGTACAATTGCGTTCATTTCACATGCTAGCAAAGTAATGCTCAAAATCCTTCAAGCTAGGTTTCAGCCATACATGAACTGAGAACTTCCAGATGTACAAGCTGGGTTTAGAAGAGGCAGAGGAACCAGAGATCAAATTGCCAACATGTGTTGATCATAGAGAAAGCGAGGGCTTGCCTGGTAGCTCAGCTGGTAAAGAATCCACCTGCAATGCAGGAGACTTGGGTCTGATCCCTGGGTTGGGAAGATCCCCTGGAGGAGGGCATGGCGACCCACTCCAGTATTGCCTGGAGAATCCCCATGGACAGAGGAGCCTGAGAGTCGGACATGACTGAGAGACCAAGCACAGAACAGAAAAAGCAAGGGAATTCCAGGGAAACATCTACTTCTGCTTCACTGATTACACTAAAGGCTTTGATTGTGTGGATCACAACAAACTGGAAAATTCTTAAAAAGATGGGAATACCAGACCACCTTACTTATCATCTGAGAAACCTGTATGCAGGTCAAGAAGCAACAGTTAGAACCAGACATGGAACAACGGACTGTTTCAAAATTGGCAAAGGAGTACATCTAGGTTATATATTATCACTCTGCTTATGCAGAGTACATCATGTGAAATGCCAGGCTGGATGAATCACAAGCTGTAATCACAATTGCTGGAAGAAATGTCAATAACCTCAAATATGCCAATGATACCACTCTAATGGCAAAAATTGAAGAAGAACTAAAAAGCTTCTTGATGAAGGTGAAAGGGGAGAGTGAAAAAGCTGGCTTAAAAAACTCAGCCTTCAAAAAACTAAGATCATGGCATACAGTCCTATCACTTCATGGCAAATAGAACGGGAAAAAGTGAAAACAGTGACAGATTTTTTTGTCTTGGGCTCCTAAATCATGGTGACTGCAGCCGTGAAATTAAAAGATGCTTACTCCTTGGAAGGAAAGCTGTGACAAACCAGAACAGCATAATAAAAAGCAGAGACGTCACTTTGCCAACAAAGATCTGTATAGTTAAACCTATGGTTTTTGCAGTAATCATATGTGGATGTGAGAGTTGAACCATAAAGAGGGTTGAGCACCAAAGAATGGATGCTTTTGAAATTGTGGTGCTGGAGAAGACTCTTGAGAGTCCCTTGGAGAGCAAGGAGACCCAACCAGTGCATCTTAAAGGAAATCAGTCCTGAATATTCATTGGAAGGACTGATGCTGAAACTCCAATACTTTGGCCACCTGATACAAAGGGCTGACTCTTTGGAAAATACCCTGATACTGGGAAAGATTGAAGGCAAAAGGAGAAAGGGGGCAACAGAGGATGAGATGGTAATATAGCATCACCATTTCAGTGGACAATAAATTTGAACACACTTTGGGAAAGATTGAAGGACAGGGAGGCCTGCTGTGCTGCAGTCCATGGGGTCGCAAAGAGTCGGACGCGACTTAGTGACTGGACAGCAACAAAACTGTGATGATACTACTGTAAGATTCTCAGCCGGCTTTGGCCAAATAGTGTATTAACAATAGAGGTGTTCAAAAGCAGCAGTGGGGTGGATCTGTTTAGAATTTGTTAGGCTGTCTAAACCTGGTTCACGCTAAGTTTTTCTCTTAAATGCTCGGCCGAGAGAAAAACCCTTCAGAGACCGTTTGGTGTGTTCTCTTTCTTCTGGTCCTTGAGACCCCTCATCCAGCTTAGCGAGAGGTTTCTGTCCTGGTCTTGATCGAAACCAGAGAAAGTGGGAAACATTGGCAATCTGGAACATTGCACAAAGGCATGAAATAAATACTTGGGCTAGCATTTTAATCCATCTGTGGAGGCTGTTTATCAGTTATGCACTAATTTGTTAATTCAGCAAATATTTCGTTTTTCTACTCTGCGCTTAGATACTGCTTCTAGATACTGGGTGAACAAGACAGGCAGAGTTCCTATTTTTATTGAGCTTATACTCTGCTGTTGGGAGATAAATAGCAAACGTGTAAACAAATTATTTCGAATAATAATGAGTGCTACACAGAAAATGAGACGGAGCATAGGATGGAGAGTAGCTGACTAGGGCATGCACGAGGGGCTGTCCCCTCACTTAGTGATGTAATGCCCCCGAGGAGAATCCCAGCTAAACAGTAAGGAGATAGCCATGCGGCTAACTTGGGAGGAGAGTGTTGCAGGTACAGAAAAAAGTGCAGAAGTGCTAACATGTCCAAGGGACAGAAAGAAAGCCAGAGTGACTGAAGTATAGTGAACAGAGAGAGAAAATGGGTGTGGAGAGGCAGATAAAAGCTATAATTCACAGGGCTGGGAAAATAAATTTGAATTAGAGTTGTTTTTTTTTTTTTTTTAACTGTCATAGAAAGCCACCGAAGGGCTTTTAATCAGAGACATGAAGTCATCTTATACATGCTTTTAACATAAGGTAGCTCTGGCTCTTGCCTGGACTAATTCTAAGATCTTGCAGTGGAGTAGGGGAGAGGTAATAGTGGATTGGGATTGGCATTGTAGCTGTGGGATCGAGCAGTGGTTGATTTGGGGTTATGTGTTGAGACAGAATGCTCCAGAGTAGGGCAAAGAGAGGAATCAAGGATGAGCTAGGATTTGGGGCCTGAGTAGTTGGGCGGATGGTGGTGCAATTTACTGAGGAAGCCGTGGGGGTGGAATGCATTCTGGCCGTGGTAAATTTGCAGAACGTGGAAGTCATCCAGGTGACAGTGGCGATGAGAAATCTGGACCTTACAAGACCGAAAGGTCAGGAGGGAATCAGAGCTGGAGATAGAAATCTGGGAGCCATTGGCATAAGGATCATATTTTAAGTCACAGGACTGGTATGACCACTCTCCTAGACTAAGGAGAACATACGTGGAGGAGAAGAGAAAGTGGCCAAGGACAGAGCATTGGGCAGAACTTGGAGTGTTTCAGGAAGGAGGAGGTCAACCGAGGAAATGCTGCTGAGACTGAGGAAAAAGCTAGTGGACTGGTTATTATTACTCATTATTTAGGCATTTTAGTCGTTTGTCTGGACTGTTGTCTAAGAAATCTCAGAGACTAACGGAGGATTTACAAATAGCATAGAATTCTTATTTTCCTATCTCTTAAGTGGAACTCGAACTTCTGTAGGTATTTAGGTGTTACTGTAAGTATTTAAGGTGAACTGGTTACTGTATGTAAAGGTTCATGTTCTGTCTGCAAGAAGGGTATTCATTAAGATTTCTGAGATTTTCTTCAAAAGCTTTAAGCAGTTTTCAATCCCATAATAGGGCTGTTAGGGGAAGATTTTGGTATATTCTATTTCATAGTTGAAATTTGCCCTGTTATATGCAGTTTACCAGGGATGTTGTTAATAGAGCCTAGATTTGTCTTCAAAGACAGTTTAGTCTGAACCAGTTTCTAGGACCCATCTTTATAGATAATCCTTCCTTCATTTAATGGCTTTCTATATTTAAAAGGTAGCACCTTTTAGCTAAGAATATTCAGGTTATAAGTGACTCAGCTGCTGTTTACAAGTTTAATGTCAATTTTAAAGTCAGTTTTAAAATAGGTTGTTAAAATTGAAAGACTTACTCCACTTCCATCATCAGTGATGTCAATTCATTTCTCCTCTACTTTGGTGTGTGACGATGTCAGTCAGTTCTGTTGACTCCTCCTTTTCTTATCCCCAGAGGTGACCAGTCCCGGAAGAGAGCTGGGGATGAGTTGACTTATAGTAAGTAATGATGCTCCTTACCATTTTTGATGGTTTTGTGATATAAAGCAGCCACTGGCCATAATGATGTCCACAGAGTTCCTGATGGTGGTCTCCAAGGGCACTGTATATGGGCAGGGTCAGACTGTTCTGTAAGCCGTGGCAGCTCTGAAGCCCAGTTGCTGGTGGTAGTGCTCAGGCAGTTGTCAAGAGGCTGCCAGTTCTTTTGTCTCCACTAGAATGAGATAAGTGTCCAGACTCAGTGCCAGGTGATATGGTCCCCTTTCTCGTCATTCACAGCCACGGGGTTTTGAGGTTTTTTTTTTTCCTGATCTACTTTTGGGAGAAGGATGAGAAATATGTGTCACATAAGCAGATTTCTACCATTATCAGATAGATGTTGGCTGCTGTTGATACTTCTTCCCCTTCCAATTTTTTTTTTTTTTTTTGCAGACAGCTCATCAGCCTGTGCAAGTTCCAGAGGGTACAGATAGTGAATGTATTGAATGTACTTTACTTCCTGAAAAGAGGACACTGGAGCTGCAGAGACTGTGTTCAGAGCACAGCGGGGGTCCCGCAGACACTCAGGAGCCGTGTCACCAAGCTGTTCTTGGAAGAGGATGCTGGACTTCTTGCTTTGGTTTGTAATTTAAAAAAAAAAACAAAACAAAACTAACAAAAACAAAACAGTTGCTGCTAGACTTGGGGATGGTTTTGAAATGGGACAATCTTTTAACGAGTTTATCTACAGATTCCGTGAGGAACACACATCATGAAGAGTGACCATTGCTAAGTGAGATCCGGCAGCCAAAATCAGCAGCTTCCTCCAAAAAATATAAGAGCAGAAGGATTTTTTTAAAGCACTTGTTTTGTTCATTTGTGGACTTAGCACTTTGGCAGATTGGATTCACACATCAAGATGTCTTTTGCTTTAAAATCAAGCAGATCATTACAAAATACAGTATTTTTCACCCGTAACCAAAACGACCCCCTTTAAAAACAAAAAAAGAGTTGGTCTTTGTTTAGCATTAGAAAGTCTCGTTACAGGAAAATGCTAACTCTGCTTTCAATATAACTTCTCCCCTCCCCCCACCCCCATCAGTTCATAACTCTTTTCTACTCTGTGCCTTGAGCTTTGTGCACTTTGCAGCTCTGTGACCATGTTGTCAAACTCACAAATGCTTCCCGAAAAAGCTGATAGCATTACAGTCTGACCGCCAAGATGTCGGGTATGACCTCATAGCAGGAGGCTGAAATCAGTGGGGAAAGAGGGACATGCTGCACACGGGTCAGATTTCCCCCTGCCTCGCAGTGGTGTTTTCTTGTTAAATGTTGGGGACCAACTCTTTAGAACATTTCCATTCCTCTGTCATTTAACAGGCTCTCCCCAGCTGCTGTAGTGTTGGAATTATGCTAGTTTAGGGTTGGGCAGTACTTTAGCACTAAAGCTACCTTTTTAATACTGTTGAGAATTGCCCAGTGGTCAAAGCTGGTTTCTGTGATGCTCTAGGAAGCAGATACGGTTATTAAATCCAAACATAATCAATAGTGTGGTTTTCCTGATCAGTCTCATTTTAAATGGGTGAGATAAGTACTTAAAAAAGTCTGCAGTCTATATCTTTTAAAAGATATTCAAGTGTCATAGAGAAGAAGTAGCACTGCTGTTTTAAGGCTCCCTTCTGGCTCTGGCCAAGCTAGATTTTCTGTTTCCATACACTCACAGTGCTCTTTAGTTCCTTAGTGCTCTTTAGTCCTATAAAAGACTCTGAAGCTTACCCTATTGATTTTGAAAGGCAAAGGAAAATAGATGCAACAAGGGAAAAATGATTTTCTTCTCAGTTTTGCTTAAATCTAAATCGAGCATATGCTTGACTCTTTTTGGCTTTGTTGGCTGTGTCAGACTAATTTGTCTCTTCAGAGGACTAGAGGCAAAAAAAGAAGACATACCAGGGATACTGACTGTCACACTTGCGATTTCCAGGTTGTTCATAGAATTGCCTCTGCCGGTTCACTTGGTGCTTTTGCAGAGAGCAGGCTCGGGGTGAGTTCGAAGTGGAGTGTTAGGAGCAAGTCAAGTCATTGCATAGAAATCCTCTTATTTGTAAAATTAGTATTCAGAGAAGCAAAAGTTAAAGGTTGTCAGATTTATTTTTTTAAGTACTTATCAACCAGAGTTGGTAGATTTTGAGGAGGACTTTCACATGTGCTCCTTTAATGCCGTGAGCATCTTGGATTGTATTGATAAACACTGAATTACTGTTAAGACTATTAACAGGCCCTCATTGTGCCCTGTACGATTTGATTTGCCACATCATAACATTCTAATGTCAAGGAAGAATTCTCTTTTATCATGAAGTTCAAATTTTATTTTACTCAGTGGAATGCTTGCTGCAGGCTTATAACACCTGCAACCAAATTCTCTCAAGTAGTTTTAATAATAATATTTCTGAAAAGGAATGAAGTTGGAATGTTTCATTAAATGTGGATGAACTCTTCATTATCCTAGTAATGTACCCAAATGCTTTTTCTGGGAAGGAAGTATTCTTCGGCCAACAATGGAACCTTCCCTATAAAAGCATCACATTAGGATATGAATTGGCATTAAAATCTTTGGATGCTTTTTGCATTGTTTAGTTAATGGGGGAATATTTTGTATTGTCTTCTTTTTATTATTATGTGTGTGTTAACAAAGTGGGCAGAGTAAAGTTTGCAGAATTTAGTCTCTCTGTAAATTTTTGCACAGTGGCTGCAGCTCGCTATGGGTGAGGGCTTAGTGGTGCAAAGCTTTGATTGGAAGGCACTGGAGGAACACCTCCCAGTACATTCAGCCTGGTTCTTACTCATCTTAGCCTTGTGAGGTATACTGCAGTATGAAGAATTTATTTCTTTAACTCAATAGTGACCTTGTTTATTTAATTGGGATTCTTAACAAAATTCTTAGTCTGCAGTGAAGAAGTAAGAAATGCCTCCATTTTGTGTTGACTAACACTGTCTGCCTAAAAGTATTTCCTTCACGTGTTCACTTGTGTTCTTGCCAGTACAGTATGTAGTTTACACACCATAGTTAAACACTGGCTTTTTATGGGGCCCAAATCATCAAAGGCAGAAAATTGTAAAGCAGGTTGATCGTCTCATGAGTCAACACAAGTAGTTGGTTTGCCAAATGGACTAGTGTATACATACATGCAGCCTGAAACTGGACCCTCCAGAGAAAGCCATTTCACTCACTTTGGAATGGTGACACTTAACATCAATAGATGATCGTTGTTTGGAGAGATGGTACTTATTTTAAAGCTGGCATTAGGCTTCAGTATGTGTTGTCTCATATCCTTCTCTAGTCACAGCTGCACCCTAACCTGACTGCTGTGCTTTCTGTGGGGCAGAGAGCAAAACCTGGTGTTGTGACTCTTCACATACTACGTCTTAGATAAGAGTTAGTGAAAAGAGACGAGACTAATACCTGGGCACATGAGTTGTGCGTTATTAAATTTTGTGGAGAAGTGACTTTTTTCCCTGTCCCTTTTATGAGTTGGAGGCGGTTCCCCTCCCCGCCTTCGGGGTGCGGGATGAAAGTCACCGTGTGAGTAAGTGAGCTTGCAGAAGAGTGGGCTGTGGCAGTAACGCTGCACGCACATGTATCCCAGTGCCACAGCCCGTGACACTGTCACGCCTCTTGCTGCACGCCATGCTTTCTGTCAGGTTGCAAATTTGCACACACAAAGAATTCCTCAGGAAGAGTTTGCACACGCATCACCTCGCTATAATATTCTGTACCGGCCAGACGAGGGGTTTGAAAGTTTTTCAGCACAAAAGGAGAACTTCAGAGTGGTGGTCTGTGCACACGTACAAACAAAGGTAATGGTGATCTCGCAAACACAGTTGGTTTCCGGAGCTAAGTGAGCAGGAGCGCTTGTGTCGTAGTATTGAAGAAGCTGTTTACTCTCCCAGGGTCACCCTTCAGATCTCGTCTTCTCACTGAGACTGGCTCTGTTTTCTTCTCTGTGTTTTTTATTGCAGTTTATTATTTCCATGATTATTACACAAGGCATTACCCTTGAGCTAAAATTCAATTTTCCAATAAGCAGCTAGAATTAGATAACATTGTTCTATGAATATACACTAATCTGGGTTATTAAAAAACTTCACAATTAAAAAACAAAATAGAACCCTTGCATTAGTTATCCAGTCATTGTTTGGATGTTTGGGTTTTTTTTTTTTTTTTTTTAATGGTATCTCATTGAGCTTCAGAGTATTACTTTGACTTTAATTCACTTTAGACCACTTAACGGGACTTTAAAATTTAAGATCAGAGTATGAATCCCTTGACATACACCCAGAAGAGATTTATAAGGACCTTTTTAGTTGTGATTACTCTTTTCAATAAGATTGCACAAGGTGAAATTTATGTTTATCAGAAGTTAAAACAGAGGTCATAGTTATTCATAGAGAAATGGCTTTCCTGTTATTTTCCTTACCAAGTTGAAATTTGTCCCAGTTTTTGGCCACCAGGATCTATGAAAGGACCTATGTTCTTTTCAAGGGAAATGATTCCTCTTCTATTCCCACTGTTGATTAAATAAATCATTGACACTTTCCCATGTCCACTGGCCAAGACCTCATTTCGAACCTCTTTCCAGAGCCAAGTGGTACACGTACCTATACTATTTCTGCTTATGTTGGTGGAGTGGCTGTGGGAGCATTAAAGAAAATGCTAATCAGAGGTACATTCTTATAGGACCGTAGGGTATATTGTACCCCTGCTGACTGGAAATTATCTTCATTTCTAGTTGGATTGCATTGTTCAGAAATGCAGTGTGTTATTGGCTTATAATTCTGGGAAATTGATAGTGTGGCTCCGAGGTGAATTCTGTGGTTTGAAAAAAATAAATATTTTGTATTCTCAGATGTCATTTCAATGTTGTGACTATGTACTAAATGCAATAAGACTATGGCTGTTCTCTTCAAAGGGTATGTCTTGTTCAACAGTTGGCAATTTCATTGCCCTCATTGGCCCTGTTTGTCAATATTACAGCCATGCAATTCAGGAGTTGTTGTTCAGATGTGATGTTGTGGGGAGCTATGACTGGAGACAGGAATGCTTGCGAGTAAATGGGAGGCCAAATGCAGACAAAACGCTTCTGCCACCCACCAGCATAGCCAGAGCAAGGGTGAAGCGGTGAGTCTAGTTCCTGGTGGTCCTTTTCTGTCAGAAAGCGTGGTGGGGCTTAGAACAGGGTGTTCTGTACATTAGCTCTTTTATGAATCCAAGAAGAACAAAATGGTCGATGAAGCTCTTATTGACTGGGGATTCAGAGCCACTGACTTTGGCTCTGACCTTTAACTCTTGCTGGATTTTGAATCACTCCTTCTGTATTAGGGTGTATACCATCACTCTAAAACATTGTGGTTAATGAAATAAATCTTGTACAGATGTCCTTGGCCTTGTTATGTTAATACCTGGTTTACTGGAAGTTTGTTTTAATACAGAATATATGGTTTTGCTTATAGTACATTCATGATGCTTCCTTTAAATGATAATGACACTCCGTATTCTACCACATTCATTAGCCTGCAGCATGAGTGGCCATCCTGACCTCTACAACCAATGTGAGTGTGTGTGTGTGTGATGATGGTGATCAGTGATGACCAAATTGGATTTATCTCAGGAATGCAAATTGGTTAATGTTAGGAAATCAATTAATGTGACAGACCCATCTATCAACAGATTAACATGTGATCAGATTGTCTGTGAAAATCCAAAATATCTACAAGGCAGATTAGTAGCCTTGTGAGTTTATCAGGGTTGCTAGAACACAATCCATATGCAAATTACCATATGCATTACCTTTAAATGCAGCAACCACAAGCAGTAATGTCTGTAAATTTTTAAAATATTGTTAAGAAATAGAATTTATACTAGGAACAGAAAAGTCATAAAGTACCTAAAAATCTTAATAAAAGATACATAAGCCTTTTAATGAGAAATTGAGAATTTTTAAAAAGCACCTTTGTTGACATAAATAGACAGTGGTTGGTAAGATCATCTCAGTCTCAACTCTTTCTCCGAATCTGTTAGTAGATAAAAGAAATTCCAACAAAAAATCCCAGCTGATCCTAATATCTAAATGGAAAAACAAAGGACCATGGATATCCAAGATACTTGTAAAAGAAGGTGAGGTGTGAGGAGAGCTAGGATTACCAGAGTATGACCCTTACTGTGAAATACAGTGAGTGCTTAAAACACTGTGGAGTTGGCACAGAGATGATAAGTAGATGAATGGACAGGAATAAAGAGCTCAGAAACTGACCCACTCATGTTCCAGAACCAAATTTTGTTAAAAGATAGTCACTGCAGATCAGTGAGGAGGAGGAGGACGGATTATTTCTTAAATGAGGCTTCAGTAATTTTTCAAAAAGGAAAAAAAGTGAATTGGACTTCAACCTTGCACCAGACACAAAAGTCAGTCCCAAGTGGATTAAAGATTTACTGGATTAAAGTTAAAACTGTAAAACTTATAAGATGGTATAGAAGAATATTTTTTATGACTTTAGGGGGAAGGGGAAAAGGTACAAACCATTAGTTAAGAGAGAAATAATTTGGCTGCACTAATAGTAACTACTTTTGTTTACCAAACATGCCACAGAATGAAAAAGTAAGGCCAAACTGGAACAAGATACAGATAATCATGATATATACATAATTGTTAAAAAGCACCTGAATGTATATCAGTAAGAAAGCAACAACTCAGGAGAGAATTGGGCAAAAAGCACAAGTAGGCATTTTACAGAAGAAAGAAATGGCCCATAGGCATGAAAAAATGTCCAGCCTTATCAGTAATCAGGAAACACACCTGAAACCATAAATAGCAGTTTCTAGTCCCCATATTCAATTCAGTTCAGTCGCTCAGTCGTGTCTGACTCTTGGCGACCCCGTGAATCGCAGCACGCCAGGCCTCCCTGTCCATCACCAACTCCCGGAGTTCACTCACACTCATGTCCATCGAGTTGGTGATGCCATCCAGCTGTCTCATCCTCTGTCGTCCCCTTCTCCTCCTGCCCCCAATCCCTCCCAGCATCAGGGTCTTTTCCAGTGAGTCAACTCTTCTCATGAGGTGGCCAAAGTATTGGAGTTTCAGCTTTCTCATCAGTCCTTCCAATGAACACCCAGGAGTAGTCTCCTTTAGAATGGACTGGTTGGATTTCCTTGCAGTTCAAGGGACTTTCAAGAGTCTTCTCCAGCGCCACAGTTCAAAAGCATCAATTCCCATATTGGCAACAATTAAAAAGTCAGGAAGCAGGGGAGGGATAAATTAGAAGCTTGGGATTAGCAAATGCAAGCTACATATAAAATAGATAAACAACAAGGCACTACTGTGTAGCACATGGAACTTTATTCAGTGTCCTGGGGTTAACCGTAGTGGAAACGTATGTATGTATAACTGAGTCACTTTGCTGCACAGCAGAAATTAATGCAACATTGTAAGTCAACTGCAATTTTAAAAGGGGGGGATGGGTCAGAAAATACTAAAAATTGCAGAGGTCGTGACAACAGGAACTTCATCTGCTACTCTGCGTGTAAGTCAGTACTACCACTTTGGAAAATAGTATTAGCTAGTGAAGTTGAACGTCAGGTATATCTTCCAGTTTTAGAGAAAATCACGTCATATGTGAATACCCAGGACCCATGTACAGGAATGGTCACAACAGCAGTGTTTGTAGTAACCAAAAAGGAAAAGAGCCAGCGACCCATCTACAGGGAAATGAAGAGATGAAATGTGTGTGTGCATGGCATCTGTGTCGAGTCCTGAGTGCAGCGCACAGCTTTGTGTGTCAACCTGGGTAAGTCTCAGAAACCACATTGAGTTAAAAAGAAGCAAATCAGAAAAGTATAGTCAGCCTAATTAGCCTTATATAAAGTTCATAACCAGGAAAAACAGTATATTGTATAGGGATTCATAAGTAGTAAAACTGTAAAGAGATTTATTAACATTTAAGACCATGGGGCTTCCCTGATAGCTCCTGGTTCAATTCCTGGGTTGGGAAAATGTGCCAAAGAAAGGGATAGGCTACCCACTCCAGTATCTTGGGCTTCCCTGGTGGCTCAGCTGGTAAAGAATCCGCCTGCAATGTGGGAGACCTGGGTTTGATCCCTGGGTTGGAAAGATCCCCTGGAGAAGGGAAATGCTACCCACTCCAGTATTGGAGCCTGGAGAATTCCATGGATTGTATAGTCCATGGGGTCTCAAAGAGTCGGACACAACTGAATGACTTTCACTTTTCAAGACCATGGTCTCCTTGAAGGTGGGGTAAAGGGGAAGTGAGAACAGAGAGAAACACCGGCTTATAAGCAGTTGAGAATTAGGAACATTCTGATATTAGTAAACATGTCAGTTCTTGAATTAACATCTAAATTCAGTGCAAAGCCAATCCAAACACCAAAAAGTATTGTAAGTATAAATAAAAAATTTGTGTGAAAGTATGAACAGATGAAAATAAAATCTTCATCAAAAGGGGGAAAAGAAGAGGAACTTGCTGTACCAAAAAATACTTTTTTTTACAATGGTAAATTTTTACACTGTTGTCAAAAGACAAGTTAATGGAAGATGGTTTAAAATAGACTCAAATGCTTTTAAGCGTGGTAAAGGTGGGTATTTTAAGTGGTTCTGATCATGACATATTATTCAGTGGAAGGTGCTGATACAGCTGGCAAAAATTCAGTCATACGGTACACCAAAAACAAATTCCAGATGGACTAAAAGTGAACAAGGTTAAAGTTATAAAAACTAGAAGACAATACCATTTATATTTTCTTGAGGTGGGAGACGTTTGTTCTATGAATGTAAGCAATGGTCTGAAAACAGAGCCCTGTGTAAATCAATCACCCGCCTCACTATGTAGAGCTCTGACCCAGCATTTGTACATACATACATATTTTTAAATTGTCTGTGTACTATACTAATACACGTAAGACAAAAAATAGATGAGAAAAAAAGATGAGGTAAAAATGTTTTAAAATACTTTTTGTGTGTATTGTGGTTAAAAAAAAAACCCTTTACTCTTTCTGAAAAGTTTAGTAAGAGCCATATTATTAAAAATGCTTCATTATTTTTGAAACTTCTAGTTTTAACACTTCACAATAAAAGCAATGTGTGATTCTAAGGTAAGTTTATTTTAATGCTAAGTTCTTATGGCTATTGTAGCTGGAAAAAAAAAAAAAAAAAACCCCACTTCATTAAGACGCGGGTCCAGATGACTTGGCTTTCTGAGAAACAATACTGTCTTCAGTTCCATCTCCTAGTCTTAAAGTGTTTGTTGAAATCTTTGTAATAAAATTCCATCTGTCTCACTGTTCCTAACTTGTTCTTGCTCAATAATTGAGTGTGGTATTTTTATTATTAACAAATGGGTTCAAGACCTACTGAAACTCACTTTTGAATTTTAGTTCCCAAGTTTGAGTGTGCTCTTACAAGAGGTTTTATAGGTGACCGATTTTGGACAACACATTTTTGTAAAGCTGGAATCATGTCTATCCATTTTTGAGATGCTCTTAACATGAATTTCTTCAGAAAATAGCAACTTTCTTTCTCATTATTAGTATAGCATCTTTACTTTGAAGAGTTGGATAAAGTCTGTCTTTTTTGTTTTTAAAGTACCTTCATGATTGCATTATTGACAGGCACTTGTCACCACAAAAAAGGTGGCAAATTGCAAACGTGTTTTTATCACTAAAAAATAAAGAACATATTTAATACCGACAATACTTTATCAAATGTTACTGTGAGATAACCAACAAACCTCTTCTGGGATTTAAATTTCTCCATCTCAGAAAATGGGGCTACTCAGGTGGCTCAGTGGTAAAGCATCAGCCTGCCAATCCAGGAGCCGCAGGATGGCTTAGATTCCTGGGTCCGGAAGATCCTCTGGAGAAGGAAATGGCAGCCCACTCCAGTATTCTTGCTGCAATAGCGATAATCCCATGGACAGAGGAGCCTGGCAGGCTACAGTCCATGGGGTCGCAAAGAGTCAGACACAACTAAAGAGTCAGACACAACTGGGCATGCACGCGCACACACACACATCTCGTAAAACATTGTAAAAATGCTCTCATGTAAGATCACGTCTAAGTCCGGTTGCCTTGTGGGGGCGCTCAGACCACAGTTTTCAAGAAGAGAACGATGGTGGTGTCCCCACACTGTGGAATCCCACTGCTCCTTTCAGAATACATCCCTTTTAACCAGTACTGGGGGAGTGAGGCCTCGCAGGTGCTGCAGTGGCTAAGAACTCACCTGCCAATGCAGGAAATGCAGGCTTTGCAGATTCAGTCCCTGGATCAGGAAGATCCCCCGGACAAGGAAATGCCAGCCCACTCCAGTGTTTTTGACTGAAAAGTTTCATGGACAGAGGAGCCTGGCAGGCTATAGTCACAAAGTCGGACACTACTGAGCTGAGCATGCATGCACGTGTGCATGGGGAAATAGAAAACCATTAGAAAACCACAGTAATAATTGCTGTAGACAAGATCTACTGATGAATGCTAAATTGGTATGTGGAAGTTGTTGAAGGAGAAATAGGATAGTTGGATAAACTCAAAAGTTGTCTCTCCAAATATTAGTGTGGTTTATGTATAGAAATTCTTTGATATTTCTGCCTTCAGGAAGTGGAGCTTAATTACGCTCCCCCTGGATATGGGCTGTACTCAGTGACTGGCTTCTGAGTATGGAAAAGGTTTCATCACAGAGAAACCTACGGTAGCCCCTTAACCAAGTGGTCACGGTTCACAGTCCAACCATGAGTCACGTGGTATCCTACCCCTGAGGAGGACACTTCACCTCTGTGGTGTCAGACAAGAGGGAGACTTTCTCCAGGACACCCGACTGCCCCTCTTAAAGGTCAGGGAAAACCAAAAACCTGTGACATGTGAAGGTAAGTACAGAGTCATAGTGGCAAAATGGCATTTGGCATCCTGGGATTGAAAAAAGATACAAGTGGAGTAACTGGAGAAATCTGGATAAAATCCCAGGCATAGCGCTGCTCTTGGTGACTTCTTTGTTTCGAGAAATGTCACGGTTGTCAAATCAAATTGTGTGCTTAGTTTGTGTCCAACCCTTTGTGACCCTGTGGACTAGTCCACCAGGCTCCTCTTGCTTGGGATTTTCAGACAAGAATCCTGGAATGGGTTGCCATTTCCTCTTCCAGGGATCAAACCCATGTCTCCTATATTTCCTGCATTCCTTTACCTGCTGAGCCATTGGGGAAGCTCGTACCATGGTTACCTGGAGTTTAAACCCTAGGGGGAACTGGGGGAAGGATTTATAGAAACACTGTCCTGTCTTTGCAACTCTTGGTATGTAAATCTAAAACTGTTTCCCCAAGAAAGCTGCTTTTTTAAATCCCATGGGTTTCTCAGAATTATAAGGGGATATGATTCCTCTGTAGAGAACCACAGTGATTCCAGTGAACACATAGCTATTTGGGGCTGGTGGCTCCTCAAAAGTCTGTTTTGAGATGGATAAAAATGTCCATCCTCAAATTGGAGGGTCTGAGCTTAACAAACTCTCATGTGAATCACATGTTTCATTCATAGCTCCTCTTGCTGTAGTTGATTGTACATGTTGGCTTCCAATCAGGGTTAGAGAATTGGATTGACATTTGGAGAAAATGTCATTGCAACCCATCAGAGGAAGCTTTGGTGGAGGAGCAGTTAAAGTCCTTGGCATGCAGTCAACCAGTGGGGTTGTTCCTGGGCACTAAAGGAGCCCTCTCTTCTGGGTTCTGCACTCTCTGCTCTCAGGCTTTCCTAAGGATAACCTGGTTAGTCAGACCCTCCCAAGTTACACAGACCTGGAGTTCTCCAGTCTACTGAAAGTCATGCTAAATCAAGCTATTCCAAGGCGGCAGTGTGAAGGGGGGAACCGTGTCAGAGCTACAAGGACAGCAAGAAAATTAAAGGTACCAGACCCATCTCCTAGTACAGGAAAGGTCAAAGAGAAGAAGCAGGCATGGATGGGCTTTCTGACTATGGGGTGTCATCTTAGCAGCGGTGTAAGGGGGTCTTGGGAGGAGAAGTGGGAAATTTCAGGTGCAAGGCAGAGCTCGGGGGTGGGTTGATGTGAAAGCACTTGTAAGAGCCAAGACTTGCCAGTCTCAACAGGCCATCTGAGGCCAGGGCCCAGGGTGAGCCCTCACAGGCAGCAGACATGGGGACCTGCAGACCCAGAGGCTAGCGGGCAAGTACAGATGTGGACCAGGCCTTCTGAGAGGCCATGTGGGGCCATACAGATAACATAAGCTCTTCACTCAGATGCATTTGGGGTCAGTAACTCCTGGTCCTACGTGTCATGTGTCCCCATTCAGGTCACTTCAGCTCTCTGAGCCTCGGTTTGCTCTGCTATAAAACCCATCTCCTGCACATGATTTAGAGAATTTGCTCTTCCCTATTCAACAACAGTTTGGACAGGGCTGGTGAAACTGTCCTGCCTTCCTCAGCCTTTGTTTGGTTGGGCGTGTTACCTGAGCCAATCTGCTTTCTCCCCTGGAAATGGAGTTTTGAGCAGAGCCGTTTGAAGCCTGAAAGAGGCCCCAGGGACTGGGCTGGGATCTGCCTGCTGAAATCCTGATGCCACCAGGCTCTCGTTCCCACAAAGGCTAGCTCTGCCGTCCACTTGGTGACCACACTTCCTTCACCGTAAGGGGTGAAGGTCAGTGCTTGCTGTTTGCAGCCCAAGTGTCCTAAGGCCCCCAGGAGATCTGGGTGATCTGTGCGATCCCTTTTCAATAAACGGGGTCTTTGTTATCCACTTTGGAGCTTTTCTGAAACAAAGTGGTGAACAAATAATATGAAATGGAGCAGGACCCTGTGGTCCTTGTCCTGCCCCCTACCATGTCGTCAGTCTGCCTTTTGTGGAAAATGTTAGTCAAGGAATAATCAGAGAAGTGAGAAATGCAGAACCGAAAACAGTCAAAGGAGACCAAAAATAATGATGTAGTCATTAAGCACAGTCAAGGACCTTTAGTTCCTTCTCAAGTTAGTTCAGTCGCTCAGTCATGTCTGACTCTTTGCAACCCTGTGGACTGCAGCATGCCAGGCCTCCCTGTCCATCACCAACTTCTGGAGTTCACTCAAACTCATGTCCATTGAGTCAGTGATGCCATCCAACCATCTCATCCTCTGTCATCCCCTTCTCCTCCCACCTTCCATCTTTCCCAGCATCAGGGTCTTTTCCAACGAGTCAGTTCTTCGCATCAGGTAGCCAAAGTATTGGAATTGCAGCTTCAGCATCAGTCCTTCCAATAAATATTCAGGACTGATTTCCTTTAGGATGGACTGGTTGGATCTGGACTATAGAAAATATTCTGAACCATATCCTGTGAGCTGTCTTATAGATACTGAAACCCCAGGTGGGAGAAGTTAACTACACGGTGACCAGACTGTACCCACGGCCTAAGCTGCTACAATTCCAAAAACAAGCCTCAAAGAAATGGGAATGAATGGACGCTGGAACTGAAGGTTAACTGTACCTAAGACAACCGGGATAGTGCTGGTCAGACCACTGATGACCAATCTGAAGATGACTGTCAGAGTAGACTGAGCTGTTTCTTCATGTAGCCCCTTCTGTCTGTAAAAGCTCTTGTCCTACTGGTGCCAGTGCGGTGGTAGAGTGGGGTGGGCGTGGGGGTGTGGAGTGGGGTGGGGGAGGCGGCCTTTGAACAGATGTCCACCATCCCACCACCACCCCTTCCGTTGCAGGCACCTAAAATAAAGCGAACTTCCCTTTCCACCAACCTGCCCTGTTTATTGGCTTTTGAACGGCACTCACCGAACCCCCCACACGCTTTCAGTACCAAATACATTTAAAAGATGGAGTCTACGATTTCTTCGTCCTCTGCATTTTCTCTCTGGGTAGAAATGGGGGGTGCTCAGTTGATCCCAAAGCCAAGGTCCCCAGCATGGAGTAACCAGGCACGCCGTTCCTAAGAGCCCACATCCTTGGTCACCCCCCTGCAGAGAAACCCAGTTGCACGCTCACCCCAGCCCTGTCCGGGCACTGCATGTCTTGTAGCCCTGGTCAGCACTGTTTGATAAACCACCAAACACTTCCAGCCGCAGCTCTCCTGCGGCTGACCATTTGTAAATTGCTTTTGCCCTACTGCCTGATAGCGTGAAAAACACATTTTCAATCTCCAGGTAGCAGTAGGTGTATTTCTATCACAGCATTTCTGAGCTCCCAGGGACAACCTGACATGCTGTGCTGGGGTGGCATCTGGGCCTGGAGAGGACAGGTGATGTTCTGGGCCGGTGGGAGCCAGATTGGTGGGGGCGGGAGGAGACAGGCGACGGGCACGTGTCCCCACACACAGCGGCTCTAAGGCCCTCTCATTCTGTGCCTGGAGGGATCTGGAGGGGGCCCCCAAAGGCCCCCCAACCTCACCGTGTCCTGAGCAGGACGGACGGTGAATTGAAGACCTCAGTGTCTGTTTTCGAAATGAGGCCATTTAAGAATAAGCCTTCCTTAGTGAGCCTTGCTTTGAGCCAAGCACTGTGTCAGGCACTTGCACACTTTGTGCCACGTGTCCTCACCCTGCTACTGTACCCCTGCCGTCAGCCTGAGGCCCAGACATCATCCGGACCAGGGCTGTCTGGCTCCAGAGCTGCTTCTGTTAGGCAGCGGCCCAGGGGAACCAGCTGGTGATAAACCCAGGTTCCCTCGTCTTTAGCCCAGGGCCATCCCCTCCTGACACTGCACACCCCCACAGCTGGACTCAGCTGGCACCTGGCATGGCAGTACTGTGGCGTCCGCTCCCTGGGCAGGTGACATTGGGGGGCTGCTTGGGGCCACATCATCTGTCCCTTTTCCCACAGAGCTGCAAGAACTGGTGCTGTGTCAGCTGCCACTGAGTTTTCCTGCTGATGCTCAGAACATCCTGCTGATGTTAGGAAGGAGCCTGGTTCCAGGGAGGCAGACAGTTCAACTCAGCCCCTTAGAGATGTGACTGTCGTTTCCCCATCTACAGGTACACTGGGCTTGTATTAGAAGTGGGGCTAGTAATCCTATTGGGAAAATGGATAGCAGCTACAATTGTAGTCAATTTAAATGACTTTTTTCCTTTAAGGGAAAGCAGTTACCATGTAGTAAATGCTGGAAACATCATCAGTTACTATCAAGCTGTCTAGCCAGAGCCCATTACTCTAGTTGTCATATAGCTTTCTCTTCTTTGGGCTAAAATTAGATTCCTATTTTCTTTTAACTCAATAAACAGCCACAGAGCAGCCTCTACAGATTAGATTAGACAACCTCCATGGTAGTCTGAGACGTCTCCATCTTATTAGCTTTGTGCCTCGGCGTCCAAGGCTGCGGGTGAGGGAAGGAAGGCCTTGGGCAGAATCAGTAGCTTTCAATTATTGAACTTGAGCATTGTCAGGCCGTGGGTGAAAAATGTTATATACACTGGCATTTAATCCCCAAGACTCTTCAGGAGGGAGCTATGAGCATTTTCAGCCCCATTTTACAGATGGGGTAAGTGGTGTTCAGAGATAACCAGTAACTTATTTAAAGTCCCTCAGCTACTAGGGCTTCCCTGGTGGCCCAGACAGTAAAGAATCCACCTGCAGTGCAGGAGACCAGGGTTCGATCCTAGAGTTGGGAAGATCCCCTGGAGGAGGGCATGGCAACCCACTCCAGTACTCTTGCCTGGAGAATCCCCATGGACAGAGGAGCCTGGCGGGCTACAGACCATGGGGTCACAAAGAGTTGACACGACTGAGGGACTAAGCACGACTAAGCACAACAGCTACTAGGGGATAGAGCTGTGGTCCGATCTGGGTCTGTCCCCAAGGGCTGTGATTTCAGTCCCAGGTCATGCTGTAGACCCCAGCTCGAGAATGAGGCTCTGAGCCACCTCAGCATTTTAGGACCCTCACTAGAAACCGATCATTTACCTCTGAAATGCTGTTCAGATTGGGTTATTTGGTAGCTGGAAAGCTATTAACTCTCCATGACCACTTTGGCAGTTTCATTCTGGCCTAACCGGTCCTGATGGGCAGTTAAAGATGTAATGAATAACACAGGGGGTGAGTTAACCATATGGTGGGCAGGCAGCCTCTTTCCAAGCAAGGAGTCTGGTGGGGCCAGGAGTAGGGGAGGAAGTGAACTGCGCTCTGCCCCTAGGAGGGAGAGTTGGGAGGCTTAGGGCGGGAGCAGAGTTGGGGTTCTCGTTTCCCCCTCCGTCTGCTCAGAAACACGGAGAGATGAGGGTGGGCGTTGGGGAAGCAGGAAGAACTGAGAGGCAAGTGCAATTGAGCTGCTGCACCATGTCTCACCACCCCACCCTGTCCCCCCACCCCAACTTACCCAGGGAGCAGGAACCCTGGTTAGTCCCAATTTTCAGATGAGCTGAGACCCAGAGAAGTGCCCAGGGTCACACAGCCATTGGGTGGCAGGGCCGAGGTGGTCAGACGCAGAGCAGACCCCCCCGAACCATTCCCTGCACTGTCCACTCTGCTGGTTGGTGGCTGCCACAGGAGTGGACCCTGGCCCAGTGGATTTGCTCCCTCCTGAAGACCCCACCCTGGGCTGAGACTCCACCTGCCAGGCTGAAATAGCCGCCAAAGCCCAAATCCCCTTAAGTCCAGAAGCTTCCATCTACCTGCCTCCCAACCAATCGAGGCCTGGCTACCACCCCTCTCCATGTCAGCAAAGATGGCATTTCTGTGAATTGTTCCCAGGCCTCTTCCTGACCTTACCTTGCTGGGGGCTCCTGGCCAACAGGCTGCCTGTCTTCTTCTCACTGGTGAAAAGAGGGGGATTCCTGAACTTTGGCCTGCAGAGCCAGTGGGGATCGTTACCCCTCTCCAACCTGCTGAGATTCTGATTCTCTAGGTCCCGAGCAGGGCCCAGAAACATGCACTTCATCCTCATGCCCCAGGTGACTTACATACACCTGGGGCCCACCCCGAGTGGGGACACAGGCTGGACCAAGTCTAAGATTCTCACGTCTGTGGAGTCTGTGCGTGCTAAGTTTCCTCAGTCGTGTCCAACTCTGTGACCCTATGGACTGTAGCTTTCCAGGCTCCTCTGTCCATGGGATTCTCAGGGCGAAAATGCTGGAGTGGGTTGCCATGCCCTCCTCCAGGGGATCTTCCTGACCCCGGGGATTGAACCCATGTCTCTTATGTCTCCTGCATTGGCAGGTGGAGTCTTGACCACTAGCACCACCTGGGAAGCCCTCTATGGAGGGTCTGAATTGAAGACTAATTCTTAAATCATCTTTCAATTTTTATCATCTGGGGCTGAAATTAGAATCCCCAATTCGGTGGATGTTTTTATGCAGTTCTGTCACCGTGCCCTGGGGCTGATGGGGCACCTCCTGCTGTAGGTTCACACCCAGAGCCCTTGGTGGCAGCTGGGAGGAGCCCAGCAACCGCTTCAGTGGGGGCCCAGCATGCGGGGCACATTTTCTGGAATTCACGACGGCTTTCTCCCTGAGCAAAGCTTTCAGCCTCCGCGGATGGAGGTCCTGAGAGAGACCTGGCTGAAGCTTCTCTCTCGAGCAAGCCCCCTGAGCCCTGCTGCAGCCCAGCCCCGGGGAGCCCATTGTCTGCTGGCCCAGTTAGGGTGGCGTGATTACCCCGGCAGCTGGGGCGGATTGAGAGGGAGCGTGAGGAAGCTTTGATTTGGAACCCCTCCTCCAGAGCCCTCTGCAGTCAAAGATTTTATTAATATTGATTAATGGGCATAAACAGGATTCTTGATTTCCTTAAATAAATGGATTTTGAATGGTTACTCTGGCAACCAGGCCTGACTCCATTCATTATCCAGGGGCAGGAGAGAGGGCCTGGCAGGATCTCTGTTCTTGCTCTCAGACTTTGCAGTCAGTGAGTTTGGGGTGGCAGAGCCTTCAGACCAGCCTGGATGAGGTAATACATAATCATGTAACCACTAAACGTGTTAAGATCAAGAAACACAGTGCGTTCTCTCTGCGATGCCTGAGACAGCCAGGAGACTGCTCCCTCCCCTGCCAGGGACAAAGGACGTGCCTCTTGGATGTGGCAGATCCAAAGCCATTAACCAGGGGATGTTTAAATTCTCATCCCTGGATGACACACACATGGCCTTGGTGAATAAATATTGGGGTGGCGAGAGGAGGGTTGTTGTTTAAGGGTCTCCATCGGCCTCTCGGGGTGAGGCCAGGCCCTGAGGGGGAAATAGGCAGGTCTGGTGTGGCTCTCTGGCCTCCAAGTTCTGGTCCAGTGGGCTTATCACCAGAGGCCTTGAATGCCAGCAGCAGTGGTTCTGATATGTGAAGGTAACATGGGGACTGACCCTGTAGCACTGACGCAGAACGCATCCTGCCAAGAGGATTTGAGGTCACCTGGGGCAGGGGGTTCACCTGGAGCAGGGGGTGTGCCTGGACAGAGCCTCCTCCTGCTGCCTTCCACCCCTGGGGGCCCCTGTAGTGAAGCCCTCTAGAGGTACTTAGAGACAGCATCTGAGGACAAGCCAGGCAGGACCCCTGGAGCACTGGGAAGGGGACCTCTGGCAAGTGGAGCCTGGATGGGCGCCAAGCCACAGTACCAGCTGCTAGAATTCTCTCTGCGGACACACTGCTGACCCAACATGGACCAGGAGACCAGACTGAAGTCAAGGGCCCATCAGGTAGAAACTGGTCTCCAGGGGCCAGTGGACTTTCACTCTCATTGCAGCTGCCAACATTTCTTGAGCACCTTGTTACACCAGCTCTCTGCCTATGTGATCTCAGCATATCTCCCCAGTAGCTCTGTGAGGCTCAGACAGGTTAGGCACTGGTCCTAGGTGGCACAGCCAGCAAGCCGGGTGCAAACCCAGGTGGTCTAACCTGAAACCTGTACCCATCAATTTAGTTGCTCATTAGCAATTCTTTGGTGAGTGTCTATTTTGTGCCATGTGCTATCCTTGAAACCTCGAAGCTCAGAGCTTCTGAGCTGGGTCTGGGACTCAGCATCAGTCCCATCCCGCACTCTCACCCCAGTCCCCGGGAAAGTTAGCAGTGTCTGCCTTAGGCCTGCATCACTCACGCACTGCACAGAGAGGCAAATGACCCCGCTGTGGTTTATGGAACACCGCTGAGGAATGGTCTTCAAAGGCCTCCTGTCAGGCTCAGATAGAGAAATTTCTGGGGAAGAGCTAACTGCCAACCCCAGCTGCCCTCTGACCCAGGGTGCCAGACAGGGACAAAAGCCAGCAGAGAGGGCTCTAGCCCCTGCAGAGGTCAGTGGATCTCTGTTTTGGTGGAGATTCCAAGTCTCCCCCCGGCAGTATTTGGACTCTTGCTAGTGTGGCTGTTAAGACTCTCATTGTCTTTGACTCTTATTTAACCTTCCCCAGAAATGGGCTCCTGCTCGCCTGTCTCAAGAGGAGACACAGAAAGACATGATCTGCAGGTTTCATGGGGAGACAGGTGACCTCCAGAGTGATTACTTAAGTTAATTCATGCCTCTCCCCTTCTCTACGCCTCCCTCCCTACCCCTTCCACCCCTCTCTTCCTTCCTTCCTCCCTCTTTTTCTCTTTTTATTTAGAAAACAATACAGGAAAGTACAGAGAATAAGTGTATCAAAGTTCTAGAGAAACACTGGCCAATAGAACTTTATGTGGAGGTGGGAAAGTTCTAGATCTACGCTGCCCAGTAGAGTAGCCACTAATCATGGGTGGCTACTGAGTCTTTGAAATGCGGTGAGCGCAAATGAAGAACTGAAGTTTTTAATTTTATTTAATTTTAATGAATCTAACGTCAAATGTCAGTAGCCCAGTGTGGCTAGCGGGTACTGTATTGAACAGCACAGCTCTAGAAGCAAAGAAACTGTGGATAACTGGAGGGTCCTGTGTTCCAGGAGATTCTGAACCACCCTGTTGGATACAAGTTGTGTGTACCCAGCATGGCTGCACAGGCTGAAGTCACATCAGTTCAGTGCCTTTAAATAAAAGATAGGAGGGCAAGGGAGTCAGTAGCCAGGGTTCAAATACAGACCCCGCTACTTCTTAGCTGTATAAACTTGGACTCATTCCTTGGACTCGCTGAGCAGATTTTTCTCATCTGTAAATTGAGGGCTCAGGGAGGGTAATACGAGCATCTGTTCCCAAGTGTTGTTTTGAAGATGGAAAGAGATAATTTGGTAAAGTACACTTGAACCCCGGAAGGAGCCCAGCCCATAGGAGGTATGCGCAGGCTTCTCCAGACACATCCTGGCCACAGTTCAGGTAAGGAGTGCTAAGAGGTACCGGTACTCCAGACATCTCGCAGGTATTCCTTCTCTTACTCGTCCCCACAGCCCTAAGGCATAGTTACTGTCCTTGCCTCCTCTTGCAAATGGGCATAAGGGAAAAATAGGCACAGAGAGGTTAAGTAACTTGCCCTAGGTCACACAGCGGGGAATTGGTAGAGCTGGGCTTCCAACTCAGGTGTGGTTGCCCCCTGAGACTGCTCCACTAACCATAATGCTGAGCATCCTGTGACCGAGGGGTTGCTTCAAAGTATAGTCTCAAAGGCATTTGGTTCTCAAAGTGTGGTTCCTGGACCAGCAGCATCAGCAGCATCTCAGAATTTTGTGTCTGAGATGCAACCTCTTGGCCTTTCCCTAGAACAACAGGATCAGAGACTCTGGGGGTGAGGCCAGCCTTCCAGGTGAAGCTGGGGTGCTAGAGCTTGAAAAAGGTAGTAGCTCAAGGAGCCTTCAACATCTTGGCTTTGAACTCCACCATAACTCACAGCTCTGGCTCCCTCCCCTGGCCCCACACAACTCCCTCTCCCAGCCCAGCAGTCTCCCTCTGGCCCTGGTGGCTCCCTGATCTATGTCCTTTCCAAACGTATTCATGGGCTTGAGAGCAGGCCAGGAAGTTAGTGGTCAGTGAGCGCTGGCGTCCTGCCTCTGTCCCCACCGCTGCTGGCCTTGCTCCTGGTTGGGTCTCATTGATCTGCAGTCTGCAGGGCTGCTTGCATCTTGCACTGTCATCCTGCCAGAAATTAGTCCCATGGAAGGCGTGGATGGGGAGGCTGCTCACGGCTTGTTCTGCAAGGGACGCATCTCCCTGGCTGATGGCTTGTTGTGACTGTCAGCTACAGATGATAGAAATCAGGTTCCCCGCTGAGCGTGTCAGAACCAGCTTGGAGCTCCCAGGTCCCCAGGAGGATGAGAGGGGAGGGAGGAGACAGAGAAAAGTAGGCACCAGGCACCTATGGAGCTTGAAAACAGGGAGCCCAGACCACACCCTTGGCCAGAGAAATCAGACCCTCTGGGTCTGGGACCTGGGCACTGACAGGTTTCAAAAGCTCCTCACATGATTCTTTTTTCCCCGCTTAGCTTTATTTAGACATGATTGACATATGATATTGCATAAGTTTAAGGTGTACAGTGTGATGGCTTGATGCATGTATATATTGCAAAGTAATTACCATGATAAGGATAGTTAACACGTCCATCATCACACACTTGCTAGTTTTTGTTGTGGTGGTGAGAACATTTAAGATCTCCTTTCTTAGCCCCTCAAGGGTTCACTGCAGCACTGTCAACTGCTACTGCTAAGTCGCTTCAGTCGTGTCCGACTCTGTGCGACCCCATAGACGGCAGCCCACCAGGCTCCCCCGTCCCTGGGATTCTCCAGGCAAGAACACTGGAGTGGGTTGCCATTTCCTTCTCCAATGCATGAAAGTGAAAAGTGAAAGTGAAGTTGCTCAGTCGTGTCCGACTCTTAGCGACCCCATGGACTGCAGCCTACCAGGCTCCTCCGTCCATGGGGTTTTCCAGGCAAGAGTACTGGAGTGAGGTGCCATCGCCTTCTCCGCTGTCAACTGTAGCCACCATCTGTACCCCAGATCCCCAGAACATATTCATCTTACAACTCGAAGTTTGTACCTTTGATCGACATCTATTCTCCACCTCCTGACCCTTGGTATCTACCAATATATACTCTCAGTTTCTAGAGTTCACCTTTTTAAGATTCCACATATAAATGTCATATAGTATTTGTCACACTCTGGCTGGCTTATCTGACTTATTTTACTTAGCAAAATGCCCAACAGTGTTGTTACAAATGGTTGAAATTCCTGCCTTTTTATGGCAGAATATATTACGTACATTATATAGGTATACGCATATATCTCACATTTTCTTTATCTGTTCATCTGTCGATGATGGAGACCTAAGTTGTTTCCATGTCTTGGCTATTGTGAATAATGCTGCAGTGAACAGGCAGATGCAGGTATTTCTTCAAGAGTGTGATTTCCTGTTTCTAATGTGAAACCAAGGCTAAAATATCACTACTCTAAATTAGCATTTCTCAAACTTGAAAAGCAGTCGAACTATCTGGAGACCTTGTTTAAAATGCAGACCCTGATTCCGAGAGTCTGCATCAGGGTCCAAGAATCTGCCTTCTAGGAAAACTCACCAATCAATTTGCCAAATAACCAGTTTGTCTACTTCATCAGATTTCCTGTTTGATTTGGTAAAGTCAATATTTAGTAGCTTATTAAAGGAGAGTTTCGTTTTGCTTAAGATATTTCATCGGGTTTCCCTGGTGGCTCAGACAGTAGAGTCCACCTGCAATGCAGGAGACTGGGGTTTGATCCTTGGGTCAGAAAGATCCTCCTAGAGAAGGGAATGGCAACCCACTCCAGTATTCTTGCCTGGAGAATGCCACGGACAGAGGAGCCTGGCAGGCTATAGCCCATAGGGTCACAAAGAGATGGACACGAATAAGTGACTAACACACACACACACACATACACACACACACACACACACACACACACAAGATATTTCATCAACAGAAAGACTATCACCAGCATTGCATTTGAGAATTTTAGCATTTATGTAAGAAAGGGAGTATTTCCTGCCATATCAACACACAAGGATATGTCTTATCAACATACATATCATACAACAACATCAGTTCAGTTCAGTTCAGTCACCCAGTCATGTCCGACTCTTTGCGACCCCATGAACCACAGCACGCCAGGCCTCCCTGTCCATCACCAATTCCCGGAGTCCACCCAAACCCATGTCCATTTCGGTGATGCCATCCAACCATCTCATCCTATGTCATCCCCTTCTCCTCCTGCCCTCAATCTTTCCCAGCATCAGGGGCTTTTCCAATGAGTCAGCTCTTCGCATCAGGTGGCCAAAGTACTGGAGTTTCAGCTTTAGCATTATTCCTTCCAAAGAAATTCCAGGGCTGATCTCCTTTAGGATGGACTGGTTGGATCTCCTTGCAGTCCAAGGGACTCTCAAGAATCTTCTCCAACACCACAGTTCAAAAGCATCAATTCTTCGGTGCTCAGCCTTCTTCATAGTTCAACTCTTACATCCATACATGACCACTGGAAAAACCATAGCCTTGACTAGACAGATCTTTGTTGGCAAAGTAATGTCTCTGCTTTTGAATATGCTGTCTAGGTTGGTTATAACTTTCCTTCCAAGGAGTAAGTGTCTTTTAATTTTATGGCTGCAATCACCATCTGCAGTGATTTTGGAGCCCAGAAAAATAAAATCAGCCACTGTTTCCACTGTTTCCCCATCTATTTATCATGAAGTGATGGGACCAGATGCCATGATCTTAGTTTTCTGAATGTTGAGCTTTAAGCCAACTTTTTCACTCTCCTCTTTCACTTTCATCAAGAGGCTCTTTAGTTCTTCTTCACTTTCTGCCATAAGGGTGGTGTCATCTGCATATCTGAGGTTGTTGATATTTCTCCCAGCAATCTTGATTCCAGCTTGTACTTCCTCCGGCCCAGCGTTTCTCATGATGTACTCTGCATATAAGTTAAATACAACAACATAACACACAACGACATAGCAGACAAGGATCCAAATGTGAGTTTCTGAGCCCTGAGGGAGCCCAGGAAGGAGGCCAATACCTGCTATCTGGCAGCCACCTAATTGCAGCCATTCCCGACAGTGAGCTCTGAGGAGCTGGAGAAGGTGGATGTGAAAGAAACATAAGCTATTGCCCCAGATAGCTGAGATACATATGAAAGGAATGATTTTAGTGAACCCAGACTCTTGCATCTTCCCATACATAGAAAAGTGCTAAATTCTTCAACTTGAGATATCTGGTTTTCCTTAATTAACAATAATTAAGGTGTTTTCGATGTTCAGACTACCTGCCCCTTGTGGCAAGCTTCTCTATAACCTGACTCTTCCCCCGCACTCCAACCCCCCACCCCTCCAGAACAGTTCTCTCAGGGTTACTTGAGATGCTGTCTCCTGGGCTTTAAATCCTAAAAATTTCTGCAGAATAAAACACAACTTTCCACTTTTTGGTTGTGACTATATTTAAGTTGACATATGCTAATTTTTCATGTAAGATATTTTCTTTGGTATTTAGCAAAATGGTTCTTGGTGAATAGGGTGCTTTTAGTGTCCATGGAGAAGTCACTAAGCCAGCCTTGGGGGGAGGAACCACACAGATACGGTCTTAGGGGTGAGCTCCCCGACTGTTCCAAACCCCCCAAATTTATCAAGCTCTGCCTTTGCTTCTTGCGTGTTTGAGGGCTCTGCTGCTGAAGGTTTTTGGAAACAAAATCTTTTTAATCTGAAAGCTGCATTTGACAGTTGAGAAGTATGAGGCTCAGAGAAATTAGGCAACTTTGCCTGAGGTTGCACAGTCAAGGCCATCAGACCACAGAGAGGCTGAAGGCCATATATTGTCAACTCAGGGGCAGAGCCTGGTCCATGGCTGAGTAGAGACTGCCCAGACAGAAGATGGGGGCTGCAAGGAGTTTGGATACATCACCCTCACTTACCCCTCTCTCCTCGTGGCATTGACTGCCTCTGAGGGTTCCCTTGCTCCATCTCCCTCTGTGGCAGTGGCAAAAAAGGGGAATCAAAGGCTTTTTCTTAAATTTGGCCCCAACAAGGCCTTTGGAGGCTCTCAGCATCTTCTTTCCATCATCCCTGGAGGAGGAGAGCCTTAGGACATGCCACACTTCGAGCTAAACGGGGCATTAAGTGAGACGATCTGTGTAAAAGACTCAGGAGGATGCCTGGTGCACAGTAGCTGTTCAGGGAGTTGTTCTTTGTCTTCATCTTTGGGAAGGAGGTGGAAGGGGTGACCTTAGAGGCAGCCCCAGGGTGGAGGGGGCTGTCATCTCAGCCACATCACAAGGACTAAGGGATTCAGCTAGAGGGGGGCCTGCATCCCATTTTTCCAAGCCTGCCCTTCTTCCCCCCCACCCCGCCCCAACCTCCTGGCCTCAGGCACCCCCTTGGAGGCTGCAGGGTCCCTGTTCCCAGCCAGGCCACCTGTAGGCATCAGGGCTTTACGAGCAGGTGGCCTGGGAACTCAGCATCCGGCAGATTGTTGTCAACAGCACTAGCGGACGATGCGGACGAGGCTGAGCATTTCATGCCCTCTAACTGGCGGGAGGAGGCAAGGAGGGGTGGGGTGGGGTGGCACTCCACACTGCCAGCCTGGGTGGTGTTGGGAGTGCTCTCGCAGCCCTAATTTGAAAAACTGAGCTGAAAAACAGTCAGACGGCTCGTGTGACTCAGCACCATTATCCCTAATCATGCTGAGAACCCGTACCAGCCTCTGCCTGGTGAGTTCCTGTGGCAGCAACTTCAGAGTTATGCCGGTGTGTTGAGGGAGGCGGGATGGGGGCCACAGAGCAACCGGACAGGAAGCCCCTCCCCGGCCGCCGGAAGGAGGCCGCGCCGGGATGGCGGTCTTGTCCAGGCGCATGACCGACGCCATCACTTCTCTGCCCAAGGCTGGTCCTGGCCCTTCCTGGGTCTCCCCTCAGCCAGGCTTGGGATCCTGCCCTCAGGGAGTCCCTGCCCCAAGACGTCAACAGCCAGGATTTCAGAAACGTTTAGGAGAAGCTGCATGTGGGTGTTAAAAAAATGAGGAGGGAGCCCTTAGGAGGAATGAGCCCACCAGATGTCTACGATGCACCATTAAGTGAAAAAAGCAGTTTATAAAATTGTGTGCGGTATGACTCAGTCTGCTCAGACTGCCATAACAGAACCACAGGCTGGTTGACCTCTACACCCGATGTTTATTTTCTCAGTTCTGGAGGCTGCAAGTCCACAGTCAAGGAGCTGGCCCATCTGGTTGCTTTGAGGACTCTTTTCCTGGCTTAAGGACTCTTTACTGGACTTACCGATGGCAGTCTTGTCACGTGATCCTCACATGGTCACGCTTGTGGGGTGTGGGGAGGAGAAGGGAGGGACAGACAGTCCTCTCTGGTGTCTCTTCCTAGAAGGACACTGATCCTACCAGAGCAGACCCCCTCCCATGACCTCATTCAACCTTAATTATTTCTCTGGAGGCCCCACCTTCAATACAGCCACACTGGGGGCTAAGGTTGCAACATATGAAGTTGGGGGAGGCTCAGACATTGGGTTCACAACAAGGAGCAAATCCTGGGCTCCATCCAGCTCCTGTTTGCCTGTAGGGGTCTCTTGGGTGTAGTGATGTGACTTCTTTAAGGGCCTCAGTTTCCCCTCTTGTACTCTGTGGGGGACTGTACCTCTGTCTCTCTCCTTATCTGGGACTGTTACAAAGATGAAGAAGATGACCATGAGATCATCCAAAGCTCTGAGAGAGCTGGAAATGATGAGGTGGTCTGGAATGAGAGGTGAGGAGAGCTGGGAATGTTGTTAGGGAACCTGTAACCCTCAGGACCACCTTGGGTTGGGACAGGGTGGTTTACAAAGAAACCCAGAGCTCCAGGTATCAGCTATAGCATCAGTATCAAACAGAACACATCCTCAAACACTTGCAGATGGGGCTGGTCCCATCACTCAGGGAAGTGGTAGTGAGCGTGGGCAGGATGGAGGGTTTCCATGGTGACCAGGCACCTGGAGCCCCCTCCACTTACCACCTTGCTAAGCCAGGAAAGTCAGATGTTTTCTTTTGCTTTTTGAATTCTCAGGAAGAGATAGAAATTTGACTTCTTCTGCCAGTAGGTAGCAGATTGAAGCATTAAACTCTAGCAAACCAAACAAAATCGAACCTATTTGGCCCGCAACTCAGCAATCTCTGACCTAGGTTACAAGAGTTGCTGGCAGGACCAGGCTTGGGAAGGATAAAGGAGCTGGAGAGAGGCAGGGGTGGGGAGCTAATGGTATCTAGTGGGTGGAGACCTGAGATGCGGCTGCACATCCTCCAATGCACAGGACAGTCCCCTACCATCTGCAACAAAGAATTAACCAGTCCCTTGGTGCAGTGGCTAAGACTCTACACTCCCAATGCAGGGGGCCTGGGTTCAATCCCTGGTTGGGGAACTAGATTCCTACATGCTGCACCTGTAGAGTTCATGGGCTGAAATGAAAATGGAAGATCCTATGTGCCAGTGCTATCCAATAAATAAGTAAATAAATATTTTTTAAAAAGAAAATAATTAACCAGTCACAAATGGCTTAGTGGTGAACTTTTGTTGTGTATTGGGCTGGATGATTCTTGTTCGAAGATGTCCTGTGTTATAAAACACACGCATACACAACATACTCTTAACTGGAGCCAGGCAGTAGTGGATGGTCTCTTAACATTCAGCTGATGCCAGTTCTTCATCAGAAAAACATTCAGGCCTGTGCCAAGCTGCTCGCTCTGTGTTCAGAAGGCAGTTCTCCAATGGAAGATGTTTCTGCAAATGTGTAGCCCACCCCTGCTTATTACCAGCTTCTCTGGGAGAAAAGCACAGCCTAAATGTTGGTTATTATCATGTTGGCAGGATTGTATCTAAAATGTTTTATGCTGGATATGATCAATTGGGCTCTTCAGGTTATGAGCAAACTAGCTCATTTCATTTATGCCTAAAGCTTCGCATTTGGAACCCAATTTCTTTCTCCCTCCCTGCTCCCCATCAGGACGACGGAACCTCTTCATTGAGAGAGGGGTCGGCAGGCTGAAGGGCCAGACCACAGGCCAGCTGGCTCAGCTGTCTCGGGCCCCGAGTCCCTAACAGCTTCCAGGGCTACTTCTCCATGAACCTGTGCTCTCAGAGTGTGTCTGCTATTTATTATCTGATTAGCCTCTCCAAGGGCATCTTAATTTGTCCCTTCCAGTCACGTACTCCAGCCAGATGGTCTGAGAAATTGCATCTCTGGGCCTGCTATAATAAGACAATTATTCCAGCAGCATCCCACATCACAGCAATAAGTCCTGAGCTTGGTCACGGCCTTAATTCCCATCTGGGGTGAGAATGCACAGACGTTTTGAGAAGCTGTAGCTTTCAGATGGCTGGGGTATGGCAGTGAAACTCAGGTATGGCCTCGACTCCAGGGGTGATACTTGTTTGCTTCGAACCCCCTGTAGTCTCTGGAATCATGGAAACAGTGTGGGGAGCCATGGACTTTGGAGCCCAAAGAATGGAACTGGAACCTTAGTTCAGCTCTAAATGTGTGAGCCTGGGAAAAGGATTTAACGCCTGAGTCTCAGTCTCCTCATCTGTAAATTGGGTGTGTTTACAATAAAAATCAGCTGTTTATTGGCTGCTCAACATTTATTTTCTTTCCTTTGCTAACAGTTCCTTGATTTCCTTTGGGGAATTACCTCCCAACCATGTGCGATCTCAGATGGATATGTCAAGGTGTCCTCCCCTCCCCTGGCCAGAGTGATCACGTGACTAAGTCCAGCGAAGTGATTCTAGGTGGAGTCACCCTCAGGACTGTCTGGCAGCTTAGCCCTGACAAGACTCCCACAAGAGCTGCTTCCTAGACCGCTGGATCTGCTCAGCTTCCAGGTCCTCCTCGGATCCCTTTTTTGCAGCCTTCCTGTCACTTCAGTGAGCTCACCAATCTCCTTCCATTAGATGCCTTTTGGCTGCACTCTTCAGGGTTAATTTTTCTTGTCACCCTCAGGCTTGCTGGGAGATGAGAGAGCTGATCTTTTGCATAATTAAGTGCCTACCTCTGAGCCTGGCGATGGTGGGTGCTCAGCCATGATGCTCTTGGTCTCTGCCCAGGAGAGCAGAGTTTCTTGAAGTGGAGCAGACAGCCTGAGATGTGAGGTGGGCACAGCCCTAGAGGGTGAGGCTCTGTATGCTTCAAGGGCGGTTCTGCTGCCTTGGTGCCCCTGTTCTCCTTGGGTCCTTTTCTGACTCCCTTGGACTGCTCAGGATGAGGGGCTAGCTCAGGGAGAGGTTGGGGAGGGTCCACGGATCCTGAGGTGTCCCTCCCTCTAGCTCTGGAAGGGGTGGGCAGCTCCAGATGGGCTGGGGTTCCTGCCCGCCTTCCCCCAGGCTGCTGAGCCTGCTCACTGACCCCCCCCCAACCCACACCCCTGCACCAGGTGGGGAGAGATGCACCAACAGTAGCAGAAGCTGTGATGATTTTAAATTGCATCTTTGTATGTGGAGATGAGTTGCCTGAAGCCCCATCAATTTCTCCTAAACCTCAGGAGAAGCAGGATTTGCTGGGCCCCTCTGAACAGCCACCACCGGATCCGAACGTGTTGGTGAGAAACAAATGTTCATTGAGTTGCATTAAATGTACAGAACCATTTCAGAATCACCCACCTCCTTTTCTTAAAAAAAAAAAAAAAAAATGAAATCTATTTTTTGAGTTTTAAATTGCCCTGGAAAGTAAGTACAGAAAGAACACACCAATGACCGTATTGTCACCACTTAAATGAACAGCTCTTAATATCTTGTCTATTTTCTTCCAGGCTTTTATAAAAAATACTAAACTTTATCAACGGTGCTCTCTTGCGGGGTCCCGTCTCTCCCATTCCACTCCTCACACCCTTTGTCATCTCAAGCGAGTTGCTGTGCGCCCTTGTGCCCTGCAGCGAGCACACACCTGTGTGTCTATAAGCCAGGTCAGTGCTTTGTGTGTGTTCGTCTTAAAAAGGAAATAAGTGGTATTGTTCTGCATGTGTCATTTGTCTTCTTGCTCCTCTCATCCAACATTTTGTTTTTGAAACCTGTGTGGGTGTGACAGAGGTAATAGACAGGCTTTCTTTTCACCTCTGTATTCACCGAATAGACAGAGAGCTCTGTGCTGCCCCACAGACGGTTCACTCAGGTGTCATTTTCCCTAGTCCCATGTCCCTGTGCCTGTACTCGTCTCTCTGAGCCTGTGTGTGAATTTCCCCGGAAGGGTTCAGGGCTTGCTTTTCCAGCTTCATGTGAAAGTGAAAGTCATTCAGTCGTGTCCAAGTCTTTGCGACCCTATGAACTGTAGAGTCTTCTCTTGTGTTGTTGGAAGAGGGTGTTTGCTGTGACCAGTGTGTTCTCTTGGCAAAACTCTATTAGCCTTTGCCCTGCTTCATTCTGTACTCCAAAGCCAAATTTGCCTGTTATTCCAGGTGTTTCTTGACTTCCTACTTTTTCATTCCAGTCTCCTATAATGAAAAGGACATCTTTTTTAGGTGCTAGTTCTAGAAGATCTTGTTGGTCTTCATATAACCGTTCAGCTTCTTCAGTGTTACTGGTTGGGACATAGATATGTGTTACCGTGATATTGAATGGTTTGCCTTGGAAATGAACAGAGATCATTCTGTCGTTTTTGAGATTGCATCCAAGTACTGCATTTCGGACTGTTTTGTTGACTATGATGGCTACTCCATTTCTTCTAAGGGATTCCTGCCCACAGTAGTAGATATAATGGTCATCTGAGTTAAATTCACCCATTCCAGTCCATTTTAGTTTGCTGATTCCTAGAATGTTGACGTTCACTCTTGCCATCTCCTGTTTGACCACTTCCAATTTGCCTTGATTCATGGACCTGACATTCCAGGTTCCTATGCAATATTGCTCTTTACAGCATCGGACCTTGCTTCTATCACCAGTCACATCCACAACTGGGTGTTGTTTTTGCTTTGGCTCCGTCTCTTCATTCTTTCTGGAGTTATTTCTCTACTGATCTCCAATAGCATACTGGGCATCTACCGACCTGGGGAGTTCATCTTTCAGTGTCCTATCTTTTTGCCTTTTCATACTGTTCATGGGATTCTCAAGGCAAGAATACTGAAGTGGTTTGCCATTCCCTTCTCCAGTGGACCACATTCTGTCAGACCTCTCCACCATGACCCGTCCGTCTTGGGTGGCCCCACGGCATGGCTTAGTTTCATTGAGTTAGATAAGGCTGTGGTCTGGCTGTGTGGATCACCATAACTGTGGAAAATTCTGAAAGAGATGGGAATACCAGACCACCTGACCTGCCTCTTGAGAAACCTGTGCAGATCAGGAAGCAACAGTTAGAACTGGACATGCAACAGCACACTGGTTCCAAATAGGAAAAGGAGTATGTCAAGGCTGTATATTTAACTTATATGCAGAGTACATCATGAGAAACGCTGGGCCGGAGGAAGTACAAGCTGGAATCAAGATTGCTGAGAGAAATATCAATAACCTCAGATATGCAGATGACACCACCCTTATGGCAGAAAGTGAAGAAGAACTAAAGAGCCTCTTGATGAAAGTGAAAGAGGAGAGTGAAAAAGTTGGTTTAAAGCTCAACACTCAGAAAACTAAGGCCATGGCATCTGGCCCCATCACTTCATGGCAAATAGACAGGGAAACAGTGGAAACAGTGGTTGATTTTATTTTTCTGGGCTCCAAAATCACTGCAGATGGTGACTGCAGCCATGAAATTAAAAGACACTTACTCCTTGGAAGGAAAGTTATGACCAACCTAGACAGCATATTCAAAAGCAGAGACATTACTTTGTCAACAAAGGTGCATCTAGTCGAGGCTATGGTTTTTCCAGTGGTCATGTATGGATGTGAGAGTTGGACTATAAAGAAAGCTGAGCACTGAAGAATTGATGCTTTTGAACTGTGGTGTTGGAGAAGACTCTTGAGAATCCATTGGACTTCAAGGAGATCCAACCAGCTCATCCTAAAGGAGATCAGTCCTGGGTGTTCATTGGAAGGACTGATGTTGAAGCTGAAACTCCAGTACTTTGGCCACCTGATGCAAAGAGCTGACTCATTTGAAAAGCCCCTGATGCTGGGAAAGATTGAGGGCAGGAGGAGAAGGGGATGACATAGGATGAGATGGTTGGATGGCATCACCAACTCAATGGACATGAGTTTGGGTAAACTCCAGGAGTTAGTGATGGACAGGGAGGCCTGGCATACTGCGGTTCATGGGGTTGCAAAGAGTTGGACACGACTGAACGACTGAAATGAACTGAACTGAAATGTAGAGTCCATGGAATTCTCCAGGCCAGAATTTTGGAGTGGTAGCCTTTCCCTTCTCCAGGAGATCTCAACCCAGGGATTGAACCCAGATCTCCTGCATTGCGGGCAGATTCTTTATCATCTGAGCCACCAGGGAATCTCAAGAATACTGGAGTGGGTAGCCTATCTGTTCTCCAGTGGATCTTCCCAACCCAAGGAATCGAACCAGGGTCTCCTGCATTGCAGGTGAATTCTTTACTAGCTGGGCTATAGCCAGTTTCACGAGATCCTGCCAAATGGTCCCCACTGTGTTATTCCCTTCCTCCCAGCTCCCCGCTGCTGCTCCCTCCTCCAATCTCAGCCACCTCCTCTCTGATCACCAACTGCACTAACCTTCCTTGTTTCTCTCCCCCACATGCCTGCTCTTGCTTTTCCTGCTTCTTTTCTTAAAATTAATTTTTATTGAAGTGGAGTTGCTTTAAAACATTGTGTTAGTTTCTACTGTACAGCAAGATGAATCAGATATATATATATCTTCTCCCTTTTGGATTTCTGTTCCATCTAGGCCACCGCAGAGCATTAAGTAGAGTTCCCTGTGCTACACAATATGTTCTCATTTGTTATCAATTTTCTGCCTGCAATACCGGAGATCTGAGTTCAATCCCTGGGTTGGGAAGATCCCCTGGAGAAGGGCATGGCAACTCACTCCAGTATTCTTGCCTGGAGAATCCCATGGACAGAGGAGCCTGGTGGGCTATAGTCCGTGGGGTCGCAAAGAGTCAGACACGACTGAGGGACCTTATACATAATAGTGTATATGTGTTGACCCGAATCTCCCAATTCCTCCCACCCTTTTTTTCCCCTTTGATATCCATACACTTGTTTCCTACCTCTGTGACTATTTCTGCTTTGCAAGTAGAATCATCTGTACCATTTTTCTAGATTTCACAAAACGGCGTCATTTGTAGAGACATGGAGAGACCTAGAGACTGTCATACAGAGTGAAATAAGTCAGAAGGAGAAAAACAAATCTCATATATTAACACATATACGTGGAATCCTGCTTTCTGTACTGACTTTCCTCTCCCCTCTCCCTGGCCCAGGCTCTGCCCAGCCTCTGCAATCTTTTTTCTACCAGGACTCTCATGCTTGCAAGAGACGCAGGTGTGGCTGAGATGTGTCTTGTCTGGTTAGCACACTTTTCTTGAAAAGTTTAGAATCTGAACCCCCAGCATTCTGTTGCAACCTCCTTCTGGGATAACTTCCTTCATGGCAGAAACTGGATAGTTTGGAAAGATCTGCACTTCTCAAACTCCCTGCAGGTGTGGCACCAGAGGTGATTCAGATCGACTCTCAGATGCCCTTGCTGGGACTTGCACTCAGAAGTGAGCTAAGTGTCTGTTTGCTGCCGTGGATTCCAGCAGCACAGTGGGGCTGTGGAGTCAGCAGTGCTAGGGGCCACATCTGGCCCCCGACCACGGGTCATGTAGACCTCCAGCCAGCCATTGCCTCCTGGATCTGCAGCTTCCTGACTGTAGCAGAAGTTACAGTTCCTGTCCCTTGGTGGACCAGTTCCATGCATTTGAGGGAATCTCTTCTCAGACTAGAGATCATTCATTCTTTTGTCCCATCCAATGACTCTGTAAACACTCAATTCCTGAAATTAAATTCATTGCTGTTTAGCTACAGTGGTTACTGTTATTTGCAACTGAATCCTGATTAATAAAGCCCTAAAGGAGCTGGGATTTTGACCCCTGATTTATTCCTTTGCTTTCCTTGAGAGCACATTCTGACTTCAGTTTCACTCTTTTATTAATTGAATCACCCCCAAAATATGTATTATGCATTTGCGTGCTAGGTTGCTTCAGTCGTGCCTGACTCTTTGTGACCCCATGGACCATAGGCCCCCAGGCTCCTCCGTCCACGGGATTCTCCAGGCGAGAATAGTGGAGTGGGTTGTCATGCCCTTCTCCAGGGTATCTTTCCGATCCAGGAATCAAACCAGCATCTCTTACATCTCCTGCTTTGGCAGGCGGGCTCTTTACCACTAGTGCCACCTGGGAAGCCCATGTTATGCATCTACTAGGCGTTTATCACTGTGATGAACTCGGAAGACACAAAATGAAAATAGTACAGTACTCACCAGCATCTGTTCCAGTCTTTGGGGTCACTGTTCCCTCATTTTTTAAACTGGAAACTACCTGTGACTTCTCTTTTACTACTCTCACACCCCCATGGCCCCTCTGTAAATTGGGGGTTTGTGGTTCATGTCCTTAAACCATTGATTTTATTCCACATGACCTGAAGCTCTACCTCATCCAGGAATATCTCCATGCCGATGAAATGAGAGACAAGCCACTGGGAAAGAGGTTGTTAGCTGAGAAGGTCACCTATGTTCTTGAGGTTTTCAAAGAGCAGAATTAGCATCTGCCACCCCCCACCCCCACCCCCAAAGCCCAGTGATTTAGATCCAAGAGAACTGATAAATTTCCGGTTTTTTTCCCCAAGACAAAAAGCCTTATCAGCCCGTCTGACATAAACAGCTGCTTTCCCTGCAGCTGAATTGGAATCACATCTGGGAAGGTTTAAACCAAACAGACCATTTCTTTTAGAATAAATTTGGATGCTCTGAATGTTGTGCTCTGTCCCCAAGATTCCAAGAGGGAGTGAAAAAAACACGGACTATCTTTGACTTTAAATGAGTCAGGGCTGCGGCAGAGTCACACACACACACTTCCTTGTCTTTTTCCTTTTCTGAGTTGGAAGGGAGCTTATGAATTATTTAACCTAGACTTCAAGATAAGGAATATTGCCAGAGGTAAAGAGGGGCCTTTCATAATGATACAAAGGTCAGTTCTCAGTAGATATAGCCATCCTAAATGTATATGTACCTAATAATAGAGCTTCAAAATACAAGTAAGAATCCTGACAGAACTAAAAGGAGAAACAAATGAATCTTCTAGTCTACTTGGAAATTTTATTACCTTCTTCTCAGTAAATGAGCTTCCCTGGTGGCTCAGACAGTAAAGAATCTGCCTGCAATGAAGCATACCTGAGTTTGATCCCTGGGTCAGGAAGATCACCTGAAGAAGGGAATGGCAACCCACTCCAGTATTCTTGCCTGGAGAATCCCACAAACAGAGGAGCCTGGTGGGTGACAGTCCATGGTGTTGCAAAGAGTTGGACATGACTGAACAACTCACACACACAAAGGATATGGAAGAGCTAAACAAAACTATCAACCAACTTGACCTAGTCGATATTGCTAGAACTTGCTACCCAACAAGCAGAATACATATTCTTTTCTCCTGCAAATGGAACATTCACCCAGTTAGACCATATGCTGGGCTATAAAGCAAGTGTCAATAAATTTGGAAAGGTTAAAATCATATAGAGATTGCTCCCTAACCAAATGAAATTATACTTGAAATTAAAAAAACAAGATACTAGAAAATTTTCAAATATTGGGAAATGAAGCAACACATCTTTAAACAATACATTGGTCAAGGAAGAAATCATAAGGAGAACCAGAAAGTATCACAAGTTGAATGAAGAGTCATGTTCATTTTCATTTTCAAAAGTAAAATGACCAAGTGTCCTACGTCCTGAGAAACTCCTGAAAATGAAAGTCACTCTTTCACTCCGTCCTGAGAAACTCCTGAAAGTGAAAGTCCGACTCTTTGCGACTCCATGGACTATATAGTTCATGTAATTCTCCAGGCCAGAATACTGGAGTGGGTAGCCTTTCCCTTCTCCAGCGGATCTTCCCACCCCAGGGATTGAACCCAGGTCTCCCTCATTGCAGGCGGATTCTTTACCAACTGAGCTATCAGGGAAGCCCTAGTCCCAGGCCCACCAGGACATTTGGTCATCCACAGAAATATTTGGGTTCAAACTCTAAGTTATGTGTCACCTTAGATATGTGGCTTTTCTCTGTCTTTTTTTCTTCTTCTCAGCATTATTGAGATATAATTAACAAGTAAAAATTTTTATATTTAAGGTATATGGACTGATGCATTCATATATGAATACATTGTGAACTAATTACCACAATCAATCTACTTAACATACCCATCACCTCAAATAGTTACCTTTACTGGGGAGTGGGTGAGAACTCAAGATTTATCTAGCAAACTTTAGATATATGATACAGTATTGTTAATTACAGTCACATTGCTGTACATTAGATTCCCAGAACTTACTCATCCTATAACTGAAAGTTGGTATTCTTTGACCAACATCTCTCCATTTCTTCTATTGCCCCCGCCAACTCTTAGTAACCATCTTTCTGCTCTCAGCTTCTATGAGTTTGACTATTTTAAATTCCACATATAAATGAAATCATTCAGCGTTTGTATTTCTGCATTTGGCTTATTTCAATTAGCATAATGTCTTCCAGGTTTATCCATGTTGTCACAAATGGCAGGATTTCTTTCTTTTTTTGGCTTAATAATATTCCATATGTTATATAATATTCCATACTCTCCCTATATATCTCTCTCACATTTTCTTCATCCATTCATCTGTTGGTGAACATTCAGGTTGCTTCCATATCCTGGCTATCATGAATCACGCTACAATGAACAAAGGGGTACAGATAGCTCTTTGAGATCCCGATTTCATTTCCTTGGGATATATACCCAGAGGTGGGATTGCTTGATCATATGGTACTTCTATTTTTAATTCTTTGAGGAACCTCCATACTGTTTTTCATAACTACTGTTGCAATTCAGTTCCCACCAACAGATGAGGATCCCCTTTTCTCCACATCCTCCCCGACACTTATCTTTTTTGCCTTTTTGAAGATAGCCATTCTAACAGGTATAGAATGATATCTCATTGTGATTTTGATTTGCATTTCCTTGATGATTAGTTATGCTGAACACATTTTCATATACCTGTTGGCCATTTGTATGACTTCTTTAGAGAAATGTCTATTCAATTATCTTTTACTTTTTTTTTTTTTTTGCTGTGGAAGTGTTTAGATCACTTATGTATTTTGTACATTAACTCCGTATTAGGTATGGTTTGCAAGTGTCTTCTCCCAGTCCATAGGCTGCCTTTTCGTTCTATTGAACACTTCTTTCTCTGTGCTTTTTGCCTTGACACATCCCATTTGTGTTAGTCTCATGTGTACAGCAAAGTGATTCAGTTATATATACATATATGTCTATTTTTTCAGATTATTTTCCATATAGTTTACTACAAAATATTGAGTATAGCTTCAAATGCTATTTATTGTTTGTTATCTATTTTCTTTTTTCTTTTTATTTTTGTACACAGCTTTATTGATATCTACTTCACATATCTTACAATTCAACCATTTAAAGTGTGCAGTTCAGTGGTTTTTGGTACAAACATGGTTCTTAATTGCAAAGTGAGAAGAAAATGCATACTTTTATTTTAAGACACAAAAGAACTGCCAACCTTAAAAAACTGTAGAATTTGTACTTCTGCAATGTCCACGATCTTTCACGTTCCTCCTGTCTTAAAAAAATTCATGTTATCATCCTTAACAAAATCTTAGATAACAGTCATCCTTGCTGCTGTTGCTAAGTCACTTCAGTCATGTCCAACTCTGTGTGACCCCACAGTCATCCTTAGGGAGTTCTAAACAGCAAAGAACTAACATTGCTTGTCCCCCCTGCCCTCCCCACTCCTATATTTCCTGCATTGGTAAGTACTAGAGAGTGAACCTAAGTTGGTCCTCTAGGCCAGGACCTTGCAGAAGCTCATAGTCCTTCATGATGAGCATTAGTTTTCAGTTTACTTGGGATGGACTTCTATAAAGTTTAGGAGCTGAGTTGAATCACATCCTGAGATATGTAGTTTAGATTTAAAAGTCCTATATCACTTCATTTTCTTGTTATTTTCCTCTTTTCATAAACTAGTCAAGAATGAGAAGTTGTATTATCTCCTGGGAGGTAGATTGAGGCTGCTTTTTACACAAAATGATTAGTTTTGAATGGAAGAAGAGAATCAACATGTGTTGATGACTTACTATGTGATCATCACATGCAATCTTCAGAACAAACCTGTAAGACTCTTGAAAGTGAAAGAGTTAGTTGCTCAGTTGTGTCTGACTCTTTGGGACCCCATGGACTGTATCCCGCCGGGCTCCTCTGTCCATTGAATTCTTCAGGCAAAAATGGAGCAGAAGTGGGTAGCCATTTCTCCTCCAGGGATCTTCCCAACCCAGGGATTGAACCCAGGTCTCCTGTGTTGCAGGCGGATTGTTTACCATCTGAGCCACCAGAATATATTTAAATTATATGTGAGGAAATCACGTTTCCCTTCCCCCCTCACCTCAAGAGATAGTAGCAGAAATTAAATGTTAATTTAGGCATGTCAGATTCCAAAGTTCAGCCTCTTCTCTTTTTATTATATTGCTTTCCAACCAAAGGCTGCAAACAGTTTCTAAAGAGATAATCCAGCACCTTCATTCACCTCTTTATTTTGTGAAATAAAGGTTCATTGGAATTCAACTTTAAAAATACTTTCACCATATCTACACTTTTACATAATATATGCAAGATTAAGGATGTCTATGTCTTCAAGTACCAAAATAATATAGTAGTTAAACAAAGACGAACATAATATATATGTTTGATTTTTTAAGTCAAATATCAAGAGGCCTATGCCGGAGAATATCAAGGCCAATCTCTCTGCAGTTCTCCTAGATTTCCCTCATGTTTTTTGTCTTCAGGTTTACAGAACGGCTATGGTCATTTCATGCATCACTTCTCACTCAAAGCAGATGAAAGCAATGGTGGAGAGAGGGTGGAATGAGAGATGTTAGTGCAAATGATACACATTTGATACCCACCCCTTCTATCAGCAAAAGCAAAAATCTTTATGGAGTCCACAGTAGACACCTGTTTCATTTTCTGTGTCTGGAACTGTGTTGTGTGACCAGACCAGAGTCGGAAAGTAGGACTTGACCTTGGCAGGCAAATGGCACTGTTATCCGAGCACAATCAAGGTTTTGATAGAAGGAAGCAAGAATAGATACTGGGCAGGTCACAGATGTGTCTGCTGCAGTATGCCACGTGCTGCCTTATCAGTTTCAGTCCCCATTTCTGCTTCACTTTTATTAACCTTATTAACTGCTTGTGATGAGTCAGCCTTCACTACTTCAAGGTTTATAGAGATGGGTTACTTCCAAATATAATAGGAAGGTAGGGTTTTTTCTTTAATACAACCTTTAAAGATAATTCTAAATACAGATAACATTTAAATTGCATTATGTTTTATGTTCTAAGAATGTGAAATGTCCTGGATATATGCTCAGGAAGTGTCAACACTTTCTTACCAAAAAAAAAAAAAAAACCCACAAAATGTGGGAAATAGCACTTTGTTCTGGGTGAGATCTTTGAGGTGATACTAGAGGCTGGGGACTTATCTTCAGAAGACAATCTGAAAATACCGTTAAAACTTAACATGCACATTCTCTTTTCTTGTTTGTTTTCTCATTATTTTTTACATGCTATCCCCATATATGTCATTCACTTCAGTTCAGTCGCTCAGTTGTGTCCAACTCTTTGCAACCCCATGGACTGCAGCATGCCAGCCTTCCCTGTCCATCACCAACTCCCTGAGTTTACTCAAACTCGTGTCCATTGAGTCGGTGATGCCATCCAACCATCTCATCCTCTGTCACCCCCTTCTCCTCCTGCCTTCCATCTTTCCCAGCATCAGGGTCTTTTCCAATGAGTCAGTTCTTCACATCAGGTGGCCAAAGTATTGGAGTTTTAGCTTCAACATCAGTCCTTCCAATGAATATTCAGGACTGATTTCCTTTAGGATGAACTGGTTGGATTTCCTTGCAGTTCAAGGGACTATGAAGAGTCTTCTCCAATACCACAGTTCAAAAGCATCAATTCTCCAGAGGTCAGTTTTCTTTATAGTCCAACTCTCACATCTGTACATGACTACTGGAAAAACCATAGCTTTGACTAGAAGGACCTTCGTTAGCAAATAATGTCTCTGCTTTTAAATATGCTGTCTAGGTTGGTCATAGCTTTTCTTCCAAGGAGCAAGCATCTTTTAATTTCATGGCTGCAGTCAGCATCTGCAGTGATTTTGGAGCCCAATAAATTAAAGCCTGTCACTGTTTCCATTTCCCCCCATCTATTTGCCATCATTAGAGAGTACTAAACAGAGTTCTCTGTGCTATTCACTAGGTTCTCGTTACTTATCTATTCTGTGTGTAGTATCAGTTGTAGTTGTTGCTAAGTCATGTCCAACTCTTTGCAACCCTAGTGTATATATGTAAACCCCAATCTCCGAATTTATCATCCCTCCTTCTCCTGGTAACCACAAGTTTTTCTACATCTGTGACTCAGGTTCTTGTTTTTTTTTTTAATTAATTAATTTTTTATTGAAGGATATTTGCTTTACAGAATTTTGCTGTTTTCGGTCAAACCTCAACATGAATCAGTCATTGGTATACATATATCCCCTCCCTTTTGAACCTTCCTCCTATCTCCCTCCCCATCCCACCTGCTAGGTTGATACAGAGCTCTTATTTGAGTTTCCTGAGTCATACAGCAAATTCCTGTTGGCTATCTATTTTACATATGGTAATGTAAGTTTCCGTGTTACTCCTTCCATATATCTCACCCTCTCCTCCCCTTGCCCCATGTCCATATGTCTATTCTCTATGTCTGTTTCTCCACTGCTAGGCTGTAAATAAATTCTTCAGTACCATTTTTCTAGATTCCATATATATATGTGTTAGAATATGGTATTTATCTTTTTCTCTCTGACTCACTTCAGTCTGTATAATAGGTTCTAAGTCCATCCACCTCATTAGAACTGACTCAAAGGGATTCCTTGTTATGGTGAGTAATATTATATTGTGTATATGTACCACAACTTCTTTATCCATTCATCTGTTGATGGACATCCTGGTTCCATGTTCCAGCTATTGTAAGTAGTGCTGCAATGAACCATGGGGTACATGTGTCTCTTTCAATTTTGGTTCCTTCAGGGGATATGCCTAGGAGTGGGACTGCTGGGTCATATGGTGGTTTTATTCCTATTTTTTAAGGAATCTCCATACCATCTTCCATAGTGGCTGTATCAATTTATATTCCCCCCAACAGCGTGAGAGCGTTTCCTTTTCTCCACACCCTCTTCAGTATTTATTGTTTGTAGGCTTCTTGATGAGGGCCATTCTGCCTGGTGTAAGGTGATACCTCACTGTAGTTTTGATTTGCAGTTCTCTAATAATGAGTGATACTGAACATCTTTTCATGTGTTTGTTATCAGGTTCTGTTTTGTACATAGGTTCATTTGTTCCATTTTTTTAGATTCCACATATAAACGATATCATATGATATTTGTCTTTGTCTGGCTTACTTCACTCAGTACGACAATCTCTAGGTCCATCCATGTTGAATGGCATTATTTTGTTCTTTTTTATTGCTGAGTAATATTCTAGTGTATATATGTACCACATATTCTTTATCTGTTCTTCTGTCGATGTACATGTAGGCTGCTTCCGCGTCTTGGCTATTGTTAATAGTGCTGCAATGAACACTGGGGTGCATGTATCTTTTCAAATTATGGTTTTCTCAGGTTATAAGCCCAGGAGTTGGGATTGCTGGATCCTGTGGTAGCTCTATTTTTAGTTTAAAAAAATTTTTCATTTTAGTTTTTTAAGGAATCTCCCATAGTGGCCGTACCAATTTACATTCCCATCAACATTGTAGGAGGGTTCCCATTTCTCCACACCCTATCCGACATTTATTACTTGTAAACTTTTTGGTGATGATCACTCTGACCCATGTGAGGTGATACCTCATTGTAGTTTTGATTTCCACTTCTCAGGTAATTAGCAATGTTGAGCATCTTTTCATGTGCCTTTGGCCCTCTGTATGTCTTCTTTGGAGAAATGTCTGTTTGTGCAACCATTTCTGTCACAACCAGCCAAAGCCTGGGTGTGCTCAGGAATGACAGGGTGTGCACTGGTCACAGGAGTTGCTGTCACCAGCAGGAAACTCTTTTCTGCTTCCTGACTCAGTGCAGCTGATTTGTAAGCCAGCTCTGAGCCGCCTGCTCCCCTCTGAGCAGTGGCCCTATTGCTGAGAGCCTCCTTCTCGCTAGATGGAGGGCAGAGGGCACAGGGCCTGTTGAGCTGCAGCTGGCTCTATTGTGACCTCCCTGTGTTTTCTTGCATCAGAGGCTTTCCATAGGGTTTCCATGCAGGCTGTGTGAAGGCAATTATGCTTCCATCCTTGTGGTGAAGGAGAAAAAGAAACCTGAGTGAGGCTAGTCTGACCTGGCAGTGGGGAGGTGGGGCCTCTGATTTTCTGCTAGTATTTCCTCCCTGAAAAGAGCAGCAGGGTGAGATGCAGAGCTTGTTTCCCTGATGAAAACACGAGGACTGCCTTCCTGCTTGGCTGGATGGCAGAAAGCTCCTTCGTTTCCTTTCTTTCCCGGGAACTGGCTGATCCCCAAGACTCAGAAGTTCTAATTGCTCCCAGGGTATAAGAAGCCCCTCTAGCAGTATGGCTGGCAGATGGTCCATGCCCATGGCTTTATCTTTCATCTGCATAGGCGAGAGCTCAGCAAACCCGTTCGTAAATTGAAGTGACATCTTCACCTGGTTGGATGACACCACCTCAGACACAGCATGTCCCAAAGTGAAGCAGGCATCTTCCCCTAAGCACATTTCTCTTTCTATGATGCAAGCCAGAGTCCCTGGAATCTGCTTCCAGTCCTTCCCCTTCCCTTGGTCATGATCTATTTTCACAATATGACTGAGTACATATTATGTACCTGATAGGTACCAAGTAGGTATCAAGCATATGATTGTGATATAGCTGTTGATCAGGAAGATAAAGGACACTAGAAAGGCACTGACATCATCTAGTAGAAATAGGAGCTCAGCTGATAAATTCAGGAGAAATTAGGTGATCCAGCAGATCCTGAGGAGAGAAGGACCTGGGGGAGGAGAGGGAAAAGAGAAAGGATGTTTGGAAGTGGGGGTGGCAAGAAAATTGGCTGACTGGACCTCAGCCCTGAGATGCATTAGAATCTAATGTGCTCATGTTTCTGGAAATGTTTGGGTGGGTGCCACTGAGACACAACCCACTCCAGTGTTCTTGCCTTGAGAATCCCAGGGACGGGGGAGCCTGGTGGGCTGCTGTCTATGGGGTCACACAGAGTCGGACATGACTGAAGCGACTTAGCAGCAGCAGCACTGAGACAGAGTCCAGCAATTAAGAACAAACTGTTGAGCTGCCAGGTGTCAATATGGTCAGTCAGGACAATGAACCAAACTGAAAGTAACCATTAGCGTTCATTCACGGACTGTGACAACGCAAGCCAGAATGGTGCTGGGTGAGTGTAGACTTACCACTGAGGAGTCTCTATGAGGAGTGTGGTAGAAGGCATATAAGATATGGAGGTTGTTTTGTAAACTTTCTGGTTGGAAGTTTTAAAATTATTTTAGTAGGCACATGAAGTAGACCAATACGAAAAAAAAAAAAAAAGAGAAAGAGAGAGAAACCCTCAACCTCAATTACTTAATACAGCAAAATTTCATTTCTTGCTCATATTATGATCCAATGAGGTTTTGTTCCAGTTAATGGGAAGTGGGCAGAGGGTCTTAGACTGTTCTATGTATTAGGGACTAAAGTTTCTTCCATGATGTGGGTGTTTCATCTTCTAAGGTCTTATCTTCTTTGCATTCAGCTGGCAGAAAGGAAATGAATGATTGTGAAGGAGGATTTTTAGAGCTCAAACTTGGAAGTGGTATTCAACAATTCCTCCTGCATTCCATTGACCATCACTTAGTATATTTATTTTGGTCTTCCTCCAGGGTTACTGGCACATAACCCTGAAAACCCTTGTGATTTCCTAAGTGATAAGAGCTATAAGGGCATCTTTTGTTATAATATTTCATTTTTGTTCCCAGTTCCTGAAATAGTTTCAGAGTGATGAAGATAAAAATGGGTGACTGTTGTTATTCATCACAATCCTCTTTCAACCACATGAGTTCATATTAATGAGATTACTTTTGGAAAGCCCTAAAAATGAAAGCTTGTTGCCGGCGGAAACAACCGTGAATTAGAGTGTTGAAATTTTCAGTCTCACCTTTGGGAGGGGGGGGAAAGGGGCTGGAGATCAACTTAATCACCAGTAGTCAATGATTTTATCAACTGAGCCTTCAAAATGAAGTCTCCATAAAAATCCTGGGTTGGTGATGTCGACTGAAAATAGATGTACAACTTGAGAGTTGTGAGTTAAATTTTATTTGGGGCAAAATGAGGACTGCAGCCGGGAGGCAGCATCCCAGGTAGCTCTGAGCGACTGCTCCAAAGCGGCAGTGGGGGAAAGACAATACATAAGGTTTTGGTGAAGGGGGAGTTCAATACCATGAAGCATTCATTTCACAAAAGGCTTTTTGTTAGTCATGAGGATCTGATAGCACCATGAAACGATTCAGTGCTTCTCTAGATATGAGGAGATACAAGGATTGAGATCATAAAATCTGTTCCTAAAAACATCCACCATCTAAAGACCTGTCCCACCAGATTCCCTGGAGCACAGAGTGCCTCACTTCACCCTGAACTCCCTCAGGGGTTGTTGAAGGTCAACAGCTACGGCAGCATGGGGTTCAGTCTCCACAGGGGCAGAGGGCAAAGGCCTTTGTTGTTCAGTCGTTGGCAATGCTCTTGATAAGTGCCAACTTGTAGTTGACACTGAGTATGTGAAGGTGCTATGGGGATGTGTGCCTGGAGAGGGCGTGAAAGCTCCAAGCCTCCTCACTACCCCATGCCTTGCCATACTCATCTCTTTCACCTGGCTGCTCCTGAGTATAATTATTGTTGTTATTCAGTTGCTCAGTCACGTCCAACTCTTTGCGACCCCATGGACTGCAGCACGCCAGGCTCCTCTGTTCTCCACTGTCTCCTGGAGTTGGCTCAAATTCAGGTTCATTGAGTTGGTGATGCTATCTAACCATCTCATCCTCTGCTGCCATAATTTAGTAAGTAAACAGCTACCCTGAGTTTTGTGAGCTTCTCTGGTAAATTATCAAACCCAAAGTGGGGGTCTTGGGGACTTATAACCAGTCAGTCTGAAGCACAGGTGATAACCTGGACTTATGATTGGCATCTGAAGTATAGGGGGCAGTCTTTTGGAACTGAGCTCCACAGAACCTGTGGAGTCTGAGGCTAACTTCAGGTAGACAGTATTAGAATGGCATTAAATTGTGGGACTAAGTAGCTGGTGTCGCAGAATTGCTTGGAGAGGGAAAATGCCCACATATCTGATCACAGAAGCAGCATATGAGAGTAAGGGAGACATAGAATTTTTCCCTGTTCAAAAACAAACTCATGTATGAAACTCCAGTAGCAAAAATTAGAGAAGGATTTAAAACAACCCTTAGGAGCTAATATTTCCTGTTGTTCTCTCCTTTCATTTTTATCGATTTCTTAAAAAGTGTATAAAAATATTTTTTAAAAATGACACTGGGTACTCTGTACCCTAGGGCTGTTTGGTATTTCCCTAGACAGAGGCTTGGCTTCCTCTATTCAGATCCACTGTTGGATTTCAAGTGATGCTCAAAGCGAGGTCACAGCCACACCTAAACACTCTGAAGTCAATTCTAGGAAGCTGAGCCAATGGTCAAAATTAAACAAAGAAATGAAAACTCATAAACCCTGTGGGAAATGCAGTTATTTCAGCACATATTCTATTTGTTTAGCTAGGAGACTAACAGTACTTACGGGGAACGTGGATTGTTTTTGACAGAGTGGTAAAAACGTAGAAAGATGCACGAAAAAGAGGAGGGTCCTTGGGAACCTTTCTGGCGCTTGCTGTGAGCTTCTTGGTGGACAGTGTTGGTGGCTGGCTCTGAGGCTGGCGATGCTGCAGGAGGTCATCAGGTACATGGGTCCCCACCAGTCATCCTTGGGGACTGTCCTGGGAGAGCTGGACCACAGTGGCTGTGGGGCTGAGTCCTGCCCGGCTCTGAGCGCGCTGTAAGGACAGTCATGTCCTACATCCCTTCTGGAGAGCTAGAAGCTCATCTCACTTTTCCACTGGGAGCTGAGGCAGCAGCCTCTGGAGACAGGTCTCAAGTCCCTTATTGAGAGCACTGCAGGCACATCTCCTTGATGCTGCATGGAAACCCCTTGTTCTGGAAGGTTGGCTGGCTTGGGTTCTTTGGCCATGTCCCTCAGCACTCCCACCTGGGGGATTCCTGGAGGGCCCCAGTGGAAGGACACCAAGCACAGAGAAGAGTTTTCTGTAGAGGAGCTGATTCAGAGTCAGAGTGTCCCCACGGTTGGCTGTCTCTGTTCCAACCCAAGGAACAGGTGCTCCTAAGAATAGTCCTTCTGACATCTCAGAAGGCCCTGAAGTGCAGTGGCAAAAAGGGAATCTGCCTGTCTTGTCATAGAAGAAACTTGCTTTTACAATGGGCAACACAGCACTTAACCATTGCAAAAATCAGCAGGGCTTACCAGCAGGACAGAACAAAAGGACAAAGAAGCAGGTGAAAGCCGTTCAGTGGCAGTGGGAGAAAAAGGCTCCTGGATGCAGCAATCAGGCTGGAATAGGAGGATGGTGTCCCTTTGCAGATGAAGAGGCCTAGGAATTGTTTGAAGCACAGGCTGGAATCCAGATTGCCAGGAGAAATATCAATAACCTCAGATACGCAGATGACACCACCCTTATGGCAGAAAGCGAAGAAGAATTGAAGAGCCTCTTGATGAAAGTGAGAGAGTGAGAAAGCTGGCTTAAAATTCAACATTCAAAAAACTAAGAAGTCCAATCACTTCATGGCAGATAGATGGGGAAACAATGGAAACAGTGAGAGACTTTATTTTCTTGGGCTCCAAAATCACCGCAGATGGTGACTGCAGCCATGAAATTAAAAGATACTTGCTCCTTGGAAGAGAAGCTATGACCAACCTAGACAGCATATTATAAAGCAGAGACATTACTTTGCCAACAAAGCCTGTCTAGTCAAAGCTATGGTTTTTCCAGTATGTATGGATGTGAGAGTTGGAGTATAAAGAAAGCTGAGGACTGAAGACTTGACGCTTTTGAACTGTGTGGTGTTGGAGAAGACGAGAGTCCCTTGGACTGCAAGGAGATCCAACCAGTCAATCCTAAAGGAAATCAGTCCTGAATATTTGTTCAAAGGACTGATGCTGAAGCTGAAACTCCAACACTTTGGCCACCTGATGCGAAGAACTGACTCATTGGAAAAGACCCTGATGCTGGGAAAGATTGAAGGCAGAAGCAGAAGGGGACGACAGAGGTGAGATGGTTGGATGGCCTCACCGACTCGATGGGCATGAGTTTGAGCAAGCTCCGGGAGTTGGTGATGGACAGGGAGGCCTGGCATGCTACTTCGGGTCACAAAGCATGGGGTCGCAAAGAGTTGGATATGACTGAGGAACTAAACTGAACTGAGGAACTGGTAATATAGCATAATAAGGGGAATTACAGTAATGTGGAAGTCATTAAGTTATTGGTGTTATGTTTTCATGTAGAGCAACATGAGGGCAAAATGAAACAGAAAAGACAGATGGGAGAAAATTACCTCTGAGCCCCTCCTCCCTTTTTGGCTGCACCACCTGGCAATGTGGGATCTTGGTTCCCCAATCTGGGATCAAACTCACACTGCCTGTAGTGAAAGCACAGAGTCTTAATCCCTGGACTACCAGGGAAGTCCCCCTAAGCACCCTTTTTTGAAAAGAAAGTTTAGAATGCCTCTTATCAAAAGGGAGGGAGTGCTGAGTGGAACATGCAGCTCTGGGTTATGAGGAGGAGTCAAGGTTTGCCGGTTGATACAGGAGCAGAATTAGCAAATGCAGGAGAAATGCATCGGTCTAAGATCTTGAGGAGAAGGACAGAGGGAATCTGGAGGAAGAAGGGGTGCAGTGAGAGGAGACGGTCCTGTGGGACCGTGGCAGTAGTTTGTATCCTGCTGAAGGCCAAGGCCATGGTGAAAATCAGAGTGAGTCCCAGAGTAAATGGGTCCAGTCAAGACTGCCCTGGGCACACGCCAAGCTCTGTTGTCCTGACAAAAGTTCTCTTGTTATCATCTGGCAGCAAAATGAGGATAAACAAAGTTCAGGAAAGTGAACTGCATTTGGGGGCAGGGGCCCATATGGGGTGGGTCCCACTTTGGGAGGACTGCCTGGATGCATGAATTTTGGATGGTTTGTGATGTAGACAAAGAGTCATCAAGGGGATTAATAGGTAGGAGCCCATGTGTCCAGAAGAGAGAGCACACCCTCTTGGGAGCTGCTGGTTTTCAGTGGATGCTGATAGAGGCCGTAGAATGAACATCGGATCATGCAGCCTCTGTGTATTTGGAAGGAAATCTAGCATCTGAGGAACCCAGGATGGGCCGAGTGTGGGCGTGTGTGCTCTGGGTGCCTGGGGTAACAGGTGGAACAATCCAGAAGGCTGCCACATGTTCCCTTTCACTCTGACTCCCCCTCCCCTCACCTCCAGCCACAACCAGCGGTGGGAAAAGCTGAAGGGCTGGTACTGGGAGTTAGCGGCACCCCCACCCTGTTTGGGCTCTCCTCCCCTTTCACCTGCACCTCTGCAGCAACCTCCCATGGACACCCCAGCTCCTACCTGTCAGCACTTCAATCTTCTCTCCATACTCCCATGGGAGTGAACTTCATTCCCCTACTTAAGACCCATCGGTGAGTCTCAGGGCCTAGAGAATAAAGCTCCAACTCCTTACCTGGCTTACAGGTGCTGGTTCTTTTGGATCTGGTCCTGCCTCCCCAGCCTGCCTTCTCATTCCAACTCTGCTCAGCCACCTGCACTGCTGGCACTTCTGGGCTGGGCAGCTCTGATCTTCCAGGTCTCTGTGTTTCTTCCTTTCTCAGTGTCTCTCATCTTCCAGGTCTTCCCCCAAGCATCTCCTGATCCATCCCTTCAGGATGGAACTAGCCACCTCCTTCTGTGGGCAGAACCAGAGTGTGGCAGGGCTTCAGGAAGAGTGGGATCTGGGTGCTTGGACACTGTCAAGACCCTCTTGCTCCATGTTCCTTTCTACTCTTGGTCACTCAGCTCCACTCAGTGGGGGGCTTATTTCACTTAGTGAGAAACAAGCCTGTGCAGGATTGTCTGTGCTGGAGTTCATTCAGGACACACCACCCCAAGATACACCTCCTGGGCATATTAAATATCTGAAGCTGAAGGAATTAAAAAATGACATACGCAGGAAGGTTACTCTGACTCCTTCCCATCTTGTTCTTCTTCCCTGAAACAAATAAGTCTTCCATGTGGAAGGTACTCTCCCTGCACAAGGAGAAAAGAAGATATTCTCATCACCAGAGAAGGGAATTTGGGGCCAAGAAATCCATACAAACCTTGTTAAACCAACCTTTATCTTCCTAGTTAAACCAACCCTTGTCTTCCTCATTGCTTCATTGCCATTGATTACCCCTGAGGTGTTTGTATGTTAGTTGCTCAGTCGTATCCAACTCTTTGTGACCCCCATGGACTGTAGCCCACCATGTTCCTCTGTCCGTGGGACTTCCCAGGCCAGAATACAGGAGAGAGTTGCCATTCCCTTCTCCAGTGGATCTTCCCAATGCTGGATTGAACCTGGGTCTCCTGCGTTGCAGGCAGACTCTGCCATCTGAGCCTTTATTACCCCTGCTTGTGGTCATGCCAAGTCGCTTCAGTTGTGTCGGACTCTGCGAACCTATGGACCAGAGCCCACCAGGCTCCTCTGTCCATGGGATTCTCTAGGCAAGAATACTGGAGTTGGGTTGCCATGCCCTCTTCCAGGGGATCTTCCCAACCCAGGGACTGAACTCCAATCTCTTGTTTCCTGCACTGGCTGGCAGGTTCTTCTACCACTAGCACCACCTGGGAAGCCCTTATCACCCTAGCTCAAGCCTTTTGTCTTGTCAATCCTTCAAAAATTCATTGCTTGTCTCAAAGTATACAAGCTTCCTGCTTTGGACACTTCTTTGGGTCTTCATTCTCTTGTGAAGGCTCCCATGTACATGTAAAAATTCAATAAGATGTGTACACTTTTCTCCTGTTAATCTTTGTCACTTTAATTTTTTGACCCAATCAGGGATCCTGAAAAAGTTGAAGAAAATTTTTCTTCTTCTTGTCACTTCTTAAGGGCTCAGTCTTTTTTTTTTTTTTTTTAATATTTTATGTATTTGGCCACCCTGGCTCTTAGTTGCACATGCAGAATCTCTAGCTGCCACATGCAAACTCTTAGTTGTGACACGTGGGATCTATTCCCCCAACCAGGAATTAAACCCAGGCCCCCCGCATTGGAAGTACAGTCTTAACCACTGGTCCACCAGGGAAGTCTCAAGCGCTCAGTCTTAAGAGGGCTCATTCTCTTTCTCAATTTCTTTTTTTTTTTAGATATATTTTTAATTGAATGATAACTGCTTTACAGTATTGTGTTGGTCTCTGCCATACAACAATGTGAGTCATCCCTAAGTATACATATGTCCCCTCCCTCTTGAACCTCCTTCCCAACCCCTTTACTCAATTTCAATTTGAAAAATCCTAGGAAAGAATTCTGACTGCCCTTGCTTGGGTCAGCCGTCCACCTCTGACTCAATCAACCGTGGTCAATGGAAAGGGTCGTTATTATTATTCATAACATTGTACAAATATATGTAGCTTTTTAATTAGTCAACTACTAGCTTATTTCTAATGACACTGATGCCAGATAACACAGTCCATGGTGAGCTTGGCTAGAACTCCTCACGTCTCTATCTTTTCACATGACCGTCAGTCTGCTGAATGGGCACTGTCGATCCACCACACTGACTGAAAATTTACAAAGCTAATACCGAGTAGTTTTAATTGACTGATTTTCTTTCTGTCTTCACAAAAGTATTTTAAGGAATATTCAGTTTGTTTTTGCCTTCACTGCCTGTTATTGAAGCCAGAGCCTGAAGAAGAGAAGCTAATGATGAGGGCAGAAAGAGGGTAAAAAAGACGGGAAAATGAGCAACCATGCATGTATTTATAAGAACATATTCCTAAGGCTATAGCCTGAAAATGATCTATTCATTGAATGAAATGAACTAATTCAAAAATATATTTAAGAAAAACACATGCATAAAGAATATCCTCAAATATAAAGAATTCTGCTTTCTGTATTCTTATGAATAAACATATTAATGTCAAGTGGGTATTTGTCGGGATCTTTATATCCAAGATAACCTTATTAGTACATTTTCTTGGATCCCTTAGTCTCTCCCCTTCTCTGTCCCTAAGCTTACTTAATTGCTAATTTGTTTCTTTTCCTTTTTTTGATGTGGACCATTTTTTAAAGGGCTTCCCCTGTGGCTCAGTGGTAAAGAACTTTCCTGCCAATATAGGCAATGTGGGTTCCAGCCCTGGGTCAGGAAGATCTCCCGAGAAGGAAATGCCAACCCACTCCAATGTTCTTGCCTGGGAAATCCCGTTGACAGAGGAACCTGGAGGGTTACAGTCCACAGTGTTGCAGAGTCGCACGTGACTAAACAACAATTAAAAAAAAAAAAAAGCTTTATGGGATTTGTTACAATGTTGCTTTATATTTTAATTTCTTTTGGTTACAAGGCATGGGGGATCTTAGCTTCCTGACCAGGGATTGAACCTAAACCTCCTGCTTTGGATGTCGAAGTCTTAACCACTGGACCACCATCGAAGTCCCACTACTTTGCTTCTTTAAGCTAAATCTCAGAGCCATCAACTTTTTCCTTAGATGTACCTTCTTCTTTCAAATATACTACTTTTCCTACTGTTTTCCTGCCAGATTGGCTCCAGCTTGCTGTGCTGTGCTTAGTCACTCAGTCGTGTCTGACCCTTTGCAACCCCATGGACTGTAGCCTGCCAGGCTCCTCTATCCATGGGGATTCTCCAGGCAAGAATGCTGAAGCAGGTAGCCTATCTCTTCTCCAGGGGATTTTCCTGACCCAGGGACCACACCAGGGTCTCTTGCATTGCAGGCAGATTCTTTACCAGCTGGGCTACCAGGGAAGCCTGCTCCAGCTTAGACTGTTAAATAAATAAGACAGAGCATGAGACAACTATCTCCTTAAATTCACACCCTATTCTTCCACTAATCATCATCATAATTATTATTAATATTGTCTAATAGGAGTTCATTTTCTTGACAACGACCCCCTTACAGTGAGTTCAGGCTGGACTTGCAGCCAGATAAACCCCTCCCACCGCTTCCTCTGAAATTGCCACTAGCCTGGGGAAAAGATGTTTTCCCTAGAACCGGGGCCCTTGAAAACTAAAAATACCACTCCACGTTTGTGTTCCCTTTTCTTTGAGTGGGAAGAAAAAACACCTGAGATCTGACCTCATTTGAAAATGAGAGTTTGTACTACAGGTATTTTTAAATTGTTTACGAAGCTTTGGGTCCTTCTGCATAGTTAGGCAATAGTCCTCAAATTTGCAGAATGTGCTGTGTACAGTTTTATATTAATCCCAGCAACACGGTGTCTTGATGGCTTGAATCTGCGTGAGCTCACTGTACTCACACATTTTCTTCTTTATTGAATCACATCACGGCATCACTGGAGCTCCCCAGGGCAGATTCCGTGACTTAATTAGATTTTTATTTAACCACAGAAAAGCAAAACATATCATGTTGCCAGACAGTGTTTTCACCTAAACTCAAGAGCATTTCCCATCGTGTTCTAGAATCAGTGTGTTTTCACCCACGCTCTCAACCTGCCTATATTATTTTGATTTCTATTGCTCAAGGCACACATCAAAATTAGCCTTTAAATACTGATTTAATCTTTGTTATAATTACATTGCTCCTCATCCCCGAGGCTTTAATTCTTTTTTTAACCCCCTGTTTTCACTTTAAACTTTTTTTATTCTGTATTGGGGAGTAGCCAATTAACAATGCTGTGGTAGCTTCAGGTGAACAGTGAAGGGACTCAGCTGTACATACACACGTATCCATTCGCCTCCAAATGGGCTTCCCTGATAGCTCAGTTGGTAAAGAATCCACCTGTAGTGCAGGAGACCCTGGTTTGATTCCTGGGTTAGGAAGATCCGCTGGAGAAAGGGAGGGATAGGCTACCCGTTCCAGTGTTCTGGCTTGGAGAATTCCACGGGCTGCATAGTCCATGGGGTCACAAAGAGTCGGACACAACTGAGCAACTTCCACATTCTCCTCCAAAGCCCCCTTTAACTCTTGATTGTGTGCTAAAAAGCAACAAAGCTTCAGGATATAAAAAAAAATACAACTGAGTAAATATATTTAAAAGAATCCCATAATAGTAGGAGGAATTATGGGTGGATGGAGACAGAAGTGGCTGACTGGGCAGCTGGCTGACACTGGCACTGAGACTTTCCAGCTGAGTGGATCTGGCCTCGAGCACATGGGCCAGGCTCTTAAGGGATGATGGGGAGAGTTCTAGAAACCGAGCTTCGAGTTTCTGCACCCCTCACACTCTACATCTGTAAAATGTGGAAGGTTGCAGCTAATATTTACTGAGCACTTACTCTATGCCAGGTGCTCTTCAATGCACTTTAGTCATTGAGGCTTCTGAGTTGGGTACACAAATTACTCTAGCTGCTTTAGAGACAGGAAAACTGAGGCCGCCTAGAGATTAAGTAACAGCCCACAGTCATGTATCTGGTCTGTTGAATCCAACAGTCTGTTTCCATAATTTACACTCTTAACCCCAAATTGTATAGCATGAGGGCAGTTACCCTCTCATTCTATGAAAATGAATGAGAAAGGAGTACATCAAGGCTGTATATTGTCACCCTGCTTATTTAACTTCTAGGCAGAATACATCATGAGAAATTCTGGGCTGGAGGAAGCACAAACTGGACTCAAGATTGCTGGGAGAAATATCAATAACCTCAGATCACAGATGACACCACCCTTATGGCAGAAAGTGAAGAAGATCTAAAGAGCCTCTTAATGCAAGTGAAAGAGGAGAGTGAAAAAGTTGGCTTAAAACTCAACATTCAAAAAGCTAAGATCATGGCATCCAGTCCCATCACTTCATGGTGGACAGATGGGGAAACAATGGAAACAGTGAGAGACTTTATTTTCTTGGGCTCCAACATCACTGCAGATGTTGACTTTAGCCATGAAATGAAAAGACACTTGCTCCTTGGAAGAAAAGCTATGACCAACCTAGACAGCATATTAAAAAGCAGAGACATTACTTTGCTGACAAAGGTCCATCTAGTCAAAGCTATGGCTTTTCCAGTAGTCATGTATGGATGTGCTGCTGCTGCTGCTGCTGCTAAGTCACTTCAGTTGTGCCTGACTCTGTGAGACCCCATAGATGGCAGCCCACCAGGCTCCCCCATCCCTGGGATTCTCCAGGCAAGAACACTAGAGTGGGTTGCCATTGCCTTCTCCAATGCATGAAAGTGAAAAGTGAAAGTGAAGTCACTCAGTCGTGTCTGACTCTTCACGACCCCATGGACTGCAGCCTTCCAGGCTCCTCCATCCATGGAATTTTCCTGGCAAGAGTACTGGAGTGGGGGGCCATCGCCTTCTCCATATGGATGTGAGAGTTGGACTATAAAGAAAACTGAGCACTGGAGAATTCATGCTTTTGAACTGTGGTGTTGAAGAAGACTCTTGAGAATCTCTTGGACTGCAAGGAAATCCAACCAGTCAATCCTAAAGGAAATCAGTCCTGAATATTCATTTGAAGGACTGATGCTGAAGCTGAAACTCCAATACTTTGGCCACCTGATGTGAAGAACTGACTCATTGGAAAAGACCCTGGTGCTGGGAAAGATTGAAGGCAGGTGGAGAAGGGGATGACAGAGGATGAGATAGTTGGATGGGCTCACCGACTCGATGGACATGAATATGAATAAGCTCTGAAAGTTGGTGATGGACAGGGAGGCCTGGCATGCTGCATTCCATGGGGTCACAAGGAGTCAGACATTACTGAGCGACTGAACTGAACTGTGCAGCATGAGGGCAGTTACCCTCTCATTCTATGAAGGTATGAAGTGAAGATTCCGTTTGTGCTGGGTGATCTGCTTTGTAAGCTCAGACGCTCCCTGACGCTCTCAGAGGCACCCACACTGCTGTCTGGTGCCCTCCAACGGAGGGGTGGGGTGAGGAGGCTGAAGGACTCCAGTGCACAGCCAGGTTCTGCACCTCCAGCCATAGGATCTTCAGGAAACCATTCAATCTCTCTGAGCCTCAGCTTCCAAGTCTGTAAAATGGGTGTAATGACTTCACCTACTTCTCAAGGCTAGTGTGAGGTGGAAACAAGGCCATGAGTGTTGGGAACATGGAGAAAAACCGAGGAGGGCAGATAGAGTTGCTGACATTCACAGGGAACTAACCACATGCACATCCTGACTCCAGGATGGATCTGTTGTTTTACTTTAGCCTTTGTTCCCCCGCTGTTCACTAAGAGGATACTGTTTATCCTCAGGGAACTCTGCCCTTCTGTTAGATTATTGAACCAACGTTCAGGACCCTGTGCACCTGTGGGTGGCTACAGGAAGAAAGAAATGAACATATCCTCTTCCCAAGTTTTGACTTTCTAGGAGATGTGTGCAAGATTAATGGGCTTTTTACTTTATTTCCTCGCTTCCTTCAGCTCTGTTCTATAAAAGAACCTGGCATCCAGACCCCAGATGATGGTTATTTTGAGAAATTAGTCTGCCATCTCCTTGGGCAAGCAGAGCGAGTGTGGACTCGGGTAAGGGAGACTAACCCAGGGACCTACCCAGAGCTCATCACCTGAGTTATCTCATTCTGACTCAGGGAGCACAGAAAGTGAGGACTCTCGTGAACCCGATCTACAGAATAGAAGCATCACACAGCCAGGCGGGGTTAGAATGTTTGAGCCCATGTCCTTAAACCCTGGCCTGGAGCTCCCACCACAGACGTGCCCAGGAAGTGGTTTCAAAAGGTCTCTGCTGGCCCTTCCACAAAACCTTCTGGATGACCATCTCTGGGCGTCCATCCAGTGGCCCCTCCAACTTGTGTTTCTACCTCAGCGAGCTTGTTCTCAAGTGGAAAGTACCTCTTCAGCCATCCTCCTCCCAGGCTTGCCCCGTGTCTTCTGCGAGCCTTGAACTTTCAGAACAGCTGTTTTGGAGGTATTGGCAGTTTCCACTATTCCTGCCTCTGGACTCTGGCCCAGAACTCTGCTCACACTTCAGTGTTTGGGGTCAGTCATCCTGAGTGTCTGAGTTTAGGGAGAAAATGCAGGTCATACTATTGGAATTAATTCAGAGGGTGTGATGGATCAAAACTTTGGACCAAGTCTCAGGACTCCTGGGACGGCAGGGAGGCAGCAGGGTTGAACACAGCAGAGGTGGATCTGCCAGCCGCAGACCCTTGGCGGCTCTCAGGGACTGTCTTACCACTCTTTGCTCCGGGTTAGACTTCTCCCCCAAGGCCATTTTGAGTGGGGAAAAAAGGGTGAACAGACATTGTACAAATCAATTCTTTCTCCGGTAAAATCAATGCTGCCTTCAAGGAAAAAAAGCAAAAGTCGAATTTATTTTTAAAAATTTCTTTCTTTCTTTTTTTTTTTAAATTAGAGTATAATTGCTTTGAGGCTTCCTAGGTGGCGCTAGTGGTAAAGAACCTGCCTGCCAATGCAGGGGACCTAAGAGACATGGGTTCAATTCCTGGGTGGGACCGGCATGAAACCCACTCCAATACTCTTGCCCGGAGAATCCCATGGAGCCTGGTGGGTACGGTCCATAGGACTTCAAAGAGACGGACACGACTGAAGCGACTTAGCATGTAATTACTTTACAATGTTGTTTGTTTCTGTTGTACAACAGTGTGAATCAGCTGTATGTATACATATATCCCCTCCCTCTGGAACCTCCCTCCCCTCTAGGTCATCACAGAGCACCGAGCTGAGCTCCCTGTGCTATACAGCTTCCCACTAGCTATCTATTTTGCACATGATAGAGTATATTTGTCAATGCTACTCTCTCAGTTTGTTATAAAAAGAAAGATAGCTCTAAGTCTTGTCCAACTCTTGGAATCTCATGAACTGTAGCCTGCCAGACTCCTCTGTCCTTGAGATTCTTCAGGGAAGAATACCGGAGTGTACTGCCATTTCCTTCTCCAGGGGAACTTCCTGACCCAGGAACCGCACCCAGGTCTCCTGCATTGCAGGCAGATACTTCACTGACTGGGCTACATGGGAAGCCTCAATTCATTATAAAGCAGATGTGATACTGTCTTACTCCATCTCCAGGGAAAACTTTTTTTCTTGTCTCATCCCTGTTGGCTGGAAGCAGCATCGTGTCTCACGGGTCCACTCCTGCTCATGATGCTTCCCCTGATTTTGGAAGCTGTCAAGTCTCCTTCATCTGGATGTAACTTAACCAGAACCTACCAAATGCCTTGGGGAGCAAGAGGATAAATCATCATCCCTGACTGGTCTCACGGAGGCAGTCAGCCCAACAGATGAAACCCAGGGGAGGAGGCAGTCCCGCAGGCAAGTAAGAGCAGGACCCAGGACTGGAGGGGCAGCTGGAGCTGGAGGACTTGGGACAAGGAAGAGGTCAGTGTGGGCTCCAAGTGGGGAGAAGTGGCCCATTTTTTTCTTGGTTTTATTAACTAAACAGGACTTTTAACAAATAAACATCTTTGAGGATGCCCTTACCTACGGGATGAGGGTAAGGAAGCAAAGCATGGTCTAGGCAAAGGTAATGAGTTGGAAATGAACAGACTTGGCCTCTGAACATGGCACTTTTCTCTGTTTTTATTGTTATGTCTGCACAGTCAGCATGGGTTTTCAATTTTGAATGAATAGAAGAATTAGATCAGAAAGTTCTGGGAAGCTAGATGAAATCGGTTCCTCTTTCAGGTGGTCATTAGCATCACAAGAACACCCTCCACTCGAGGAAAAAGCACAGAGTGTGCGCTCCAGGGAGCTGGGGCTACCAAGTGGCTGCGTGACCTTGGCCTGTCATTCAGCCTGGCCTCAGTCTCCTCACCTCCTTTTGCCCCAGAGTTTCACTTTTTTTTTTTTTTTTCATGGACTCCTTGGGAAGCACCTGGGTGCCCTGGATGGGTTTTGCAGTACCCGTGCTTGGTTAAGTGGAGCTGGTGACCCAGGGACATGGTGCTCTTGGCAGAGACACAGAACGCTGAGTGCGACCTGCAGCCGGGGCAAGACCTTTCCATTAGCCTGCCTTTAGAAAGACCATTTCCATTAGAAATTTCCATTAGAAAGACCAGAACAAGGCAGGGGGAAATGCTAAACAGTTCTTTTCTGGCTGTGATTTTTGGCCTGAGCTACACAGAGGGGTTTTCCTGAATGGTTCAGGTGTGGCTACTCAGATGCAGAATGGGGTTTGTGATTCCAAGTACCCAAATGAAAGCAAGTTGGAGAAGCTTCTAGCACAGTGCTTCTTTTTCTTCCTTTTTAATGATGCTAAGTGGGCAATCAGTTTAAAAATAATAATTTATTTATTTTATGCTACGTGGATTTTCTCTAATTGTGATGAGCTGGGGGCGACTCTTCCTTCTGCGGCACAGGCTTCTTATTGCGGTGACTTCTCTTGTGGAGCACAGGCTTCAGGCTCACAGGCTTCAGTGGTTGTGTATGTGGATCCAGTAGTTGCAGCTCCCGGGCTCCAGAGCACAGGCTCAGTAGTTGCCGTGCACACTTAATGGCATGTGGTCCAGGGATTGAACCCCAGACCAGGGATCGAACCCCTGTCCCCTGCATTGCAAGCAGATTCTTATCCGTTGTGCCACCAGGCAAGTCCTAGCACAGTGTGGCTTGAAGTGGAACTTGCACACCAATCACCTGGGATCTTGTTCATATGCAGTGCTGCTTCAGGAGGTCAGGGGATGGAGCCTGAGATTCTTTTTTAAAAAAAATATTCATTCTTATCTATTTAACTGTGCTGGGTCTTAGTTGTGGTACAGGGGATCATCAATCTTTGTTGTGGTGTCTTTAGTTGCAGTATCCTGGATCTTTAGTTGTGGCATGTGGGGTTTAGTTCCCAGACCAGGGATCGAACCCTGCGTTGGGAGCATGGAGTCTTCGCTGCTGGACCCCCAGGGAAGTCCCCTGAGATGCTGATTCTAACAAATCTCAAGTACTGCTGCTGGTCCATGGACTATACTTTGAGTAACAAGCCTCTAAAATATTTAAACCCATGTTTGACAGGTCATTAAATAGAACTGACAAAAATAGAACAAAGAGGTGAAAGCAAGAAGGCCTCAAGTTCTAATATTCTCCCAGGATCGTCAGCTGTTTGAGCATTTGATTGATAACAGGACAGTTTCTAGGAAAACATCTTATTGCCTTGAGTCCTGTGTATTTTCTCTGCTTTTTTCCCCTAATGAGGAAACTCACACGAGAAACATCTCAGGGAGCTCTCTAGCTATGTTTAATTTTGAAGGTTTGATTTAAGGGGAAAGAGTCCAGCACATCCCTTAGTTGCATTTTTGAAATTTATGCTATGAAAGGGAAGTGGCTGGGGGAACAGTTGATGATTTTCACTTGCATGCAAAAGCATCATCCTAACCGCCAGAGCCTTTACACAGCTGGAAAACTCCTGAAGAGTGAGAATGAATATGTTATTCTTTTGATTGTATCTGGTGAAAAATGAGAATCAAACAAAACACAACTTACTAAACTCTGAAACTTGCAGCAATTACGCAGGCGGAGTTTCCTCATGGTGCTTAAGTCTTGAGAGCTGAAACGTTGTGAGGGACACACGGGGATTAAATTATTTCCTGCAGGGAGTCTTGTCTCAAGGAAGTTCAAATCTGAGGGCCTAAGCTTATTTCCTAGATTTTTAAGAAGGCCAGACCTGTGGAGAGAAAAACTAAAGTGAAACTGTCCAAGGATGTCCGTGGACATTGAGTAGAAGGGGGACCATCTTTCACTGAGGAAGTAGGGACGAGTGGTATCATCTGGGTGTGTGAAGAGAGAATGTTATATATACTACGCTATGTATTATATAATATGAGATAACATTATCTAGATGTGTGCAGAGATGAAGGCATCCAGGTGTGTACAGACAATGATGGCGACCAGGTGTGCAAATAGTTGACATGACTGTCTCAGGACCACAGTCTCGGGTTCCTGGACTGGCAGAGCTTGTAGAGACCTTTGGGATTGTCTGGTTCTCCTTTCACAACATGTTTTGTAGATAAGGACACAGAGATTCCAGAGCTGGGTAGGGCTTGCTCTGGGCGACTCCAGTAGTTACTGTCAGTCTGGGGATTTGTACACAGTGTTCCAGGCGGCTCAGTGGTAAAGAGTATGCCTGCAAAGCAGGAGCTGCAGGTTCAATCCCTGGGTCTGGAAGATCCCCCAGAGTAGGAAAGAGCAGCCCAGTAATCTTGCCTGGACATTTCCATGGACAGGCGAGCCTGGTGGGCTACAGTCCATGGGGTCGCAAAGAGTCAGACATAACTGAGCACACATGAGCATATCCCAAGCCTGGGGTCGTAAGCCTTTCCCCTTAGACATCTTTAAGCTGTCCTCTCCCCCTCATCCCAATTCACTCCTACAAGAGCCTGGCTGGTGATGGCCCCAGCATGTCCTGTTGTATGTTCCAGGGGTCCAGTGGCTTAGACATTGGCCTCAGACATTTTATTTGCCATGGGGTTATGTGCTTCAGTGATATCCCCCATGGGTGTCTTATTTAATAACATCTTAAAACACAGATCCCTCTGCTGTGCCCAGAACCTGATGGAAAGCTCTTCCTTACTTAGACTGGTGCATGCCCTTCATACAGGTCCTGCTGGCTGAGCCAGTGTCCCCCACTCACCCCAGGAGAATCTGTCCTTCCAGCAGCCACCATGAGGCCCTGGTTGTCAAGGGGCTGTAGGAAGGGGAACATGCAGGGAAAACCAAGTTGGAGGATTTAAGAATTTTTTAAGGAATTTTTCCTAATATCCATGAAAAATGCTACATTTCCTTTCCATGCTCATCTGGCCGTTGTAAGAACTCATGCTGTAGTTAACGAGCTGTTACAATTCATGAAGCAGAAGAGAGTCCCATTCAGTGCTGGTGAGTCTGAATTGGGTCATATCTTGAGACTTATAAATTTCCCTTTGCTGAATGGCCCCTCAAAGAAACTTCTCCAAGAAGGCATATGGGAACATGTTTATTCTACTTTAATTTCTCTGAATTTGAATCTTGAGCTTTTATAAAATAACTAATAAATATAGAGCAGTATATGTTAGTCCACTAGAAAACATCATTACTGAAAATATGCTTTATTCTCAACCCAAATATAACTGTTAATATGGAATCTTTTTTCCAGCTTCATTGAGATGTAACTGACATATAGTCTTATAAGTTCAAGGTGTACATCTAGTTGATTTGATACACTTGTATGTTGCAAAACGATTACCACTATAGTGTTAGTTAACACCTCCATCCATGTCACATAATTACCCTTTCTTTTTTGTGATGAGGACATTTAGATCAGATCAGATCAATTGCTCAGTCGTGTCCGACTCTTTGCGACCCCATGAATCACAGCACGCCAGGCCTCCCTGTCCATCACCAATTCCCAGAGTTCACTCAGACTCACGTCCATCTAGTCAGTGATGCCATCCAGCCATCTCATCCTCTGTCATCCCCTTCTCCTCTTGCCCCAGTTCCTCCCAGCATCAGAGTCTTTTCCAATGAGTCAACTCTTTGCATGAGGTGGCCAAAGTACTGGAGTTTCAGCTTTAGCATCATTCCTTCCAAAGAAATCCCAGGGCTGATCTCCTTCAGAATGGACTGGTTGAATCTCCTTGCAGTCCAAGGGACTCTCAAGAGTCTTCTCCAACACCACAGTTCAAAAGCATCAATTCTTCGGCACTCAGCCTTCTTCATAGTCCAACTCTCACATCCATACATGACCACAGGAAAAACCATAGCCTTGACTAGATGAACCTTTGTTGGCAAAGTAATGTCTCTGCTTTTGAATATGCTATCTAGGTTGAAGACGCCTCTTAACACCTAAGTATATAATACAGTATTCAGTATTATTATCTATATGCTTCCCAGGTGGTGCTAGTGGTAAAGAACCTGCCTGCCAATGCAGGAGACTTAAGATACACAGGTTCAATCCCTGGATTGGGAAGACCCCCTGGAGGAAGGCATGGCAATCCACTCCAGTATACTTGCCTGGAGAATCCCTGGGACAGAGGAGCCTGGTGGGCTACAGTCCATGGGGTCGCAAAGAGTTGGACATGACTGAAGTGACTTAGCACATTATTATCTATAATCACCAAGCTGTACATTAGACCCCCAGAATTTATTCATTTTAGAGCTGGAAGCTTGTACTCTTTGGCCAACATCTGGAACATCTTTATTATAGTGAGGTTTGCGATGACAAAAAATGTGGTCAACAACCTAAATGTCCATCAATACTTTTCTCTGGGTTCAGATATATACATGTAAATGCACAGAGAAAGGACAAATATAACTTCTGAGGGATAGAGCAGGATTTTAGGCTCCTCTGTTTTATGTCTATTAAATAGGAGAATATGTTCAGATACTACTTACGTCATTAAAAATAAATTGAAAAAGATGTAAGATAAAGCACTGAGCTAGTACAATTGTCTTCCTGTATCTATTAGGTTAGGAGAGAGCTAGGGCTCTGTTAGGCTTCTGCGGCAGGAAGCCAGGCTGAATTTGGGAGCTGCTTCGTGCCCCCTGGCTTTCATCCTGATCAAGTTTGGGGAAATAAAGAACCAGGATTACTCACTGTGAAGACAGTGGTTCTCACACTTGAGTGTGCCTCAGAGTAACCCGCAGTACTTGTGATAGATTCATTTCCCCAGTTCTCACCATCAATTTTAATTTAATGGGTCTATATTCTGGTCCACCAATCTGCATTTTTTTGTTTGTTTGTTTGGATCCTGCGAGGCTTTTGGGATCTTAGTTCCGTGACCAGGCATTGAACTGAGGCGCATAGCATCGGACGTGTTGAGTCCTAACCACTGGATCGCCAGGGAACTCCTGAAATCTGCATTTTAAATAAGCACCAGAGTTGATTTTGATGAAGATAGTCTTTGGGAGGAGTAATACATTTCTGTTATTCCTCCTTTGCTGAGACACTGCTCACGATGTCGTCACACATAAAAGCCAGGGCTGTTTCCCTGGTGACAGGGACTCGTTTGCTAAGATAAAACGCAGGGAAGACACACCCATCCTAGACCTTCTAACTGCCAGACTGCTATCCCTGAAAGCCTTGTATATGTGTGTGTGTGCACGCACACAGACACATGCACAGTGAACTTGAAAAACACCGCAAGGACCATTCTAGTTCTGCACTTTGTCAAAAAGAAAACAAATAGGAAAGAGCCCATCACTTTAGACAGCAACGCCAGAATGAACTTAAATGTGTCTAGAAAATAATTTGGAGGTGGACGTAATGAGATGCGATTTGGTTCATCACTGTGTTTTGTCAGGAGACATATATTAATGGAAACTCAAACGAGAGGCTTCTGTAAGGTCATGCTTTCCATGTAAATGTGGCCACAAAGAGCCCTTCACCACTAAATGGCACCATGAGGATGCAGAATGATGTTTACCATCCATAAAAGCTATTTTTGTCGACAATGAAGGATAGAAATCAAAATGAGAAAGCAAATTGCCTTGTCCCTGCCTTTGGAAAAGAATGTCATAGAAACAAATGGCTTTCAAGTGTTTTGTTTTGGTTTCCTTGTTTGTCTATCTAGCTATCTGTCTACCTATCTATCTAATCTGTCATCTATTTATGCATTCATATATATTTACTTCTAATAGACTAAGCTGTTAGAATGGACATGAGCACTCTGGGAGATCGCGGAGGACAGAGGAGCCTGGTGTGCTACAGTCCGGGGGTCACAAGAAGTCAGACATGACTTAGCAATTGAACAACAAGAAAGACTAAGCTTAGGCATGCCATCCATGCTGCTAATATGGTTACTGGTAAGAGTCCAATCAAAAGTTAAAAAATAAAGTGGCTGATATCCTGAACTGGGCAGGCTGGCCAAGCCTTGTGTCTTTTAGGGGAGTCTTTGAACAGAATGTCACTAAAGAAGATGACCTGGCTGGGTCCTGGATCTTCAGGAATTCAGTGAGGTCCAGGGATGGCTGCAGTGAGACTGCCTGATATGAGAGATCCTAGGTAAGTCAAGGGCAGGTACTAAAGCCATCCTCGAATGCTATAGAGAGGTCAGGTCTCCAGCAACTCAGCCACCACGGACCTCTCCCCAGCTCTGGATAACCACATCAAATAGGCAGCCCTGTGAGCATCATTCATGGGCCACTTGGGATATTGTTAAAGACATATATTTCAAAGTTAAGCAATCAAAAGGAGGAGGAAGGAGTTGTACCAGGCAGCAACATCACCCAGGTACTCCACGGTAGTGCCTGCCAGGGATGCAGGGAGCGTGGGAACGCCTGCTCTGGGAAGAAATAATGCTGAGCAGTGGCTGGGGAAAGAGGAGGAATGGATTCCTGACACAAAGCTTCAACCCGAAGAACATTTCAGTCATTAGAAAGACTCAGTGAGCACTCACTTCTTGTTCATTTCCTGCCACCTGAATATTTGCAGACATTAATAATGGGCCCCAAGTTGCTGTGTGTGTTTGATGTAAACATAGGAGGGAGAACACATTTAAGCAACACATGCAACATTGACATGGTCGAGCAACAGATGTTGTGAATCCTTTAAAGACTCTTGGGCATTAAGATAAATATGATCTATAAGGGTAAATACAGTTTTAATTTACTAAAGCAATTAGCAAAATTTCCCAGTAAGCATTAATGTCCCCCTTTTATAGCAGTTGTCGGGATGGCATTTATCATCTTAGAGCACAGTGATTTTTGTAGACTTCTCTCTTATTAGGCTGCCCAATTCTAGACAATAATGTTCTTTTTTCCTGGGATCTCTGGGCTGTGTATGCCTGGTAAAAAAGGATGGAGTGAAGATAAGCATTTAGACTAAAACCCAGCAAATTCTTCTCACCACAAAGACTATCTTCTGGAGTAATGTTCAAGAGGAAGCCTTGAGAATTACATCGAAGAAACCCTCTTGATGAGAGGCAGTGACATAAGGCAGGACAGAGGTTTCCCCAAAAGTTGACCCCATTGCTGTGAGCCAGCTGTGTGCCAGTTGATTCACATGTACTGGATCTTCCCAATGCCTTGCAGAGAAATGGGCGTTATTATGAATTTCTCCTATTTTCCAAAACCGGGGTCCTTCTTGGATTAGGACAGCTCGTACTTAGAACCGGACCCTGGTTATACAAGCCCAAGAGCCATCTGCTCTTCCTCATATTTGGGTTTTGGGACCATTTCTCTCCTTCCTTTGGCAATCAACTTGTGCTTCTCTTAGTGTTTTCTTTTTTCTTAAACACCTTCCTCCATTTGCCCTGCTGCCATTTTAGGGAGCAGGAAGAGGACAATCTGAGAAAATTCATTGTTTTTGAAACCCAATTCTGGAGTCTTGGTATCTGAAGAGAGCTAACTATGAAGGCTGGTAGCACTCCCAAGCAGAGTACTTGGTGAATTTAAAAATTTTATTTATTTATTTTTTTTAGTTGTGGTATGCACACAACTGAATATAGTTCCCTAACCTAGTTAACTATAGTTCCTGGTTTAGTTCCCTAACTAGGAACCGAACCCAAACCCCCTGCATTGGGAGTGTGGAGTCTTAGCCACTGGACCACCAGGGAAGTCCCTACTGTGTGAATTTTTAAGGTGCTGTGTTGATGTAAGATACCGCTGCTCAACCGGGGGTGATTTTGTCTCCTACCCGCAAGGGTATTCAGCAATGTTGGAGACATCTTTGGTTGTCACAGCTAGGTGTGTGTCCTACTGGCATGGGGAAGGAAGAGGCCTGGGATGCTGTTAAACATCCCCTAAGGTAAAGGACAGCCTCCCATGACACAGATTTATCCTGCCCAATGTGTCACTAGCACCGAGGGTGAAAATCCCTGCTACAAGGCATTGCTATATTTCTTATATCTTTGGAAGCTATTTTTTGGGGGAGGAGGGGGAAGGGGGTATGTCTCATAAAGTGGAGCACAGTTACTTACATGTATTAGGGTAAACAAAACTCATATACTCTAAAATACATCCTTAATTCTCTCATGTTTTTCTCTGGCATTTTCATTCAAAATGATATAGAAGCAAATTAAATTAAATGATGACAAGCAAATTAAGAGAGCATTCAAGTCTTCTTGTAGCTGTTGGTCTTTTAAAACTGATGTTCAAGACAGATAATAGAGTGAACGCTTGTTGTAACTCATGTCTGGTTGTCATCTGTGCATATTTGGGGAAATTCCTCATCATCATTCCCAAGTTGAAGTCAGAACTCAAAGTCCCAGCATTTTTGCTATTAGAACTCAGGTATGGGATTCTGTGGCTTCCCTGGTGGCTCAGCGTTAAAGTATCTGCTTGCAATGCAGGAGACACAGGTTTGATCCCTGGGTCAGGAAGGTCCCCTGGAGGAGGGCATGGCAATCCACTCCAATATTGTTGCCTGGAGAATCCCAAGGACAGAGGAGCCTGGCGGGCTACAGTCCATAGGGTCACAAAGAGTCGGACACAAAGGAGTGAATGAGCTCACATACATGAGATCCAGGCTCTGCCACTCAGATGCACTTGACGGAAACTTTCCTTTAGAAATGAGGAACCTGAGGGCACCTGAGCAAGTGGGAGCCCCATTCTGTTGGGCGCGGTACAGAGGTGCTTGGCTTTGGGGAACAGCAATGTCTGCAAGATTGAGTTCCTGATGAAGAATGGCGTTGGCAGAGGTGACAGTGGCCATGGCAGCAGTGTTGTCACAGGCAGGGGATGTGGGTGGAGATTTCTTCATCAAGGCTGGTTTTAGAAGCTGAGTCTTGAGGCTGATCCTCCAGTCCTCTCAGCAGTTACAGAAGCGAGCTGCCACTCTTTTCTACTTAAACCAGTAAGACTGGGTCTGCTGTATGCCAGGAAGAACTCTGACTGATGCACAAGATTTATCAGTGGTGAGCTTCTTTAAAATCTAGAGTCTTTTTAAAAAAAATTTATGTTTTTGACATTTAGCTTTTTAAATTTTTTAATTTATTTGGCTGAGCTGGGTCTTAGTTGAGGCATGCAGGACCTTTGACCTTCATTGTGGGATCTAGTTCTCTGGCCAGGGATGGAACCTGGGTCCCCTGCAGCGGGAGTGTGAAGTATTAGCCCCTGGACCACTAGGTAAGACCCCTTAAAGTCCTTTAAATAGCCTCCTTTGCTCTAGTAACTTTCTGTGTGTCCAGTTTAGAACCAAAGATTGAATGTCCTCCTTTTTTCCAGGCTCTAGGTGTGGGGCTTCAGAACTTTGGGGAGCAGGTAGAAGACCAGGCTGGAGTAGGAAATGGCAGCCACACCAGTATTCTTGCCTGGGAAATCCCATGGATACAGGAGCCTGGCGAGCTCCAGTCCCTGGGGTTGCAAACAGTTCAGGCATGATTGAGCAACTATCACTCACTCACTTATTGTTGACACCCTGACTGCTAACTCAAGATCCTATTTCTTGTTTCTAGTTGAGTGGGTGATTCTGAGGCAGGCTCCAGGTTAGAGATTCCCTCCTGTTCATATTTCATGGGGCACGAAGAAGTGGGTATCAGGTTGGAGACTTATAGCTGTTAGCATTTCTTGAGATAAGGGATAGGTGGGCTCCAGTTAAGGCATTTACAATCAGCCTCCTGTTTACCATCTAAAATGGAAGTAACAACAGAAACAGGGTGAATAGCCAGTGTTTGTCTCTTGTAAACACCTTAAGGTAATAGTCATGGCAATAGTCAAGGTAATAGTCATGGCAAGGACAAAGAGGGGCAAAACTCTGTTTAAGCAAAGGCTTAAGGGACTCCGCTCCCCCTCTTTTGGGACACGGGAGACTCTGCATGCACAGAAAGGCTCCTTGTGGGTGAAAAGTCAGGGGATAACACCAAGCCATAATGAATCTTGCTCCTCCCAGAAACCTTCACCTCGAGATCCATCTTAGTTGAGGGGTACATGTGCACTCAGGGGAGGGTCCTAGGTAGATCAGATGTGGAAAAAGAAACCATATAATTGGCCTGAAGGAAGACAAAGACCCAGAAGAACTGATCCATATAAATGACTTAATCACCTCTTTACTTCGCTCCTCCTCACTAGGGGGAACACCCACACCCTTTCTCTCTGGGTGTGCATCTCTGCCTTGCTTTTGTCAAAACTAAACTGTTTCTCTGTGAGCTCTCCCACTTGCTGTTATGCTATGTCTCATAATAAACTTTGTACCTGCATTTACAGTTTCTGCCTCTTTAATAAATGCATTTTTCCCTAGATGCAAATATACAGGGAAAAATAGCTTCTAGCCCTTGCTGGTCTGATGGCTAGGATTGTTAGTTCTTATCCAGAGTTTCCAGGTTCAATTCCTGGGCAGAGAATTAAGATCTTACTTCAGGCCACCTCTTACTGCTGCCTCACGGAGATCAATTAATGCAAAAACAATTATGAAAAAAGCAAAAGTAAAAAGAAATTATTTAAATAAGCAGCTATAAGGAGATATGTTAAGACCAAAAATAATTCAAAATCAAGAATCCCCAGAGATTGCTAATTTACTAAAGCCACAGGGCTTTTCCATTTTACCATTGGGTTTTTTAGAGTAGCTGCACCCTGAGATTATTTTCATGGGTCCCTCCACTAGCTGATTCTGTTTCTAGAAAAGTCTGCCCCAGACTGTAAACTCTTTGAGAGCAGAGACTATGTCTTATTCATCTTTCTCTCACTCAATGCACCCTGTCCAGGACTTGTCACCTAACAGATGAATCATAAATAGTTGTTGAATTTGCAGGTTTTATCGTCCCCTTTTCCTGTCATACCCCAACTCCTCATGTTACTCTGGGGTGTGAAGTTTCCTGTCACACCCCAACTCCTCGTGTTACTCTGGGGGGTTACCCACTCCTTTTCTGGGGAGCTAGCCTAACCAGTAAAGATAGAAAAAAGACAAGACTTTGTTAGTCTAGTTACAAGATTATGTAATCAGCAGGAATCTACACTATAAAAGGAAGGTGTGTTTGTCTTGTAGATGTTCTACTCTGAGGCCATACCTGCAGGGATCTAGTGATTCCCTGGGTCCTGTCCAAAGCCTGCCTGAAATAATCATGGCTTGATAGGTGACTAGAGAGAAAAGTAAAGGGTTACCTTACTCTATCTTCTGAATTCCACCTGCCTGAGAGGTCATCTGATAGTAAGTTTTCTTTCTAGAAAGTTTCTGTTCCTTCTCATCCTCCCAGAGCTAAGGACCTTGTCAAGAGCTTTTGCATGAGTTTGGTTAGAGAAAACCTAGGGGTTGCCTAGGCATCCGGGCCCACGAGTGGGGACCCACAGTGAAGCCAGATTAAAATGAGACAGACATAAGATGTACGCCCCATGCATCACTTTAGAGATGACTCTGGGGTAGAAGACACAAGACTATTTGGGACTCCTTTTGATTTTTGGTGGGGTGAGAAGAAAAGGCTAACAAAAGAAAGATTTCTGGCCAGAAAAGTAGCATGTAAGCCTCCACTCTGTGCTTATGCAAAGCTAGACTGAAGAGTTAAAAAACAAGTAGTATGTGTGTGACAGAGCTAGAAGGAATAATTATTATGTCTGGAGTCGGGGATGAAAAAAAAAAAACACAACATTTTCCCAAAGCACACAGGGTTTTCTTGGCCTTTGTATGTGATGCTGCGTTAGTTCTCACACTGCCTGTAACAGGCTCTTCTCACCTGTCAGTGGTCAGCCTGCCACACTGAGTCAGCTCAGTCTGAGGAGCCCCGGGGTGCCTGGCTCTTGGAACACACACAGGACAGGCTCAAAAGACAAAACTCAAGTCTGGGGGAGCATCTCTTACGTTATTGCCTGGACTTAAGTTTCAAACACTGCTCTCTCCTCCCTGGTAATGAAAAAAATGATCTCTAGTGGTTTCTCCTAAAAAAAATTAAAACATGATCTCAAATATTTTCTTCTAAGTTTGGGCTAATTGCCGTATATCAGCATGAACTCAGCTGCCATGAAATCTTCATTGTCCTTAAGCAGGCTTCCCAGACTCTGCCTTTGTTGTCTCTGACTCTATCTTCTGTTCTCTACCTCCTGTTGCCTATTGTCACCAAAAAGCATAATACCATCCTCTAAGTTCATACAGCCCAAAGTTGTGTCTCCTACATGGGATATAAGTAAGGGATATTTCAGGTGAGGCATAAAGATCTGTTTAACTCAAACATGATAGAGGTAGCATTGTAACTAAATTTGTTAGCGCTCCTTTAATAAACCACTGTGGGGGAGGGGTTCCCTATTTTTATGAAGTCCCATCGAAACTCACTTGTATTTTCCGTTTGCGCAGATATGTCTGTCTTGGGTTCAGAGGCAGGAAATTACAGTAGTGGAGGGTTTGGCTCCAGAACCCGGCAAGTTGAAGTTGAGATTCCAGCCCCACTGCTTTTCAATTGTACCATCATGGTTAGTTGCTTAGCCTTGAAGTACCTGTTACCTCATTTGTAAAATGAGCATAATAGTAATTTTGAGGGGAATTTCCTGGCTGTCCAGTGGTTAGGACTCTGTGCTTTCACTGTGGAGGGCATGGGTTTGATCCCTGGTTGGGGAATTAAGATTCCACAAGCTCTGTGGTGCAGCCCAAAGAAACCCAATAGTTTTGAGGGGGTCAAATGAGATAAGGCATGTGAAGTACTTAGCACAGTGCGTGGCATGTAAAATGCCCTCAAGAAATGGTGGCTATTTTTAGCCATTCAATCAAAAAGGATATTTATTTGGTATCTGCTGCGTTCAGACATATCGTAGGTACCAAAATGCTTCAAGACATTGGCCCCTGCCTGTAAAGAGTTTACATCAGGGGTCGTGGAGGCAGGGGAGGAAACACTTCCACAATTTCAAAGGTAGAATGTAATAGAGGACAGAAAGATCATGAAAGGGAGAAGACCTTGAAGACAAGGTAACCTTTGAATTGGGCATTGTAGCATGTGAAGAATGTGAGTTGTGTGGGGATGAAGCAATCGGTATTCTACAGAAAGGGAATAAACCCCAAGAGAGATGATGAACAGGAATGGTGAGGTCGTGTCTGTGTCCAACAGGCTACTGTGGTCTGAATATAGGGAGTGAGACAGGTGGGAAGCAGACCAAAAAAAAAAAAAAACGAGGGAAGATCAGAATAAAAGGGCATGCTGATTGGAAATGCCATGCTAAAGCTCTAGTCTTTGTTTGATGGGCCATTAAAGGCTTTTGGGGAATAGGAGGCCTCCCAGGTGGCACAGTGGTAAAGAACCCATCTGCCAATGCAGGAGACTCTAGGAGACATGGGTTTGATCCCTGGGTGCGGAGGATCCCCTAGAGAAGGAAATGGCAACCCACCCCAGTATTCTTGCCTGGAGAATCCCATGGATAGAGGAGCCTGATGGGCTACAGTCCATAGGGTCGCAAAGAGTTGGACATGACTGAAGCGACTTAGAATGTCCAAAAAAAAAATGCACCTCAAATCGTTTTTCAACTCTGTTACCACAATTTCCTCTGCTAAAGATATTTTGAAGCAAAAAAGTGCCTCGCCTTTTGGGTACATAAAACCCTGTTGATGAACATGATGAGAAAGATCGAAAGGCATGTTGCAGTTCATGAGGTTGCCAAGAGTTGGACACGACTTAGTGACTGAATAAAAAGGGATTAGTCAGGCACAGATTGTATTTTATTTTGAAGTTTGTTTTTCTTTTACTATCATACTTTCTCTTTAGCTATAACTAGATAAAGTGATTATAACTCAGAGCATGTGGGTTTAGAATAAATTCAGGTGCATAAAATTGGATTGCCTTTGTTCCCATGTTGACTTTTCTCCCTGTATGAGTGATCACTTGAATTTGGAGAGTGAAATAATTTTACTTCTTTCCAGCCTCATGGGAATATCTGCAGTCAGAAGACAGAGTACAGGGCTTGTGAAAGAGGGAATAATAAAGTTCCATCCTCTGGGGAAAGGAAAGAAAAGGTGAAGGGAGGAGATGTCTTCAAAGGAGGGAGGCTACAAAGCCTCCTTCCTGCTTCCCCCAACTTCGTCCAGATTAATTTGTATTTCAGTGAGGATGTAATACTGCTAAAGATTTTATGTAACTTTTAAGCCTCCTAGATGTTTGTTACTTTTGTTATCCTCATGGAAACCGTGCAATTACTAAAATGTGGTGACGAGGCCTTAGGTGTTTATTTAAGGATGGAGAGGGTGGGGTCCCAGAACTTATATTCCATACTGGTATTGTCAGGGAGATGAAGAATAGAGCCTGGTAGTCAAGAAAGAGTGAAGAGTAGGGGAGGGGGTGGTAGCGGAGTAGTGAGGAGCAGGTATTGAAGTGTGCCTGCTGCACAAAGGCTGCGTTTTCTGACCTAAGGAGATAAAACCCAGTGCTGTCAATGGCACTGTGAGCAGTTACCTATAGCAGGAGCCAAGTCACTCCGGGCCATCGGCCTCCACTCCACCCTACTGCTCTTGGAGTCTGCAGCCCGGCCCAGGATGTAGGCAGCGAGGCAGCTCTTTGAACTAGGCTGGGGACCAGGTCCCTCCTCCAAATGCGACGGACACAGAAGAGGGGCTGAACTCCCTGTTTATCCGCTCCCAGGCACGCCCGAGCCGCGCAGCCACGGCCGCGGGAGCTGTCCGCGGTGCTGAACCATTTTCTTGGGCTTGATCGGACCCGTGACTCGGCATCGCGTCGCCAGCTTAGGCAAAGGGCTCAGTGCGTCCCGGGGAGCGCGAGCCCCCTAAGGTCTGCGGCTAGTTCCAAGCGCTGCAATTTAAATCTCTGACAGAACTACCTATGCGACTCTCTTAACCCGAGCCAAGACTCAAGGCAGGATCCGGCTTTTAAGGACGAGTCCCTCATCTCTCCCCTACATCCCGTAGATATCTCAATCCCCCACCCCATTTCCTGCCCTGCGACTTCCTTACGGAAACGGCACCAGGTCGTCCTGAGAGCCAGACAGTTCACGCCTCTCATCTCCCTAGTTTACTGCACTCCCCTCCAGAGCGGGACTCTCCCAGGACGCAGCAAGCTCCCACAATATAGATTCTCCCCTGACCCTCCGGCCCAGGTTTCTGGCCCCTTCTTCCTTTTCTGTTTCTACTATCCTTCTCCTATTTCTCAAAGCACCGAGTTGGGAGGTGCGAGCTCCGCCCCTATTTTCCCTACAAGGGCACGCTGTTGTGGGGGCGGGGCGAAGGGGAGGTGCTTCCAGCCCCTCTCAAAAGCCGCGAGTCCACTGGGAACTCGAATCTTTTCAGCTCCTCGGAGTAGCCTGCACCACCGTCTGGGTGGAGGACCTCCAGGGACAGCCAGGATTCTACCTCTCTTTCTCCGGAGAGCTTTCCCATCCGTCAAGCCCCAGTCACCAGGTAGGACTGCGCTTGGGTCTGGCTTGTGGGGACTGTAGGGGCTCCAAATAGAGTGGAAGGCATTTAAATAACCTATGCACATCTAACCACCCCTAGATTTCATTTTACAGAGGTGGGGGTGACAGCACTTAAATTTTGTTGATTATTTATTGTGGCCTGTCATTCTAAAGGGAATATTTGAGTAATTAAGGTGTGTGTGTGTGTTGAGGGGGGAGACGGTTGGCGTAGGAGGGGACGGAAAGAGAATGGGAGGTGACAGACTCTGATTATCTTTGGACAGGTGGCTATGGCCTCATTGCCCACTCAGGGTCCAGCGGCCCCTGACTTTTTTAATGGGCTGCTGCCTGCGTCTTCAAGTCCGGTCAACCAGAGCTCAGAGACGGTGGTGGGCAATGGGTCGGCGGCTGGTCCAGGCTCCCAGGCCATCACGCCGTTCCAGAGCCTGCAGCTGGTGCATCAGCTGAAGGGGCTGATTGTGCTGCTCTACAGCATCGTGGTGGTCGTGGGGCTTGTGGGCAACTGCCTGCTGGTGCTGGTGATCGCACGGGTGCGTCGGCTGCACAACGTGACCAACTTTCTCATCGGTAACCTGGCCCTGTCCGACGTGCTCATGTGCACCGCCTGCGTCCCTCTCACGCTGGCCTACGCATTCGAGCCACGCGGCTGGGTGTTCGGCGGCGGCCTGTGTCACCTGGTCTTCTTCTTGCAGCCGGTCACCGTCTACGTGTCGGTGTTCACGCTCACCACCATCGCGGTGGACCGCTACGTCGTGCTGGTGCACCCGCTGCGCCGGCGCATCTCGTTGCGCTTCAGCGCCTACGCGGTCCTGGCCATCTGGGCGCTGTCCGCGGTGCTAGCACTGCCGGCCGCCTTGCACACCTACCACGTGGAACTCAAGCCGCACCGCGTGCGCCTCTGCGAGGAGTTCTGGGGGTCCCAGGAGCGCCAGCGCCAGCTCTACGCTTGGGGGCTGCTGCTCGTCACCTACCTGCTCCCCCTGCTGGTCATCCTCCTGTCTTACGTCCGGGTGTCGGTGAATCTCCGGAACCGCGTGGTTCCGGGCTGCGTGACCCAGAGCCAGGCCGACTGGGACCGCGCGCGACGCCGCCGCACCTTCTGCCTGCTGGTGGTGGTTGTGGTGGTGTTCGCCGTCTGCTGGCTGCCGCTGCACGTCTTCAACCTGCTGCGGGACCTCGACCCGCACGCCATAGACCCCTATGCCTTCGGCTTAGTGCAGCTGCTCTGCCACTGGCTGGCCATGAGCTCCGCCTGCTACAACCCCTTCATCTACGCCTGGTTGCACGACAGCTTCCGCGAGGAGCTCCGCAAACTGTTGCTGGCCTGGCCCCGCAAGATTGCTCCGCACGGCCAGAGCATGACAGTCAGCGTGGTGATCTGATGCCACTGTGCCAGGCCTTGGGGAACTCCAGTCCAGTGGTCTCCGGAAGGTGTCCACCCGGAGGCCGGACTGGGGAGATTATTCCAGAGCTAGGCTAATACTAAACTAATGTGGCTCCAAACTGCCAGCCCACCCCTCTCGTCCCTCTGTCTCACCTTGTATTTGTGTCACTGTAAAATGTTACGTAGGCTTTGATGAGACTCATGCTTTGCTTGGAGGAGGCCAGGGAGAACAAAAGAGGTTTTACTGTTTTCTCCTTTTACCACTGAAGGCCAAACAAAGCTCTTTCCCCTGGTTCAGATAATATTTCAGAAACGTGACTGTTTTCCTTGCTTTCCCTTCTGCTTGTTCCATAGGGAGTGAAGGAGCAATAAGCATGGGGTTTAAAATGGCTGGTTGGGGTTGGTAAAGCTTTTCAGGTTGCTTTTTAAAAAGGACTCACCTGAGATATAATACAGAATAGTGCTTAGTCCATTCAAACCCATTACCTTCTAGGATTCCAGGGAAACATGTATTACAAATCTGTAACTAGAATTTCAGCATCTCCTGAACAAGAGCTTTATATGCCAAAGGGATTTTCACTTTAAATCCACTTGCATTTATAGAACAAAATACTTACAAATCACCTTCAAGAGGTTTTGCTATTGTTTTCTCTCTTCCTTATCCCCCAATTGCTGTTTGAAAATGATGAGATAAATTAGTTGATGAAGAGATAGATAACACAGGAGTAAAGTGGAAAAGGTTCACACAAGGGGAAATACAACTGCACAGGACAGACTATCTGTGTGTATGTTTGTGTATATACACAACTAGTGTTTGCCACAAGGCACACACTCAAATATTTGGTTTTCTGAATGCTCAATGTAAACTGTGAGCTGTAACACACTCTTGTATTCTCTAATTGATCTTGCAACAAATCAACAGCTGTGAACTGACTGCTCAACACCTGCTCCGTGGTGACACACTTGGAGCGTGATCAACTCAGAATACAAGGACTAGGAGAAGCTTGCTGAAAGCCAGAACAGAAAATAACCTGCTGCCCACAGGATGTACAGATCAAACATGTGATTCCTTCCAGGGTTAAGGGAATAGGGGAAGACTGTTGGGCCATGATACCAGGCTGCTAACTCTTACCCTAACATCCCAAGAGTTCTTTAAATGAGGACAAGTGCCCTGGGACAAGAGTTTCCACATTGATGTTGGAAAAGTGATCATGGCAGTGAAGGCAGGAGTCTTGGGAAATGATTCATGATATGCAGCTGTCAGATTAACCCTTGCAGCATATGGGGCATAGACTGGTGTCTGCAGCCATTCAGTTACCAACCGGAAGATGCCAGTACTACCCCAGCTCACTAAACAGCAGAATTAGTGTTTTCCCACCTCTCCCCTTCTCTTAGTCTCAGTGAACTCATTCACTCAGTAAAGTGTGCCCTTAAAGGAAGGGAAAGAGGAGGTGATTTGGGGATGACAAGGATTAAATCCTATTACTCTGATGTCAGTAGCCACAATGGAGAGTGGTTCCATTCACAGTTGGGTTAGTTAGCAATATGAATCTTTTTAAATCAAATTAACTTTTATTTTAAATTAATTTTTATTGGTATATAGTTGCTTTACAAGTAACGTGCATCTTTAGTATCTATCTATCTATATATCTAGACTTTTCACAGCATGGGGAATGGCAGGAAAAAGCTGGAGAAAGAAAAAGGCAGGTGAACTCGGGACATACCAGTTACCTTTGATAATGGCACTCAAACTAACTTTCAGCTCCATCTTTGGATGTGGAGAACAAAGAGCCTGTGCTCTAGCAATGTGACCCACCCACAGCATTAGGTCACCCCTCCCCCACCCCAAATGACCTCCTCTCCCAGGATCCCAGGGACTGATTCCTGTGTTTCCAGCAGCTCTACTGTTTGGAAGACTCAAGATAAGACATTTCCTGTTTCCTCAGATCATACTTTGGTTTGGTATGTGTGGCGAGTGAAAAGACTGGGGAAAAGGGTGGAATTAGTCAGGGAGGAATTCAGTTAATTGTGGTCTCTTCTTTGGAGGGTTCGAGTCACTGGTTTCAGCCTTGACTGCTCCTAGAATTACCGGGGGAGTTTTCAAAAACCATCAGTGCCTAGGCCATGCTGCTGCTGCTGCTGCTGCTAAGTCACTTCAGTCATGTCCGGCTTTGTGTGACCCCATAGACAGCAGCCCACCAGGCTCCCCCATCCCTGGGATTCTCCAGGCAAGAACACTGGAGTGGGTTGCCATTTCCTACTCCAATGCATGAAAGTGAAAAGTGAAAGTGAAGTTGCTCAGTCGTGTCCGACTCTTAGCGACCCCATGGACTGCAGCCTACCAGGCTCCTCCGTCCATGGGATTTTCCAGGCAAGAGTACTGGAGTGGGGTGCCATCACCTTCTCCAGCCTAGGCTGTATCCCCAGCCAATTGATTAAAGATGGAGATTGGGCACCAGCATTTTTTCAAAGCATTTCAGGTGATTTTAACACATAACAAAGGTTAAACACCTTAAGAATGATCCTATTTCTAATGAATCTCAGAAACATCCGAATGAAGCTTTGGGAATACGCTATTAGCCTTTAGACAATACTTGATGGATTACATAGAGGTAAATCTTATAATCAGAATATATAGGTATCCATTCAACAGTTTCCTTACACATCTGTGTGTAAGGCTCTGTATGAGTCCAGTCAGTTGTTTTAAGTATTTAAGTATTGTTATTCAACTTTAGGTTGATGGCATTATAAAGTTATACACCATGAATTATTCTTAGTTGCTGGCATGTTTAAAAATTTGAAATATTCCTGGATAGTTTAAGTCAACTGTGAGAGAACAGTATTCTCATTAATTACTAGAAAAGCTCTCACAAGTTTCTATCGTGCCTACAACTTCAGTTAAATTTTTTTAACATGTATGTGGACTTTATGGAGAGCCTAAAGAGGTTGAAGAATCACTGTGTTTATAGACATCTTTACAAATTATGCACATTGGCAACTGAACAGCAACTAATGAATTCTTACCCCATCTGAAGTGTACTTGAGACTTGTTTGACTACAAAACAAACTGACCAAACACATCTCCAGAAATGAGTCCTGGAGAAATCCAATAGGGCTGAGGTAGAACTTTTTTTTTTTTTTTTTCTTTAATAGAAAATTATTTAATTAGTATACATGTGTTCCCCATCCTGAACCCTCCTCCCTCCTCCCTCCCCACACCATCCCTCTGGGTCATCCCAGTGCACCAGCCCCAAGCATCCAGCATCGTGCATTGAACCTGGACTGGCATCTCGTTTCATACATGACGTTTCACATGTTTCAATGCAATTCATTTTAGTTAATACCAAGTATCCAGTCCTTTTCCTGCAAGGAGTTGTAAAGCTGGGAATGGGGCCAGCCTATTACTTGGCACCAGCCCTTTCTGAGACTGATGGGAGGTTCTGTAATCCTCTTTGTAAGAATTGTCACCAAGTCTTCTTTTTGGCAGCCAACCAATAGATTTATCTCATTAAATTGGCTGGGGAGTGTTTCAATATGTGTTGGCCACAGTTACCCAGAAATAGCAGTTGTAAGAAATGCTAAAGTACATTCCAGTTGATGTAACCTCCCTGAATTTTCAGTCTGTCTATTGGGGGGTGTTAAGTTCCCAGTTTATTTTCTCACATTGATTAGTTCACCACCTCTGTCCTGTGGCTTGCATTCCTGAACATCTAGTAGTCTTACAAACATAAGGTATGGAGCTGATGCCAAGAACGTGGCTAGATCTGGAGTGAACCCAAGGTCCATCCTACAGATGAGAGGTTAAGAGCACATTTACTCTCCAAGGTAGGTCCCTAATTGATTTCTCTTCATAAGCTGATGTCTTTGTTACATGCATAAGATGCCTTTGTGGCTGACTCACCGTGTGAAGCTCTTCAGGCTAGGGCTTGTACTGTCTTTCATACATTGTAGGTACTCAGTTCAGTTCAGTTCAGTCGCTCAGTCATGTCCAACTCTTTGTGACCCCATGAATCACAGCACGCCAGGCCTCTCTGTCCATCACCAACTCCCAGAGTTCACTCAAACTCATGTCCATCAAGTCGCTGATGCCATCCAGCCATCTCATTCTCTGTCATCCCCTTCTCTTCCTGCCCCCAATCCCTCCCAGCATCAGGGTCTTTTCCAATGAGTGAACTCTTCACATGAGGTGGCCAAAGTATTGGAGTTTCAGCTTTAGCATCAGTCCTTCCAATGAACACCCAGGACTTATCTCCTTTAGGATGGATTGGTTGGATCTCCTTGCAGTTCAAGGGACTCTCAAGAGTCTTTTCCAACACCACAGTTCAAAAGCATCAATTCTTCGGCACTCAGCCTTCTTCACAGTCCAACTCTCACATCCATACATGACCACAGGAAAAACCATAGCCTTGACTAAACGGACCTTTGTTGGCAAGGTAATATCTCTGCTTTTTAATATGCTGTCTAGGTTGGTCACAACTTTCCTTCCAAGGAGTAAGCGCCTTTTAATTTCATGGCTGCAGTCACCATCTGCAGTGATTTTGGAGCCCCCCCCAAAATAAAGTCTGACACTGTTTCCACTGTTTCCCCATCTATTTCCCATGAAGTGATGGGACCAGATGCCATGATCTTCGTTTTCTGAATGTTGAGCTTTAAGCCAACTTTTTCACTCTCTACTTTCACTTTCTTCAAGAGGCTTTTGAGTTCCTCTTCACTTTCTGCCATAAGGGTGGTGTCATCTGCATATCTGAGGTTATTGATATTTCTCCCGGCAATCTTGATTCCAGCTTGTGCTTCTTCCAGCCCAGCGTTTCTCATGATGTACTCTGCATATAAGTTAAATAAGCAGGGTGACAATATACAGCCTTGACGTACTCCTTTTCCTATTTGGAACCAGTCTGTTGTTCCATGTCCAGTTCTAACTGTTGCTTCCTGACCTGCATACAGGTTTCTCAAGAGGCAGATCAGGTGGTCTGGTATTCCCATCTCTTTCAGAATTTTCCACAGTTAATTGTGACCCACACAGTCAAAGGCTTTGGCATAGTCAATAAAGCAGAAATAGATGTTTTTCTGGAACTCTTTTGCTTTTTTGATGATCCAGCGGATGTTGGCAATTTGATCTCTGGTTCCTGTGCCTTTTCTAAAACCAGCTTGAACATCTGGAAGTTCATGGTTCACGTATTGCTGAAGCCTGGCTTGGAGAATTTTGAGCATTACTTTACTAGCGTGTGAGATGAGTGCAATTGTGTGGTAGTTTAAGCATTCTTTGGCATTGCCTTTCTTTGGGATTGGAATGAAAACTGACCTTTTCCAGTCCTGTGGCCACTGCTGAGTTTTCCAAATTTGCTGGCATACTGAGTACAGCACTTTCACAGCATCATTAAATCAGTAGAACAGTCTCCAGCCATGGGATTAATAAACCAAGCCAGTTACACACACAGTCTAACTGTATACAACCTCAGGATGGCCAGGATCCAATCAAGGATATATCATACCAAAGAGAACATTCTACTCAATCTAGACTTGCCAATTTCAGGAAGTTCCAGGAATGAGCTATTCATTTGGGACCTTCTATGACCCCCTGGCCCTAACCTCAGTAATGATACTTCATTACATGGCACCAAGTTTTGTGTTCTCCAAGACTGCGTGTATCTAAATCCTTCTATATCATCACAAAGCTTAATCATTATTTAAATGTTAGAATTTAATTACTCCCACATATAACTTGAGAAATTTAAAAACATTCAACACATGGGTCTATAAACAAAATTTAATCATCTATTTTCAAAACCATTCATGACAGCATCATAAACAGAATTTTTGGTACATCTGCAATAAGACTTAAAAGTAGATTTATGCACCCCTTACCAGGGATTTTTTTTTTTTTTTTGCAAAGTGAGATAAGCCAGTGTGTAAAAGATGTTGAAAATGTGAAATATTTATTTGGAAGGATGAGAGTTGCAATCTTGATGTGTTAAAAAACTGTACATTCCTAGTCAGCCTTTGGAAGTAGAAAATCTTATTTTGAACATTGAATATGTACACTGCAACAGGTTTTGAATTGTTCTCCTGTGGTTTCCAAGTCAATTCCTCTTCATTTCCTACTATTTCTGTATTCTGCCTTTCCCCCCTTCTACGTCTCCATATTATCTATGAATACCTTTGATCTGATGCTCCCTCTGGCCCAGTGAAGGGGAGGTGATGGGATTCAAGCTTCCATCTTGTCAAGGAGACACCCTGGCTAATCCCCTTGCGGAGAGCAGGCTTCAACCAATGAGTCAGGGGCATCTGCCTGTTGAGTTTCTTGCCTACTCTGGGTCTTGGTCCTCATATGATTAATGTTTCACAGGCAAGTACCAGGCAGAGGCGGAAAACAGGAGCTCGCACAGAATCTCTGCAGGGTCCTTGACATGATAAATTTCATGGGGAGCTCTCAAGAGGGGTCTAACAATGAAAGGTCAAATGTATTTCATTTTGATGTTTGGGGCTGTAGTGAGAAAACCTGAGCTAGAAAAAGCAAAGGACAGTCTCTTCCTCAAAGCCTTTCCTGCCTTCCTCCCTCAGCTCTCAAAAAAATCCTCTTCTTGACTTGCTGATGACTAAATATCCTGGCTCCAGAACTCGTCTCCTTCTGGAGTGACATTTAATGAGGTATGGAAAGTTACACCTTTTCCTCCCACCACACATACTCAGTTATCACCAAGAAATGAAGGAAGTCTTTTGAGTTAGGAAACTGAAATAAAAACGTCAGGCCTGAGCTCTGGGTTAGAAGTCAGGTGCTGGATTTCTTCCCTAGCCCAGAATGGCACCTTTGGGTCTCCATCCCAGGAGGCTGGCCCAGTCACCTGGGTGGGAGGTGCAATGCTGTAGTATAACCCAGGGTGGTCAGATCCGTGGCCTGGCCACTGTGGTTGTGCCACAGGTAGCTTCCTGGTGAAGCCAGTCCTTCTGAGGCTGCTGCCCATTGCAGGGCAAATGCTGGGGAGGGGGGCACAGTGACCTCTTCATTATTATTAATACAAAGAAGACCAAGAGCAGTAGTAGGTGAAAAAGTGGAGTGTTTGTGAATGTCTTCAATGGCCATAACTGTTTCTTTACGACAAGCCTGTATTTATACCTGTATCTTTTTACCCCAGTCTCCTCCAGCAAATCCTGTCCCCCTTTCCTTTTCTGTGATATAATTACAGTGCTTGTGGGCATTTCTGCAGAAAACATTATATTCTGGGAGAAGGGTTCTTGTGGAGGCTTAGAGTGAGACTAATAATAAGCATCTGGCTATGCACCAAATGACTAGCGGGAACACACTGTGCTTCTGCTTGACCTGGCTCCATCAGGGGCACCCACGGGCCTGTCACTTGGCTCAGCAAGCGTACAGCAAAGGTGGTGGAGATCTGAGTGGAGGAGGAGCATGCCAGGCCTGGAGGAAGGTCACTGTGGGGGCCCAGGAGTCAGGTATGGGGAGGAGTTAAAGGAAGGTTAAGCCCTACCCACACACGTCTAGAATCACCGCCAGTGCCTCCAGCCCCTGTCAGGGTACAGGGCTCCTGGCGAGCCACTCCTGTGCCCACACGGGTGCCATGACATTGGCCTATGTCTTGCAGTGTGTCCTCTCAGAATCCAGTGCCTTCCTCTTGACCTCGAGGTCCTCCGGCAGCCGGGCCACCGCTCTGTGTTCAGCTTGCTGTCCTCACCCAGGTCTCTGAAGTTGATGGCATTCCTGCTGCACAGCCGTGGGTACTGGTGGCGCTACTGACCTCGTCCTGGGCAAGAGTGCCAAGCCTGCACTGATGGCACGTCGTGGTCGACTTTGACGTCGCCTCTGTGTCACCTCTGGTGAAGGCTTTCAGTCTTCCCAGGCCCTCTCTGAGCGCGGCCCGGCCCCCAGGCAGAGAGCTGGAGCACGGATGTCGGACCCTCAGCTGCTCCTCTCTGCGGCCCGGGACCTCTTCGGCCCCTTCTCCCAGCCCCTGTGTGTATTTCACCTGCTCCAGCAGTCCCATCCCCAGAGCTCTTTCATATCCTGCAACAGCTCTGCCCCTAGTGCAGTTGTTATCTGTGCCCCCCACCCCCACGATGCTCGCCAGTTCTTGCCCAACTGGGGTCTTGCTTTCAGCCTCCGTCCTTTGCCTCTCTCCCTCACCCTTCTACTCCCCTGACCCAAGGGAGGCCAGCAGCTATATCCGGGATCTCAGTCGCCTTCCCTTGCCCTTTCACCGGCCCCAGCTGGGCCCTGTATGGAGGCAGGCGAGCCGTGTAGGTAGGTACCAGGCAGGCGGGACCAGGATCACCCGCGGTTCTCCGAGAGACCCTGGCATAGGAGATACTTGGAGAAGATGGACTCAGGAGGTCAGCGGGGAGCTTCTCCTGCCCTGTGCAGCTGTAGGTCCAGCCCTGGCAGGGAGGAGCCAAGCTCTGGAGTTCCTCTCCGTGGCAGGTCCTGTAGCCTTACTCTTAAGCGATCCACACTTAGATACTTAGGCGTCCTTGGAACGCTCTGAAAACGGAGTCTGGTTTCCAAGCAGGAAATCAGAAGCTCCGGGATGGTTGAGCTCTTGCCTGCGCGCAAGTAGGTGGGCATCCCGCCGCCACGGCTTGGGGGTGGGGTAAAGGAGAAGGGGCTTCTTGGAGCGTGCTGGGCCCGCTGTCCTGTTTCTGGCCTGACTGCGGCCACCTGTCATTTGCCTATTTCCTGAGCATTCTATCTGAAAGGAAAGGAACACGAAACCACTTATTCTGTGTATGTTGGTGGAGACTTAAGCCTTCGGACTCCCTGTGGGGATTGATCAGAACTGAGGGCCGGAAAAGGAAGAAACCGGTTTCGCAGATTTGGGGGAGGAGTCGGTCTTGCGCCGCCTCTCCCTGGCGCGGCGAGTTCGCTGTGCTTTGCTTGGTGCGCAGACCCCGCGGCGCCCCCGCTAGGCCCACAGGTGCTGGGGAGCCGAGGTTTCTGCACCCTGGCAAACACACACTTACCAGTTTCGGCAGAAGAGGGGAAGTAAGCTGGTGGAACAAAAGCAAAAGCCATCTACTGACCCACTCCAGGCAATTATTGATGTAAAGCAACACCTCCTGCCAAAAACAGGACCTCCAGGATTGAGAAGTTTGAAAAAAAATTACAAAATCCGCAAACCTTTTTCTTAAAAACGTCATGGATGAAAATTTCCACCCATTATTCTTGGGGGAGTTAACAGTTTGTGCTTTTCTTCCCAGATCCTACCTGGAGCATCCACAAGCATATACGCGTAGTTTATATTTTGCAAAAATGAAATGAAACTGTACAAACTCTTTGTAATTTACTCCCCGGCCAAAATTATAATCAAGAATGTTAATGGAGTGTGGTCTGTAAAAATGCTGAATTGCTGTACACTTGAAACTAATATGATATTGTAAATCAACTGTACCTCAACAACAAAATTATATCGAGAACAGCCTTCCATGTTGGGACGTGGGTGTGGACCTCATTCTAGATTGGCTGACTGAAGAGGAGTCTATGGTCTGGAGGTACCACTGTTCAGTGATTGTTTGCCCAGTGAGTGATACTGGTTGAAGAGACAGCTCTGAGGCTTAGAAGGGTTCCCAGAGGCCGGCAGGGCATGCAGAGCAGTTTCAGTTCATTGTAATCACAGATGCTGAAACGATGCCTCTTGGTCCCAGGGAGGATAAGGTCCTCTGTGGAGCCTTCCCAGAGACTGCTGCCATCTGGGTTGGTTGAGGCTCTTTCTCCTTGTTCCCAGATTTTGCATAGCACCAGATTGTGACTAGTACCACCCCAACTTTTCCCCAGCAAACAGTGGCTGATGTTTATAATCACAACCTAGGGTGAAATTTTCCCAAGAGTTGGGAGATGAGATGGGAATCCTCCACGTGGCCTTGAATCCACAAAGGTCAAAAGTCCATGAGGGAGTGAAGTACTGAATTGTTATTTGTGTCTGACTCTTTGCAACCCCATGGACTGCAGCATACCAGGCTCCCCCATCATTTAATATCTCCTGGAGTTTGCTCAGATCCATGTCCACTGAGTCAGTGATGCTATCTAACCATCGTATCCTCTGCTGCCGTCTTCTTCTTCTGCCTTCAATCTTTCCCAGGATTAGAGTCTTTTCCAATGAATCAGCTCTTCACATCAGGTGACCAAAGTATTGGAGCTCCAGCTTCAGCATCAGTCCTTCCAATGAATATTCAGAGTTGATTTCCTTTAGGATCGACTAGTTTGATCTCCTTGCAGTTCAAGAGACTCTCAAGAATCTCCTCCAGTACCATAGTTACAAAGTATCAATTTTTCCATGCACAGCCTTCTTTATGGTCCAACTCTCACATCCATACATGACTACTGGAAAAACCACAGTTTTGATTATATGGACCTTTGTGAAGTATTCAATACTTTACCTTATTTGACCACAGGTGAGGATTTCAGTCAGGATATTGACACTGTAGGAGGGTTCATTGACAAAGGAGCTAATTACAAGGGTGAGGTGTAGGGAAGCATGAGGAACGGTAGATGGTAGAAGAAGAGGATTCTGTGGACAGGACGGGTGGGAGGGGGTGCTGAAACTCCAAGAGGCAGAGTCGTTGAGAGACCACCTGTAGAGGAGCAGTGTCCTCAGTGGAAGACTAGAGTCAGCCCAAGGAGCCAGGGGAAAAGCAAGTTCACAAGAAACTAGAATGCTCTCTACACATGTCTGAATGTCACCAAAGTGATGCATAAGGAGAAGCTATAAGGCATAGTTGGGGCTGAGGCAGAAAAGAAGGAGAGATGACCTCAATGGAGGTAGGTTACCTTTATTCAGCCAAGGAAGGGCGACAGTCAGCCTAACGACCAGGCTGAGTACGAGAGGGATCAGGGAGGCTTCATATTTAAAGGGAGGTTTGGGGAAGCGATAAAGGAAATGTTCAGTTAAGTTCAGTCGCTCAGTCATGTCCAACTCTTTGCGACCTCATGAATCGCAGCACGCCAGGCCTCCCTGTCCATCACCAACTCCCAGAGTTCACTCAGACTCACGTCCATCGAGTCAGCAATGCCATCCAGCCATCTCATCCTCTGTTGTCCCCTTCTCCTCCTGCCCCCAAGCCCTCCCAGCATCAGAGTCTTTTCCAATGAGTCAACTCTTCACATGAGGTGGCCAAAGTACTGGAGTTTCAGCTTTAGCATCATTCCTTCCAAAGAAATCCCAGGGCTGATCTCCTTCAGAATGGACTGGTTGGATCTCCTTGCAGTCCAAGGGACTCTCAAGAGTCTTCTCCAACACCACAGTTCAAAAGCATCAATTCTTCGGCACTCAGCCTTCTTCACAGTCCAACTCACATCCATACATGACCACTGGAAAAACCATAGCCTTGACTAGACGGACCTTTGTTGGCAAAGTAATGTCTCTGCTTTTGAATATGCTATCTAGGTTGGTCATAACTTTCCTTCCAAGGAGTAAGCGTCTTTTAATTTCATGGCTGCAGTTACCATCTGCAGTTATTTTGGAGCCCAGAAATATAAAGTCTGACACTGTTTCCACTGTTTCCCCATCTATTTCCCATGAAGTGATGGGACCAGATGCCATGATCTTAGTTTTCTGAATGTTGAGCTTTAAGCCAACTTTTTCACTCTCTACTTTCACTTTCTTCAAGAGGCTTTTGAGTTCCTCTTCACTTTCTGCCATAAGGGTGGTGTCATCTGCATATCTGAGGTTATTGATATTTCTCCTGGCAATCTTGATTCCAGCTTGTGCTTCTTCCAGCCCAGCGTTTCTCATGATGTACTCTGCATATAAGTTAAATAAGCAGGGTGACAATATACAGCCTTGACATACTTCTTTTCCTATTTGGAACCAGTCTGTCGTTCCATGTCCAGTTCTAACTGTTGCTTCCTGAGCAGTATACAGGTTTCTCAAGAGGCAGATCAGGTGGTCTGGTATTCCCATCTCTTTCAGAATTTTCCACAGTTTATTGTGACCCACACAGTCAAAGGCTTTGGCATAGTCAATAAAGCAGAAATAGATGTTTTTCTGGAACTCTCTTGCTTTTTCCATGATCCAGTGGATGTTGGCAATTTGATCTCTGGTTCCTGTGCCTTTTCTAAAACAAGCTTGAACATCAGGAAGTTCATGGTTCACATATTGCTGAAGCCTGGCTTGGAGAATTTTGAGCATTACTTTACTAGTGTGTGAGATGAGTGCAACTGTGCGGTAGTTTGAGCATTCTTTGGCCTTGCCTTTCTTTGGGATTGGAATGAAAACTGACCTTTTCCAGTCCTGTGGCCACTGCTGAGTTTTCCAAATTTGCTGGCATATGAGTGCAGCACTTTCACAGCATCATCTTTCAGGATTTGAAATAGCTCAACTGGAATTCCATCACCTCCCCTAGCTTTGTTCATAGTGATGCTTTCTAAGGCCCACTTGACTTCCCATTCCAGGATGTCTGGCTCTAGGTGAGTGATCGCACCATCGTGATTATCTTGGTCTTGAAGATCTTTTTTGTACAGTTCTTCTGTGTATTCTTGCCACCTCTTCTTAATATCTTCTGCTTCTCTTAGGTCCATACCATTTCTGTCTTTTATCGAGCCCATCTTTGCATGAAATGTTCCCTTGGTATCTCTAATTTTCTTGAAGAGATCTCTAGTCTTTCCCATTCTGTTGTTTTCCTCTATTTCTTTGCATTGATCACTGAGGAAGGCTTTCTTATCTCTTCTTGCTATTCTTTGGAACTCTGCACTCAGATGGTTATATCTTTCCTTTTCTCCTTTGCTTTTCGCTTCTCCTCTTTTCACAGCTATTTGTAAGGCCTCCCCAGACAGCCATTTTGCTTTTTTGCATTTCTTTTCCATGGGGATGGTCTTGATCCCTGTCTCCTGTACAATGTCACGAACCTCATTCCATAGTTCATCAGGCACTCTATCTATCAGATCTAGGCCCTTAAATCTATTTCTCACTTCCACTGTATAATCATAAGGGATTTGATTTAGGTCATACCTGAATGGTCTTGTGGTTTTCCCTACTTTCTTCAATTTCAGTCTGAATTTGGCAATAAGGAGTTCTTGAGCTGAGCCACAGTCAACTCCTGGTCTTGTTTTTGTTGACTGTATAGAGCTTCTCCATCTTTGGCTGCAAAGAATATAATCAATCTGATTTCGGTGTTGACCATCTGGTGATGTCCTTGTGTAGAGTCTTCTCTTGTGTTGTTGGAAGAGGGTGTTTGTTATGACCAGTGCATTTTCTTGGCAAAACTCTATTAGTCTTTGCCCTGCTTCATTCTGTATTCCAAGGCCAAATTTGACTTCCTGTTTTTGCATTTCAGTCCCCTATAATGAAAAGGACATCTTTTTTGGGTGTTAGTTCTAAAAGGTCTTGTAGGTCTTCATAGAACCATTCAGCTTCAGCTTCTTCAGCGTTACTCGTTGGGGCATAGACTTGGATTACTTTGATATTGAATGGTTTGCCTTGGAAACAAACAGAGATCATTCTGTTGTTTTTGAGATTGCATCCAAGTACTGCATTTTGGACTCTTTTGTTGACCATGATGGCTACTCCATTTCTTCTGAGGGATTCCTGCCCACAGTAGTAGATATAATGGTCATCTGAGTTAAATTCACCCATTCCAGTCCATTTTAGTTCTCTGATTCCTAGAATGTCGACATTCACTCTTGCCATCTCCTGTTTGACCACTTCCAATTTGCCTTGATTCATGGACCTGACATTCCAGGTTCCTATGCAATATTGCTCTTTACAGCATCGGACCTTGCTTCTGTCACCAGTCACATCCATAGCTGGGTATTCTTTTTGCTTTGGCTCCATCCCTTCATTCTTTCTGGAGTTATTTCTCCACTGATCTCCAGTAGCATATTGGGCACCTACTGACCTGGGGAGTTCCTCTTTCAGTATCCTATCATTTTGCCTTTTCATACTGTTCATGGGGTTCTCAAGGCAAGAATACTGAAGTGGTTTGCCATTCCCTTCTCCAGTGGACCACATTCTGTCAGATCTCTCCACCATGACCCGCCTATCTTGGGTGGCCCCACGGGCATGGCTTAGTTTCATTGAGTTAGACAAGGCTGTGGCCCTAGTGTGATTAGATTGACTAGTTTTCTGTGAGTATGGTTTCAGTGTGTCTTCCCTCTGATGCCCTCTTGCAACACCTACCGTCTTACTTGGGTTTCTCTTACCTTGGGCATGGGGTATCTCTTCACGGCTGCTCCAGCAAAGCACAGCCATTGCTCCTTACCTTGGACTAGGGGTATCTCCTCACCACCGCCCCTCCTGACCTTCAATGTGGGATAGCTCCTCTAGGCCCTCCTGCGCCCGTGCAGCCACGGCTCCTTGGACGTGGGGTCAGACCTCCCTGCCACCGCCCCTGGCCTCGGGCATGGGGGCATGGGGTAGCTCCTCCCAGCCGCCGCCCCTTACCTCAGACGTGGGGTAGCTCCTCTTGGCCGTTCCTGCGCCATCGCAGTCTCGCACTCTCGGCCACTGCCCCTGACCTCGGACGTGGGGTAATGTTAGGCAGGACATTTTGGGTAATCTTTAGTTGAGATGGCATTTGTAGTTGAACAGGGGTTCGGAGGTTTTGGACAGGGGGTTATAAGTCCCTTGGGCACGGGTGATAAGTCCCAGGCAGAAGTAGTGGGTGGGAGGTTTCTGGGCAGGGGGTGATAAGTCCCACCGTCCAAGAGAATCAGGGCAGGACTTAAAGTTCGATTTTGTTTTCCCCAAAGTTAGATGATTCAGCAAAGGCCTTTGAGACTGTTGTTTTCTTTTCTAGGCCCAAGGACTCCTTCAGAAGCCATGTGAATTTGGCAGAGGAGCCATTCCCAAATGGCCTTGGTGATCAAAGAAGACTTCATGAATGAAGTTGCATTTGAGCCAGATTTTGAAAGAAGCACAGGATCATAAGCAGTGCAGACAGTGATGGTGGAAAAGCTTGTTATGGGCCAGAAAGAGTGGTAGCAAAGCAAAAATGGTGATGCAAGGGGATAAAGCAATCCCCTTTATGGCTCACTGACCAGAAATGGGTGACATACCTTTATCTGCAAAGGCGTCTGGGGAAGAAACCATTTTCCATCTTTTATAATGGGAGATTCACAATGATTATTGGCTTATTGAGCCCACAGTGACTGTCTGAGTCCAGGCGTCAGCATCTCCTTAGGTCTTATTCCATATTCAGGGAAGAGATGAAATGGCACACATCATTTATTGGGTTCTGGAAAGTAGCAAACTGCAGCTTGGGGAGTATCTGCTTACTGAAGGTCCCCCACAAGCCTTCTGGTGTTGTGATTCACCCTTTTTGAGTCACCAGCTACATCTCAGTGTATCGCTGAAGTTCATATATATTTTTTTTAACAAGTGCTCATAGAGTATTCATAAAGCTTGGAGACTTGGAGGACATGAATATAGATGAAAAATAATGTAAAGATACTTGATTTTAAAGGTTTCACTTTCAAGATAGCTCTAAGGTTTTTTTTTCTTAAAGCTGTCAGTTTTTTCAGATGATGACAGTAGGGAGAAATAGAGTTACTGCTTTGTCTCAAACTCCTGGCTGTTTTAAGGCAGTTCTACCAGCTTGGGTTTCCTGATCTGCCTCTTAGGTGGGAGACCCTAGGCAGCTATTGGCATTTACTGCTGTGCATCTAGATCGCCTTCCCCGAGGGCCGGGACTACTGGGTCTGTCTGCTCTGTGTGCTCTTTGCAGCTTAGGGTGTCAGAACCTCGAGTCCTCTGGAAAGAAACCTCCAAAGTCAACACCCATCCTTATGGAGGCATAGTCACGCTGGGTGTGGACTTAAAAAATATTCACAACCTGAAAGTTGAGAAATATGTTTTACTCAATGGGAATTTTTAGGACTTCAAGCTTAGGAGGCAGCATCTCAAGTAACCCTGAAAGAACTGATCTGAGGAGGTGAGGGGAGGAACCAGGTTATACAGAAGTCTTGCAACAAAGGGCCGGTGGTCTGAACATAAAAAAATTATAGTTAAAGAAAACCAGATATTCCAAGTTGAGGAATTTAGTTCTTTTCTATGTATGCGAAAATGCAAGATTCTGGGCTTACTGAAATCATTCCTTGGATATGCACCTCATCTACCCAGGGCCAGTGTCTTGTGTTTTCACATCCTGAGTTTCCTCAGGGTTCACCAGCTCACCAACCCTGGTGGCTGCAATTGCTGATGATTGTGACATGCTTTGTTTATTGATGTGGCAGGAAATGCTCTATTTTTCACTGGATCATGCTAGAACCTCACCAGGCCCAGAATTTTGTGGCTAAGTCCTCAGCGGAGCAAATCACAGTTCTATGAATTCTCTTGAACTCTTGGAACACAGTACCACCGACTGAGCAGCTTAAACAACAGACATTTACTGTCTCATGGACTTCCAGGTGGTGCCGTGGTAAAGAATCTGCCTGCCAATGTGGGAGATGCAAGATTTGATCCCTGGGTTGGGAAGATCCCCTGGAGAAGGAAATAGCTACCAACTTCAGTATTCTTGCTTCAGAATCCCATGGACAGAGGAGCCTGACTGGCTATAGTCCACGGGGCCCCAAAGAGTCAGACATGACTTAGTGACTGAGCATGCACTTGAGAAATTTTCTCACAGTTCTGAAGGTTGGCAGTCTGAAATTAAGGTGTCAGTGGGGTTGGGTCCTTCTGAGGGTCACGAGGCAGAATCCGTTCTGTGCTTTTTTTCCAGAGCCAACTCACTGGAAAAGACTCTGATGCTGGGAAAGATTGAAGGCAGGAAGAGAAGGGGATGACAGAGGACAAGATGGTTGGATGGCATCACCGACTCAATGAGCACGAGTTAGAGCAAGCTCTGGGAGATGATGAAGCACAGGGAAGCCTGCTGTGCCTCAGTCCACGGGGTCCCTAAGAGTTGGACACGACTGAGCGACTGAACACCAACAGCAACAAATGGGAGCTCCATGGGGGCAGAGGTCACAGCTGCTTTACTCAGCAGCATATCAGAGTCTGGCCCTCGTAAGCATGGCTGAGAATGATTTTCTCTAACCTGCACCCCTGTGCCTGGAAGTACAGCAGGTGTTATCCTCATTTGTGGAGAGGGCAAGGGAACTGACTTACTTTGTCCCATCACAAGGAGTGGGGAGCCTGGGGTTCAGATCCAGATTCCCTGCTTCCAAGTCAGGGCATCACCCACCACACCATGCTGCCCTGAGGGTTTAGAAGGTCTGGTGGGGGATCACTCCTTCCTTGGCCTCTGCCTTCAGCCAGCGCTTCTCAGAATCACTGCCCAGCCCTTAGAAAACAAAGGGGCCCGGTCCGGACTTAAGACTTACTTCATCGGATCCTCTTGGGGTGGGATTGTATATTTAAAAATAGTGTCTGGGAATCAATTCAAGAAAAGTGTTGCTATAGTAGATGTGTTAAAGAGAAAAAGTTTTGCTAGCAAACACATCGCTCTGTGGTTGAACTGAAATTTATAGTCAATTAGCCAAGATCAGAGAGGACACTTCTCAAGTGACTTGAATGTGTAAAGTACTGTCCTCTTTGATTATTTTCTCTTTTTTTTAATACTTAAAAATATTTTGTCAAAAAACAACAATATTTTTTTCATTCTGTGTGGCATGTGGGATACTAGTTCCATATTCAGGGGTGGAACCCATACCCCTTGCGCTGGCAGCTCAGAGTCAACCACTGGACTAGCAGGGAATTTCTTCCTTTGATTATTTTCTTCATCCAACATCTAGGACTCTACCCGGTGAGGGTATCCCCACAGGGGCCATGTTCTCTCCAGGTCCCAAGGGGCGTTTGGTGGGCCTGGGGAGGTGCCCACAGTGGGCAATCAGGTCCTGCCACCCTTGGTATGGCAAGCAGCGGGCATGGTGGCAGTCATTCCTTCTGAGAAATTCCCACTCTGTGCCAAGCTCACACATCTCCAGCATCCACTGAAGGCAAGGCTGGCATTGCTCTCTCAGCTTTACAGGTGAAGAAGCTAAAGCTCAGAGAAGTCATTTATCCAAAGTAGGTGAATGGCACCAGGATTGAATCCAGATCTATCTGGGTCCAAGCCCGTTCCTCTCACACTGTCCTACTCCACACAAGTGACATGATAATGACAAGTAGCAACAATAATAGTAATAATTATGACTACATTTTACGGAAAGTTAGCTAAATGCCAGGCAGCCTAGAATTTTATAGCTCAATAGTAACACTGAGTATAGAAACTATGATGATCCCTACCTCCTAATGGAAGGAGCTACAAAGTGTTTGCAGTCTGTGCACACTACATTTTATAGGTTGGAAAAGTAAGTCACAGGGAGACAAAGTGGCTTGTCCAATGTCACATGACTTGTCAGTCACAAAGTTGAGACACACTCAGGCAGACTGCTCTAGAGCCTGGGTTCCTCCCTCACTAAATTGTGCTTTCTCTCAAGAAGCAGGGTTTCAGAATTGAAAGAGACACGTATACCCCAGTGTTCACTGTTTGCAATGGCTAGGTCATGGAAGCAACCCAGCTGTCCATTGGCAGAGAATGGATAAGGGAGTTGTGGTACATATACACAGTGGGATAGTCAGTTCAGTTCAGTTGCTCAGTCGTGTCCAACTCTTTGCGACCCCATGAATCGCAGCACGCCAGGCCTCCCTGTCCATCACCAACTCCCAGAGTTCACTCAAACTCATGTCCATCGAGTCGGTGATGCCATCCAGCCATCTCATCCTCTGTAGTCCCCTTCTCCTCCTGCCCCCAATCCCTCCCAGCATCAGAGTCTTTTCCAATGAGTCAACTCTTCCATGAATATTCCTCAGCTATAAAAAAGAACACATTTGAGTCAGTTCTAATGAGGTGGATGAAACTGGAGCCTATTATACAAAGTGAAGTAAGTCAGAAAGAGAAACACCAATACAGTATATTAACACATATATATGGAATTTAGAAAGACAGTAATGATGACCCTATATGCAAGACAGCAAAGGAGACACAGATGTAAAGAACAGACTCTTGGCCTCTGTGGGAGAAGGCAAGGGTGGGATGATTTGAGAGAAGAGCATTGAAACTTGTATATTACCATATGTAAAACAGATGACCAGCGCAAGTTTCATGCATGAAGCAGGGCACTCAAAGCGGGTGCTCTGGGACAACCCAGAGGGATGGGGTGAGGAGGGAGGTGGGGGGGGGTTCAGGATGGGGTCACATGTACACCTGTGGCTGATTCATGCATGGCAAAACCCACCACAATATTGTCAAGTAATTAGCTTCCAATTAAAATAAATAAATTAAAAAAGAAGAAGAAGAAGCAGGGTTTCCTGACACAGAAATAGTTTGAACATGCTCTCTCTGCCTCCATTGCTCTGCTTGTGGTATTCTATTTTTAAAATTTTTATTGGAACACAGTTGATTTACAATATTGTGTTAGTTTCAGATAAACAGCAAAGTGAATCAGTTATACCCAAACATATATCCACTCTTTTTATGATTCTTTCCCCATATAGGTCATTACAGAGTTTCTAACTGTGTGGGGTCTCCATTGCTGCCCGTGGGCTTTCTCTAGTTGCAAGAAGAGTGGGAGGCACTCTTCACTGTGTGCGGGCTTCTCATCGTGGTGGCTTCTCTTGTTGGGGAGCACAGGCTCTAGGCACAGGGCTTCAGCAGTTGCAGCTCCAGGGCTCTAGAGCACAGGCTCAGTAGTTGTGGCCCACGGGCATGGGCCATGTTGCTCTGCGGCATGTGGGATCTTCCCAGACCAGGGATCTAACCCGTGTCCCCTGCAACACAAGGCAGATTCTCAACAACGGGATCATCACGGAAGCCCATTACAGAGTACTGAGTACAGTTCCCTGTGCTGTACAGTAGGCTCTTATTAGTTATCTCTTTTATACATAGTAGTATGTATGTGTCAATATCAATCTCCCAATTTATCCTTCCCTCACTTTCTCCCTGAAAATCCTAAGTTGGTTTCCTACATCTGTGACTCTGTTTCTGTTTTATAAATAAGTTCATTTGCACCATTGTTTTTAGATTCCACCGGAAGTGACATCACATGATATCTATCTTTCTCCGTCTGATTTACTTCATTCAGGATGATAATCTCTGAAAGTGTATTTGCTCAGTCGTGTCTGACTGTTTGCAACCCCATGGACTGTAGCCCAGTAGGCTCCTCTGTCCAAGGGGATTCTCCAGGCAAGACTACTGGAGTGGGTTGCCATGCCCTTCTCCAGGGGATCTTCTCAACCCAGGGGTTGAACCTGGGTCTCCTGCATTGTGGGCAGGTTCTTTACCATCTGAGCCACCAGGGAAGCCCTGGTGATGATAATCTCTAGGTCCATTCATATTGCTGCAAGTGTGAGATATTCTTTGACGTTCAGATAACTTGTTCTCCTGTTGTGCAGAGGCTGGCTTTGAGACAAAGTGCAAACCCACGGTGAGTCTTCCAAGCAAGCTCATGTCCTCTTTGGATGCTGACCAAATGAGGTCTGAGATCTTATCACTGGATGGAATTCCCTTTTTCTCTCCCTCCCTCCCTTCCTTTCTTCTCCCCTGCCTGCAAACGTTCATTGCCCACATCTTTGTTCTTTTGATGCTGGTGATTTGCCACTTGGATGCAAGCCTGGAGGATGCTTTGGCTGCTTTAATGAGGACCCTACTAAATACACAGGCACAAAAGCAATTTGCCAGGCCATTACTACTCGGATGCTCATTACAATAATCGAGAGGTAATGACACTCTGAGACTGTCGCTGAAGCCTGAATAGAAATCAGCCTGCCTGGATTAAGAGAGGAAAGATTATGGCAAGAGAGTGTTTGTCCATTTCTCACGCTTATTGTTAAGGCAGTTTAGACCCGTGTCTTAATGAATCCATCCGTTAAGGGTGGTTTGGTTTTGAGTGTATTTAATACTCACAAAGCATACTCATCACCCATTCCCCCTGGTTAGCACACCTGCTCAGAGAATAGTAGCTCTTTCAACCACAAACCAGATTCAGTGAACAGGCCAGGTCCCTGAGATCCACAGCTGATGAAAGAGACCCGAAGCGGGGCAGGCATAGCCTTATACAGCAAGGTGTGCATGTGTGCTAAGTCCCTTCAGTCGTGTCCAACTCTCTGGGGCCCTATGGATTGTAGCCTGCCAGGCTTCTCTGTCTGCGGGATTCTCCAGGCAAGAATACTGGAGTGGATTGCCATTTCCTTCTGCAGGTGATCTTCCCGACCCAGGGATCAAACCCGTGTGTCCTGCGTCTCCTGAACTGGCAGTCTGGTTCTTTACCACTAGCGCCTCCCGGGAAGGTCTCTATATTTGATTGCAGTGTGTCACTCCTGGACAGTCCAAGAAACGTCCACATGACAGAACCCTGGCTACAGCTGTGCCAGGTATGACTTGGACAAAAATTGAGGACTGCCCACTGACAGGTAGTGCTGCAAAATCAAACACTTTTCCAGGGGGTGAGAGACCCTGAAACACACGTAGAGTCCAAGACCATTAGAAGAACCCCCAAGGCAGCATCTGGTCTGATCTTTGAACCTAACACTTAGGTGACTAAAGTTCAGAAAGGGTGTGGGGCTTTTCCCAGACCCCACAGCCTGTGCTGGTGGCACAGTAGGGATACACTTCAGTGATTTTCTTTCAATTCTGTTAAAAAGTTTTTTTTCCCCCTGATTTTACAAATAATACAAAAATCTTATTGCTAAAACAAATACATAAAAGTATAAGGAAGAAATGAAAAATATTAGTGATTTCTTAAGCTCTGAAAGCATGTCACTGAATTTATGCAGAATCAGACACATTAAGAATAAAATAGGTGGCACTTCCCTGGTGGTCCAATGGTTAAGACTCCATGCTCCCAATGCAGGGGGGCTTGGTTTGATCCCTGGTCGGGGAACTAAGATCCCACATACTGCAACTAAAGATCCCGAATGCCTCAACAAAGACTCGGTGCAGTAAAAAAATAAATAAATAAAAATAGAATAAAATAGCTAAAGGGATTAGAATGACTGGCAGGCAATTGAATGACTGGCAGGCAATTGAATAGCTAATATCCATTGACTGATGGGTTTTCTTTTTTTATAGAATTTATTGAGAACACCTATCTACTCACCCAGCTTTTACAAAACAACGGATCAGTTGGAATTAGTTCCAGGTCCAACAACACAAGAGAAGACTCTACACGTGGACATCACCAGGCGGTCAGCACCGAAACCAGACTGATTCTATTCTTCGCAGCCAAAGGTGGAGAAGCTCTATACAGTCAGCAAAAACAAGACCGGGAGCTGACTGTGGCTCGGATCATGAACTCCTTATTGCCAAATTCAGACTGAAATTGAAGAAAGTAGGGAAAACCACAAGACCATTCAGGTATGACCTAAATCAAATCCCTTATGATTATACAGTGGAAGTGAGAAATAGATTTAAGGGCCTAGATCTGATAGATAGAGTGCCTGATGAACTATGGAACGAGGATTGTGACATCGTACAGGAGACAGGGATCAAGACCATCCCCATGGAAAAGAAATGCAAAAAAGCAAAATGGCTGTCTGGGGAGGCCTTACAAATAGCTGTGAAAAGAAGAGAAGTGAAAGGCAAAGGAGAAAAGGAAAGATATAAGCACCTGAATGCAGAGTTCCAAAGAATAGCAAGGAGAGATAAGAAAGCCTTCTTCAGTGATCAATGTAAAGAAATAGAGGAAAACAACAGAATGGGAAAGACTAGAGATCTCTTCAAGAAAATTAAGAGATACCAAGGGAACATTTCATGCAAAGATGGGCTCGATAAAGGACAGAAATGGTATGGACCTAAGAGAAGCAGAAGATATTAAGAAGAGGTGGTAAGAATACACAGAAGAACTGTACAAAAAAGATCTTCATGACCCAGATAATCACAATGGTGTGATCACTCATCTAGAGCCAGACATCCTGGAACGTGAAGTCAAGTGGGCCTTAGAAAGCATCACTATGAACAAAGCTAGGGGAGGTGATGGAATTCCAGTTGAGCTATTTCAAATCCTAAAAGATGATGCTGTGAAAGTGTTCCAGTCAATATGCCAGCAAATTTGGAAAACTCAGCAGTGGCCACAGGACTGGAAAAGGTCAGTTTTCATTCCAATCCCAAAGAAAGGCAATGCCAAAGAATGCTCAAACTACCACACAATTGCACTCATCTTACATCCTAGTAAAGTAATGCTCAAAATTCTCCAAGCCAGGCTTCAACAGTACATGAACTGTGAAATTCCAGATGTCCAAGCTGGTTTTAGAAAAGGCAGAGGAACCAGAGATCAAATTGCCAATATCTGCTGGATCATCAAAAAAGCAAGAGAGTTCCAGAAAAACATTTACCTCTGCTTTATTGATTATGCCAAACCTTTGACTGTGTGCATCACAACAAACTGTGGAAAATTCTGAAAGAGATGGGAATACCAGACAACCTGACCCGCCTGTTGAGAAATCTGTATACTGATCAGGAAGCAACAGTTAGAACTGGACATGGAACAACAGACTGGTTCCAAATAAGAAAAGGAGTACATCAAGGCTGTATATTGTCACCCTGCTTCTTTAACTTATATGCAGAGTACATCATGAGAAATGCTGGGCTGGAAGAAGCACAAGCTGGAATCAAGATTGCTGGGAGAAATATCAATAACCTTAGATATGCAGATGACACCACCCTTATGGCAGAAAGTGAAGAGGAACTAAAAAGCCGTTTAATGAAAGTGAAAGAAGAGAGTGAAAAAGTTGGCTTAAAGCTCAACATTCAGAAAACGAAGATCATGGCATCTGGTCCCATCACTTCATGGGAAATAGATGGGGAAACAGTGGAAACAGTGTCAAACTTTATTTTGTGGGGGGGGGGGGGCTCCAAAATAACTGCAGATGGTGACTGCAGCCATGAAATTAAAATACGCTTACTCCTTGGAAGGAAAGTTATGACCAACCTAGACAGCATATTGAAAAACAGAGATATTGCCTTGCCAACAAAGGTCTGTCTAGTCAAGGCTATGGTTTTTCCAGTGGTCATGTATGGATGTGAGAGTTGGACTGTTTAGAAAGCTGAGCACCAAAGAATTGATGCTTTTGAACTGTGGTGCTGGAGAAGACTCTTGAGAGTCCCTTGGACTGCAAGGGATCCAACTAGTCCATCCTAAAGGAGATCAGTCCTGGGTTTTCATTGGAAGGACTGATGCTGAAGCTGAAACTCCAATACTTTGGATACCTGATGTGAAGAACTGACTCATTTGAAAAGATCCTAATGCTGGGAAAGATTGAAGGCGGGAGGAGAAGGGGATGACAGAGGATGAGATGGTTGGATGGCATCACTGACTCAATGGACATGAGTTTAAGTAAACCCTGGGAGTTGGTGATGGACAGGGAGGCCTGGCATGCTGCATTCCATGGAGTTGCAAAGAGTCAAACACAACTGAGTGACTGAACTGGACTGAAGACAGTATTTATTATGAAGAAATTTAGCTACCTATAAGGGAGTTTAACTTGCCCAAGAGCTACAACAACAGCTCATGGTAGGAAGAGTCTGGTTGGGGGCTTGGTGGGGGTGGGTGAATGCTACTTTCAATCTCTGCATCCCTCAGCTCCAGCCTAAAATTATGAGGAGAGGACATCTGGTGGACTAGGTTTTATTCCCTGGTCAGAGTGAAGAAGGAACCTGAGTGTGGTTCTATCAGTCTGGAACCACAGAGAAAGTGGAAATGAGAGAGCCCTCAGGAAGGGGGAGTGGAGATTGGGCAGTACCAAAGGCTAGTCTTGGAGATAGGAATCACGGGAACCTTCCTCATGTTATTCAGTAATTGGATGTGGGCTGTCACGGGCAGGGGACATGATCTTGAATGAGTTGACCCTTTTCAAGTGAGGCAATCCCTGAGGGGGCTGATACTATAGTTCCTGACATCCAATCAGGCCATTTAATACTACTCCTGAGTCTACATATATTCTAACCTGGGGGCAACTTCACTTTCCATCCAGTGCAGTATACTGCCTGAAGCTCTATTCATACCTTACTATTGTCTTTCAAGGCCATTACTAAGAAGGACTATGATGAAGTTACCATCTATTTTTAACTTGGACCAATGTATTGAGCTGAACCATTGATGAGGATATGACCATAGGTGTGAGCTGCAGGAAAGGTGTTAATGTAACCGTGGTTAATGGCATGGGGGTCTGCCTATTGCTCATGAAGCTTGGGCCCTCTGGCCCTATTTGGCTCAAATCAAAATGTATCGCTTTTATCTTGCTCATTTGGCCCAATTTCCTCATTAGATCCAATTAGCATAATGTCATTGATAATGAGCCAGCATGGTATTTTGTTGGATGTTCATCTAATCAACCTTTGTGGACTATATTATGCTGGAAAGCAGGAGAGTTAATACAGTCCTGAGACAAGACTTTAAAAGGTACATTAAATGCAAACTGTTTTTAATTTTTTGCTGTTATAGGGAAGGAAAAAAATACATTTGCCTGATCAAAGACTGTATACCATATTAAGCTTTTCTAGAAGATACTATATCTAGCATTCAGTTCAGTTCAGTCGCTCACTTGTGTCTGACTCTTTGGGACCCCATGGACCACAGCACGCCAGGCCTCCCCGTCTATCACCAACTCCTGGAGTCTACCCAAACTCATGTCCATTGAGTCAGTGATGCCATCCAACCATCTCATCTGTCGTCTCCTTTTCCTTTTGCCTTCAATCTTTGCCAGCATCAGGGTCTTTTCCAATGAGTCAGTTCTTTGCATCAGGTGGCCAAAGTACTGGAGTTTCAGCTTCAACATCAGTCCTTCCAATGAACTCTCAGGACTAATCTCTTTTAGGATGGACTGGTTGGATCTCCTTGCAGTCCAAGGGACTCTCAAGAGTCTTCTCCAACACCACAGTTCAAAAGCATCAATTCTTCAACACTCAGCTTTCTTTATAGTCCAATGTTCACATCCATACACAACCACTGGAAAAACCATAGTCTTGATTAGACGGACCTTTGTTGGCAAAGTAATGTCTCTGCTTTTGAATATGCTATCTAGGTTGGTCATAACTTTCCTTCCAAGGAGTAAGCGTCTTTAATTTCATGGCTGCAATCACTATCTGCAGTGATTTTGGAGCCCCCCAAAATAAAGTCAGCTACTGTTTCCACTGTTTCCCCATCTATTTCCCATGAAGTGATGGAACCAGATGCCATGATCTTCGTTTTCTGAATGTTGAGCTTTAAGCCAACTTTTTCACTCTCTTCTTTCACTTTCATCAAGAGGCTTTCGAGTTCCTCTTCACTTTCTGCCATAAGGGTGGTGTCATCTGCATATCTAAGGTTATTGATATTTCTCCCAGCAATCTTGATTCCAGCTTGTGCTTCTTCCAGTCCAGCGTTTCTCATGATGTACTCTGTATATAAGTTAAAGAAGCAGGGTGACAATATACAGCCTTGATGTACTCCTTTTCCTATTTGGAACCAGGTCTGTTGTTCCATGTCCAGTTCTAACTGTTGCTTCCTGAGCAGTATACAGATTTCTCAAGAGGTGGGTCAGGTGGTCTGGTATTCCCATCTCTTTCAGAATTTTCCACAGTTTGTTGTGATGCACACAGTCAAAGGTTTGGCATAGTCAATAAAGCAGAAATAGATGTTTTTCTGGAACTCTTTTGCTTTTTCAATGATCCAGCAGATGTTGGCAATTTGATCTCTGGTTCCTCTGCCTTTTCTAAAACCAGCTTGGACATCTGGAATTTCACAGTTCATGTACTGTTGAAGCCTGGCTTGGAGAATTTTGAGCATTACTTTACTAGTATGTAAGATGAGTGCAATTGTGTGGTAGTTTGAGCATTCTTTGACTTTGCCTTTCTTTGGGATTGGAATGAAAACTGACCTTTTCCAGTCCTGTGGCCACTGCTGAGTTTTCCAGATTTGCTTGTGTATTGAGTGCAGCATTTTCACAGCATCATCTTTTAGGATTTGAAATAGCTCAACTGGATTTCCATCACCTCCACTAGCTTTGTTCGTAGTGATGCTTCCTAAGGCCCACTTGACTTCCCATTCCAGGATGTCTGGCTCTAGGTGAGTGATCACACCATTGTGATTATCTTGGTCTTGAAGATCTTTTTTGTACAGTTCTTTTGTGTATTGTTGCCACTTTTTTTTTATAATATCTGCTGCTTCTATAATAATATCCATACTATTTCTGTCCTTTATTGAGCCCATCTTTATATAAAATGTTCCCTTGGTATCTCTAGTTTTCTTGAAGGAAATATCCAGCGTAGCAGCTACAATTTAAGCCAGTACTTGGGGTTGAGGTTACAGTATTCTAATGTCCTCTTCAAGAATCCACCTAGTTTTTGTAGGACCCAAATTGGTGAATAAGTGGAGAGAATGAATACCTGCAACCTCTGCATCCTTGTAGTCCTCAAAGATGGCACTAATATGCTATTCTTTCTCAAAAACTATAGCACTTTTGATTTGTTATTTTGGTAGAGGGAGGCTGCTTCAGAGTTTTCCAAAGGGACTTCTTCACTTTTTTTTTCATTGTTGTTTAATTTTTTTTTTTTTTCTGCGACTTGTGACATGCAGAATCTTAGTTCCCTGACCAGGGATCAAATCTGGGCCCCCTGCATTGGGAGCATGGAGTCTTAACTATTGGACTACCGGGGAAGTCCTTGGACTTCCCCATTTTAATAGCTTTTACCCCCACAAACCATGGGACCAAAGTAGAGGTTATACTATCAAATGAGTTTATTCTAATTATTTGGGGACCACAAAAATGGACACCAGGTGAATCCATGGACCCAGTGGGCCTATTGTGAGTCAAACCCTACCAAGACTTAATATTTATTACATGACCCCAGCTATAGTAGGGGTCATGATGAAGCTTTAGGGCTCCAGGTATCAATGTCAACTTGGATCCTGTGCCCAGCAATCTTGAACATTTTGTGTATTTTTCCTCAGGGCACAGTTATCTGAGTAAATGGCTATAGAGTCCTTTAGGGAAAGACTGAAATAATCTCTACCATGTACACTTGCCCTGGTGTTGCTGAATCCTTCCTGGGATGCAGGCTCTGCTCTAGTCAAATGGATTCTGGGTCTAGAAACTGGACATAAAATCATGCCTTTTTAAAAACATTGAGATTACTGTTCTTAATCTCAAAATTAAGATTTTGGGTGCGTTAGCTCAGATATTCCTATACCATATATCAGGATCCCATTCTTTCCTAACAGGGCCTCTACCTTGACCTAGTAGACATGCTTAGATTAGGAACTTGGTTAGTTTTACAGTGAAGGCCTGGGTTTGGTCCTCAGCTTTCTCTGCTCTTTGGTAGCAGCAGACAAGCACCTTCTCATGTGCTAAGAAGACTCCCTGGATTCTAAATACAGCTTTAAATCGTCAGCCTTTGTTATAATTTTAAAAGGTGACAATTGGACTTGGAAATAGCCAGCAGCCATCCACCGCCTTCAGTTACTATTTCCTCTGTATTTCTTGAATAGCGTTCACACTGCACCATCTAGTGTAATCCCTCCAACGGGCTGTCATTCTAGCGCACCACCAGTGACCGTTTGAATGGCTGGGCTGCCACCTTGTGCCCGGAGCTATCTGAGCGTCCCTTACCACCCTTGGTGAGTCTTCATGACAACTGAGAGCTTCCCCATCTGCTTTCTCAGACCGTTTTTCTTCTTCTTTTTAAAAATATGTATTTATTTGGCTGCACAGAATATTAGTTGGGGCATGCAGGATCTTTGATCTTCCTTACAACTTGCAGGATCTTTAATTGCAGCTCACAAACTCATGGCACATAGGATCTTAGCTGCAGCATGTGGGATCTAGTTCCCTGACCAGGGATCGAACCCAGGCCCTCTGCATTAGGAGCATGGAGTCTCAGCCACTGGACCACCAGGGAGGTTCTTGGCACCAGTGTTTCCCAGTTGGGTTCCCAGGAAGCCGATTGGACACTGGTGGTGATATAGTCGTTAAGTCGTGTCCGACTCTTGCAATCCCATGGACTGTAGCCTGCCAGGCTCCTCTGTCCATGGGATTCTCCAGGCAAGAACACTGGAGTGAGTTGCCATTTCCTTCTCCAGGGGATCTTCCCGATCCAGGAATCGAACCTGGGTCTCCTGCATTGCAGGCAGATGATTTACCAGCTGAGCTATGAGGGAAGCCCTCAGACTAGACATTATGACACAGGGTATTATAATATTTATAAGAAAGGGCTCTTGGGATCAATACCTGTGGAAGGAAAGTGAGGAAGCATGATCAGCATAGGAAGGAGCTGATTTGCCATCACTGTGAAGAGAGGCCACAGCTGATCCTGTAGGAAGGTGGGATAGTCCTTCAAAGTTGTCTTCAGTTGGGGCAGGGGGCTGGTTCTTTATACCCTGACACAAGTTAGTCATTGGATGCAGGCTGTCCCTAGAGGGCACAGGGCTTTGGGCGAGGTGGTTTTCTTTCCAGCAGAAGCATGCTTGAAGGGGATTGATAGCTGAGGGCTGTCTTCCGGCAGCCCTCCCAGCAGCTGGGGATTCTGGGTCTTTTCTCTGGAGGCAGATCTGGAAGACACATCGCAGTGCTCAGCAGACTGTATGCTCTACTAAGTGAAGAAGTGTCTGTGCTCACCTTCTGGTCCCTCCACCACCCATCTTCACTGTTAGTGAAAGGAAACAAGCAGTGCATGTGTTCAGTGTTGTCTGATACTTTGTGACCCCATGGACTGTAGCCCACCAGGCTTCTCTGTCCATGGGATTCTCCAGGCAAGAATACTGGAGTGGGTTACCATGCCCTCCTCCAGGGGATCTTCCTGACCCAGGGATTGAACCCGAGTCCCGGGAAACCAAAACAAGCACAACGGAGGTTTATTTTCTCACTACCCACCTAGAAACAAAAGAAAATACATTCATATTTGTTTTAACACATGTCCTCCATCCCTCTACACAGTTAATATGCATGAGAAGAAGCAGAGGACTGACATCTCTAGGGTGTTATCTGATATTAATACAGGCGTCCCACTCTCCTTTGACTGACGTTTGTAAATCTCTTTCATCTTTTACTTTCAACTAGCTTATATTGTATTTGAAGCAAGATTTGTGTACACAGCGTAAAGTTGGGTTATCTACTTTCTCAATCTTCATCTTTTAATTTGAGTATTAAATTATTTGTGGTTATTGTTGCTTAGTTGCTAAGTCGTGTCCGACTCTTTTGAGACCCCGTGGGTGGTAGCCTGCCAGTCCCATGGGATTTCCCAGGCAAGAATACTGAAGTGTGTTGCCATTTCCTTCTTTAGGGGATCTTGCTGACCCAAGAATCAAACCTGCATCTCCCGTTTGGCAGGCAGTTTCTTTACCTCTGAGCCACTGGGACTATCAAACATAATTTAGAAAACTCAATAGTTTTCCATTTTTAATCTTCCTACTGTTCTAAGAATTCTTCCCCCTGTCACCCCCGGCTGTTTTCAGGATTGTATGTTGTTTCTAGTTTTCAGAAGTTTAATTATGGTGTATTTTGGCATGGATTTCTTTAGGTTTGTCCTTTTTTTTAATCAGCAGCTTGAATCTGTAGGTTTATGTCTTTTAAAATTTTTGAAGTTTTTAGCCAGTATATATTTCACTGCTTTTCAGCCTCATTCTCTGTCTTCACCTTCCAGGACTCTGATGGTATAAATGTTAAATCTTCTGTTATAGCCCTACAGTGTCTCTTTTTTTCCTTATCCATTTTTCCATTTTTGTTTTATCAGATTGGATACTTTCTATTGTTATGTCTTTCATTTTACTGATTCTTTCCACTGTTTCCCCCACTTTGCAGTTGAGCCATCCACTGAGCTTTTACATCAAATCTTTTAATTTTGGTTATTGTAGTTTTCAGTTCTAAAATTTCTATATGTTTCTTATTTATATATTCTATTTATTGAAGGAGACCTACTTCCTTCCTGAAATTTTCTATTTTTTCATTTGTTTCGAGTGTGTTCATAAGTGAAGCATTTTTTTTTTTTTCACCATGGCTTCTTTAAAATCTCTGTTAGATATTTCTAACATCACTTTCATCTTTGTGTTGACCTCAATTAAATATCTTTTTTAAAATTCAGTTTGAGATCCAGGCTTTTCTTGGTATGAAGAGTGATTTTGGAAACCCGAGTAGTTTCGTTTTATATTCTGAGATTCTGGATCTTATGTAAACCTTCTCTCTTAGTTGACTTCCCCTGGCCCCATTTTGGTAGGGGGGGCGGAGTGGGGAGATGCAACTTCACTACCGTCGGGTGGAGGAGATGTCCAGGTTTTCCATCTGGCCTCTGTTGACACCCAAGGGGGTGCTCTGTTACTGCTGAGTGTCCTGACTCTTATTAGGCCCTTTCTGACAGCAGTACAGTGGGGAGGGGAAGGGGGGCCTTATTACTGCCAGGTGGAGGTAGGTGTTCTAGCTGGGAGGTAGGGAGTGTGGTGGGGGCTTGTTAGGGTCTGGCTGGGATGGAAGTTCTGGCTCCCTCCTTGGCCTTCCCATTACCACCCCAAGGTGAGGGTGTTGGGGTACCTCATGAGGGTTGAAGTCTATGCTCCCCAGTCAACTTTTGCTAGTTCGGGTGTGGCCACAGGTTTCCTGTGGTCTTTGGTTGGAGAAGAAAGCAGTTACTGCCTGAAGGCTATCTGTCTTGCTAAGCTTTTTTCCTGATCTTGGCCTGAGAGAATGGGTTTCTTTAAAAATATATGCTCAGTGGCATTTTTGTGTTGTCAGCTTTTTTTGGCCCCAAGTCTGGGATATATGAGGCAAAAAGAAAGCCTAGGGAACTCACCACCACATCACTCCTCAGGCTCTGAAGTCCCTAGTTGTTTTGCCTTCTTCCATCTATCTTTCAGAATTTTCCTTTTTTTAAAAAAAATATTTATGTATTTATTTGGCTGCACAGGAGCTTACTTATGGCACACAGGATCTTTGATCTTCCTTGCAGCTTTCGAGATCTTTAATTGCAGCACCTGAACCCATAGCTGTGGCACATGGAATCTTGATTACAGCACGTGGGATCTAGCTCCCTGACCAGGGGTAGAACTCAGGCCCCCTGCGTTGGGAGCTCGGAGTCTTAGCCACTGGACCACCAGGGAAGTCCTTAGAATTTTCTTATGCCTTTCTTTGTGTATGATATTTAGGATTTTTAGTTGTACTTAGCAGGAGGAATAGGAAAAAGTACATTGATTCTATCTTCCTGGAAGTAGAAGTTCTAAGATAATGTTTTTAAGTGCATAAAATAAAATACAGAGCTTTAGGAATGGAACCAATTATCTTGAAACTTGGCTATCAGAATATAAAAACCCCACATTTGGGATATGTTACTATATCCATGTCTTTATTAACATATTAAATGAAAGCTCTAGGTCTCATGGTCACTGTAATATTGACGCAGTGATTTGCGTTGGTGGTGTTTTGAAAATCTTCATCAGTTGCAGTGCAATGTCAAATGATCTGTGATTTCTGCTAGGCACAGAGTCCCTGATGTCTCCTATTTGACTCTCTCATAATTGAAGGAAATGCCAAATTTTAGTTTTAGTGAGTCAAAAATAAAAGTCAATTATTTTCTGATCCCACTTCACAGACCCACTGAATTCTTGACCTTGGTTAACGACCTCTGCTTTTAAGGATAAAACAGAGCGACACCAGCAAACCCTATAGGCAGAGATTTCTGGCAGACACTTAAAAAGTCATTTGAGACCAGAAGCCCACAGTGGTCAATAAATAAGTGGATCAGGCCAGGGCAGCCAAAAGCACAGCTGGATCTGATTAGGGGATGACTGGAAGCCAAGTTTCTGGGCCAGGCACCGGATCTCAGAGATTCCTGCTACCCAGATCCATGGATGCTGAATCAGTCACGTGGGAAAGCTCAGCAAACGCTGGTCTTACAAGTCCCCCAGGAGAAACTCCATCTGGGAAGAGGATGTGTGTGCATGCTAAGTCACTTCAGTCATGTCCGACTCTTTGCTATCCTATGGAGCCCGCCAGGCTCCTCTGTCCATGGGATTCTCCAGGGAAGAATACTGGAGTGGGTTGCCCTGCCCGTCTCCAGGGGATCTTCCTGACCCAGGGGTCGAACCAGCATCTCTTATATCTCCTGCATCGGCAGGCAGGTTCTTTATCACTAATGTCGCCTGGGAAGCCCTGGAAGAGGATGGGTCTTTGGCAATTCAACTGGGCAGTTTAGAAAGGAGAGGGCCCCCCCAGCCCCGCCCCTCTGAACAACCTGCCAATTACCCACTATGAGCCTGTTACTACTGCACTGAAGTGATTTTCTTCTGAGGACACTGTGTTCTATGCTCCGGCATTCAGAGCTTGACTCCCACACAACGGCAATCTGGGCACCCAGATTGGATTGGCTAATGGCTGTGTTTTCATCTAAGGCAGGACGGTGTTGTAAAGCCTTGAAGGGGTACGAAATGACACGTCTGCAGGAAAACGAAATAAGCACCCAACTTGCAAGTTGCCAATTTGGATCCTATTTGTCCGGAGCAGGCCTGATACAGTCTGAAGGGTGTTTAGAAGTTTCTTTTGCCTCATTTCCTTGCCTTTCTCTCCCTTTTGTTAAAGTTATAAATAACTGTGTCTTGCATTTTAATGAAAGGGAGTGGAGTGAACAACCAGAGGCTTTGGGAGGAAACCTGAAATAATAGTACAGTTGCTAAGGAACGGGGCTGGACAAGTTAATTTTGTTGGCATAACATCTCATTATTTAATCTCCTAACATATTCATTTCATCCATCTGTCACCATGTCACTGAAACCGGGAGGAACTGCTAATTACAGCCACGGGGTGGAGAAGGGACCTGTCCAAAGCTTGTGTAAATTTCAGCTCTCAGAGTGGGGCCTTGGGCTTTGATTGTACTGTTGGAGAGCCCACCCTTCCCTGTTGTGTGAGGCAAGCTCGCGAGGGCCTCAGGAACCTCTGGCGGACTTAACTCTAGTGCACCCAGCAGCTCTGTAACCTGGAAGGATGGTAGTCACCTGGGATGCTCTGAAAAAAGATTAGTGTTTGGGCCCCATCCCCAAGGCTTCTGATGACATTGATCCAGGGGTAGGATCCAGGCAAGGGATTAGAAAAAAACTCCCCTAAGTGATTTCAATGGGCTACCCAGGCAAAGAACCACTGATTTATAAAATTGCTACCTTTTCCACTGTTGTGTCTCATTTTCAAAGTTCCATAGCCTCTCAGTATTTTTTTTTAAGCCTCCTGATCACTTTCTCCCCATCTCACATATAGTTACTCTGATAATGAGCTTTTTTTGTAAAAGATTTTTTTTTGATGCGAACCCTTTTAAAAGCCTTTATTGAATTTGTTACAACATTGCTTCTGTTGTTTCTGTTTTGGATTTTTGGCCATGAGTCAGGTGGGGTCTTAGGTCCCTGACTAGAGACTGAACCCTCACCTCTTGCCTTGGAAGGCAAAGTCTTAACCCCTCGACCACCAGGGAGGTCCCTGATGATGAGCTTTTAATGAGGGCTCCCTGGACACTGGGCACTGAACTATATGGTTTTTACCTGCATGGCCTCTTACAATCCTCACAATAATCTTGTAAAGTTGATATTTTTGTGAGTCCCATTTTACAGACAAGGAAACTGATGCTCAGAGAGGTTGAGCGCCTTGCTGCTAAGTGACTGATCCAGGATTTGGACACAAGTCTTATTCCAAAGTTAGCCCATTAAAGTCACTTAGGGGAGGTTTTATTTCAAAGAGCTTCCCTGGTGGCTCAGCTGGTAAAGCATCCAACTGCAATGTGGGAGACCTAGATTCAATCCCTGGGTTGTGAAGATCCCCTGAAGAAGGGAAATGCTACCCACTCCAGTATTCTGGCCTGGACAATACCATGGACTATATAATCCATAAGGTTTCAAAGAGTTGGACACGACTGAGCGACTTTCACTTATTCCAAAGCTCAACTGGCTGTACCTGTGCCTTCAGTCCCCACAAAAGGACGTGCTGGTTCACATTTGCAGACTTTGCACCCCCCATGCTTGGGACCGGCTCTGTCCTGGTTAGGGGTTTGTGAGAAGCTGAGATGGTAGGTCAGATGACTGGCTGGTTAGTCACATTGCCAGCTTGCACCCTGGGTCCGAGCTCTGAGAAGGTTCTCTTGGGCTCCTCACCTCAACTGCCTCGATTCAAATCCAGCCCTCCTTCTTACCAATGAGTGACCTTGACCAAGTCTCTGAGTTCTTTAAGATTCAGTTTCCTTAGGGTTGGTGGGAGGATAACCCACTGCATAGAAGTGCTGTGACGATGAAATGCAATGATGTGTGTCAGGCACTCAGAATAAGGCCTGGCACACTTTACTCATGAAGGGTTACATGATCTTCACCCCCGGCTTTACTGAGATTTAGTTGATATATAACACTGTATAAGTGAAACGTGTATCATGTGCCGATTTGATAGGCTTATGCATTGCAAAATGATTACCCCAATAGCTTAGCTAATACTTTCATCATGTCACATGGCTACCATTTCTCTTTTGTAGTGATAGCCTTTACGATCTACTGTCTACTTTCAAGCATATAGTACAGAGTTATTAACTATAATCACCAAGCTGTACAGTGGGTCTCCAGAACTTATTCTTAGACAGTTGGAAATTTGTACACTTTGACCTGCAGTTCTCTATTTTCCCTACCCCTCAGCCTCTGGTAACCACCATTCTAGTCTCTGTTTCTCTGAGTTTGGGGTGTTTAGATTCCACATTTATACAAGTGATATCATGTAGCATTTGTCTTTCTGTGTCTGAATTGTTGGACTTAGCGTGATGCCCTCAAGGTCCATCCATGTTGTGGCAAATGGCAGGATATTCTTCTTTCTCATGGCTGAATTATCTATCTCTTCATTTTCTATATCCATTCATCGTTGGTCGACACTTAGATTGCTTTCCAGTCTTGGCTGTCGTAAGTGATGTGCCCATGAACAGTGGGGTGTAGCTATCTCTTTAGGATCCTGTTTCCATCTGAAATGCTAGTTCTAGCATCATTACTAGCACAGAGCTAGCACTCAGAGGCTGTTTTACTTCCCCAGTCTCTTCAGCCCAGAGACGTCCAGTGCCTGGCACCGTGTCTCCAGGTGCTGGGCAGCTCGGAGACTGTGTCTGGGCTTCCTGAAGCTGCTGCCTTGACCCCCTGGTTCAAACACAGCTGACCCCAGAGATCTAACCTTAACCTCCACTTTTGGTTGATTAAGCCACATCAAATGACAAGGACCTTTCTCCAAATGTATTATTAATATGAACTCTTCCAGCATCACGAGAGAAACCCAACTCAACCTAGCTTTAAGCTGAGAAGTAGTTTCCTGGCTGACATGGGCTGAGGCAACTGGAAAGGCCAGAGCTGGCTTCAGGCAGGAGGGACCCAGGGGCTCACACAGGTCCCCAGGCTCCTGTCCGTCTCTTTTCGGCCAGCAGTATTCCTTTTCTCTCTGCTACCTTCAGACATCTCTCCAGAAGTTCAGGCTTACAACCTTATTACCAGTGAGTCCCCTGTAAAGGGATTTCTTGACTCCAATAATTGCAGTGAAAGTCATGGAATGCACTTGGATCAGATCTGGCTCAAGACCAGCAAGGCAATAGTATCGAGCCCAGCCCAAGCTGGCTCAGAACGGAGAATTAAGCTTTCCAGGTGTCAACAACTCAAACAAACCCCACATTTCAGGGCCATCTGAAAAGTCCGCTTAACTCAGCCTGGTGATCAGACAATTCGAAAGACTGTCTTATGGCTTGTTTACACAGACAAGATTCTGGGGTGGAAGAAAAATTAGAATTTGATGGGGGAGGAGGAAGAAACTGTTTAGGAAAACCAGCTTCTCTTCCATATACTAACAAACAACCTCCCCCTCAACTCTGGTGGGTTTTAACTCTCACCCGCCGCCCCCCGAAACAAACAGCAAAAAACTTCGTCCATAACTGTGTGAGCCTTGAGCGCCACCTTGTGACAAAGTGTGGTATTTTCCCTGGACGAACTTGTCTCCAGGGAAGAGCTTCAGGCGCCACACCGCCACTACCTGTAGCACTACTGGGCTCTGTGCTAAGGTCACAGAAATGACAGTCCCCGCCATGAGCCCAGATAATTCAATACCACATGTGGACTCTGCTTTAGCGTTTGAATAAGGTCCCACGGGGCCTCCAGAGTGGTGGCTGTTGTCTCTTCCTAGGCACCCTGAAAGCCAGCCCAGAGCAGGCACTGATGAATGAGCAGGTTCCTTCCAGATTCCCCAAGATCTGCTCTATTTTCTCTTACAGACATTCCCAGGGCTAACATCAATCTCTGGCGTATCGTCAGTTTTCTCAATACAGACATTTCTTCTCTCACTGCTGGCCTACAATTTGCCTTTCTGTCCAGGACAAAGGTCCATCCAGTCAAAGCTATGGTTTTTCCAGTAGTCATGTATGGGTGTGAGAGTTGGACTATAAGGAAAGCTGAGCACCGAAGAATTGATGCTTTTGAACTGTGGTATTAGGGAAGACTCTTGAGAGTCCCTTGGACTACAAAGAGATCCAACCAGTCCATCCTAAAGGAAATCAGCCCTGAATATTCATTGGAAGGACTCATGGTGAAGCTGAAACTCCAACACTCTGGCCACCTGATGTGAAGAACTGACTCACTGGAAAAGATTCTGATGCTAGGAAAGATTGAAGACAGGAAGAGAAGGGGACAAGAATCCCAACCCAATCATTGTTGGATGGCAACAGTGATTCCATAGACATGAGTTTGAGCAAGTTCTGGGAGATGGTAAAGGACAGGGAAGCCTGGTGTTCTGCAATCCATGGGGTCACAAAGAGTCGGACACGACTGAGTGACTGAACAACAAAATCCAGGACTTTAGGAGCAATGCTTCCCCTTGCCACCTGCCCCTCAGTCAATAAATGGGTCATTATATATTGATGTCTTGGCACAGTGCAAAGTCTGAGCTTAACACAGGACGCCCTCCATCCTAATCTGCGTTCTCAGAAAAGAGGTCGTTTTTGGTGCAGCACCTTCTGTGCACACACAGGCGGGGAGAGCCCATGGACTGGGCACAGCAGAGCCCTCTGGAGCCCTGGGAAACCCACAGAAACACTCAGGGCTCTGCGGGTTTGCTTTGCCACCAAAGCTGTGATCTTGCCTCTTACTGACTATCCACCCTACCCTACCAAAGCGGCAGGGGTCCAGGTTCAAGGGGCCCATGATTACAAGGGTCAGTGATCATGTAAACCCTGCCAGCATCTCATTTTCCCTCCGTTGGGAGAGACACAATCAGATGAAAGAGTTCTGGCCTTGACCTTCTCCCCCCACCCCACCCCTTGGCCCCAAGTGTGGAGACAAACCTGTTCTTCTCACCCCCATGTTACCCTCTGCCCCTCCCCAGCTTGGGTGTTGCATTTTCTGTCTCACTTGCCAGCTGTTTTTGCTTGTCTAAAGCTCAACAGGAAACAGCCGGGGTAATTGTAAAGGGTAGTTAATTATGGAAACGACCATTGATAAGCCAGAGTCAGACACTGTTCCAGGTCTGGCGGGGCAGAACAGTGAACTCGAAAAATATTTCTTCCCCTCGTGGAAAGAATAGTCTAGAGAGGGATTGTGCTGTGTGCGTGCTGAGTCGCTTCAGTCGTGTCTGACTCAGACTGTAGCCCGCCAGGCTACTCTGTTTATGGGACTCTCCAGGCAAGAACACTGGAGTGGGTTGATTTTATTTTAGTTGCAATGGGTCATCATGAAGAGTTTTAAGCTGGAATGATCTGATTTCCTTTGAAAGAAGATCTCTGGGGGCTCCCCAGAGGGAGGAGGAGGGGCAGCGTGGGGCTGGGTCCCCTACCCGGGTCCCGGTGGACCCTGAGGAAGGTTTGGTCCAGGTGCGAGCAGAGTTGATGGAGGGGTGGCCAACTTGGGATGTGTTTTGTGGGGAGAGATTGGATTGGCTTAGATTGGATGCTAAGGATGAAGAAGGAGAGGATTTGAGGAGGGTTCCCAGGGTTTGGGGCTCACTCAGTGGCCCCACTAAGTGAGATGGGGAACAGCTGGTCCAGTGTGAATACCAGGGGTTCTGTTTTGGCCTCGTTAAGCTGGAAAAACCACCCAAATGGGCTTTCAGGGGGACCATGTGGCACTTGGGTAATGACTGGAATGAGAAGTAACCTCAGCTGTGTCTCAACCTGAGGCTCTGGGGGCCATGCTAGGCCCACTCCTTGTATTTTTCACCACGAGGAGAGCAGCATCTGGTGACAAGGGACTAGCAAAACCACCTCCTTAATGAGGCCAGCCTCGCCCCACCTGGCAGGAAACAGCCTCCCCACCATTCCCCAAAGTAACCCTGAGAGAGCGCTCTTCTGGAATGCCAGTTAAAATGCTGATTCCTGGGCCTCCTCCTAGGGAAGGGCTCAGCGGGCCTGGGGTCAGATCTGTCTGTTTATCTTGGGCCTGTTCGCTGTCTAGCATCACTCAAGTCTGGAAAAGCCTGTTAGGATTGGCTGCCCAACCTTTGATCTTGAACCCATGTCCCCAGCCCAGTAAAGATCTGTCCGCTGGGTGGATTGAAGTGATCGGACCTGGAATGCCCACTCCCCCCGCGAAGATCGACCCTGCCAACTCTGCCCCATATGTGCCTTTCACTGAGAGTCCGGGGGGCAGGGTCAGTAAGGTGTTCCTTTTTCCCAAAAAAATTTTTGACCATACGTTGCTGGGATCTGAGGTCCCCAACTTGGTATCAAACCTGTGCCCCCTGCAGTGGAAGCAAGAATTCTTAACCACTGGACCACCAAGGAACTCCGAAGAAGGTGGTCTTGAAGTCGGATGACCGTGGCCTTGCACCCTCCCCGTCCATGTCCAGCTGCCTGACCTGGAGGAATGATGGAGCTGTCTTGACCATCTGTTCTTATCCAAGGTAGGTCTCCCCTACCTTGTGGTTGCCTGATAAGGATTTGGGGTGCAGGGGGGTAATGTGGGTGAATCATCTATACCAGATGGGGTCCAGGGGAAAGCCTCTGACTCCCAGATGTTTCTGGGATGGCTCTCTGGAAGCTTCCTTTCAGTTCAAGGAAAATCTCCTGTGGTGGCTGCCCAGGGCTCCACGCCTCCCATGGAGACTGCGCTTGTGGCTTCGCCTTCTCCACCAGGTGTCAGGTCAAAGCCATGGGAGCAAAGTGGCTCCCGGGTTGTGTGAGGCGGTGACACCCCCAGTGTGCAAAGCTACCCTCCTAGGGCCCCAGTATGACAGTTGGGGAGGGACAGTGAGCGAAGACCGTCTTCACTCTGCCCTGAAGATTCTAGAGCAGTTATCTTTCAGGACACCCTCTTTTGGGTATGTCTGATGTTTCCTTACAATGAGATTTAGTTAGAGTGTGTGCTTTGGGCAGGGGGACTTCAGCAGCCATGCAGGGTTCTCTGTGTATTGAGAGGCACATGCTATGATCTGACTCATTACTGATGACGTTAACACCGATTATTTGATGAAGGTGGTGCTTGCTAGGTTTCTCTAATGTAAAAGTGCTATTTTGCCATTTATAATTAATAAGTACCTTATGGAGAGATTCTTCGTGACTGTGTAGAAGGAAATGCAACCCACTCTAGTATTCTTGCCTAGGAAATCCCATGGACAGAGGATCCTGGTGGGCTACTGTCCATGGGGTCATAAAGAGTCAGACACAACTTGGTGACTAAACAGCAGCAGCAGCAGCAATGTAAATATCGACATGTAAAAGTAACAATTTTACCTACTGATTCAAGCATCCATTAATTACTCTTGCCTTAGACAATTGTTATCATGATGGTAATTTTCTAATTCTATCATTTCTTCTATATTTATTGGCATTCCTCTGTAAAAAGGAGCTTTTCTTTCTTATCTATTTATCATCTATCTTGGAGAAGGCAATGGCTCCCCACTCCAGTACTCTTGCCTGGAAAATCCCATGGACGGAGGAGCCTGGTAGGCTGCAGTCCATGGGGTCACGAAGAGTTAGACACGACTGAGCGACTTCACTTTCACTTTTCACTTTCATGCATTGGAGAAGGAAATGGCAACCCACTCCATCATTCTTGCCTGGAGAATCCCAGGGATGGTGGAGCCTGGTGGGCTGCTGTCTATGGAGTCGCACAGAGTCGGACACGACTGAAGTGACTTAGCAGCAGCAGCAGCAGCAGCATCTATCTATCTATCCATCCATGTATGTATTATCTTATTCAATAGGTTATTGCCAAGGTCCAGCCCCGGCTGATCCAGGGTATTCGAAGCGGAGATGGCTTCAGTAAGTTCACTGGATACACTGGCTTTAATTAAATATTAATTAGAGATATAACGAGTAATAGAATAAGGATAGCTCAGTACGAAAATTCAGTGGAGAAAAGAGGCTGAGTAGCTTGGTTTACGTGGGAAACCAATAAAACTTCAAGACAAGAAGCTTGCACCACTTACGTAGGCCACAGGCGTCCTTCCGTTCTCCCAAAGGAGAGGAGACACTGAGGCCTCCCCTGTCGGATCTTAGAAGCCCAGGCATAATTAGTAAGCATGGCGGGCTCCGTGCTCCAGATGGAAACCCAGCCAGAGTTTGAGAGAGAGAGACATGGGGAGACCAGTATTTTGAGGAACTGATCCCAATTCTTTATTTTCCAGAATCTGTTTTTATACACTGAGATGTTATACAAAAGTCATGCGGGGTCAGCTGTCCTGACTTTTATTAAAGTCAGGTGCTTCATACAGATGTATATAGAGGTCTTAGGGGTGTTACATCATCTTCTGGCCAGGGGGGCCTGCTGACAGTTTATGACCCTCTCCTTGTGACAGCAGTCAGTCAACACTTGTTTCTCCAGGGGTGAATATTCTTAAAACAGACGCCACCCAAATAAAGTTACATTCCTATAGGGTGAGGGTGTAGTGGGTTTTAGTTAAGGAAAGAATTTACTTAGCCTAAGGTCTAACGTGACTTATATCAAAGGTTAATACTTATTTCTTCTATATATCCATTAATGTGTTTAAGGGCAGGGGATGTGGAGACTTAGCAGTAAACATTGGCTCAACAAATGAAAAACCCTTCACCAATACAATTTCTAATCAGCCCATTATACCTATACTAATAGTTTTCTAACTTCTCTAAAGAACCTGTTTTTAGAAGGTTTAAAGCATCTCGTGCCTCTCATGGTTGGGAGGCTGTGAGCAATCACATGTGGCCGGACAAGCCTGTCAGGCAGGCTAGAGAACCTTCAGAGGAGTTTGTAGGTTGAAACACTCCTGACACACCCAGGAATTTATTATTAACTGGAGCTCTAAGTTAACTCTTTCTCTGAAAGAGGTGGTGGGGGACAGCCCCCCGTAAAGTCAGAGGTGTAGGTGAGAGCACAAAGTAGTAAAGTAGGCAGGCTCTGGTTATGGGGGTAGATGCTCAAGAATTTCCAGGGGGACTCCTGAGGCTCGATCCCGCCTTTGCGTATGTCGAGCCTCCTTCCTCATGACCTTTGCCACGGGCGGAGTGCCTCACGCTGGCCCCCAACAGGTTATAATGTGTTATCATCATTATATATTTTGACGTTCAAATTGTCCCAGATTTTCCCATGAGACCCCCTTAAACTAGCTTCCCAATCTTTTTGACATGTCTCCATCATTTTTAAACATACTCTTTCTTTATGGCAGCAGCTGTTCTAGACTCAATTTGTATTTTCCCCATCTCTGCCCTGGAATCCTGGAATCACCAATTTCTGCAAGGGACACTGTTTCATTTTATTGATAATGGAATTTAGAAACAAATACCTGGGTGTTAATACCTTACTGCTCCTGGAATGTCACAGCTCTGGTCCCTCAAGTTGGGCAGAGCTAAAAAACAGATGTATGTGTACATACACACCCACCCCCAACACATACCTATTTTCATACTGAGTGATCTGTATTTGTTCCAACCCATTAGTTTGTGCTGATACCTCCAGTTCAAGACCACATAATATACTCTAGCCTTTCCCATTTCTGTTTTTGTCCCTTTATTGTCTCAGTGGAGTGATGTTAGCTGAGATAGATGTTAGTCTGATGTTAGTCTGAGATAACATCAGATGTTAGTCTGATGTTAGTCTGAGATAGATAGTCTTTATGCCTACTCTTCAGTTTATCAAAAGTTTGTAACATGGAATGATGATAAATTGATCTTCAGCCTTTAGAGAGACGATGATTGGGTTTTATTCTGTTTAGCAGACACTTGTATGCTGTTTGCTGTTTTAGTCACTAAGCTGTGTCCGACTCTGTTGTGACCCTGTGGACTGTAGCCCGCCAGGCTCCTCTGTCCATGAGATTCTCCAGGCAAGAATACTGGAGTGGGTTGCCATTCCCTTTTCCAGGGGATCTTCCTAACCCAGGGATTGAGCCCATGTCTCCTGCATTGCAGGCAGATTCTTTACCATCTGAGCCACCAAGGAAGCCCCAAACAACTTTACAAATGTTAATTTATTGATTTCTCATGACAGCTCCCTACAGTAGATAATGTCAATCTCTCCATTTTACAGTGAGTGAACTGAGGCATCGGGAACTCAGATTGCTTGGTAAAAGTCACAATGTAGAAGAAAAATCATGTTTCCTGTGCAGAGGCTCTGACTTCCCTTTCTTCCTGCTGTGTTAAGTTCTCTGATCTACTGATGTGATAAATTGCATTAATAGCTTTCCTGGTATTGAACCATTCTTATATTCCAAATCATACTTAATTATGGTGCTGCTATCACTTGAAAATTGATTTGACTTGCAATTTATATTTATATTCACGGGAGAGTTTGGTCTATTGTTTATTCTTTTCATGGTGCTATATCATGATTGTGCTAAGCTTGATGAATTGATTTGGAAACTTACTATCTTTTACAGACTTTATAAGATTATTTATACAAAATAGTAGTGATAGTTTCTTGAAAGAAAAAAAATAGCCTGTCAAATCATCTGGGCCCAGAGTTCTTCTAAACTGTTTTTTCAATTCTTAGTCTACTTTTTTAGCTTTTTGCAGAGTTGCTGATCTGCTCAGATATCCTGTTTATTTCTTCAGACATTTTTGACAATTTACAGTTTCTTAGAAAACCATCCATTTTATTCACCTTTTAAAATTTAGTATCATAGAATTATGCATATTATTTCTTCAAGATTTAAAATATATTTCATATCTTTGTTTATACTCCTTTACTTATTTCTAATTCTCAGTATCTATTATCTCTTTCTTAAAAGAATTTACAGTATCTAGAGAATTATTTTCCGTGTTCTCCTTTCTTGTTTTCTGATTAATTAATGTTCCCTTTTTATGTTTATTAGTGCTATTTTCCTACTTTCCTTGGATTTGCTGTGTTGCAAGAAACAGTTCCCTCTTCTTTAAAGGCTGAAATCAGAAAACTGATCTTTTTCCCCAGAAAAATTACAAGATGCTTTATTGACAAGATTATCAGCACACGGCAGTAAAGGCTTCCATGATCCTCTATGCATTAATCCATTTACACATTTCATAAGGCAAATTTATTTTTTAAAAAGGATGTGCTACTGATTTGTTATTACATGTCTTTAGAGAGATGTGGGCTGTTACAGGAGGTCAGTGTATTATTCACGTCGAACATGGCAGGGAGCAGTGTCAATTTCCTATCACCATCTGAACGATCAGCTTTCATATGCACACATAGACAGGAGTCCACCCTCATTTATCTTCCATTTGCAATTAAAAGCTCTGTTTAGCCTAATACTTCTCAGCATGATCTTGTGTCCCATGGTGATATTTCAGAATAATGACAGCTCATGATTTAGGGTTGTAGAGACCTGGTTGGAAATATTTTTAATAGAGAAAAGGCAAGCAAAACAACAAACATTTATTCAGCAAGTGTTTAGTCCTTGGATGGGAGCTAGTTGGAAAAGTGGAGAAAATAGCCCTGTCCTTGCGAGGCTCACAGTATTGTCCATGGTGCAGCAGGTGATGTGCAAGTTGTTCTTCATGTGCTTTGTGCTAATCCTTATAACAACTCTTCATTAAAAAGCAAGATAGGGGAGATTTCCTGGCAGACCAGTGGCCAGGACTCCACGCTTTCACTGCTGAGGGCCTGGATTCTATCCCTGGTCTGGGAACTAAGATTCCACAAGATACACTGTGCCGCCGAAAAAACCAAAGCAAATGGGACTGGCGTCACTGTCTCCATTTTGCAAAGAGCTTTGCTCTAGAGAAGTTAAATCACTCACCTACGGACACATACCTAGTAAGCTTTAGGATTCGAACTAAAGTCTCTCCGAAGCCAAAACCCACATCCTTTCTCTCGGTGGTTTTCAAACTTCAAGAGTCCCAAGGACCATGACCAGCTTTATGTTCCATTTTCTGTGCGTATCTGAATCTGGATACTTTCTGCTGACCTGGCCAACACTGAACTAGCTTTTCTTTCATCTGCTCTATGTATGAGGCTTTTACATAAGACTTCATTTGAAGAGTCTTATGGAAGGATTGTCTTCTGCTATTAAATACCATTCACACTAGAGTTCCAATTCCAGTCAAAGCAGCGTGTATTGGGTTAGCCTTCCACTGATAGCAATTATAAAAGCTAGAGGAAAATCATACATATTTTATATAATGCGTTCTATAGAAGTTGTATTTTGTATATATATAATCTATGGATATCTCTGTTGGCAGGCACTGGAGAGCAATCCAAGCAGGCAGGAACCAGAAGAAGCACAGTCCTTGAAGGATATGGAAGAATTGAGGTAAGCTTCATTTTATGTATTTATCTCTGTTTTCCCTGCTGAGGGCATTTTCTGGTTCAGTAAAGCACAGGGTATTAGCCAAGCAGAAAGTGGTCATCTCACTGGGCCAAAGACCACTGATCCACCCAATCAGATGAGCTAAGAAGGGGTGGGAGAAACAAGATTCTTGATGAAACTGAAGACTTGCTTCCCTTCTTCTGATTCCTGGCCTCCAACCCATTCCCTGTGTCACTGCAGGCACCCCAAGCCTGGCTCCTATGTATGTGGCTGCTGCTGCTGCTGCTAAGTCACTTCAGTCGTGTCCGACTCTGTGCGACCTCATAGACAGCAGCCCATCAGGCTTCACCATCCCTGGGATTCTCCAGGCAAGAACACTGGAGTGGGTTGCCATTTCCTTCTCCAGTGCATGAAAGTGAAAAGTGAAAGTGAAGTCGCTCAGTCGTGTCCGACTCTTAGCGACTCCATGGACTGCAGCCTGCCAGGCTCCTCTGTCCATGGGATTTTCCAGGCAAGAGTACTGGAGTGGGGTGCCATTATATATGTGGCTAGCACGTGCAAATGGAGCTAGTGATTCTCCTAGTCCAAGGCCAGAGATCAAGCAGTGACCTTGAAAGTCATTTCAGGGAAGACAGTCCACATCTCAGTGATTGCTTGGCGGACAATGTCTCCTTGTGGAGTTCCCCTGGTTCTTTTCATGGTCAAAAAGAACATAAAAAGTTGCATTTCTGGATTTCAGTTTTCCATTTGAATTGGTAGAGTGCAGTGCTGAATTTCCACCAAAGGACATCCAGCCAACAAGCTGCTGAAGGGTCTTTTCTGAGCTGAATCTGAAACGTGGCGGGCTCACGAATACATTACAACTAAGTTTTGGGCAGCCTTGAGATGGAGGGCTGGACTGGTCCTAGTCATGTGTTGAAGGAGAGAGAACTTTTTATGCCTGATTTCAATGAAAATTCCAAATAAAGAGAAAATAGGCTAGAAGCTGAGTTTGATTTCTATCATTTGAATTTTTACTAAAATGATAAAACATTTTGGATGGATCTTTAAAGAGTAATTTGACAAATAAGTATAGAAAATATTCCAGACAACTTTGTTTACATTTTTAGGATCTTTAAAGAGCAATTTGACAAATAAATATAGAAAATACTCCAGACAACTTTGTTTACATTTTTAACTGGAAGAGACACAGAAGAAAGGAATAAAACAAAGTAGCTGTGTATCCCACTGTTAGTTAGGAATATTATTTGCTGTGTATGAGGGTCTCCCATGTACCAGAGGCTTGACATATTGTCAAACAAACTTCATAAAGAAACAGAGACCCAGAGACATCGAGGGGTTGCCTGAATGGTGGGTGTGGGATTTGAACTCAGGTTGGTTCACTCCAGAGCCCAAGCACTTCCCAGAATGCAATACTGCTCTCACTGTAGGCGTGTGGTCATCTTCAAGACTGAACACCAGCGGTCTCTTCGTTTTGATCTGTTGGGTCTTCCTTGAAGACACCAACTGGCTCTGAGAGTTGATATCTCTGAAGATAGAAGTCTTCAGTATTCAGCCTTACACAAATGATTCTTTTGAAGTTTGGAAACTCTGTTACAATTTTATGGCTCAGAGTCTGTCCTATTTAAACAACTACAAGTCACAGGCATTTTTATTTGGTGTTCCGGTGCTGCTAGGAAGGGTTCTATCCTGCCCCTTCCCTTGGGATCTGCTGATATCTGCTGATATATCTAGGAGTGTATGTTTTATTACTGGGTAAAGAAGGAGGGCTTCCCTTGTGGCTCAGCTGTTAAAGAATCCATCTGCAGTGCAGGAGACCTGGGTTTGATCCCTGGGTTGGGAAGATCCTCTGGAGAAGGGAAAGCTATCCACTCCAGTATTCTGGTCTGGAGAATTCCATGGACTGTAAAGTCCATGGGGTCGCAAAGAGTCGGACATGACTGAGTGACTTTCACTTTCAAAGAAGGAGGACTTTGGGAGGGAAGAGGACCATGGGATAAATGGAGGAGGGAGAGGATTTGGTAAGACTTGCTGCTTGGCCAGCCCCTTGGTCTAGGGAAGACCTACTGTGGTTGAAGTGTTGAAAGTTGGAACAGAAAGAGCTGTTTCCATGAGAAGCCTGAGCTAAATTAGATTCTGGGCAAAGTCAGAGCTGCTTTGGGGCTCAGGTGACAGAAGAAAATCCCAGTGTGGGGAGGTGCCTACTGCCTGTAGACTGGAGAGCTGCAGGACACTCAGGTCATCTGGAGGGACCCTGGGGTTCATGATGGCCGTGGCCCTGGGGAGGCTTCTCCATGGAAATTTAAGGACCCAGATGTAGACTCACGGGACGTGGCAGAAGGGGGATCGGGGAAGACACTACATGATGACTGCCGCAGGCTCACAATGGTGCAGCCCTTCGATCCTGCAGGGCCCACGGGACACTCTGAGGGGACAATATGTTCAGTTTTAAGCTGCATGGAGATTGTGCCAATATTATTTGGGTGGAAAGAAGCATTCTGTGGCAATATACAGTATTTTAGAGTTAAACATGAGTTCATTTTAATGTATTCCCCCTTCAGATACAAATAAAAATTCAGTCAAGCAAAATGATCAATTTTTTCCCCACTCCACCCACTGCCATGCTCAGGACTATTAAATCAGCCCTGACCTGGGGTCCCTGTCTCCGAGTGTCACTCTATCTATGTACTGTTTCGTTGCCCAATTTTCTTTGTCTTGTTCTTCAGTCACTAAGTAGTGTCCGACTCTTTGTGACTCTGCGGACTGCAGCACGCCAGGCTTCCCTGTCCTTCACTATCTCCTGGAGTTTGCTCAAATTCATTTCCATTGAGTTGGTGATGCTATCTAGCCATCTCATCCTCTGCCGCCCCCTTTGCTTTTTGCCTTCAGCCTTTCCCAGCATCAGGATCTTTTCCAAAGGGTTGGTTCTTTGCATCAGGTGGCTAAAGTACTGGAGCTTCAGCTTCAGCATCAGTCCTTCCAATGAATATTCAGGGTTGATTTCCTTTAGAATGGACTGATTTGATCTCCTTGCAGTCCAAGACTTTCAAGAGTCTTCTCCAGCACCACAATTCAAAAGCATCAAGTCTTTGGCATTCAGCCTTCTTTAAGGTCCAACTCTCACATCTGTTTGTGACTACTGGAAAAACCATAGCTTTGACTAGATGGATCTTTGTCAGCAACATGATGCCTCTGCTTTTTAATATGCATCTAGGTTTATCATAGTTTTCCTTCCACACAGTCATCTTGGTGGTGGTTTAGTTGCTAAGTCGTGTCCGACTCTTGTGACCCCATGGACTATAGCCCACCAGCCTCCTCTTTCCATGGGATTTTCCAGGCAAGAATACTGGAGTGGGTTGCCATTTCCTCCTCCAGGGGATCTTCTGGACCCAGGAATCGAGCCTGGGTCTCCTGCATTGCAGGTGGATTCTTTACCAACTGAGTTAGGAGAGAAGCCCTAAGAGTCATCTTAGATGGAATGTATTTTCTCAGTTCAAAATTTTCAGTCCTATCCCCTCCCCTCCTCTGTCTCCCCTCTTCTCTCCTTCCCAAACAATTGTGTCCAGATGACCTTAGGTGGAGCCAGACAAGGGTGGCCTCTGCACAGGGTGTCTGGGAACCCAGTACCTGTGGTGGGGGGGTGGTGTGTGGGTCCTGAGTGTGTCGAGGGTGTTTGTGTCCAGTGGGGTGGCCTAGTGAGCATGGCAGAACTGTCCTAGGATGTGACAGCCTACGTGGCCTGGCAGGGGTGACCTTCCTCACGGTGTGGCAAGCAGGGGGATCTGTGCATGAGAAGAGGAGGGTGGCTTCACAGAGGGGGCTGCAGCGGGTGAGGGGCTTGGACTGAGACTCCCTTGGACTGCAAGGAGATCCAACCAGTCCATCCTAAAGGAAATCAGTCCTGAATACTCACTGGAAGGACTGATGCTGAAGCTGAAACTCAAATACTTTGGTCACCTGATGTGAAGAACTGACTCATTGGAAAAGACCCTGATGCTGGGAAAGATTGAAGGTGGGAGGAGAAGGGGACGACAGAGGATGAGATGGTTGTATAGCATCACCGACTTGATCAACATGGGTTTGGGTGGACTCCGGGAGTTGACGATGAACAGGAAGGCCTGTCACGTGGCAGTCCACGGGGTTGCAAAGAGTCGGACATGACTCAGTGACTGAACTGAACTGAAATTTAAGATTTTATTATTATTATTAATGTGTTGATGAGAGAATGCATTTAACTGAAATAGAAAATACAATCAATACACCTAATGGCCAGCCAATGTCTGTTTTCCCCATCTTCTTTTTAAAGATAAAATCACTCCTTACCTCAGTTCAGTTCGGTTCAGTTGCTCAGTCGTGTCTGACTCTTTGAGACCCCAGGGACTGCAGTAAGCCAGGCCATGGGGCCTGAGGGGGGAACAGCCTGGCAGTGAGGCCTGGCATCAGAGTGCCAGTGCAGCCATTAGCTTTGTCTCAGGCGAGTTGATGAGAAACAGCAGGAAATCACACTCAGACTTCCAGAGGCTTCTATGGATTTGCCCTCAATCTACTTCTCCATTTATAATTACATGTATTAACAAGTTCATGGCGGTGATACATGAAGAAGCATATTATGTAATCAGATTGTCTTTGATGGTATAGTTAATACTAATGTGATGATTATGTGTGAACATTTAAATATATGACACTCATTATCAAAAAGTGATTTAAGGACCAGACATCAGCTTTTTTTTCTCCCCCAGATTCTTTTATGTTCTTTGTCTGTATGTTCTTACTAATTCAGTAGGATGGCATGTGTCTAAATCATTCTTTAGTGAAAAGACCTGGCTGGCATTCTGTTGGCTGTGACAGTCAGTTGTCCCCAGTTCTCTGGAATCCGTGGGACAAAAGCTGGTCTAAGAGTCCTTCTCCAGAACAGGCCCTACTCCTGCCCTTGGCAACTGGAATAAATAAAGCGGAAAGTCAAGGGGTCAGAGTAGGAGAAAAACTAGCTGGGAGCCACCTCTAAACATCTATGTAACCTGGCACAAGCCAGTTAACCCCTCCGGGAGTCACTTAGAAACTTGGGTAGATAAAACATCAGCCTATGGAAGACAAATTAAATAAATTATGGTGCATTCAAGAAAATACAACTTTTTGAAAGAATGCGGCAGGTAGATCTCTTTGCTTTGACAGATTCATGATCTGTTGTTTGAAAAAAGTTTTCACATGGGTATCATTCTATTTTTTTTAAGGTAATTAAAATATACATATGGACAAAAAATGTGGAGAAATACACACCTAGTCATTGTTGATATTTAACTCTGAGAGGTGAGATTATGGAGGACTTCTGCCTCTTCGAGCAAACATTTCTATAATATTTTGGACATTTTATAATATAAAAAAACTTCTTTTGTAAACAGGGGCAAAAGATTAATAAAAATTAACACATAAGATAGAGGAAAACCAATATTCATTACCTTCCCTTCATGCTCAAGAGAACACTTTCCTAAGGCCATTGTCCTTTCTGCAATTCTGTGCCATCATGGTAATTGGGGACCAATGGGTCTTTGAGAATCTTTGAGGAATGTATTAATTTCAGCACAAAATCAGGACTGAAGCAATAGGAATTACACACTGGTGTATGGTTTGGATACATTGTACATGGAAAACACATCAGCTCTGTGGGTGCCTGTGGGGCAGGTGATTTCCAGAGATGCTCATTCCTGTGCTGTTTTTGCAGCTCTTAAGTGTGAGTGGTGTTTCCTTCTTCTGTCCTGTGTAACCCCCAAGCCCCTCCCAGCCGGGGCTTTCTTCCCTAATTGCCTTATTGTCTCAAAGTCAAAAATGCCACCTGCCAGGCACCTGCCAGCACATGGATTGTAACTCCCAAAGCCATCTTGGTTTTGTTTGGGGATCTAGGCTCTTGGAGAAGTAGCTCAGGTCAGAAAATGACTTGAGCTCCTCCAGGGCTGGGAAGTGGGTGGGTTTGAGTGTGTGTGTGTGTGTGTGTGTATGTGTGTACGCATGGTCTTCACAAATACTCTTGCTCTGAGTTCCACTGACATGCAGCAGCCAGATGTGGAGATGGCTGTGGGCTGTGGTGGAGAGAGACTACTAAACCCAAGGTCTGAGCTAGAGAAGGACAGGGAGTCTCTGGCTGAGTCCTTACCCTATGTAGAGGAGGCTGGGGAGCACCTCTGGGCTCACCCAGGCTCCAGGGCTGATGACCAGACTCAAAACTTAGCAGAGGAGCAAAACTTAGCAGAGGAGCAATGATAACAGGGCGATCCCCATACACTAAGGGTGAGTCTTATACACCTTTTCTGGGCACCACGTAACCCTATTGGATGTAACATAACCCTTATCACCTCCTCTCTTGAAACATGATTGAGATAGAATTTCCAGTTACCTAGGCATGTTGAACTGTGGTGTTGGAGAAGACTCTTGAGAGTTCCTTGGACTGCAAGGAGATCAAACCAGTCAATCCTAAAGAAAATCAATCCCGAATATTCATTGGAAGGACTGATGCTGAAGCTGAAGCTCCAATACTTTGGCCACCTGATGCAAAGAACTGACTCATTGGAAAAGCCCCTGATGCTGGGAAAGATTGAAGGCAGGAGGAGAAGGGGATAACAAAGGATGAGATGGTTGGATGGTATCACCACCTCAGTGGACATGAGTTTGAGCAAATTCCGGGAGATAGTGAAGGACAGGGAAGCCAGGCATGCTGCAGTCCATGGGGTTGCAAAGAGTCGGACATGACTGAGCGACTGAACTGAACTGAACTGAACTGAGGGATGTGGGAGGCTCAAAGCCAGATCACAGATACAAGTTAATGACAGTTTTCACCTCTGAGGTTTGTGGGAGGTCAGTTGGATTCAAGGACATGTATTTGTTAGATCAGGATAGGCTACATCAATGGCTCTCAAAGTGTGATTCCTGAGTAGCAGCCTTAACATCACCTGGGAACTTGCTTCTGCTGCTAAGTGGCTTCAGTTGTGTCCGACTGTAGCCCACTAGGCTCCTCCATACATGGGATTTTCCAGGCAAGAGTACTGGAGTGGGGTGCCATTGCCTTCTCTGGGGAACTTGCTAGAAATGCAAATTCTTGAGCTCTTTCCAACTGACCTATGAATCAGAAACTCTGGGGGTGGTTCCCAGCAATTTGTGTTTCAACAAACCTTTCACGCGATCCTGGTGCAGGCTCAAGTTTGAGAATCACTGGTTAGATTATCCAGCGCCTTAAGATAGTAAGAAAGAGGAACAGGGCAGCCCTCCTTCTCTTTGTTAGCTAAGCCATTTGAAATGTGTTTTCTCCATAGTTGCTAAGATTGAGAAAGAGAGGATAGTGTCCTTTTGCTCCTAGCCCATTGGCTAGAACTAGTCACATGACCTCACCTAACTGCAAGGGTTGCTGGGAAATGTGGGGGACCATATGGGTATTTAGTGAGCACTCTGCCCCACAGGATGATGGTTAGAGAGACCGTACATAATCTTATTTGTTGAGTTTTAGGGTTTTTTTTAAACAAGAAACACAAATTAATGTATTACCTTTCTGATTGAAAAATAAAAGACAAGGTTAATGAAAAAAGTAGAGCTGCCCTGTGGTGGTGTGCACGTGTGTGTGTGTGTGTCAGGGGATTGGCAGTTATGTGCATGGAAGGCTGGGTAGCAAGGGAAGGTGTGTCTCAGACGCAGGAGATGATAAGGATCTTGGATTCTTCTGCTTTCATGTATTATCTCATTTAAACCTCACAACAATCCTCTTTGATGGGTGCTATTATAAGTTGTACTGTATGAAGTCAGATTCTGAGTCTTTAAAAAAAGTTATTTATTTATTTTATTTTTGGCTCTGCTGGGTCTTTGTTGCTGCATAGGCTTTTCTCTAGTTGTGGTGAGCAGAGGCTACTCTCTAGCTGCATAAGTAGGTTTCTCATCGTGGTGGCTTCTCTTGTTGCAGAGCACCGGCTCTCGGGGTGTGCGGGCTTCAGTAGTCGTGGTATGGGGGCTCAGTAGTTGCAGCTCCCAGACTCTGAGCTCAGTAGATGTGGCATGTGGGCTTAGCTGCTCCGTAGCATGCTTGATCCTCCCAGACCAGGGATCGAACCCGTGTCTCCTGCATTGGGCTATTGCACATGCAACACTCTTTAAAATCCTTTATAAAAAGCTTCAGCTGCTTCACCCAGTCTTCTCTCTTTTCCTCCACAAACCCTTTTTAACTTCTCCAGCTTACTTGGCTCCAGCCTCTAATTCCCAGCCCCCAGACCCACTGCAGTCTTCAGATTTGCTTGACTTAGCATAATTCAGAGCCAAAAAAACACCTAGCAAAGTCAAACTGCTGCACTGGAGGAGTGACGGGTCAGGGGTGGTGGGTCTGTTGCTATCTGTGTACAATTCTTTCTCCTACATCTAAACTCCCAGTTGACTCCACATTCCATCAAAGCTATGAGCAGGCTTAATCCAGCCTTGCAAATTGCTACCAGTCTGGTCATCCTGAGAAAATAATAATTACCTTAACAATGCTCTTAGTTGACAAGTGGGGGCTGGGGATAGGGAAAACATTTCCAAAGAAATAGGAGCATATTTCCGAAAGAGGCTGAGTGAGTTGAGGCAGGGTGTGTATTCTCAGTGAAAAGACACCTTAAATCATGAATGTTTGAGGATGCTACTGCTGCTGCTGCTAAGTAGCTTCAGTTGTGTCCGACTCTGTGCGACCCCATAGACAGAAGCCCACCAGGCTCCCCCGTCCCTGGGATTCTCCAGGCAAGAACACTGGAGTGGGTTGCCATTTCCTTCTCCAATGCATGAAAGTGAAAAGTGAAAGTGAAGTTGCTCAGTGGTGTCCGACTCTTAGTGACCCCATGGACTACAGCCTACAAGGCTCCTCCATCCATGGGATTTTCCAGGCAAGAGTACTGGAGTGGGTGCCATTGCCTTCTCCGATGTTTGAGGATAAAGGAGGTCAAATTCCAACCAGTCATTTCCCCTAAGACCTAAGCTCTTTCAACTGATAGGAGGAATGAGGTATCATAAAAAAAGGCTCCTTTTTTTCTTTTGTATAGAGATGAGTTGGAGAGTGAGGAAAGACTAGAGAAGCATGGGATGAGAGTACCAGGCTTTTGCCACTTTTTCCTGGAGGAGGCATCTATATTCAGTAATCCTCGATGCCAGTGAAGCCTGCTTTTCCCGTCAGTGCCCTTGTAATGGTGCTGGAGAGGGACACCGAGGCTGCCTTCTCTCGGCCTCGCAGTTCACCTTGAGCTTCCATTGCATCCGACTTCCAGCCTCTGACAGCAGCAAGTCACAGGGGGATGCTCAGATGTCCGTGACATCACGGCACAGCTGACATGGTACTGAAAATTGCTTTCTCTTTTCCTGGCCTCTCTCCAGGCTGGAAATGGTCTTTTTCCATCTGAAATCACCCACAGAATACTGTCCCTTCCAAGGCTCTCTCTAATGGGCCTCAATCTCTTCCACTTAGAAACCCTGACCTCCAGGGGGCAGCAGACCTCTCCTGACATGGCAAATGTCTCTGAGGTCAGCAGTACTATATTTGGGGGTTCCCTGGTGGCTCAACTTGCAAAGAATCCACCTGCAGTGTGGAAGACCTGGGTTTGATACCTGGTCTTAGGAAGATCCCCTGGAGAAGGGAACAGCTACCCACTGCAGTGTTCTGGCCTGGAGAATTCCATGGACTGTATAGTCCATGGGGTTGCAAAGAGTCAGACAAGATGGAGCATACTATCTTTGGGATTTTTCTGGTGGCTTAAACAGTAAAGAATTTGCCTGCAATGTGGGAGATCAGGTTTGATCCTTAGGTCTGGAAGATCCCTGAATAGCTACCCACTCCAGTATTCTTTCCTGGATAATTCCATGGACAGAATTTTGTATTCTTCTGGATAATACCTATGTGCTTAATTTAAAATATGTTCAAAATGATTGCAATTTCTACTCCCAAGTCTTTGGCTAGAATAAATTCTCCAGAAAATGTGCAATGCTTTTGCTGGGGTTTTGCACACCCCGGCTCTCCACAGGGCACATTCAGGGGTACTCAGGCAGGTTGATGGCCTGCATTGTTGACTTGTCATCCAAAGCCTTTTTCAAGTGGTTTTGATCCATAGTTCGCACTCATTCCCCAGGAGACCACAGTTGGTGCATGCCTTGATTTTCCAGGCAGCCTGTGAAGCTGGGACCTTCTCTTGTTCACCTTCTGCCTTGCACAGAGTGCTATGCTGTGTGCTTAGTCACTCACTCATGTTCGACTCTTTGCGACCCCATGGACTATACAGTCCAGGGAATTCTCCAGGCCAGAATACTGGAGTGGGTAGCCTTTCCCTTCTCCAGGGAATCTTCCCAACCCAGGGATCAAACCCAGGTCTCCCGCATTGCAGGCGGATTCTTTACCAGCTGAGCTATCAGTGAAGCCCTCCCCATGGAGTGGTAACCCCCAGACTGTGTATCTCCAGCCCCTTCTCCCGGAACAGCTTAACCTCCCAGGGTGCCATACTCTGAATGGCCAGCAGATGGCACCAAGGTGACTGCTAGAGCTGCCTGCAAGGTCTGTGGCTTGGCAATGGACCGGTGACAGCCGTGTGTGACAGTCTGCCTCCCTGGGCCACAGTCCACTCCTCTCATCTCAGCTCTGCCCTTCCAGGCCACCCATTCAGGTTTCAAGGAGAGTCAGTGGCAGTGAAGAAAGTTGGGTGAGGATTATCCCCACCATGATTCCTGCTGGTGTGGAGATGGAGCAGGATGTGGCTGATTCAAGTTTCCAGAAGAATCTCAGATTCCCATTCTGTATCAGAGAGGCTCCAGGCAATGTAGAGAAGGTGGTTCAGTGGGAGAAATTTTGCCCTTAAGTAACAACAGAACTTTATCAGAAGACAATGAGACTGAGGTTAAGAAATGATAGTACATAGAAACACAATTGTGGCTGCCACCACCACCAGCACCAGCATCACCACCAGCATCATCACCACCACTCTCATCATTACCACCTTGCGTGTAGAGCTTTGCAGACTGGAAAATGCCTTACGTGTTATATACTTTCTATCAGGCACGCATGCCCAGTTGTTTCTGACTCTGCGGCCCCATAGGCTGTAGCCCGCCAGGCTGTCATGGGACTTTCCAGGCAAGGATACTGCAGTGGGTTGCCATTCCCTCCTTCAGGGGATCTTCCTGACCCAGGGATTGAACCCAAGTCTCCTGCATCCCCTGCATTGGCGGGCAGATTCTTTACCACTGAGCCACCTGGGAAGCCCCATACTTTGTATCACTTAATCCTTTCCAGAGACACTTCAGAAAGTCTTGGTAACTGTGTTTTCCATCTACACAGCATGGTTGTTCCGGTGTCTTTGGGAGAACATCAGAAAAAGTGTGTGGGGGGATGCCTCTAATGTGAGGGAAAAAGGCCCCTTACACTTTAGAAGGAGAAGAGAGAGCAGCTAAACAGGGGAGAAAGGCCACACTAGCCCTCCTACCTTTGAGGGCTCCTTGAGGACAGCACTGGGTGACATGAGCCTGAAGGGGGATGGATGGCTTTGCTCCTCCTTGGCACTGCATACATGGCTGACCTTTAGCAAGACTTTTGAAGTTTACTCACTGGCCCTCCATCTGATATTTTTGGTAGGATTACAAGACTGCATAAAGTCACTCAAATGTTCATAATGATGCCAGCTTCTCCCCGGAAAAAATAAAAGACCTGGTGTAGCCATACTTCCAAAGATATCTGGTACAAGGAAGGTTTTATCTGAACATCAGTAGAAAATGAATGCCCGGCCCTTTACTGCAGAAAGACCTAAGGTGTTTCAACAGGCCATGTCTGCCCCAGCCTCTGAGCATTCCAAATGGGGAAACATTCCAGGCTTAGCAGAGAAGCTCTGTGGTCCTTGTTCAGCAGGCTAGCTTTCTCTGGGGAAAACCTGTAGAAAGGAGCATTTTCCCCCCATGTTATCTGCTGGTGTGGGTGTCAGGAGGCCTGCCTTTATTTAATGTCCTGTATGGATGTCAATGTCAGCACAGCTGGCATATGAACAGATTCTGTACGACTCTGCCGTGAATGAGGCCACAGAAGAGGTATGGCTCAAGAAGGAAGAGAGACAATCTATGTCTATTACCCAGTTTTATGCATCTAATATCACAGGCAAATATGGACACCTGGAGACTATCAAACCAAAATTAGAAACTCATTGGAAAAAAAAGGATAGTATTTGCACAGATCGCCCATAAATCTTCAATAGCTAACTCTCCTTGGGCATAACATCAAATGTTCACTTTCTTTTTAGTGCCTCATTAGGAAGAAAATTTATTGCCCAACTATTGAACTATGTCAATTTTTAAAAAACATTGTGTGAATATTTCCAGGAACTGCACGCTTGATTTTACATTAGCTTTATGCCACTGAACAGGAAAAGGCCTGGTCTCTCCAATGATGAAATGACACTAATCATGAAATTAAAGGAGATAGTATGTACTCAGTTGGAAGTGACAGCAGTTTCCCATAAATGTATCACAGTCCTGGCTCCCTTTGATAAGTTAGAATGATGTCATTCCCTCCAGCCCAGACCAGGGCACAAATCTACATCCCCCGCTCCCAGTGCCTTCCTCCTCTGTCAAAAAGTAGGTCCAAAGAGAAGGCTTCAGAGGCACCAGATTCTTATGATGGGGTGTGTTTCCCAGCTGTGCTTGCTCGCCTGCCTTGGTGGGAATAGCTTTCGAAGGACCAGGAAGGAGAAGAAAAACGTTAAACAAAAATCAATGAATTGCATATGGTGCCCGTTAAAAATAATAAACAGGCAGAAGATGAAGGGCTGAGCTTACATATGTGAACCTGTCTTGGCCAGGGTGCTGGCATTCAGAGGGAGGGAGAGTGGCTGCTTCCTGTTCCCAAAGCACTGCTCCGGATCCCACTGGATTGGCAAGAGCTTCTCTGAGCAGCTGGGAAGGGGAGGGCGGTGCAGGGAGGTGGAGGCTGCAGGGAAACTTGAGGGTATACCTGGCCCTAGTCTCCATCTTTTCTATGGGCTCTTCAAACAGAACGCCTTGGCTGTGGGCCCTCCAACTAAGCAAGAGGGAGATATACGCTGCTGCTATCGCTGCTAAGTCACTTCAGTTGTGTCCGACCCTGTGCGACCCCATAGACGGCAGCCCACCAGGCCCCCCACCCCGACCCCTGACCCTGGGATTCTCCAGGCAAGAACACTGGAGTGGGTTGCCATTTCCTTCTCCAATGCATGAAAATGAAAAGTGAAAGTGAAGTTGCTCAGTCGTGTCCAACCCTCAGCGACCCCATGGACTGCAGCCTACCAGGCTCCTCTGTCCATGGGATTTTCCAGGCAAGAGTACTGGAGTGGAGTGCCATTGCCTTCTCCGGGAGATGTATGAGCGGCTGTAAAGACTTTGGGAGACTAGGGGAACATGGGAGTAAGCTCTGTAACCCTGAAACCAAGTCTCCACTCATAGCTGAAAACGAGATGATCAAGTTCAGTCCATGTGTGGCTTTTCTTCTCAATTCTATCCCGTTGTCTGCCTATCATCTGTCTGTCTGTCTCTCTATCTATCTACCTATCCATCAGTCCATCCATCTGAGACCCATAATACTTATATAGAACTGGAACAGAGAAGAATCTCCTCAAGATGATCTAGAGGATGGGGCATGGAATAACTAGACATGAGTCCAATTTTATCTCCAACCTTAGATTTATGATTTGGGTCCTTAATTAAAAGTTCCTTGGGTGAATACCCTTTAGCCTTACAAAAACCATTCACCTTTATCAATATTCTACTAATATTGATTTTTTATTTTTCAGTTAATATTTGAGTGTTTACTTGGTTTAAGGAGCTGAGAGGTATGAGAAAAGAATTTATACACAAATAACGAGTATTTGAATAAATAGATGTAGGATACTATTTTGAAACTATATATGTGTTGTGATGTGTGTATATATGTGTCTTTATACACGTGTTTACAAATGTGCTTTTTAAATTCAAAAATTTAATTATAAAATTAGATACATAGTATACTAACGCATATATATGGAATTTAGAAAGATCGTAACAATAACCCTGTGTACGAGACAGCAAAAGAGACACTGATATATAGAACAGTCTTATGGACTCTGTTGGAGAGGGAGAGGGTGGGAAGATTTGGGAGAATGGCATTGAAACATGTATAATATCATGTATGAAACGAGTTGCCGGTCCAGGTTCAATGCACGATACTGGATGCTTGGGGCTGGTGCACTGGGACGACCCAGAGGGATGGTATGGGGAGGGAGGAGGGAGGAGGGTTCAGGATGGGGAACACATGTATACCTGTGGCGGATTCATTTCGATATTTGGCAAAACTAAAACAATATTGTAAAGTTTAAAAATAAAATAAAAAAATTAAAAAAAATTAGATACAGAAAATTACATAAAACCAATATTGTTTTACTGATTTACTTTAACATGAATATCTGTGTAACTACAACATAGGTCAAGAAATAGAATTTTGCCATCTCCATTTTATGCTTTTTAAATTTTAAAAATGTGTTAGTTTTTTTTTTAATTCAGCAAAACCTAAAAAGGCTTATTATATAACTACCCAGATAATCCCAAAGATCTTACTAAGAAATAAAAGTCACACATGTTTATGGTTGGAAAGTAAAGGAGTGCTTTTAAACATCTTAAATACCCCTAAACCCCAATTCAGGATTCTGGCAAAAACTCAAAACTTGTTCCAATTAAAAAATCCCAGTGTAGATGGTCTTATTGCAAAGCAGAAGTAGAGACAGAGATGTCCAGAACAAATGTACGGATACCAAGAGGGGATGGGGTGGAAGGAACTGGCAGACTGATATTGACATACATACGCTGTTGATATCACGTGTGAAATAGATGACTGATGAGAACTGCACAGCACAGGGAACTCCGTTCAATGCTCTGTGGGGACCTCAGTGGGAAGGAAGCCCAAAAGGGGGGGGATATATGTAGACGTATAGCTGATTCTGGAGGAGGAAATGGCAGCCCCCTCCAGTATTCCTGCCTGGAAAATCCCAGGGACAGAGGAGCCTGGTGGGCTGTAGTCCGTGGAAAGAATCGGACACGATTGAGCATGCGGGCACATAGCTGCTTCAGTTTGCTGCATAACAGAAACTAACACAGCATTGTAAAGCAACTATACTCCAATAAAAATTCATTTTAAGAAAAAAGGACATAAGAAAACAAAACATATCCCCACCCCCGCCCTCAGTGTGTTAGTTTCCTGTGGCTGCCACAAACAAGTGGCGCCAGCTGGGTGGTGTGCTGCTGCTGCTGCTGCCAAGTCGTGTCCGACCCTGTGCGACCCCAGAGACGGCAGCCCACCAGGCCCCCCACCCCCACCCCCGTCCCTGGGATTCTCCAGGCAAGAACACTGGAGTGGGTTGCCATTTCCTTCTCCAATGCAGGAAAGTGAGAAGTGAAAGTGAAGTCGCTCAGTTGTGTCCGACTCTTAGGGACCCCATGGACTGCAGCCTGCCAGGCTCCTCCATCCATGGGATTTTCCAGGCAAGAGTACTGGAGTGGGTGCCATTGCCTTCTCTGAACTGGGTGGTATAGGACAAGAGAAGCTGATTCACAGTTCTGGAGGCCAGGAGTCCAAGACCAAGGTGTGTCAGCCCAGCCACGCTTCCTTTCTGAGCTGCTTCTCGTGGCTGCGGGAACCTTGGCGTCATTCCAATCCATCCAATCTGTGCCCCCGACGTCACCCGGCGTTACCCTCTCAGGTCTCCCTCTGGTCTCTCTCTGTCTCTTCTCCTCTTCCTGTAAGGACACTGGTCACATTTGATGAAAATCCACCCTGCCCCCAGATGCCTCATCTTAACCTGCTTCTGCATTACCCCTCCTTCCAACTCACGTTCACACAGATCGGGGGTGAGGGAGTGGCCATATCTTTCCAGGAGACATAATGTAACACACATCAGTTAAGGAAGTGTCTTCTTAGGGTTCATGTTAAACTGTATAAATAAGATGACTTAACATTTTGTTGTTTTAGAACAATCAGCTGAAGAAAGACAACCAACATGCTTTCCTGTTTGTTTTGTCCCCGTGTGTCCAGGTAAGTGTAATAAACCCCACGTGGGGAATCATTAAACCAGTCTCTCCAGCATTTTCGCTCTGACCTTCTAAGAGGCTGGACACGAGGGCTGCAAACAGTGTTTTTCGCCACATGGGGGCAGATGGCAGATGTCACAACTGCGTGCGTTTTCTCAAAATACTGTTTGGGTCAAAGCACTTGGTGCTGCTTCCTGGCTGAGGCTGAGGGCAGTCCTGCTATTGCTTTCGTCAGGGAAAGAGTGTGCAAAGGTGCTTTGAGGGCTTTCTGTTCTGCGTGAGATCTGTCATGGGGAGAGCATGAAGCCTACTGAACTACAAAACAGATCTTGAAGCCGTTCATTTCTCTCCACTGCACTGGCTCTAACTGCCATCACTCAGCCTCTTCCACTCTTTAAACAGCAGCCGGATTGATCTCTTAAAAGCCTCAGTCGAACTGTGTTCCTTTGCTGTCTAGATATTCTATGCTTCTCCCCTCATTCCTTTACAGTTAGAATGGAATCTGTAAGACATGGTCTGCAGGCCTCTCTTCTACAGTTTGCACAGATATCTCAGAATAGAGTTGATTCTTTTGGCCTGACTTGGGTTATATACCTACCCCTGAACCAATCCCCATAACGCAGGCAGATACGACCCTCTGATAAGTCAGATGCCTATAGTGGGGTGGGATCAGCCCTACCCTGACCAAATTCACTGTGGAAGGAGAGCACTGAGACCTCAGGGAATATTAGGGAGCTGTTCCTACAAGAGAGGATGTGAGGGAAGTGGTAAATACGGATGTCTGCCCCATGACAAAAGGACACCTGTCTCCCTCTGCTACTGTAACGTCCTCTGTTGGCAATCTGGGTCCTCAGGGAGGTGGATGGACATAAAGGAGAGGAAAATGTTTATTTAGGAGCTCACCACAAGAAAGATGTGGGAATAAGGAAGAGAAGAAAATGACCATTTAAAACCTGGGGAAGTGGTATTATGTTCAATCTCCATTTTCCTGGAGATTCTGCAGTCAGTGCTGAAAAGGTCAGCTCTGTCTTGCGGGAGATCTCTTCCAGGAACACTCAGATGGGATGCTCGGGGCTGTAGTCCAGGGACTGGGGGGTAGAGACTTCTATATTCCTTTCTGCTTGATTCACTGTATTCACCTTTTGGGTCGGGGTCAGAAAGGTGGGAGAGAGGGTCAGACAGTTCTTTGGATGGGAAGAAACATGTGGCATTCTGGGAAGAAGTGCCAGTCAGATTGGACCTAGGGTGCGTTGATCTGATGGGTGGAGGGGTGGGGTGGGGGCTACACTAAGAAGAGAGAGTTGGCATTCCTGGGTGGAGGGGTTTCTGCTGGTGCAGCCACTGGCTGGCTCAGAGCCTCATGTTCCTTTCTGCAGCTCTGATGCTCTGTTCTACACTCACAGGGTCAAAGACTGAGTAAATATTTTGTTAGGCAAATCTGTAACTTATGAAATCTGAACACACGTGTGATAATGCTTTCAAGCCAGCAGTGTGGCGTTTGCTGAAGAAATCAGTAAGAGGGAATATCCAGAACAATTTGGGAGGATTTGCTCAGGAAAGGGCTTCCTTGCTCCACTTCGAAAGTGCTTGAGGACACCCACATGCCCAAGGAAGTCAGAACTGGCCACCACCCCAGCACAGACCTTAGTCATCATCCCTGAAATAAGACAGCAAATGTGACCTGGCAAAGAACTGACTGGTGGCCATGCTTGCCCAGGGTCACCTCCAGGAGACACTTCCTGTGCCATTCACAAAGCATGGAAAATTCATTGAATCCTTATCAAAGTCAGTCCAAGCAGAACAGAAAGGGGTTGCATAATTCACAGCAAAATGTCCTGAAATATCTCTCCATTCTTCGAAGTCTCTCTGAGCCTTTCAGATGACTTTTCTCATCTGTAAAAGCTGGAAAATAATTTGGTGCACTTTGCAGGGTTTTGGAGAGCACCAATGGCAATGATGACGGTACTGTTGGTGCAGATGGTAGATGGTGACTGCAGCCGTGAGATTAAAAGACGTTTGCTCCTTGGAAGAAAAGTTATGACCAACCTAGACAGCATATTAAAAAGCAGAGGCATTACTTTGCCAACAAAGGTCCATCTAGCCAAAGCTATGGTTTTTCCAGTAGTCATGTGAAAGTCTTCAAAGCTGAGTGCCGAAGAACTGATGCTTTTGAACTGTGGTGTTAGAGAAGACTCCTGAGAGTCTCTTGGACTGCAAGGAGATCCAACCAGTCCATCCTAAAGATCAGTCCTGAGTATTCATTGGAAGGACTGATGCTGAAGCTGAAACTCCAATACTTTGACTACCTGATGTGAAGAACTGACTCATTTGAAAAGACTCTGGTGCTGAGAAAGATTGAAGGTGGGAGGAGAAGGGGACGACAGAGGATGAGATGGTTGGATGACATCACCGACTCAATGGACATGAGTTTTAGTAAGCTCCAGGAGTTGGTGATGGACAGGGAGGCCTGGCGTGTTGTAGTCCATGGGGTGGCAAAGAGTCAGACATGACTGAGTGACTGAACTGAACAGCCATGAAGTCTAGAAAATGCTCAGCCTGGTGCCCAGCTCATCCTGAGCCCTCATTTAGGGTGACATGGGACCCTTCAGATCAGATCAGATCAGATCAGTCGCTCAGTCATGTCCGACTCTTTGCGACCCCATGAATCGCAGCACGCCAGGCCTCCCTGTCCATCACCAACTCCCGGAGTTCACTCAGACTCACGTCCATCGAGTCAGTGATGCCATCCAGCCATCTCATCCTCTGTCGTCCCCTTCTCCTCCTGCCCCCAATCCCTCCCAGCATCAGAGTCTTTTCCAATGAGACAACTCTTCGCATGAGGTGGCCAAAGTACTGGAGTTTCAGCTTTAGCATCATTCCTTCCAAAGAAATCCCAGGGCTGATCTCCTTCAGAATGGACTGGTTGAATCTCCTTGCAGTCCAAGGGACTCTCAAGAGTCTTCTCCAACACCACAGTTCAAAAGCATCAATTCTTCGGCACTCAGCTTTCTTCACAGTCCAACTCTCACATCCATACATGACCACTGGAAAAACCATAGCCTTGACTAGACGGACCTTTATTGGCAAAGTAATGTCTCTGCTTTTGAATATGCTATCTAGGTTGGTCATAACTTTCCTTCCAAGGAGTAAGCGTCTTTTAATTTCATGGCTGCAATCACCATCTGCAGTGATTTTGGAGCCCAGAAAAAAAAAGTCTGACACCGTTTCCACTGTTTCCTCATCTATTTCCCATGAAGTGGTGGGACCAGATGCCATGATCTTCGTTTTCTGAATGTTGAGCTTTAAGCCAACTTTTTCACTCTCCTCTTTCACTTTCATCAAGAGGCTTTTGAGTTCCTCTTCACTTTCTGCCATAAGGGTGGTGTCATCTGCATATCTGAGGTTATTGATATTTCTCTCGGCAATCTTGATTCCAGCTTGTGCTTCTTCCAGTCCAGCGTTTCTCATGATGTACTCTGCATATAAGTTAAATAAACAGGGTGACAATATACAGTCTTGACAAACTCCTTTTCCTATTTGGAACCAGTCTGTTGTTCCATGTCCCAACCATTCCTTAAAGCTCCCTTTGGCCAAATACCGAATCTCATAAATATGGTACAATGTCTACACACTCATGGACTCCAATCCTCAGACATTTACCTGCTGGCTTCCTCAGGTAGATGACACAGCCTCCTTCACTCACAAGTCCATGCCAGAGCTCCACAGGAAAGCTGTTTGTAGACAGCAAGTTGGAAGAGCAGGCTCAGGGAGAGCCTCTGCTTGTCACTTTCTGCTTGAGGTGCTTAGAACAATGCCTGTCTCCAGCTAGATCCAAATCCTTTGACATAATGGGCAGCAACATAATTGGGAAGTCAGGAATTTCCATGGGACTGCTCAGAACTGCTATAATAATAATCACATTAATAATAACTGAGTGCCAGAATTGATACTTCTAACTGTGGTGCTGGAGAAGACTCTTGAGAGTCCCTTGGACAGCAAGGAGATCCAACCAGTCAATCCTAAAGGAAATCAACCCTGAGTATTCATTGGAAGGACTGATGCTGAAGCTGAAGCTCCAATACTTTGACCACTTGATGGGAAGAACCAACTCATTGGAAAAGACCCTGGTGCTGGGAAAGACTGAGGGCAAGAAGAGAAGGGGATGGCAGAGGATGAGATGCTTGGATGGCATCACCAATTCAATGGACTTGAGTCTGAGCAAACTCCAGCAGATAGTTAAGGACAGGGAAGCCTGGCGTGCTGCAGACCATGGGGTAACAAAGAGTCGGACACGGCTTAGGGACTGAACAGCAACAACAAGAACTCTAAGTATGACCATACCAGCTGCCTTCCCCTTGCCTTCCTCTACTAGACGGCAGAAAAGTGGAGAACTCACTTCCCTGGGTCTCAGCTAGGAATAGCCATATGACGTGATCTGGCTGATGAAATGGAAGTGGATGAGTGCTGATGATTCCCAGGATAACTGTCTTTCCTTCCTGCTTTCCCTTCCTTCTTCTTTCCCTCAGAAATGCAGACATGATAATGGGAGCTATACCAGCCTTTTGGGAGTCATGAATAAAAGTTTAGGAGAATCATAGAGACTTCAGTCCTGACGGGGTAGAACCTGTTGAACCAACACCAGCAGAAGGCTACTGGACTTCTTTTTTTTATTTTATTTTATTGGCATATAGTTGACTTACAATGCTGTGTTAGTTTCAGGTGTACAGCATTGGATTTCTTGTTGTATGAGAAAAAATAAGAGAAACCTCTTTAAGTCCTGTGTCGGAGTATGGTCTGAGCTTCTGCAACAAAGAAACCCTAGGAATCAGTAGCTCAAACCAGATAATTCATTCTCTCTCTACTATAGCAGTTCATAGGTGAAAAGTACAGGATAGACAGGCTTCTGTAATCCAAGAAGTCACCCATGGTCCCAGAATTATTTTGGTTGTGGCTTTACCATTTTCTGGATTGTTGCTGTTTGTGACATGTTCAAGGTTGGCTTAATAAAATCACATTTGCATTCTGGCCCATTGGAAGGGGCAAACAAGACTGGAAGTCAAGTAGTCGCCTTTGTAATGGGCATGACTCAGAAGCTGTATATGTCACTACTGCTCACACCCCATTGGCCAGACCTTAGTCACATGGCCTTGCCTACCTGCAAGGGAAGCTGGTAAATGTAGTCTCTACTTGGGTGAATAGGTGAGGATGAGGTAGGATTTTATCTTTAAAAAGAAGATGAGAATGGATATTGGGTGGCCATTACGTGTGTTGATTGCATTTTCTGTTTCATTTAATTGCATTTTATAATCAGAACATTAATAATAATAAAATCTTAAATTTCAATTCAGTTCAGTCACTCAGTCGTGTCTGACTCTCTGCGACCCCATGAATTGCAGCATGACAAGCCTCTCTGTCCACACCAGCTCCTGAAGTCACTCAAACTCATGTCCATTGAGTCAGTGATGCCATCCAACCATCTCATCCTCTGTCATCCCCTTCTCCTCCCACCTTCAATCTTTCCCAGCATCAGGGTCTTTTCAAATAAGTCCGTTCATCACATCAGGTAGTCAAAGTGTTGGAGTTTCAGCTTCAGCATCAGTCCTTCCAATGAATATTCAGGACTGATTTCCTTTAGGATGGACTGGTTGAATCTCCTTGCAGTCCAAGGGACTCTCAAGAGTCTTCTCCAACACCACAGTTCAAAAGCATCAATTCTTTGGTGCTCAACTTTCTTTATAGTACAACTCTTACATCCATACATAACTACTGGAAAAACCATAGCTTTGACTAGATGGACCTTTGTTGGCAAAGTAATGTCTCTGCTTTTTAATATGCTGTCTAAGTTGATCATAACTTTTCTTCCAAGGACCAAGCGTCTTTTAATTTCATGGCTTCAGTAACCATCTGCAGGTATTTTGGAGCCCAAGAAAATAAGATCTCTCACTGTTTCCATTGCTTCCCCATTTATTTGCCATGAAGTGATGGGACCAGATGCCATGATCTTAGTTTTTTGAATGTTGAGCTTTAAGCCAACTTTTTCACTCTCCTCTTTTACTTTCATCAAGAGCCTCTTTAGTTCTTCACTTTCTGCCATAAGGGTGGTGTCATCTGCATATCTGAGGTTATTGATATTTCTCCCAGCAATCTTGATTCCAGCTTGTGCTTCATCCAGCCCAGCATTTCTCATGATGTACTCTGCAAATAAGTTAAATAAGCAAGGTGACAATATACAGCCTTGACATACTCCTTTCCCTATTTGGAACCAGTCTGTTGTTCCATGTCCAGTTCTAAGTGTTGCTTCCTGACTGAGAACACAACAGCTTCTAGAATGGGGCTGGACAAGAATTTGTTTCTCAATGTGCTGTCATAGCCACAGAGCCAGGCTGGTACCACATCACATCCTCCACGACAGCCCAGTGTTATGGAAGCTGAGAAAGATGCCAATGAAAGGGAAAACAGCACCTTTATCTTTGCCTAATTCCTGCCTCCCCATACCTCTGGAGTTTTCAACTATGCTCCCTTGGAAATAAAAATTCGCCTCCCACGTGACCCCTGTCTCGCATCCATTCGGGGGAGACACAATGGAATGACTGAGCTCCTCTTCAGGGGCGGGGCACCAGGTCTGGCAGCAGATTAAAGCAAAGGGCTCTGCTCTCCCGGGAAGGGGCTAGAGCTCCAGGCAGCACCTCCTGTGAGGTCTGTATAATGTGCATCTGTCAGGCGGTAATTCGGAATTCGTGTTACTAGGCTTTCTGGAGGGAGGAGATGGATCCTGGTCTGGAGAAGCGCTGGGGTGGGAGGGCCCAGGGTGATGGAGGTGTTTTCAGGCACTTAGAGAAGCTCTATGGCCATGCCATGAATCAGTACAGTACTACAGTAGAAGGCATTACACTTTGAATTCCTTCTTGGTCAACAAGTCAGCTGTGCTCTCCAGCCATTCCTGGAGCCCTCCACCGGTCTGATTAAGGTCTCCCGCTGCTATTTAAAGGCCAAGGCAGAGTCTCAGAATCAGTGAGTGCTGCACATTTTGTTTCATTTCTAGTGAAAACCGTGGCTTTCTGTCTTAGATAAGGAAGCTGTGGCCTGAGACAGGACGTGGAGGCATCTGCTCTCCAGGTAGAGAAGCGGCATAAAGCATCTTTAGCCATCAGTGGTCTTGGCCGCCGGACACAGAGCGCAGTCGGTTTAATCTCGTGCTGAATTCTGAACTTGGCAACATAAGCACAACCTCTGCCTATTGAAACAGAGAGTATTTGAAAGCACCTAAGAAAAGCATTGATTCGGGGCATGATAAATACTTAGGCGATGCTGCATTTTTGTTTTCTTGCTGTTGTTTTGTTCAGTGGCTCAGTGTGAAGAAACCTCTGAAATAAGTTGAAAAAACGCATTTCTTCTTAATTCATCTGGGTGATACGGTTGCTGTCTCTGATTCCCATCTCTGGGTCTGAAGTGTATGCTAGTGAATTTGGCCTTGGTGCATGCGCACTGGTGGAGCTGGGAGTTGCAGGCTCTGAGCACGCAAAGAGAGTGAGCGAGTTGACCTCACTCAGCTCCTTCTACAGAGGTAGATATACAAGAAGGTCACTGCTTTTGATTCAATTGTACAAACAGATCCAAATGGCTGGATAATCACTCCTTCCCCCTTTCCCCTCAGACACACCACCCCAGGGAATATACAGTAGTAGGCATTACACTTTAAACTTCTTCTTGGTCAACAAAAGTCAATTGTTCTCTCCAGCCATTCCTGGAACCCTCCGCTGGTCTGATTAAGGTCTCCCACTGCTATTTAAATGCCAAGGCAGAGTCTCAGCATTTAGCAAAAATAAATGTTGAAATGAAGGTTTGACATTTTACTTTCAAAGTGAGAGGCCATCTTCCCATCACCACATCCAGTTTGTTAAATATTCTTTTTATTAGACCAAATGGTTCATGCTAGCAAATAAATATAAATTAGCTTATCAGGCCAGCAGGCTAACATGGCCTCTGTGTTGTAGGCCTTTATTGAAAAGGTAGGCTCTGGTTTTTTCAGTGCAGACGTGAGCTCTCTTAGTAATAGCCTATCAGAGTACGATAAGACCATACCTTGTAGATCTGATGTTTGAAGTTTGCTGTATCTTTAGTTTGTTAAGCTTGAAATAGTATGATATCCAAGAAAAGTAGTAGAAAAGGGAATAGAGCATTTTAGTGTTGGACTTAAATCCAGGTCATGACTGTAAAATGCTCCCAAAAATGCTCATCATGGTTCACTGGTGGGGTTTTGGAGACCAGGTGAGTTAGTATGAGAATAGACCAGCACTCCGGCTGCAGAGTTTGAATGCTGAGTAGCATTCTGGTTCTGCTGTAAGTGGCTGTGCTTCTGTGGTTTCACATGGACAAAGCACCCGGCTTCTCTCCCTTCTTGGCAGCATTTGTTCTACAGTCCCTTTGCTTCCTTCAGTCAGTCAGTCAGTTCAGTCGCTCAGTCATCTTAGACTCTTTGCGACCCCATGAATTGCAGCACGCCAGGCCTCCCTGTCCATCACCAACTCCTGGAGTTTACTCAAACTCATATCCATCGAGTCAGTGATGCCATCCAGCCATCTCATCCTCTGTTGTTCCCTTCTCCTCCTGCCCCCAACCCCCCCCCAGCATCAGAGTCTTTTCCAATGAGTCAACTCTTCGCATGAGGTGGCCAAAGTATTTGCTTCCTTAGTGACCACTTAACCGAGTGGATAAGGCGTGGTCAGGATGGGAGAGTCTGTAATTAGTCTGACAGAAGGTCACTGTGATGCCATAATCCTAAGGAATGATTTCTGGGCAAGACTGGTCATGTAATTTGTGGGATCCAGTAAAAAATGGTTATTTAGGTCCTAATTAAAAAATTATCAAGAATTTCAAGATGGTAAGAGCAGAGCTAAGCTTAGGGCCCTTCTGAGCACAGAGCCCTGTGTGACTGCCCAAGTCACACACCAATGACACTGGCCTTGCCTTTGGGGGTAGTGAGCATGGTTTAGGGTGAAGGAAGTCACTACAGTCCCATATTTGACACCTCTTCCTAAGAAACTAGAGGGGAACACCTCTCAGAATTGGAGGTTCAGCCTCCCATCCTTCTTGCGGTGGGAAGGGATATGGCCCTGATGGAGTGGACAGGTGTTCCAGGAATGAGCACCTCTCCACACAGTGCAACATTAGACTCCTGGAGAAAACCAGATACAAGCTGGTCCCTGTGGATGACTGCGACAGATTATTCAGGGGCAAGAAGAAAATCACTCAAGGACAAAGTTTCCTGCTGGGACTGCTCCAGCTCTTAATCCCTTGCCTGCTCCTTTATTTCCTTCCCTCCTCCACAGACTGATGAATAGTGAAATGATACTAAACCCAGCATCACCCACCGTCTACCTTACATACTAAAGACAATTCTAGCAGTACTCAGGGAACAAGGGAGGAGATCCACAGAATATGTATCATCCCATCGCTACTTGTTTGAGACCAATCACAGGCCTGGGGAGATCTGCCTCAAAACAGGAAACCAGTAAGGAATTCATGAAAAGTTTCTATGCCATAAATGATGATACATGGCTGGCAAATGATGATGAACATATATTTGAAGAAATAAAATTTAGATATGAAATTCTTATAAAAATAGGAAAAGAGAATATTTATATGAAAGAAGGGAAGCTAATTAGTTAATTAGACAAACTGAAATAAAAGAGATGTCCGCACAGGTAAGAAGAAAGTTTTATGGAAACAGATGATGACAAATAGAAATTTAAAATAATACTTGTCGTTTAGTCACTAAGTCATGTCTGACTCAGCAGGACTGACAATGTTGAAAATTTTTATCAGATATAGAAATCAGGCTTAAGTAAACTCTCTCAGAATTAAGAGGAAAAGATAAAAGAGAAGAAATTAATTAGAGGGAAAATGATTAATATAGAGCTGAGATTACATAGCTATATGTATTAAGTGGAGTTACTGAAAAAGAGAAAAATACTCTGAGATATAATAGTAGAAAACTTTCCTGAAATGAAGAAAGAGCTGAATTTATAGATTGAAGAGTGCTCAGTATATAGGTAAAATTAATTTAAAATTTCCAAGACTCAAATAAATATTTGTATCTTGAATATTCTTGAATTTTAAAAGCATTCCTGGTAACCTCAAATGGTGAAAAAAGTGTCAATTTGGATCCATGATTTTCTGCACTGTTAGATTTCATAAGACATTGAAACAAAATTTGGGGAGGTCTATGAGTTCAAACAAAGCTAGTGGAGGTGATGGAATTCCAGTGGAGCTATTTCAAATCCTGAAAGATAATGCTGTGAAAGTGCTGCACTCAATATGCCAGCACATTTGGAAAACTCAGCAGTGGCCACAGGACTGGAAAAGGTAAGTTTTCATTCCAATCCCAAAGAAAGGCAGTGCCAAAGAATGCTCAAACTACCGCACAATTGCACTCATCTCACACGCTAGGAAAGTAATGCTCAAAATTCTCCAAGCCAGGCTTCAGCAATACGTGAACTGTGAACTTCCAGATGTTCAAGCTGGTTTTAGAAAAGGCAGAGGAACCAGAGATCAAATTGCCAACATCCGCTGGATCATGGGAAAATCAAGAGAGTTCCAGAAAAACATCTATTTCTGCTTTATTGACTATGCCAAGCCTTTGACTGTGTGGATCACAATAAACTGCAGAAAATTCTGAAAGAGATGGAAATACCAGACCACCTGACCTGCCTCTTGAGAAATTTGTATGCAGGTCAGGAAGCAACAGTTAGACCTGGACATGGAACAACAGACTGGTTCCAAATAGGAAAAGGAGTAGGTCAGGGCTGTATATTGTCACCCTGCTTATTTAACTTCTATGCAGAGTACATCATGAGAAACGCTGGGCTGGAAGAAGCACAAGCTGGAATCAAGATTGCCGGGAGAAATATCAATAACTTCAGATATGCAGATGATACCACCCTTATGGCAGAAAGTGAAGAGGAACTAAAAAACCTCTTTATGGAGGTGAAAGAGGAGAGTGAAAAAGTTGGCTTAAAGCTCAACATTCAGAAAACTAAGATCATGGCATCTGGTCCCATCACTTCATGGGAAATAGATGGGGAAACAGTGGAAACAGTGTCAGACTTTATTTTTTTGGACTCCAAAATCACTGCAGAAGGTGACTGCAGCCATGAAATCAAAAGACGCTTACTCCTTGGAAGGAAAGTTATGACCAACCTAGATAGCATATTCAAAAGCAGAGACATTACTTTGCCAATAAAGGTCCGTCTAGTCAGGCTATGGTTTTTCCAGTGGTCATGTATGGATGTGAGAGTTGGACTGTGAAGAGAGCTGAGCACCAAAGAATTGATGCTTTTGAACTGTGGTGTTAGAGAAGACTCTTGAGAGTCCCTTGGACTGCAAGGAGATTCAACCAGTCCATTCTGAAGGAGATCAGCCCTGGGATTTCTTTGGAAGGAATGATGCTAAGGCTGAAACTCCAGTACTTTGGCCACCTCATGCGAAGAGTTGTCTCATTGGAAAAGACTCTGATGCTGGGAGGGATTGGGGGCAGGAGGAGAAGGGGATGACAGAGGATGAGATGGCTGGATGGCATCACTGACTTGATGGAGGTGAGTCTGAGTGAACTCCGGGAGTTGGTGATGGACAGGGAGGCCTGGCGTGTTGCAATTCATGGGGTCGCAAAGAGTCGGACAGGACTGAGTGACTGAACTGAACTAAACTGATGAGTTCAAAGGCTTCAGTGCAGGGTTGTCCGGTCAGCTGTAGCACGTGCTTTGTGTACTCTGCACCATGTCCCCTCAAGGCCACCTGTGATTTCACCTGTCACTGGTCATAGTTCCCAAACATGTTGTCACATCCCACCTCAAGTCACCTAGGTAGCTCTTCTGCCTAAGAGCTTTATCCAAAGCTGTAAAAGCCAGAAGTGAAAGAGAGCTGGTGTTCCTGAGGGCAACTCTTGACCAACTGGGAGATGGAAATTGGTGGATGAATGCTCTAGCCTCCCAGCCTTCATGGAACAATTTTGAGGCACATTCTACGCGGTTCTTCCATGGTCCCTAGTGGCACTGAGCCCCAGATGCCCATGGAGGTAACCGGCTCAATCATATGCCCATTCCTGGTTTTTCATCTTCCCTGTTTCTCTCTGCTCCCTCATGGCTGTTCCTGGAGACAGCTCCAAAATAAACTCCCCTTCCCAAATTCTTGTCTCAGGCTGTTTGGGTAAACTAAACTAACCCAAACTAAAACCCTTAACATTCCTTATTGTTGTATGAAAGCAACAGGAAGAAATTCTCACATATTCAAAGACTCAGAAAACACACATCTATGTACTTTTTGGTGTTAAAATGAGAGATGAGCAAAGTAGGTCTCATGAACAAGGAATTGTGTGATGAAAAATAAAAGAGCAACAGTGAGCATAGAAACCAATTAAGCATGGAATTATCCAAATGACTGTGGTGAATGTGGTTTTAAAACAATGTAAATATTATAACTCTTGAAAACACAGCAGAAAAACAACATAATAATAAATATCAAGATATATTGTTTCCTGATGTTCATTAGTCAAGGCACACAGCATAACGTATAAATTTTAAAACCTAAAAGCTGTCTCTTTAAGATGAAAAGCAATCTTATCCCTTCTACCCCTGTTCCTGAGTCATCCAGTTTCCTTCCCTACAGGCAACCATTTTACCAGTTTATTTTGCATCTTTCAGAAATATTCAATTCATATGCCAGCAATTCCATATGTACCTCTTTTTGTGTGTGTGTGTAAGTAATATGCTAAAAAGCCTTAGCTGTTTTCACTTAGTGAATTTTGTAATAGTACATTTTGGAAATTATTTCCTCTTTTCTACAGCTGCAGAATATTTCTTTGTCTGGCTGGACCTCAGGTTATTTCTTCAGTCTTCCATTATGGGCTTCTACGGTGTTGCTCATCTATTGCTATTACAACAAAGATTCAAGGAATAACCTTAGCACAGGCGTGAGGCTACTTGCCTCCTTCTCCCTTGAAACCCTTTTCTCTCTTGCTCAGCATGATACTGTGCTTTCCTTTTTGTTCTGAGATATCTCTGGTTGTACCTTCTTGTCTTCTTTGCCAAGTCTTCTTTCTCCACTTTGTCTCATTGAATGTCCACTGTCCCTTGAATATCAGAGGTACTTGAGGCTTGCTCCTAGGAGCTCTCTTCTCTCTACACTTCTCTCTAGGTATGCTCGTTCATTCGAGGGCTTCGAAACAACATATATGCTGTGCCACTAAAAAGAATGAAATGATGCCACTTGCAGCAGCATGAATGGACCTAGAGAGTGTCATACTGAGTGAAGTCAGACAGAGAAGTATCATATGACATCCCTTATATGTGGGATCTAAAAAGAAAGGATACAAATGGATTTGCCTACAAAACAGGGAGACTCACAGACTTAGAATATGAACTTACGGTTGCTGGGAGGAGGGGATACTTAGGGAGTTTGGGAAGGTCATGTACACACTGCTATATTCAAAATGGATAACCAGTAAGCACATGGGACTCTACTCAGTGTTATGTGGCAGCCTGGGTGGGACTGGGGTTTGGGGAAGAATGGATACCTGTTTACGTATGGCTGAGTCCCTTTGCTGTTCACCTGAAACTACCACAATATCGTTAATCAGCTATACCCCAATACAAAATAAAAAGTTTAAAGTTTGAAAAGCAAAAGCAATCTATGTGCTGAGGACTGCCCAAATTCTAAAGCCAACCAAACCTTACCTCTGAACTCTAGTACCTTCATGATACCCTTCTTCGGATCTCCCATAGACAGTGCAATCTTTAAAAAAAAATTAATTTATTTATTTGGCTGCATTGGATCTTAGTTGAGGCACAAGGGATTTTCGTTGCAATGTGCAGGCTCTCTAGTTGTGACATGCAGCCTCCAGAGATTGTGGACTCAGTAGTTGTGGCTCACAAGCTTATTTGCCCTGTGGCATGTGGGATCTTAGTTCCCCAACCAGGGATTAGACTCATGTCCCATACAGTGGAAGGCATATTCTTAACCACTGGACTACCAGGGAAATTCCAGACACTGCAGTCCCAAGCAAGACTCTTGAGGTTTCCCTCCAATCTTCTTCCCAGTCTTCTCCAAATCAGGTAACAATGGCATCATTTTTCTAGCTTCTCAAGCCAAATCCTGGATGCAAATCTACCTCCAAAAGATGTCTACAATCTTTCAACCTTTTCCTCCTTTCCAGGGCTGCTGCTACTGTACAGACTGCCATCAGTCTGTCTCATGGGCCACAGCCATAACCTGACTGGTCTTTTAGATTCTACTCATTTTAAAAACTTTTTGAAATTTTTATTTCTTTCTTTTTGGCTGCACTGGGTCTTCATTGCTGTGTGTGGGCGTCCTCTAGTTGTGGTGAGTGAGGGCCGCTGTCTAGTCGCGATGGCTTCTCTTGCTGTGTGGAGCTTGGGCTCTAGGTTGCAAGGGCTTCGGTAGTTGCATCTCATGGGCTCAGTAGTTGCGAGGCACAGGCTTGTTGCCTTGCGGCATGTTGAATCTTCCTCCCTGTTTCTACGCTTGCTTCCTACAGTCTACTCTCCTTTCAGCAGACAGAGGGACTTCGTAAGATGTAGGTTAGACTTTTGTGTCTACGCCATGGCAGTTATCAAGATGTAATATAACAGATTGTTTTTGTGTTTGACCCCTTGCAAGACTGAGGTTTCCTTGAGACATGACTTGTCACTGACTTTCCAGTTCCTAGAACACTGGGTACACCTGCTGAAGTAGGAAATTAAAAGGGAACTAAGTTTCCAAATTGCAAAGAGATGTACATTTAGGTCAAGTTTAGAAGATATTTTCTGGATCACTATTAAAGTATTGTGCATGTGGGCCAAGTTGCTTCAGATCAGATCAGATCAGATCAGTTGCTCAGTCATGTCCGACTCTTTGTGACCCCGTGAATTGCAGCACGCCAGGCCTCCCTGTCCAACACCAACTCCCGGAGTTCACTCAGACTCACGTCCATCGAGTCAGTGATGCCATGCAGCCATCTCATCCTCTGTTGTCCCCTTCTCCTCCTGCCCCCAATCCCTCCCAGCATCAGAGTCTTTTCCAATGAGTCAACTCTTCACATGAGGTGGCCAAAGTACTGGAGTTTCAGCTTTCGCATCATTCCTTGTGTCCAACTGTGTATGACCCCATGGACTGTAACCTGCCAGGCTCCTCTGTGCATGGGATTCTCCAGGCAAGAATACTTGAGTGCATTGCCATTCCCTTCTCCAGGAATCTTCCCAACCCAGGGATCGAACCTGTGTCTCTTAGGTCTCCTGCATTGGCAGGCGGGTTCTTTACTACTACTGCCATCTGGGAAGCCACGTTAAAATATTCAGGGTCCATTAAAGCACACGGAGGCTGTCTTGACCACCTCCCACCTCAATGCCCTTTTTATTTCTCTCATTCTTAGATCTTCAACACTTGAAAGAGTGTTTTTAGAGAAGCAAAGATCCCTATGGGCTACTGTATTTCTGAGTCTTTGTGAAGAATCCCTGTCTCTGTGTAGGGAGCTCTAACAAGAAAATAATAGTCCTGATAGACTTTCAAGATTTCGTGTTATTATTCTATTTATGAACAATAGTGATTATTATGATCTATTCCTCTGTATAGACATTTTAAAGACTGGTTAAGCAACTGAGAATTAATTTATTGGTAATGAACGTTTTCAACTTCATTAGATACTCAGAAGCCTACTACATTATCATTATCTGGATGCTAAATTTTAATTGCATGCAGCCTGGTCCCTCAATAATTAACACGTTGTATATCCCACCTAATTCACAAACTAATTGTCATTTCTTAGATCTTAATATTACTTGCTAATTTTGCCACAGATTAAAAAAAACTGACTGTCAAAACTCCAGAGAAAATGACATTATACAGGCACAGTAGTGGCAAAACAAGTTAATTCACTGCAAAGTCACGAGAGAAAGAGTTTTTAATTGCATATTTGTTACCTTCATAAAAGACATAAACGGCTTTTCCGTTACATATTTGCTTATTTCTTACATATTAAAAAAGTGTTAACAAGCCTGATTAAAATTAATTGCAAGGTCCAAGATCTGAGTGGAGATACCAGCATTAGCAAACTTCTAATTGAAGCTGAAAGAGAAAGAATGGAAGGAGATGTGGAATGGAATCGGAATCAGAACAGATGTTTGACTGTGGAGATGGACAATAATTACATGATCCACCAAGAAAAAATCATCTAAAGAGAAAATCAAACTTGATAATAAATGGGAAAATTTTTATCTTAATGGTATTAACAGTTGGTAACAGTGATTTGATTCTGAAGACTCAAAGTGGAACAAAAACCAATGTTATTACACAACTTTAAGAGAAGTACACTCTGTTGTTATGGTATGAAAAGCTATAACAATGCAGATGTTTCTCATATCACAGAATCACTTGGTAACTTTCAAAATCCATGTTGATTTTATCTATACATAGCAAGTTCTATGTAAATTTCCATGGGTAAAGCATCTTTGGCATCTTTAATGAGCTGGGAGGTGCCAGATTATTTAGAGAGATGGACAGATGGGAAATACTCTAACCTTTTAGTTTCACGATTGGCTGATTCTTTTTTTTTAATTAATTTTTATTGAATTATCGTTGATAAACAATATTATATAAGTTACAGGTATACAATATAGTGATTCACTATTTTTAAAGGTTATATTCCATGTATAGTTATTGTAAAATATTGGCTGTATTCCCCGTGTTGTAAAGTATGGTTGATTCTAACAAGAAAGATGACCACCCTTCCTGATGTGACATTTTTCTATTACTGGTTACATTCAAATATTCCTCAGTCTAGCCATTATCTGCACAAAGAGAAGATGTCTTTGAGCACCAATACACTAGATATGTCCCCAAAATTGAGAAGGAGCTTTCCAATTACTGAAACATGCCTTCTAAATCAGAGCTTCCCAGGAAGAGATTTTGTATAAGGGAAAAAATAGCCATTTATAACTTATATGGGATGAGAAGTAGAAAAATATCCATAAATCCCATGAATCACTTAAACTATTTTATGTTCAACTGGGTGCATAGGGCCAATGTGGCTCTTCATTGTTTCAGCAAAACATTAAAGAAGTCATCCACCCTGTTTATAAATATTTTTTTCCCACAAAGCTATCCACTGGTTGGAAATCCTCTTACTCAATGTTATTAAGTGGTTATTATTCAGTCAACTGAAAAAGTTGGTGAAACAGGAGATTATAGAAGATGACCCTTGACTATTTTGTTCTTTTGAAACCTTCTTGTGAAAGTACTGCTTTTTCTGTGTGGCTAAGGATTTAGACATGTATTTCTTACCCTTAGCTCTTAGAGGACAATCTGTTTGTTCAGTTACTCAGTCATGTCCAACTCTTTGCGACCCCATGAATCGCAGCACACCAGGCCTCCCTGTCCATCACCAACTCCCAGCGTTTACCCAAACCCATGTCCATTGAGTTGGTGATGGCATCCAACCATGTCATCCTCTGTTGTCCCCTTCTCCTCCTGCTCTCAATCATTCCCAGCATCAGGGTCTTTTCAAATGAGTCAGCTCTTTGCATTAGGTGGCCAAAGTATTGAAGTTTCAGCTTCAAAATCAGTCCTTCCAATGAACTCTCAGGACTGATTTCCTTTAGGATGGACTGGTTAGATCTCCTTTCAGTCCAAGGGACTCTCAAGAGTCTTCTCCACACCGCAGTTCAAAAGCATCAATTCTTTGGCGCTCAGCTTTCTTCACAGTCCAACTCTTACATCCATACATGACCACTGGAAAAACCATAGCCTTGACTAGACGGACCTTTGTTGGCAAAGTCATGTCTCTGCTTTTGAATATGCTCTCTAGGTTGGTCATAACTTTCCTTCCAAGGTGTAAGCGTCTTTTAATTTCATGGCTGCAATCACCATCTGCAGTGATTTTGGAGCCCCAAAAAATAAAGTCAGCCACTGTTTCCCCATCTATTTGCCATGAAGCGATGGGACCGGATGCCATGATCTTCGTTTTCTGAATGTTGAGCTTTAAGCCAACTTTTTCACTCTCCTCTTTCACTTTCTTCAAGAGGTTTTTTTAGTTCCTCTTCACTTTCTGCCATAAGGGTGGTGTCATCTGCATATCTGAGGTTATTGATATTTCTCTCTGCAATCTTGATTCCAGCTTGTGCTTCTTCCAGCCCAGCGTTTCTCATGATGTACTCTGCATAGAAGTTAAATAAGCAAGGTGACAATATACAGCCTTGACATACTCCTTTTCCTATTTGGAACTAGTCTGTTGTTCCATGTCCAGTTCTAACTGTTGCTTCCTGACCTGCATACAGGTTTCTCAAGAGGCAGGTCAGATGGTCTTGTATTCCCATCTCTTTCAGAATTTTCCACAATTTATTGTGATCCACACAGTCAAAGGCTTTGGCATAGTCAATAAAGCAGAAATAGATGTTCTTCTGGAACTCTCTTGCTTTTTCGATGATCCAGCGGATGTTGGCAATTTGATCTCTGGTTCCTCTGCCTTTTCTAAAACCAGCTTGAACATCTGGAAGTTCACGGTTCATGTATTGCTGAAGCCTGGCTTGGAGAATTTTGAGCATGACTTTACTAGCGTGTGAGATGAGTGCAATTGTTCGGTATTTGAGCATTCTTTGGCATTGCTTTTCTTTGGGATTGGAATGAAAACTGACCTTTTCCAGTCCTGTGGCCACTGCTGAGTTTTCCAAATTTGCTGGCATATTGAGTGCAGCACTTTCACAGCATCATCTTCCAGGATTTAAAATCCTGGAATGTCAATAGAGGACAACATTAGACTTCAAAAGGAGAAATTGGTGCTGAGTTAACAGAGTTGTTATTATTGTTTAGTTGCTAGGTTGTGACCGACTGTTTTGCAACTCCATGGGCTGTGGCCCACCAGACTTCCCTGTCTATGGTATTTCCCAGGCAAGAATACTGGAGTGGGTAGCCATTCCCTTCTTCAGGGGATCTTCCCTACTCAGGGATTGAACCCACGTCTCCTGTATTGGCAGGGGAATTTTTTACCACTGAGCCAGCAGAGAAGCCCTGAAAGATGACATATGAGGACTATACTTGAAATATTTTATTTTTATTTAAAACATACATATGTACAGAAATTCATTTCTATTTTGATATGAAACCGAGGTCTTTTCTGTGAGTGTGGGCTTGTTAATTAGATTCCATACTGTTTCCCTTGCATTCAACAAATCAGTAAGGCATTGTTACTAAGGGCTTACCAGATGGTGAGGTGGTAAAGAATCTACCTGCCAGTGTAGGAGACCCAAGAGACACAGATTTGATCCCTGGGACAGGAAGATCCCCTGGCATGGGAAATGGCAACACATTCCAGTATTCTTGCCTGGAACATTCCATGGACAGAGGAACCTGGCAGGCTATAGTCCATGGGACTGCAGGGAGTCGGAAATGACTGAGAGACTATACACATTATCAATAAGGTAACTATTGTTTCCTGAGCTTGTTTATTTAAAATGGAGCAAGAATTTCAAAGTGACTGTGAAGTAATTTAAGTATAAAAATCATTCAAGGTTTAATTTATGCTCATTTTTCTCTTCTACAACTAATTGAATGTTTTTTATAAATTGCCTTACCCTTATCCAGCCTTTTCAAACAATACTAGGTGTTAGCTCTTGAGTCATTCCATGTGCCGAGCCTACTTTCATAGATAAATTTGGAAATAAGTGTTGGGGGTTGACTTTTTAAAAAAGGTACATCTATTTTTTTATGGATGAAAAAAAATGATGTAAAGTATCAAAAACATTTTTGTAACATATTTAGTGACCTGGAAAACAGTTCATGATATATTAAGTGAAAAAGCAAGTTACAACACAGCAAGCATAATATTATCTCATATTTACAAAATAATTATACATATATATATATTTACAGAAGATTGGTATTATGTTACCAAAACATACTGAAATATTAAGTTTAGCTTTGAATGGTGAATTAAAGGCATATTTATTTCTTTGTGCTTTTTTATAACTTCAAAATTTATCTATATTGAATAAGTTTATTGAACAAGCCCATGTATTACCATGGACTTCCTAGATGGCGCTAGTGGTAAAGAACCTGCCTGCCAATGCAGGGGATGTGTTAGAGACGCGGGCTCCATACTCAGGTTGGGAAGAAACACTGGAGGACGGCATGGCAGTCCACTCCAGTATTCTTGCCTGGAGAATCCGACAGACAGAGGAGCCTCTACAATCCATAGAGTCGCACAGAGTCGAACAAAACTGAAGTGACTTAGCATGCATGCATGTATTATCAAAAAGGCATACATTTTAGTTCTAAGCTAAAAAGCAGATTGGCATCATCACCAGTAAGTATTCCACGCCAACACCCAAGGTACTCTGCTGCTCTATTGTTATCTTCCAAAAGCGATGGTCTGAAGAGGTGGCAGATCCATTAAGGGAAGTGAGGCCCCCAAGTGAACAAGCTGCGTCTTTGGAAGTTTATTTCCTAGAGAGCATATATGACCTTCAATCTTAATTTCTCTCTTGGTACCAAAGACTGAAGCCTTGGGTGATGGATTTACCAGCCCTACTGTTCTGGAATGTTGGGGTTTAAAATGCACTTGCAGCTTTCAAGACAGAGAACCAATTCTTGGCATTTGAAAACTCTTTGCCTTTTGATAAGGAAATTTAGAATCCATTCCACTTCATTCCAGGTCCCAAAGAGACATGTATTTTGTACATTACTACGATAGTTTCCCTAAAACATCCAGATTTTTGAATAAAAATTTTATGGAGTTCATGGTTGCTTGGATTGGAAAATTTCAGTAGAACCAGTCTATGTGTGAGGTTTCCCAATCTCCACCCTGGTACTGGGGAGAGAGCCCTAAAGAAAGCATTTTCAAGTCCTGCTGTAAAAGAGTAAACTGATCATCTCTTCCTTCAAGTGATTTCAGAAATATGTATCAAAAGTGCTGAAATATTTATTATTAGTATTTTTAATATTTTCTTGGCCACACTGAGCAGCATGTGGGATCTTGATTTCCCGACCGGGAATCTAACCCGTAGCTCTCACACTGGAAGTTCAGAGTCTTAACCACTGGACCACTAGGGAAGTTCAATATTTATTTGTTTTGATTAAGTAATTCAGTAATTACTATTTTCATAAGATATATATCCCCATGCTATAACTTACGAAAATAATCAGGAGGCTATAGAAAGAGTCAATTATAAGAATGCTTACTGCAGATCTATTTAGATCAATGGAAAATGGAAGATGAATGCTCAACAAGAGAGGATTTAGCTAAATAAATGTTTTATCCACAAATGAATGCTGTTAGCTTATTAGTAGTCAAGCTTCAGACACCATCGATTCAATGGACATGAGTCTGAACAAACTCTGAGAGATAGTGAAGGACAGGAAACCCTGGCATATTCCAGTCCATGGGGTCACGAAGAGTTGGACATGACTGAGCAACTGAACAACAAGTTCAGAAGAACGCTTAATAGCATAAGAAAAGCTCAGAATATAATAGGTTATAAAATATACAATCACCCTGATTTTGTAAAAAAGAAAAAGTATGTGAATCTATAGAAAAATGTTCGAAGTGTACCCTAATGTTAGCACTCTAATCTCTGGTGAGGTGAGGAAAATTTTCCTGAAGACTAAATTTAATTCAATTAAAAAATAACATTCTAACATAATAAAAGGTATTTGGTAGAAGCTAAGACTCCTCCTACCCAGACCTCTCTAACTCTCCTCCCCAGATACAACCATTCACCTTTACTTGTGTTCTTCAAGTAATTTTCTGTACATATTAGGATGGCTTTTATTTTCTTCATCACATTTTTCTGTGTTTTCCAAAACAAGAAATAAAACAAGTATTTCAAAAGTATGTTTCACTTTCCTTGTTCTAAATCGCCATCAATAATTTCTACTAGAACGTGAATCACTATTATCTCATAGAAATGAAAAGATGGAACAGAAGTCATTCAACATTTCATTTAATTTCCATTTATATTGTGAAATGAAAAACAGCTTCTTGCAATTTTACTTAAATAACCAATTTTGATACTATTCTATTAGACTTCTAATAGCATGAAGGCCCAGAAATTAAATTGTTCCACTTTCTTATCCATAATTATGTGCAATTAAAATGGTTACAGACCTTAAAGTTTTCTTCCAAGCTCCAGACCCTTCAACTGTCATTTTTTATTATCTTGAAGCCCAACACTTTTTAGTAACACTTTGTATACAGAGAGTTAAGTGAGAAAGGAAGTATTATATTTAACTGATGTGGGTGTTCTTTAATTAATCTGAATTAGCTTTTTTGATATGGGTACTAATTATTTTCTTTGAAAAAAAAATCACCGTAGATGTGTGATTCTCCTATGTCTGTTGCTCCTCAAGAAAATAGTTAATTGCAGAAAACTGGAAGGTTACCTTTTTAAAATAAATAATCAGCATCACATCAGAACAGCTGCCCTTAATCCAACTTTCGGACTTGCATTCACAGGAAACCTGCAGTATTTGTGATGAGCAGTGTTCCCTCTGACTTCTGTTGTTCCTTTACATTTATTCATAAGGTAGGAAGAACAGTTACAACATGAAGTTGGAATAACAAGGGTTTCATTTGTTTCCTTTTAACAACTTCTAATGGCTATACATTGAAATATCAAAAACTCTCTACAAGGGAGCAAGGTCAGAAGTAAGTCCTCATCTTTGACTACAGAAAAACTATCCTTTTTTTTCAAGATTACGTGATTTAGTTTATTACCAAAATGTCAGTAGCTTGTACTAAATAGATAGATTTAACTACAATTACCACACTCCACCCTCATTAAGACACGCTGTTCAAGATCTAAGTGTTTTGAGCATTTATAAAGAAGTGTTATCCTAACAAGAGTGATAATGAGTTAAGTGCACTTGGGAGTCAAGGTACAGCTGAATAACTAAACTTTAAAGAGATCATTAAGGCAATATTCTCCTTTTTAAAATTTGTTCACAGCATTTTCAGATGATGTTTTAATGAATATTGAAACTTATGCAGCATCCTGCCAAAACAGAATAGAACCTTTAAAAAGCAATGATTAAAACTTGGTAATCTGTTACACACTCTATTTACTTGGTATTTTTTCCATTAGGAAACAGGATAACATCTCTGAATCTAGTCAGTTGTGGCATGTGCCAGTGTATTATCTGTATTTTTCATCCAAATAAGCAGAGTTCTGCATAGGATAAATAGCCATGTGGAACGCTGGTGAATTATGCATGCTTTCCCTCTAAGCAGTTCATGTATTTTACTCGTTAGAGCTCAAAATATCTTCCTGTGCTTGACTTCATCATTTTGGACTTTGGCTTACACCTCTCCCACAGGCTACAGAGTCATTCATTCACACATGGTGAGCAGAGGCAAAGTACTCTGCAAAAGAAAACAACACTGACTTTAAGTGGTAAAAGCATGCCATAAGCCATTTCCACTAGAAACACAAAAAAATAATTTTCCAAACACTCAGGCTCACATGAACTTTGTTTTAGCCCCCAAATCTTCTTTGAGCATCACTGGGCTGTGTTATCATGCACTGAATCAAATCTTTTGGTCCACACGTACTTATCCAGGGCCTGTAATATTAGCAGTATGGTGCTGGAGAAATAACTGACAGGCACTGTGCTGGGGCGGCTCAAGCTCTCTTTGTGGATGCAACTCAGACTTGAAAAGTTACATGACCGTGCCGGCCAGATCTGAGAGATGCCACGGCAGAGTGACGGTGGGGTTTTCAGAGGAGCTTTTCAGAGTTTTCAGAGGGTTTTTCAGCTTTTCAGGATTTTCAGAGGTTGGGTGAAACACCAGTGAAAACTTCAGATGTGTCTTGAACTGAGCCGTGGAGGATGGAAAAGGTCAATAAAGATGGGAAGGAGCAGGAAGGGCCTGGAGAGCATGGGCTAGGCCTGAGCAAAGGCCCAGAGGAGGCACCAGCCAGCGATGCCAGGGAACAAACACTAGCTTGGGCAGGAGAGAAGGAGTCACTTTCTCAGATATGGGAAGGTCATTATCGAAGACTTTTGAGAGATGTCTTTGGGATTGATTTTGAAACAATGCTGTTGGATTTGGCTTGTCTGCTCTGACTGCTGTCCTCCCTACAAGTTGAGTAATAATGGTTGAGGGTTCCCTGGGGCTTCTGCCCAGAGCAAGCAATGTGACCCATGGGGCTCAGTCCAGTTTTTGTCCTCATCATCCACTGGACTCCTCAGGCCTCAGGCAAGAAGAAGGATTCAATGGTAGAGGGGACAAGGTCACAGGGACAGGCTTTTGCCTTTTCTGCAGCCCTGGGATTTGTTACTCCTTGGTGCCCCCAAGAACCCCGATGGATAGGCCAGCTGAGAAGCAATAATGGGCTCATCCTTTCTTTTACTCAGTACCATCAAAGGCAAGTTCACATTTTTTCCTAAGTTTAATATTACTATTTGTATTTCTACAGTGTTTTAATTGAGTCATTTAGGGTTTTTTTCACCTTAGATTTACAATTTGGATGATTTTTCCTTAGGCAAAGCATGTGTGGACATTAAGGCCAGGGAACCCTGGGTTTTGGAGAGCTCTGCCTGGTACAGCTCTGATGATGAGGATAATGATAATGATATAATAATAATTGCTACTCTCTATTGGTCTCTTGATACATGCCAGGCACTGTTCTAAGTCTACATATATTAGCTCATTAAATCTTCAGAACAACCCAGGGAAGCTATTGCCATTAATACTGTTTATGATGATGAAAGTGAGGCCCAGAGGGGTTAAGCTTCTCATCCAGGGGCACCCAGCTAGCTTGGAACAGAGAGCCAGATCTGCACCAGGCACTCTGCTTGCAAATGTGTGCTTTACCACGGCGATGTATGACCTCCACATGACCTTGACAATGCATTTGTTGGATTATTTGTTTAGTCATGGATGCCCTCTTAGTCCTAGCATTTATGCTTGGAGCTTGAAGTCCAATGGGAATGTCATGTGAGGGTGTCGATGGTTTTAACACAGGGGGTACAAGCTTCGGAAGCAGATGAGCAGTCCCTCTGCTGTGTGAGCCTAAGACTTGGCCTCCAAGCAGACTGGGGTTTGGGGAGAAGAAAGGGGTGTCAGAAGACACATCCCAGGGTAAGTGATCTCTAAGTAATGATGAGATCAGAGAGTAGAGGAAGGCCTGACAGATGAAATGAGGAAGTTATTTCAATGCTCTGAGTCTCACCTTCTTCTTTATAAAGTGGAGGGGAGGGACTTCCCTGGTGGTCCAGCGGTTAAGACTCTGTGCTCCCAGTGTAGTGGGCCTGGGTTCAGTCCCTGGTCAGGGAACTAGATCCCACATGCTGCGGCTAAAGAAAGACCCTGTGTGCTGCAACCAAGACTTGGTGCCGCCAAGAAAGAAGAAAAAAAGAGAAGGGGACGGTTCAGGGTTGCTGGTAGAATTAAGTGACTCTGATGCGTGTCAATTGCCTGGGATAGTGTCTGGCACACACTAGACCTCAGCAGGTAGAAGCCTCGATAACCAAGGAAGAAAAGAATTAAGCAAACAGGGCTAAGTCCTGTTTGACCCTCTTGTGCAGCTAAGTTCCTTCAGTTGTGTCTGACTCTTTGTGATTCTTCATAGCCTGCCAGTCTCCTCTGTCTACAGGATTCTCCAGGCAGGAATGCTGCAGTGAGTTGCCATGCCCTCCTCCAGGGGATCTTCCCAACCCAGGATTTGAATGCACATCTCTTTCGTCTCCTGGATTGGCAGACAAGTTCTTTACCACTAGCACTACCTGATAAGCCGTCTCAGGGTTCAAATATTACAGGGAGTAGCAGAAAATGGGAGACTGGGCTGGGGGGGGGGGCGGTGTGTGGGGGCTGAGCTGTCACCAGAGAGGCCTGAAATTTATAGATGACAGAGCGGCTGGAAGGGGTGCTGTCGTAGCTCTTTGGGTTTTGAGACACGTGCTCAGCAGAACCTGAGTGGTCTCGTGGAAGTTTGCCCTCTTTCCTCCAACAGCCAATAGGCAGGCGTAGCCCAGCCACAGGGAGAAAAAAGTGAGCTAATGGGCTTGGGGGAAAGCCCGGTGCCCCTGATGAAATCTGCATAAAACTGGAAAGAGGTACCCAATAATCAGACTCCCATGCTGTGCTGTGCTTAGTCACTAAATCGTATCCAACTTTGTGACCCCATAGACTGTAACCCGTCAGGCTCCTCTGTCCATGGGATTCTTTGGGCAAGAATACTGGAGTGGGTTGCCATTTTCTTCTCCAGGGGGTCTTCCAGACCCAGGGATCAAACCTGTGCCTCCTGTGCTTCCTGCCTTGGCAGGCAGATTCTTTATCATTAGAGCTACCTGGGAAGCCTCAATACAAATGTACTAGGTGTCATCTCCTGGTCTATTTACTGAGTGTTGTATGGGGACCATTATTGCGTTGAGCGCCAGACAGGCTAGCAGAAAGTTCTCATTGCAACCTGTGGAGGAAAGGAGATGGGGGCTCAGAGAGGTGAAGTAACTTGACTGAGATCACACAGTGAGGAAGTTCCTGGACCGAGGTCTTTTTTGCTTCTATTTCATCCCCACCAGGCCAGATATCCACACTCAGATTTGATACACACTCTCAGGACACAGTGTGTTAATGATTTGAACAGAGAACTCAATGGGAGCTTAAAAAACAATCATTTTTGCAATATTCACTTTTCATTTTAAGTGGTAAGAACACAGTCCATTGCCTAAAAGGTACTTGCACAGCATCAGTCAAAGTGTGTTCATTTGTCATTTGTAGATTGTTTTATTTTTAGATTAATGAAGATCCAAATTAAACCATCGGAGTGCAATCATCCTGATAGTCCTTATCACATTTTGCTCATTATCACTTCATTTATATTTATGATGAAGAACAGATGGTCCCGATGTCATATTTCAATGTGTATCATATCCAGCTAAGAGGAAATATCTCATATTAGCTGCACTTATCAAAATATTTGTACTTAATAACAACAGAAATCTGAGCTTATGTACTGTCTTGTCACCATGTCGTAGCTACCATTTAGAAAAAGACCCTTTAAATTAGATATGGGAGGGAAAGAATGCACCGTTCATTATTATTGAATGAATGCACTGAACTCTGAACAGCAATTATGAGTTAGTTGTGAAGAGAGAATCATTAAGCTTGAATGAAGAACAGCAATTACAGTCTGTTGTCTCTGTGGCATGCTTAGGGCTTTTTATTTAAGCGGCTGGTGAGAGCACCAAGAAAGAAAGGGACAACTTGTGACAGCGGAACGAGAGAATTAGTGACAGGCAGTGCACACGGTTGCCACACTCAGGAGCCTGCCTCCTTCCCTAAACAGTAGCTTGAAGAAGAAGGCCGAGAAAAACCTGCTCTCACACGTGATGTAGAAAGCCTTTTAAAATAATATCCATATTATTAGTAAGTCCCAAAGGGACGAGGAAATGCAAGAGTCCCATGTTTCCTAAAATAACAATACAATCTTTATGATCCCTTTCTTCAAACAAGTGGCCGAGCAATATGTACTGAGCATCTGTTATGTCCCAGGCAGGTAAGAGGCATAAGACATGCTCCCTGCCCTCAAAAAGTTTATAGTCCCATGTGGAAAGCCAGACAACAATAGCAGATAACTTCAGTGATCAAGAAGGAAAAAAAAGGTGTGTGCACAGTGCCAGAGTGGCCCAGAGGGAAAGGCTGTGGGAGTCAGGGAGAGTTTTGTAAAGTAGATGATTGTGAATCAGGGTTCTGAAGGCTGGATAGGAGTTGCAAGATTGGATAAGAGGGTATGAAGAACATTCAGTCAGGCAGCAGACTGGTTAAGAGCTGGGTTTTGGTGTCAGGCCAGACAGACTGAGTTTTAGTTCTAACTGCTCACTAGTTGTGTGAAATTGGGCAAGCCCATGCTTTGGTTCCCCTATAAAGTTAACCTAATAACAGTACCTACTTCATAAAGGTATTGTGACATATTTAACACAGTTTTGTGTCTCAACTGGTAAAGAATCCTCCTGCAATGCATGAGACCTGAGTTCGATCCCTGGGTTGGGAAGATCCCCTGGAGAAGGGAAAGGCTACTATTCTGACCTGGAGAATTCCATGGACTTTACAGTCCATGGGGTCGCGAAGAGTCGGACAGGACTGAGCGACTTTCACTTTTTCACTGGCATGTAGTATGTGCTCAGCTAATGTCAGTTCTTATTAGCATTCCAGGCATAAGAGAAGGCTTGCTGCTGCTACTGCTGCTAAGTCGCATCAGTTGTGTCTGACTCTGTGCAACCCCATAGACGGCAGCCCAACAGGCTCCTCCATCCCTGGGATTCTCGAGGCAAGAATACTGGAGTGGGTTGCCATTTCCTTCTCCAAGAGAAGGCTTAGAGGCATGAAATAGCTGTACCACTTTTGTATTTTCTCAGGGCATTCTAGTAATTGTTTGTAATTATGTAACCAGAAAGGCCCAGGAAAGGTTAAAGAGTAAATACAGTTATAAAAATCTTTGAAGTCTTAAAATGACATTAAAGCCAACTATACTTGATGATGTAATTTACCACCAATTTGTTTAGGAAACCAAAAGAACAGGAATGGTATTTACTCTAAGCAAGGTTGTTGGAGCCACTTAGCAGGGGAAAGGCCTCTTGGAAGTGGGAAACTGCAGCACCCCTTGAAAAACAGGGGTTTAGAGGAGCTATGGGTCTGGCATTGAACCCCGGTGAGCCAGATGCGAAGTGGTCCCCATGAATCCCAGGCAGGTTTGTGTTGCTTGTTGAATGACAAGTGCCCATCACCTTGGGCTGATCACTCTCCAAAAGAAGCGGATGGTTTGTGGGCAAGCTCCACATGTAAAAACCAACAAGAATTTTGCACAAATATGGTTTGAGAAAAATATGTTATTTTTAACATGAAAAACAAATTTGACACAAAGATGCATGCGGAAGGCTGGTGGTGCTAATTTGGCATTCAGTTGGGACACATTTTCAGAGGCAGGCACGTTCTGCTTGTGACTGAATCAGACTCCTAGCTTGCTCGCCAAGCTGGCCCATCGTGGACTGTGACAGGAGAGTAGAAAAGCCTCCCTGATGGGAGTGGAACAGTGGGCACCATCTTGGGTCCTCCTCCGCTCATGGATATTTTAGTGAATGACAGGAGTTCTTTTGCTTTCATTTGCTCCTTCACTGAAGTGCCCTCTGCTTTGAACTCAGCATGAGTGCCTTTTCCCAGAGGATGGGGAAGAAAGCCTCCTCAGTCACAGAGTACTCTGCTCAGATTTCTCTCCGCTCACCAACCCAGGGCTTCCTAGGTGCCTCTGTGGTCAAGAATCTGCCTGTCAAGCAGGAGACTCAGGTTTGATCCCTGAGTCAGGAAGATCCCCTGGAGACGGAAATGGCAACCTACTGCAGTATTCTTGCCTGGGAAATCCCATGAACAGAGAGGCCTGGCTACAGTCCATCAGGTCACAAAGAACTGGACACGACCTAGAGACTAAAACAGCAACAGCAACTTCAACCCAAGCTCACTACTTTCTCTCCCTTATGGTGCGTCCTTTCCCAACAGACTCCTGCTCCCTCATGTAGACACATCCTGGGCAGGCCTGCCTCACAGCCCTTCCCAAATGCCTGGACTTGCCCAAATCCTACAGAGACCCCAAGCTTAGGCTGTCAAAATGGGACTTTTGATACACAGTGGCCCTAAACACTCCACAAATAATAACTTGACACGGTGGGGGAAATCTGCAGAGCATAGCATGGTGAGAGCTCAGTGACTCGTGCCCATCACTACATGCTCCCAGCCAAGAGACTCATTTCTGTAGGCTTTTGATTTATCTTCGGGCCTTGTTGCCATAAGGTAATGATATTAGCCACTCCCAGAAGGACCAGCTACGCGCATTGGGTTTGTGTGTGTGCTCAGTCGTGTCCGACTCTTTGCAGCCCCATGGACTGTGGCCTGCCAGTCACCACTGTCCATGGGATTTTCCAGGCAAAAATACTGGAGTGGGTTGTTATTTCCTCCTCCAGGGGATCTTCCCGATATAGGGATCTAACCCACATCTGTTGAATAGGCTCATTGGCTCAAAGCATATACCCCAGGAAATTGCTTATGAATCTCAATCCCCAAGCTCAGATAAACCAAGATTCCATTAGGCCAGTCTTTTGGGAGTGGTCTATCCAAGCCATGCCAGGTCTTAAGCAAGATTGTGACCGTGGGCTTTGGGGTCAGATGAAGAAGGCTTGATATTTGTTTGGCAGCTTACAAGTCATGTGACCTGGGGCCATCCAGTTACCTCCGTGTTGGTTTTCTCACCTGTGAAAGGGGTAAAATCTTGTGTACTTATGGGTTTTATGGATAATTCTACATGATAATGAGTGCAAAGGGATTTGCCCTGGGGCTGGCACTCAGGAGGCTCTTGGAAACAGAAATTGTGACCAGACATCAGGGAGAAGAGGGCTGCACTCCAGGTCTGGGCATGCAGACATGATGAGGTGGGAAAACCCATTGGGGGTGAGAAAAACTTAAGGGCAGAAGCATTTCTGACTGAAGAAACAGCAAAGCAAAGGCATGGATAAACATGAAGTTGGGTGTGAGGTGTTGGAAGCCTCTCCATAGAAGAGCCTTTTGGGGAATTTTCTAGATCTCAGGGAGAGGTCTGGGCTTGGAAGCCTCAGCTTACTCTCCAGCCTCTGCACGGCTCCTGGTTAAATCCAGGCCCCTTAAGAATGTCAACAGAGCTAGGTCTAGATTAGATGGTGAACCACAGCCTGCTGGCCTTATGGATTTGGGGCACATCCATGCTGCTGCCATCCATATCATCTCCTTGATATGACATCAGTGATAAATGCCAAGTTTGATTCCTGCATTCTTTTAATAGCAAACCACTGACTAAAAAAAAAGTAATGACAGGCTAAAATCAACTCAATGCACTCTCAGTTCAGTTCAGTTCAGTCGCTCAGTCGTGTCCTACTCTTCGCGACCCCATGGACTGCAGCACTCTACTAGGATTTATTAAGCATCTACTATGTGCCTGGTGGGCTTCCCTGGTGGCTCATTGGTAAAGAACCTGCCTGCCAATGTAGGAGACGTGGGTTCAATCCTTGGGTGGGGAAGATCCCCTGGAGAAGGAACTGGCAGCCCACTTCAGTATCCTTGCATAGGAAATCCCATGGACAGAGAGAGGAGACTGGCAGGACTATAGAGGGTCTCAAAGAATCGGATGTGACTTAGCGCCTGAGCACGCACAGGCACACATGTGCCTAATATTGTATCTTAGACTGTGATAGGTGGACTTAATTTATTCATGTTTCAGTTTACCCATCTCTTAAATCAAGCTGGAACTAAACACCCTCTGAAGGATTTTTTTTTTCTCTCAGTTCTAAACTTAGAGGAAGTCCTTAAAGAGCTTAGAATTTTGCTGGATGGATAATTTTACTTTTGCTATGAGAAAAATTATATAAAACAAAATATGAATCTAACCGAAAAGACCCTGAAGCTGGCAAAGATTGAGGGCAGAAGGAAAGGGGCCGACAGAGAATGAGATGGTTGGAGGGCATCACCGACCCAATGGACATGAGTTTGAGCAAACTCCAGGAGATGGTAAAGGACAGGGAAGCCTGGTGTGCTGCAGTCCACGGGGTTGTAAAGGGTCAGACACAACTTAGCAACTGAAGGACAACAACAAATGAATCTAAGTAAGTATGGGGATACTAACAATCAGCTAAATTCCGAGTTCACAATCATAGCTGTTAAGCAGAGGTCAACAAGTCTGGTCACAGTATCATCTGAGTACCTAGCGTGGAAAAACATTCCAGAATTGGGCTGCAAAGACAGCAGCTCCAATTCAGACCTCAAATCACACACCACTCTGAACTGTGAGAGGAGAGAACGTTGAGATACCACGTTCCCTTTAAGAATCTGTGAACCTAGCATTTGCTCGACTTGAAATTATTAAAGGTGAGGTTTTTCTATGTCAGGTCTGATGGGAAGATTTCTATGTTTGGCGACTGTAATCACAGATGGATTGAGACGATTCATTCCCGTTCTGCTGCTTATGAACAAGCACAATTAGAAGTTGACAGCAAACACGTTTCACAAAAATTATCACATTTAGTGTGATTCCCATAATAAAAACAGGAGCAAGCACAGGAGTCTTTTCAATTTACACAAAGAGCCCTGGGGTCTCTTGACAGTCACTGCCGCTCCAATGTTTCTAAGTAAACTTTATTAGGAAAACAGATTGAAAACTCCTGAGGTTTGGTTAAATCTTGGTTTAAAAAACACACTTGGGTGCACACACACACATATCATGCTTGCCCTCACACCTTATGCATTCTCTTTTTTTAGCCAAAGCGTTCCCATTAATACCACCCAGGAATTAGAAGGGGTTTGGAGGATTCTACTGTCCATATCTTATATGCCAAGTCTTGAAGGGACTTCCTAGACACAACTGGCTTCTAATCTCATTGTAATTAGCAACACTTACTTGTATTTTGTACTTTAAGAAACCTATTATATATGTTATCTGATTTAATCCTTACAACAAACCTGAGAGCTATAGATAGAGGAAGCATTTTCCATGTTTTTAAAAAAAATTTTCATCTATGTTGTTTTACAGGGAAAAATGGATGTTCAGAGAGGAGAAAGCAACTTCCAAATAACTCTGCTATTAGGTGCTGGGGCGAATCTTGAATCCTGGGTTGGACCTTCCCTCCATATTCACGTCCTTGACTCTTTAAGCATCAGAAAGACAAGAAATGGACACATAAATTACGTATTCATTCTAAAATATTTGTGGGAGCCTATGTTGTTGCTGCCTACCAGGCGGCCAATTCAGTGCAGTTGGAGTGGTGCTTATTACTGCTTTTTGTCTCATCATCACCCTTTGGGAAACTGCCCCTCACCCATTCCATAAGAGTACTGTTCTCTCAACTAGGTTTGGTCAAGGCTGACTCTACTCTCCTGCCGCAAAGGAAAGGGGTGTCTGTCCTTGACTGGCCAATTAAAATAATCCACACACCCATGCCACTTGTGATTGGCTCAGACATAGCATGTGACTTCAAGTGGGCCAATCAGAATCTGCCATAAGACTTTTCACCAGTGGTTTCAGCAAAAACATTTACTTCTTTCTCTGAAACTTCCAGGGATCACCTTGTCTCTGTGGGGAGAAAAAGTATTTGAGGATGGAGAAAAGAAGAAGCAAATAGAGCTGAGAGATAGGATGCAAGAGTCCTGATGGCTTCCTTTGAGCTCTGGATCCAGCAGTGCCAACCTAGACTTTCCAGTCATTTGAGGTAACACAGGCCCTGTTCTGGGCTTCCCAGGGGGCGCTAGTGGTAAAGAACACGCCTGCCAACGCAGGAGACGTAAGTGATGTGGATTTGATCCCTGGGTTGGGAAGATCCCCTGGAGGAGGGCATGGCAAACCACTCCAGCATTCTTGCCTGGAGAAGCTCATGGACAGAGAAGCCTGGGGAGCTATAGTCCATTGGGCCACATAGAGCTGAACACGACTGAAGCAACTTAGTACGAATGCTGGCAGGCCCTGTTCTAAAATTTAATATAATTAGAGTGATTCAGGTGATGGACAAGATGGAGAGGACTCTTCCATTCTATTGGATAGAAGACTGACAACAAACCAATAAAAAAAGTAATTTTATATATATATAAAATTTCAAAATGTGATATGTGTTATGAAGGTAAACACAAGCAGAAAGCTTTGATTTGGACAAAAATGCTATAGCCAGAGGAAGGAACAGTAGGTACAGTCCAAGAAGGAACGTGTATGATTTGTTAGTGTCACTTATGTTGAAATTTGAATAAGAGGAATAATAATGATGATAATGATCTTGACAATAACAACGACCTCAACAATTGTAACAGTTAATATTTATCGACTCAGTACATCTTAAATTATTTCATCTAATTCCCACAAATCCGGCAAGGTAGGAATTACTATATCTGTGTTTTACTGATGAGGAAATGAGGACAAGACTAATGAAGTAACTTGCTTGAGGCCCATAGCTGGTAAACTGCATAGCCAGACTTGAACCGAAGACTGGCTCCAAAGCCCCTGCTTTTTAATTTCTAGGGTGTGTTGCCAGCAAAGAGGGGAGTCACGTTCCAGATGGCAGGTACAATCCAGAAATTTTCCATGAGAGGAACAGAAGGGAAAATCTGGGAGTATACTGGGGCTTACATCAGCGCTGTTCTTTAATATCTTAGTATACATCTGTTGACACAAGCGTTTATCAACTGCTGGCACATGCCTGGCACTGGAATCCTGAGTACACAAAGCTCAGCCCCTGCCCACGGGAGCTCACCCCTCACCATCTGGAGATAACACAAACAATTGAACCCACATGCAACACTTGGCTGAATATAAGTTTAATTTCCCAACGGCGCTCCATATTCAGTCTTCTCCTCTGCTTCTCCTTCCTCTTCATCACCCCTTATTTCTCATTTCTTACATCTTGTTTCTCTTTCTGACTGGAGCTAAGTTGGAAATGGAACTTTAGCGGTGGACAATTAGACAGTAAATCCCCGTTGCTTATGTGCCACTCGATCCATCACCTGCTATTTTCCTTTCTGTGAGTTACTACGTGTGAATTACATATGGGCTCGATGTGAAAATCCAGCCCCATCAAATGCAGACCTTTCCCTGTTCACTTCCCTTCCCCTTTATTCCACTGGTCTTTATTCATTGCTACCCCTCACCGCCCCCCCTCCCCAGGTTTGACAAAAGCAGATTCTTCGAAATTGTCCTTCTGGGACTGTCTATTTCATTTTGAACTTGACACAAAATTACTATTTTTGACAGTTGAACTTTTCAGCATGCTTGATACAAATATTTTAATATCCTGTTACCTGAGCTGAGGGAGAGATAAAGTTTTACACCAGACACCTACAGTGGCAAGGGAATAAGTTTTCTGGTGACTGATTTAAAGGTACAGTAATAGCAAAATGGTTAATGAGCTAACCATGCTTTTTAGGGCAAAGGTCAGCAGGGAAAGCAAACCTGGTAACTCAGCCAGAGCTCTGGGACTCACATGAGGCAAGAAAAGTTGCCTGTCAGACAGTGCAACAGTTTCGCCCCAAGTTCATTCCCAAGAGGCCAGAAAGGAGAAAAAAAATCAGCTGACAAGCAGAATGTCTCCTGACTTACTCCAAGGGATGGAGGGCAGGTGGGGGAGAAAGTGGCTTGGGTGATAAGAAAGGAAGGTTCAGGAAGGGGAACATTTGTACACCCGTGGCGGATGCATGTTGATGTATGGCAAAACCAATACAATACTGTAAAGTAAAAAAAAAAAAAATAATAATAATAATAAAATTTTTTTAAAAAAGAAAGGAAGGTTCATGAGTGTTGGTGTGCTGGATGTGATGGAATGGCGATTGCTCTCTTTGAAGAAGTGTTGTGTGGTAGGTCATTTGGGTATTAGAATATATATCAAAATATTGAATATTTATCTCAAGTCCATATGTTCAGCCAACCAGAAAAAGATGGAGAGTTAGGCGTGGGAAGGCAATGATGCTGGCAGGGCAGAGCCTCTAAGAAACTAGAACTGATAAACAAAGCTTCAGGAACCTTAAAGCAACTCTAGCCCATAGAACTTTCTGGAATGATGGAGATTTTTCTTTTCTACACTAAGTTGGTAACCATCCCTTGGTTATTGAGCCGTTAGAATGTGCCTAGTATATCTGAGGAATTGAGTTTTTAACTTTATTTGATTTTAATTAACAACTTTAAATTTAGTCACCACTTGTGGCTAGCAGTTACCAGATTGGACAGGTGGGAACCTCAGAGGAATCCCTAAGATACTGGCTCAAGTCCCTTAATAGAACTCGGCTTCTCACAAGTTTATTTTCTCTCTACTAATTGGTGTCTTTGTTCTCTGTGACTCTTTTTTTTCCACCCTTGTTTCTGCTCAGTCCTAGCTTCTGCACCTTGATAATTCTGACTTACATGGACCATCTGCCCTTTATATCAACAGTATTAATTTTCTGTTGTGGATAATGATATCACCCAAAACTTAGTGGCTTTAAATAATACCATTGATCATCTCGTGATTTCCACAAGGCAGGATTCCAGGTAAGGTTTAGGCATGTCCTCTGCTTTAGGGCCTCTCAAAGCTGCAGCCTCATCTGAGGTTTGACTGGGGAAGGCTTAGCTTCTAAACGCATATGCTTGTTGTAAGAGTTTGATATGTGATGGGCTGTTGGACTGAGAAACTCAGTTTCTTGCTGGCTGTTGGCTGGAGATTGTCCTCAGCTTCTTGCCCTCTGGGCCTTCCCAAAGGGTTGCTTGCTTCTTCAAATACAGTAAGATAGAAGTCTCCTCCCAGGCTGGGTAGTACAATCTCATGTAACGTAATCACGTACACACATACACATACTCACACACATCTTGTCACCTTTGCTGTATTCTGTTGACTAGAAGCAAGTCACAGATCCTGCCCACACTCAACGGGAGGGGACTACACAAAGGCAGAAGTGCCAGGTGGCAGCATCCTGGGGCTACCCTGCAGCTGGTCCCCCATACCATTTCCAGCCTAAACTCATATTGCATTTGGCTTATTATCTTGGTGTTTCTGTGTTCAGGTTCCGGAAAGAAAGAAATAATTGACCTGGATTATTCCTTTGCATCTGGCTATCTTACACATTCTAGCCTCAGGTTGGGTGGGCCACCTCTTTGGGTCGATCTGCCCTGACCAGGGGTGAGGTTACACATGGTGGGCATGACTGGGTCAGGCAATGACTGAGTCCCTTGTACAGAAAGTCAAATGGGGCCATGCCCAGCAATGTGGGTCCGTGGTGAGGTCACACCCTGCACGTGTAAAAGCCATATGAAATTCTACTCCTAAAGACTGATAGAGGCAAAGAGGTTTTCTTTATTCTCTTTTCTCACAGCCTTTATCTGAGAGAAGAGAGCTAGAGGAAAAGGGACCCTTTGAAACTGGATTTAGTTACATTTTAGACAAATGAAAGGAAATGCTACTTTACAGAGTAGAAAGTAACCTCACTGGAATGCCTCATTCCAAAAGCAAAGAGGGCTAGGAATATACATGGATTAAAAGATATAAATGACATCGTCATAAATTATGTCTATGAAAATAATCCAGATGATTAGCAGTATGGGAACAGTTAAACAAATTACAGCAAATTAACATCATGGAATGTTACACAACTTGTAAGAATGATTATATGGAAACTAAAACAATGTAGAAAAGTGTTTTTGATCCAAAGTTGTAAGAAATAATGCAGAATACAAAAATTTAAATATGAGAAATTATGACTTTGTAAAATTATATATGCATGGAATGGAGCATGGAAAATGTTTGATTAGAGAGTAAGAGTGTCTTTTTTCTCTAAGTATCCTTTATTGTCATTATAAAGCTTATTATGAAAAAAGGTTTAGAAGTAAATGATTAGGAATAATAGCTAACATTATTTGATGTGACTCTGTGCTAAATACTTTCCATGCTTTCTGCAGGGTGGTCCCAACTATTACCTCTAATTTGCAGATGAGGAAACTGAGGCTCCAAGACATCAAATAGCTTGCTCAGCCAGATGGAGGGACTTGAACCCAGGCTGACTGGCTGTTGAATGAGGGCTGTTTTAATCAATTTGAAATACTATGGGCAAAGCATGTGAGCCTGTAAACTCTTCAGTGACTTGTAGAATATTTGAAACTTAACAAAGCAAAACAGTGCATTTGGTCCAACTTCAAAGTCACACTTGCTAAATGCAGGATGACATGTCCATAGAACAGAATATGATATTAACATGACTGTAAAGTTTAGGATTCACAACAAAGTTTTTCATTTTGCAAGAATTCCTGATTGCCTGTGCAGTTGATTGTTGTAAAGTGCTAGTCACTGATAGATCAAGTGAGTTGCTTTTGGCTACATGATTTCACCAGTAACAGAAAAATCATTCCCCAAATTTTTGCAGGGACTATAGGGTGTGGGTAAGGCTTCTCTGGTGGCTCAACAGTAAAGAATCTGCCTGCAATGCAGGAGATGTGGGTTTGATTCCTGGGCCAGGAAGATCCCCTGGAGGAGGGCATGGCAACCCACTCCAATATTCTTGCCTGGAAAATTCCATGGACGGAGGAGCCTGGAGGGCTACAGTCCATAGAGTTGCAGAGTCGGACATGACTGAAGTGACTGAGCACACCCACGCATGGCGCAGGTACAGTGAAAAATATTTGATATGGTGTGGGACCTGGAACCTGTGAAAGTCTAAGAATAGACCTGTCGGAGCCCATGCTGTCAATCAGCTTTTGTCTATTCTGCCTCCTACCTACCCAGGCATGGCCCTTTGAGGAAGTGGGGAAAAGTGGAGAAGGAATGGCAAAGACCTGGGATGAGGGTGGGGGGAGGGACAGGAGGGGAAAGAGCGGGGAGAGGGGAGAGACAGCTCTTACCCTAAGAAAGTACCTTCCGTTCATCCCAAAGCTGACTCTTTAGGATATAACACCTGAGTTTTTCTTCTATTCTAGTGTGAGTACAAGCTTTGCATATGTGTGTGTGCATGTGTGTGTGTGTGTGCACACACACATGCACGTGTGGTATTTGTGTGTGTTGCTCAGGGGCTGTGTCTGTGGCAGAAGCACTAGAGGTAGGGTACCCCTACCTTTCTCTGCATTACAACTTTATGGGTCTTCATTTTTTAAGAGGTTGCAAACCCAAACTGTAGCACTCTCCAGAGCGAATCGTGTGATTTAGGGGGAAGTGAACTGTGCACTGTCTCTAAATAACAAGCTGCCAGTTAACAGGCCAACCTGCCACGCTCCTGAGTGAGTGCTTAGTGAACTACGAGAACTAGCTTTAATCTTTGCAGCTTATCATACCCATGTTTCAAAGCAAGTTGTAACCCAGGCTTCACTCTCTATGGAAGCCACATTAAGGGGGATTTGAAGAGCTCATCCCAGCAGCATCCTCAGTTTTGGGGGTGCCCATCAGGCCACTAATGCTCTTTCCTAAAGCAAGTGACCCACAGGGCTTTGAATGTCAAGTTGCTTGGAATGTCACTAATAGGTTTTCCTCCCCCTTCCCCCAGACTTCTTTCTCTACCAAAATATCATTCTTGATTTACAGGTGGCTTTTGAATATAACTTTTCATTAAGTCACTGGAAGTGAGTGTATGAGAGGAGACCTCTCTGCCCCAACTGTGAGTCATTTAGGGATCGAAGATAACATCTGGGGACTGGGGCCTCTTACATTTCTAGCCTTGCAAACTCATTTTTGATGACACCTTTTAAATAACATAAATGGCCATTTTTTTTCCTTTCTGACCAAGCACTGGGATCGCGCTGTGATAACTGCAAGCCGTATGTTACCTGATCAGGGTAATGTAGAATAATTACCGGCCATTGCACTTCATTACACCACTGTGATCAGTGGTGGGTCGATGTTTCAGCTACAGCTGCTCTGAGAATTGAGCTGATATGGATACTGAGATAGGTTAGATAGGGTGGGGGAGCGGAGAGTGGAGGCCCATGCAAATGGCAGAAATTAGCATCCGGCCAATAGGTTCTGAAATGCAATATGCAACGCAGCCCAGGACACCTGCTTTGTGTCTCTCATTTTCTCTTGGATACAATGTGATGATCATGGGATAAATGAGTCCTTCAACTTGTACTATGCCTCATAAAAGGTCATGGAAATGCCAGAGAATGTTAAATACCACGGAAATGTTGGGAGAATAATTCCATGGCACATCATCCAATTGCTTTTGATGGTCAGTTTTGTGGGCTCAGTTGACGCCCTGCTTCAGTTTAGATCAGTCTGTAGATGGCTTTTTAAAAATATTTGCCTGGTATAAAACAATGATCAACCGTCCAGAGTGGTAAAAGGACTTTGGAGTTACCATATCCTCTATCATCTGAAATAGGGCACTTTAGAGAACAGAACAGAGTGATGTTCATAATTACTCTGGGACAGGGACCTGAACTTGGACTGTTCCCAGGAAAATGAGGCTTGTGGCAGCCAAGACATGGGGCACAGCTATGATCTTTGTTCACCATCCTTTCCCTTACAGCCAAAGCTAGTGTCACCTGGAGATGACAAAGGTTATGAGCTTGGCCCTTCTCCACCCTGGCTGGGTGAGAAACATCCCACTGGCCCTTTGAGTTCAGCAAGGCTATGTTAACATTGGCCTGGGGCTTCTGAGAGAAATCGAGGATAAATATAGAGATGAAAGAGTCACCCCTGCCTAGGGATATAGGTACCCTTCATGGGAAAGCCCCACTTTGGAAAATATCATTATGGAAGTCATGGACTAAAGAAGGGGAGCTATGAAGGCAGGAGAGGGAAGAATCTAGAGAAGGGAGGAGAGCCAGTGCAGCGCTGGATTAATCGTGGGAGGTGAGAGAAGGATGGACAGGCATTCACTGGATCTGGCAAGAGGAGGGTATGGCTGCCAGCGCCCCCACGTGGCCTCCGATGGTCCTGCCTTCAGGTATTCATGTCCTGTGTGGTCTCTCCCGCACCAGTAGGGAAGATCTATGTAACCACTAGGATGTTGCTGAAATGATGGAGTGTGACTTTTGAAACTAGGTCATTGAAGACACTGCAGCTTCCCCCATCATTCACATGCCATGAAGATGCTCAAGCCGTCCTGTGGTGGGGTCCTGGTGGGGTCCTGGTGGTGGTCCTGGTGAGGGCTCCTGCCAAGAACTGTGTAAGTGAGTCATTTTGGAGACAATGTGATTGCAAAGAGTATGTTCCTTTTAGATTTCCCACAAGCAATGTCCACCAGCTTCTTTTCAAGGAGACAATATTATAAGATGCCACTAAAAATATGATTTAAGACACTGTGTGCAAAAACCTGCCTTTTTACTTTATAGGCACGCTTTTTGTTTTCTAACGAAATAGTTTGAGCCTCTTAACTTTTTGTCCTCCCCCCACATTTTTCTATAGATAAAGTTTTATGGCATAGGACAACCCATATAAAATGTATCCACAAGAATTCCTCTAAGTGGGTCAGCTTGTTCAGCCCACCTGGGATTACTGGATGATGTCCAAAGGGCATAAACCTTTTCTGAAAGACAACTGCAGTGTCACGGTGTGATCTGAATCTGTTTGATTGAAAAAAAGAAAAAAATGGAGGCGTGGCTGCATGGCCCTGCCAGAGTTTCCTGACAATTCACTTCCTTTGAAGAACAAAACTGTGTGTGGCATTTGCAGGGTGAGCTGAGTTTTCTCTATTAGCTTCGTCCAGACCCAGAGCCTCCCTTTGCCCTGTGCTTCCCTGGCTAAATCACATCCCTGATCTACTCTAAGTCATGAATTAATAAAGAACCCACCAACTGCCCTATCTGGAGGAGCCTGTTTAATCTTTCATGGTTCCAGGAAGAATGCCCTTTGGATGGCTATTAAGAAATAGCCATTTTTTTCTCCATCCTCCTGAAGAGTTGATCAAAACAAATGATGTCTCTCTGTCTCTTTTAAAGGTAATTTAAAAATTACTTGATTTAACAAAATGAGAAAGGAGGGAAGGAAAGTGAACATTCAGGGCTGCTATGTACAGCTGTATAGGTTGTGCACCGTGCAAGATGTGCGGCAAAGGAGAGGAGTGTGGCTAAACTCCAAACCACACTTCATTTGCTCAAACGTGGCCCTGGCCAGGAGCCATATTCACTGAGAGGAGAGGCACCTATTGGTGAGACACTTGGAGGCCTGTCTCGGCTAACACCTGTCCTACCAACATTTCTCTCCTCCTTCTTCTCTTTGTCTTCTCTCCTCACGTTAGCAAAAATCCTATATGAAGTCTCTTGTAATTTGTTTTTCTCCCTGAGGAAAGGTTAATTCTTACAGCTGTAATTCATTTACAGGATGTTAGACACAGGAGTAGTTGAATGCCTGAGATAATTTGAAAAGCCCCTTTGAAGCTCTTTCTTTCAGGTTTGCTGAAGGGCCTTTCCCCAGCCTGAATTCCTGCTGAGGCCCCATGGCATCACACAAGTGGGATCCCTGTGGTGAGACTGATATCCAAGGAGGGGTTGACTGAGGCAGGACACCCATGTTAGGATGTTTGGGGGAAACTAGACAGACCTGGGGTTTAGAATTGACTCTTCTCAGAATTCTCTGCTCTTCTCATTTACAAACAATTCCTTCCAAGGGTTTTTTTTTTTTTTTTTTAATGTTTGTGACTATATATGCCCAAACCTGAACTTTATTTCATTTTATTAAAAAATTATTTATTGGCCACACTAGGTCTTAGTTGATACATATGGGATCTTCTTTGTGGCCTGCAAACTCTTAGTCTGTGGCATCTAGTTTCCTGACCAGGGATCGAACCCAGATACCCTGCATTGGGAGCTCAGAGTCTTAGCTCCTAAATCACCAGAGAAGTACCTCCAAGGGTTTTAATCAAGCTTTTTAATGTTTGATGTCAGCCCAAGATGTTGGGTCTTTTTTTCATATTCATTTGGCATCCCTGTCTCCAGGTGGTCTGTCATGAACCGGGACAGAGGTCTGAAATCCACAGATCATTCGAAAGTACTTGATGAAAGAAAGTTTTCATTTTCTCTCCTAAATTGTTTAATCAGAGCAGGCACAAGCCATAGAAATGACACATTTGTTTTATCCTGGTCATTTTCCATCTCCTGCCATGGTGAGCGCCATGGGCTAATTTAGGAGGGTTGCTATATTTTATGGTCTTTGTGACATTATGTTTTCTTCTCCTAAGGGTGGTATCATGTAGGATGGGCTGGAGTCAATTCCTCATTTTAATTTTTCTTAAAGGCTTGGAAATGCAAAGAAGCTTGACAGTGACCAGGTGACAGGTGCAAGTAACACCCGGATGGGAATCCAGGTCCTCCTCTGTCCTAAGTCTAGCCCTAATCTTGTCGCCGAGGAGAAACGCAGACTCAAAACCCCTGGTGTTGTTGCTGTATTTTGTGTGTTTAGTCAGCCCCTTTCTTCCACTCTCCTGTTTTTCCCTTTGTGACCAGAATAGCTCTGAAGACAGGATTGCCTTCATGAAGTCGTCACTGTCCTTTACAACACGAACAGCCGTAGTAATGAATGACTTAGGTCCTTAACCAGTATCTAAGGTTGTACTGGGTCCAAAACTTGCTTTTGGGGCTAGTGTTATGAGTTTCTCATCTCTTTTCTAAACTGGAGGGGAAATTATTCTTAAAAGTTCTCAAGGACATCGAGACAATGGAGTTTTATTCAGTGCTGAAAAGATACAGGCTATCAAGCCATGAAAAATATGGAGAAAACATAAACACATATCATTAAGTGAAAGTAGCCTATCTGATGGAGTAGGCACTGGAGACCCACTCCAGTACCCTTGCCTGGAAAATCCCACGGACAGAGGAGCCTGGTAGGCTGCAGTCCATGGGGTCGCTGAGGGTCGAACACGACTGAGCGACTTCACTTTCACTTTTCACTTTCATGCATTGGAGAAGGCAATGGCAACCCACTCCAGTGTTCTTGCCTGGAGAATCCCTGGGATTCTCCTGGATTATCCCTGGGATAGGGGAGCCTGGTGGGCTGCTGTCTATGGAGTCACACAGGGTCAGACACGACTGATGTGACTTAGCAGCAGCAGCAGCCTATCTGAAAGGAATACATACTGTATCATCCCAATTATATGAGATTCTGGAAAAGACCAGACTATGGAGACAAAAAAAAGATCAGCAATTTCCATGAGTGGGATGGGGGGAGAGATAAATTGGCAGGGCAGAGAGGATTTTTAGGGCAGCAAAAATACTCTGTATGCTTTAATAATGTACACATGTTATACTTTTGACTAAACCTATATAGTGTATTGGAGAAGAAAATGGCAACGCACTGCAGTATTCTTGCCTGGGAAATCCCATGGACGGAGGCGCTGTGTGGGCTGTAGTCCAAGGTGGTCTCAAAGAGTCGGACACGACTGAGCAACTAACACCTAGAGTGTACAATACCAACAGTGAATCCTAAGGTAAACTTTATGGACTTTGAGTGATTATGATATGTCAATATTGATTCACTGTTTGGTTAAAAAAAGAGTGTACCATATTGGTGAGTGGTGTGACAATGGAGAACACTATGCATGTGTGCAGGTAGAGGTGTATGGGAAAGCTCTGCACCTTCCTCTTCATTTTATAGTAAACCTAAAACTACCCCATAATTTTGTCTTAAAAGTATTCAAGGAACTACAACTGAAGGCCATCTCCACTGTAACTCAGCCCCGTTTGGGTATATGATAACAGAAGTAAGTGCCTGTACCCACAAAAACGCTCGCAGGAACTTGATTCATAAGAGCCAAACACTGGAAACAACCCAAATGTCCACTGACAACAACAAATTGTGCTTGATATGCCGTGGAACACCACACAGCAGTGAGAATGAGCAGGTCACATCTATAACCAGCAGTGTGGAAATGTCTTGCAGACGTACTGTTGAGCAAAATCAAACAGACACTGAAGAATCTACATCATATAATTCCATGTGTATAACATCCAAAAGCAAATTGAACTGATGAATGATGGGTCAGTTCAGTTCAGTTGCTCAGTCGTGTCCGACTCTTTGCGACCCCATGAATGCCAGACCTTCCTGTCCATCACCAACTCCCAGAGTCCACCCAAACCCATGTCCATTGGGTCAGTGATGCCATCCAACCATTTCATCCTCTGTCGTCCCCCTTTCCTCCTGCCCTCAATCTTTCTCAGCATCAGGGTCTTTTCAAATGAGTCAGCTCTTCGCATGAGGTGGCCAAAGTATTGGAGTTTCAGCTTCAACATCAGTCCTTCCAATGAACACCCAGGACTGATCTCCTTTAGGATGGACTGGTTGGATCTCCTTACAGTCCAAGGGACTCTCAAGAGTCTTCTCCAACACCACAGTTCAAAAGCATCAATTCTTCGGTGCTCAGCTTTCTTTATAGTCCAACTCTCACATCCATACATGACCACTGGAAAAACCATAGCTTTGACTAGATGGACCTTTGTTGACAAAGTAATGTCTCTGCTTTTGAATATGCTGTCTAGGTTGGTCATAACTTTCCTTCCAAGGAGCAAGTGTCTTTTAATTTCATGACTGCAATCCCCATATGCAGGATTTTGGAGCCCAGAAAAATAAAGTCTGATGCTGTATCCACTGTTTCCCCATCTATTTGCCATGAAGTGATGGGACCGGATGACATGATTTTAGTTTTCTGAATGTTGAGCTTTAAGCCAACTTTTTCACTCTCTTCTTCCACTTTCATCAAGAGCCTCTTTAGTTCTTCTTCACTTTCTGCCATAAGGGCGGTATCATCTGCATATCTGAGGTTATTGATATTTCTCCCAGCAATCTTGATTCCAGCTTGTGCTTCCTCCAGCCCAGCATTTCTCATGATGTGTTCTGCAAAGAAGTTAAATAAGCAGGGTGACAATATACAGCCTTGACATACTCCTTTCCCAATTTGGAACCAGTCTGTTGTTCCATGTCCGGTCCTAACTGTTGCTTCCTGACCTGTATACAGGTTTCTCAAGAGGCAGGTCAGGTGGTCTGGTATTCCCATCTTTTTCATAATTTTCCATGCAAAGGGCACGAGGGAGACTGCAGGGTGCTGGGGATGTTCTACATCTTGATCGGATGATGGTTACATGGGTGCACATATGTGTAAAACTCCATCACTTAAGGTATGCACTTTATGTATGTTATACTTCAATTTTAAAATTTAACTAATCCCCCCTCCCCAAATCACTCAAGGACGTGGAGTTGTTGGGAGTGGATGCTGGTCCTGCTAGTTGGCCAAGGTCTCTGAGGCTGCCTGTTGCAGAGCCCTTCTACTGTGCTGTTCATCCCTTGGTCCATCAGGAAAGTATGGAATGAGTCACAAGGCTCGGGGTCCAGGACCTGGAGTGTCTGTGGCTCGGTCTTGACATCTTCATGCCCACTGACTCCTTCCATGCTGCTCACGTCCTCTTTTCTCATGAGCAGACTCCCAGTGGGCTTGTCACTTTGCCTTGCACTTGAGCCTTCTTGAGGCACTGATGCCATCCCTTTCTCTTACCAGCATCTTTCTCCCAGGGGTCTAAGTCCCATTTTCCACACCCACAGTCATGGGGCATCTTATGGGCTGGTCTTCTTGAATCATATTGGTGGGACCTGCCTCTAAGAACTCCCCTTATCTGGAGCCTCTTATTGTCGTGTCCATTGCTTGATGGACCCTCTGATTATTGGCAGGCCCCTCCGACACCGTATATCCATATATTGGACTTCTGGGCCTCTGAGAAGCAGCCCTATAGGTGAGTCGCTTCATCTGCATACTGTCCCCAGCTTCCTCTCATTCCCCTCATACCCTGTCCTTCAGGGTCATACAGATAAGCCCCTAACCACACAGCACACTCCTGCAACCAGGATGGGATAATTTACTAGCCTCAGCTGTTGTATTTCCAATATGCCCGTATCATTCAGAGTACTAAAGAAATCCCAGATCTTTCTTTAAACACCGTAAGACCCAGAGTGTACAATGAAATGTATACTGACACTTTCTTTTGAGCTCTTTCTTGTGACATTTCTTTAGAGAGGAAAAGCTCCTTTGTAACTGCCCATTAACCACGTATGGTTTGAGGCACGATGAGAGAAAGGATAAAGGAGAAAAAGATAAAAGGATAATGCCCGAGAGACAGTCCACCAGCAAGGTTCACCATGACGTGAATGGTTTCAAACGGGTTCGATCTGTCTCTATCATTTTGTTATTCATGAGACATAAAGGGAGAGAGAAAGCAAAGTAAACACCACCACTTAGGAGATGGATGGAGCACACAAAGAGAAACGAAGCCACAAAACACAGCGAAAGAGTGGAGCAGTATAGGCAGAAAAATTACATCTGGATTATTCTACTTAAATAGAAGAAACATAAATCACACTGAGAGGCTCAGGGCAATGTGCACTGGTGTGATAATGAACAGAACAGCCCCGTCTGCCCTCTCTCTTCCTCGCTGAGTCGAATCTTACCCCTCTTGTGTGATCCTGCAGAAGTCCCAGGCGCCAGCCGTGCCCCCAGTTCTCCTGCTTGGTCCTGCCCAGTCCTGTCCCATCCAGCCCTGTCCACTGTGGTCTTGCCCCTGCTGTGTGCCCCATCACCGGGTATTTTCTGCCTCTGCTGTTACACTTCCCTGCTAATTCCATTGGTTATCTGCCTTTGTCTTTGCTCCTCAGACTGTCGAGCCTCTTGACGCTCCTGTGTCCTTGTACCTTTCATCAGTGCCCTGGGCTAAAATTCTTCCATGTAACAGGTACACAATATATTTGTTTGCCTAGATATCCTCATTTATTGGTTGGTAAATTAATTTCAAATGCTGGTGACTAAATTTTTTCTGCAGTCGGGACTGTGAGCAGAAATTCCGCATGCACAGAAGTTTTGGAGGCAGATGGTTAATTATCACTGAGCCACCCACTATAGGACCCTATTTGGATAAACATGTCCATTTACAGCAGCTTGAAATGCCTTCAATAGATTGACAAAAGCAATGCAACAGGCTCAAAGATTTTATTTCTCTTGTTATTGGAGTATAATGTGGTATTAGTTTCTGCTGTACAGCAAAGTGAATCAGCTATATGAATACATATATCCCCTCTTTTTTTCAACTTTCTTCCCATAGATTTCTCCAATTATATATTTTTGGAGAATCACTGAGATTTGAGAACTAATGTCTTTTATCCAATAAGGACATCAGAAAATTAGTGATCTGTCTGTTTATTCAATTAATGTTTTTGAAGTGTTTCAATTCCCTTTGAATAAGAAATAGCAGAAAGGCCAAACTGTGTGTATATCCTATTCTGGGTTCTCTGCGTGCGCGCTCAGTCACGTCAGTTGTGTCTGACTCTTTGCAACTTCATGGGTGGTAGCCCACCAGGCTCCTCTGTCCATGGAATTTTTCAGGCAAGAATACTGGAGTGAGTTGCCATTTTCCTCCTCCAGGGGAACTTCCAAATCCGGGGATCAAATCAGCATCTCTTGCATCTCCTGCATTGGCAGGCAGATTCTTTACCACTATTGCCAACGAGGAAGCCCATTCTGGGTTCTAAAGTCATCATAAATCAGAAGTATCCAATATTCCTCCTTGGCCTACAAAATTTGCATTTATCCACTTTTCCGTTTGAATCGTCAGTGATACCTAGAGGGAAATGTGCATTTTAGAAATTCTAGACGTGAGTTACACGTTGTGTTCGTCTCACGTGTATGCGGCAGTGAGTATAGAACATTTTCGGTGCCTATGTTTCTTCATTTATAAAATGAGGATAACAGAACTAACATCAAAGTGTCGTTAGCAGTATTAAATTAGTCAACATGTGTAATATGTAGTCTTAGATGAATGACTGACGTGGTAGGTACTATGTAGGTGTTTATTGAAAAAATAAAAATAAAATAAATTTAACTCTCAGCAATGCTGTGTGGTCAGTGCTTTCCAAAGTCCTTCTGCCAAAAATAGTTAAAAACCAGCTGATTCATTTATTTCCTGTCCTTAGATTTACAAACAGTGGATATCACCAAGCACTCTTCTCTAACCCTTGGCAGCATTATTTGTACAGTCTCACTGTCTCACTTTTATTTGTTTTGAATAAATAAATATAATGGTTCTCAAAGCCCATAGAAATGTTTTTCCAGTGCCAAGAGTGAAAAGATACACTGCATCTTTTTTTGTAACTGACTAAGTCAGTTTCACAGGAGAAGGCAATGGCACCCCACTCCAGTACTCTTGCCTGGAATATCCCATGGATGGAGGAGCCTGGTGGGCTGCAGTCCATGGGATCGCTAAGAGTAGGACATGACTGAACGACTTCACTTTCAGTTTTCACTTTCATGCATTGGAGAAGGAAATGGCAACCCACTCCAGTGTTCTTGCCTGGTGAATCCCAGGGACGGGGGAGCCTGGTGGGCTGCCGTCTCTGGGGTCGCACAGAATCAGACACAACTGAAGCGACTTAGTAGCAGCAGCAGCGGTAGCAAGTCAGTTTCACACATGGCAAAGGAGAAGCTTAGCAGAGCGGGAAAATGTCTTGAAATATTAATTATGAATTACTGAGTTTCATAAATTTTTTAATTTTTCTGAAAGGCACTAATAACAAGAGCCCGTAATGACTCCAGGGAAATGACACATTTGCATTTTATTAGTTAAAGTAAGTGCAGTAATACTCTAGTTATCTGATTGTTACTGAAAAACTGGTCATTTAATGTGTGTGCATTTTCCAGACAACAACATCTTGTTCCTTCAATTGTAAAAACTGATCATTTTAACTTTTTTAAAAAAATGATGGGAATAATCACTCACCTTCTACCATTCAGATCGTATAGGAAAATACACAAAATACTGAACATGATGTTAGTTTTTTGTATGGGAAACAAGGGTCATCATTTATTTTACTAAATAGTGTTGCAGTAACATGTTCAGATAGGTCTTCCCTGGTGGCTCAGTGGTAAAGAATCTGCCTGCCAATGCAGGAGACATGGGTTCGACCCCTGAGTTGGAAACACCACCTAGAGAAGGAAATGGCAACCCACTCCGGTATTCTTGCCTGGAAAGTTCCATGGACAGAGAAGCCTGGTACAACTTAACGGCTGAACCACAGCATCATGTTCAGATATCTTGAGACATGAGAGAACTCTTTGCCTTTGCACTGAATGGCCACTGCTGATGCCTTATTACACACCGTGTTGGGATTTTGTTTTTATTAGTTCACAGAGCACTGTGAGGCTGTTGGGTTTCGCTTGTAAGGTACCAGCTATTGAAAATAATCAAAACTAGTTTCTGGGGATTAAGAAAAAGAAAAAGCATATTGAGCAGGTGTTATAAGGATGTATACTTGTAATCATCTGCTCAACAGCAAGAGTAGGTGCTGTTGGTAAAAAGAAGGCAGGGGCTTCCCTGGCAGTCCAATGGTTAAGACTCCATGTTTCCACTGCAGTGGATAGGGGTTCGATTCCTGGTTGAGGGGCTTAAGATACATGTGCCATGTGGTGCTGCCAAAAAAAGAAAAAAAAAAGTTTTTTAGAAAGAGACGGAAGATAAGAGGGAAAAGAGGAGAGAGAAGGAGGAGGAAAGGCAAAGAGTATCTGGAAACTTCTCTTTTCTACTTGTGACTGATATAACATGGAGGCTGAGCCTGCCCCCGAGCTGGGAGGTTGGATGGAGATAGTGAAGGGTTTTGAAGAGCCTGGAGCCAAAGAGGTACCATGGCCAGACTCAGTTCCAGAGAACACGTTCTGGCTGCTGGTGGGTGCACCCTTTCACCGTTCCCTGATGATACCATACAGATTAGGAAAATGAGGCTACCTTAGCCCTCCATCTGGAAAGGAATCCAAGCTATTTTAGACATTGTGGAAATGTTTTCATCAAAAAGAATAATCTCGTTCAGAAAAGTCAAATTCTGCCAACCTTCTAACACAGTTACTCATAAAAGTTGTTTATTGATCAGGCTGCATTATAAAAGTTAAGGGCACTGAGTTTTTTGAGTTTGAAAAGAAACAGGTACAAGTAAATGTGTAAGGAACTCACAGACATTACTGGTGCCCCAAGAGCATATAAAGGAAATCAGTCCTGAATATTCATTGCAAGGACTGATGCTGAAGCGAAACTCCAATACTTAGGCCACCTGATGCAAAAGACCCTGATGCTGGGAAAGATTGAAGGCAGGAGGAGAAGGGGACACAGAGGATGAGATGGCTGGATGGCATCACTGACTTGATGGACATGGGTTTGAGTAAGCTCCAGGAGCTGGTGATGGACAGGGAGGCCTGGCATGCTTCAGTCCATGGGGTCGCAAAGAGTCGGACACGACTAAGCAACTGAACTGAACTGAAGGGCATCTTGGGAATTGAATAATGTCTACAGACCCATCTTTGAGAGAAACACAAATGTGAAAGAGTCGATTTTGACATTCATTTTTATTGGTATTGTGATTTTGATCATGGTCTGTCCTTGTGTCTGGTCTAATTGCTTTCTAAAGCACTCCCCGATGGTTAATTTATTAGCCATGGGACAACTTCTTGGGTTGAAATCAGCCAAAGCCTTCTCTTCAACCTACCCCTCTCATACCTTCAAGGAAAAAGAGGCAGGATATTTTCATAAGAGAAGATTTTGTTAAATCTATTCCAAGCGTCTGCTTCTGTGACCATACCAGAGCTTCGTGACAAAGAAACTGCCAGGGATTGAAATCCAGTTAACTTACAATCATGCTAATGGCTATATACCGACTCAATGGACATGGGTTTGGGTGAACTCTGGGAGTTAGTGATGGACAGGGAGGCCTGGTGTGCTGTGGTTCATGGGGTCGCAGAGAGTCGGACACGACTGAGCAACTGAAATGAACACTAATGGCTAAGATACACTGACAACACGGGGTAACAGATGAGGCTCTGAGCATTAAGTAAAAGAAAGTGAAGTCGCTCAGTCGTGTCCGACTCTCTGCGACCCCATGGACTGCAGCCTACACGGCTCCTCCATCCATGGGATTTTCCAGGCAAGAATACTGGAGTGGGCTGCCATTTCCTTCTCCAGGGGATCTTCCTGACCCAGGGATTGAACCCGGGTCTCCCACATTGCAGACAAATGCGGAAGCTCAGAGTTTCTCTTGTTGCTTTGAGCCTTATCCAATGCTGTGTGCATTAATTCACCAAGTGCTCCGAGGTGCTGGTGTTGCCCCATCTCAGGAGAGGAACGGAACCCAGAGCAAGCAAGCAGTTTGCCTTGGGGATCCCAGAAGACCCTAGACCTGCCCTCCTGCTGCCTCGCCATCCTGCCTATTAGGAGTTGACCTGTATCTCAAAGTCAAGTCCAAAACGGAGGTGAGAACCCAACGGCAAGTTAAAGTTACCTGGGTGAGGGCAGGGGTGATGCACAGAGTGTATTAAACGTCACACACTTCACTCCGTGTCTATAAATCTTGTAACCTTGTCCTTTGCTGAGTCGGGCATACAAGACAAGGTGGATTGTGGGATGACCCTACAAGGGCAGGAATTTTGAATGAAAACAACATAAACATGAAAGAAGCCAGTCACAAAGGACCTATATTGTATGATTCCATTTATATGAAATGTCCAGAACGGGCAAATCCATAGCAACAGAAAGGTGTTAGCCGTTGCCAGGGGCTGGAGGGAGGGGATGGGAAATGTGGAGTAACTGCTGGGATGGGGATTATGAGTTTCTCTGGAGGATGATGAAAATATTCTAAAATTGATTGTGGTGATGGTTGTACAGCTCTATGAATATACTAAAAGCCATTAGAGTCTATGCCTTAACTGGCTGAATTGTATGGGATCTGAATTATATCTTAATCAAGTAGTTATTACTAATAAAAAACTCTCCAAGTATTGTCTCCCAAGTGTCTCAAGGCAGAGAGAGCTCAGGAGAACTCAGGCATACATGGATTTCATAGCATTTGCTTATTAGAGGGAGAAATGGCCAATTAATTAAATTTATATAAATAATTTATGTTGATCATGAAAAATTAAAAGCAGCCATAATCTTGACACTTAGAAATAATCATTGTTAACATTTTCAGGTTTATCCTTGAGGATTTCTTTCTATGCATATTTAAGGTACATAGCGACGCTGCATTTTGCTACCTGCACTCTTTCGGAATTTGCTTTTCTCACTAAGCAACACATTATCACAGGGCCCCTCAAAGTGTGATGTCTGGGCCATCAGTATCAACATCACCTGGGCACTCAGAAAGCAAACCTGAGGGCCCCATCACAGGCTCACAGAACGAGAGACTGGGGGCAGGGCTATCCATCTTGTTTTAAGACGCCCTCCTGCTCACCCTGATGTATACTCCAGTTTGAGACCCCCTGCCCTACCGTGACTGTGAAAAGAAAGACGGTGAAGTCGCTCAGTCGTGTGCATGTAAATACACGTGGCTGTCTGCCATAACTTTTAGTGACGAATAGTCCATTCTTTGGCTACTGTAAGTAATGCTACAAAGATCATCCTTGTACTGTCCTTGTGCAATACTTATTTCCTCCCAAATACTCCCAGAAATGTATTTACTCAGTCTAAGGTTTAGGATACCTGCTCCCAAACTGTACCCCAAAAGACCTTCTTAATTTATGTTCCTACCTACAATGTATGAGAATGTTGATATATTGTCTTACATTTTTGACAACTCTGGCTATAGGTTTTTCTAAATAAATAATAACACAGTAAGTAAAAAAGGTAGACCCTTGGGTTTTAGCTTATGTTTTCTTTGACTACTGGTGATATTGAACATTTGTATGTGGCTATTGACTATTTCTATTTCTTCATTTGTGAATATCTTGTTTAAGTCCTTTATCCAAATTTCTATTTGACTTTTTTATACATACATTTCTGGTGAAACTTAATATATCTTTAATTAGTGAGAATACTAATCTCTGAATAGCACATTTATTGAAAATATATCACCTGGTTTTTTTCCTTATAACTTTTTCTTTTGCCATTTAGAATAAGTTTTACATTTTAATGTCATAATGTTTTATTTTGGTGCTATTCTTTCAAAGGAATTTCTCATCAAGCTTTGTAAAAATATGTTAGCAAAATATCTTTTTTGCTGGTACTTTTATATTAAATTGCATAATCGATGTGGAATTTATTTTGGTGTGAATTGTCCTTTTTTCCCAAATGATTACCCCTAGGTCCTATATTGAATAGTTCTAATTTCATGCTTAGTCTGAAATTCTAATTTATGTATACATTTTTTAAAATGTGTTTGGGTCTGCTTCTGAATTTCCGAGTCTATTTAATTAATCTGTCTCTTTTGGAGTCAGTTTTCATTATCAGAATTTTCATACACTGTGGTAAATGCTCTTCCATCAGTCTTTTTCATTTTCTGTCTTTCTTTTTCTGGTTCTCACACACCACAGTCTTCAAGTAATCTTTGTTTTGACTTGAATTATATTAAATTCAGCATGATTTGTCAGTATCAATATTTTAAAATATTAAATCTTTCCATCATGAAAGTCAGTATGTTTTCTACAATCATTCAGATATCCTTTTGTATTCCTGAGTAGAGGTTTATGCTTATTATACAGGTTGCAATCATTTTTTGATAAGCTCCTTTTAGGCATTACATTTTTATGACTGTTATTAAGTGTGGCTCTTCTAAGTAGTTATAGACATGTTATTGTTTTCCGTAAACCAAGTTTATAACTACCAACCTCATTGAAGCCTCTTATTGGTTCTTTTTTTTTTTTCTGTTTTCCATTTTTAAAAAAATTTATTTATTTTAATTAGAGGCTAATTACTTTACAATATTGTATTGGTTTTGCCATACATCAACATGAATCTGCCACGGGTGTACACATGTTCCCAATTCTGAACCCCACTCCCACCTCCCTCCCCATACCATCCCTCTGCGTCATCCCAGTGCACCAGCCCCAAGCATCCTGTATCCTGCATCAAACCTGGACTGGCAATTCGTTTCTTATATGACATTAAACATGTTTCAATGCCATTCTCCCAAATCATCCCCCCCTCCCTCTCCCACAGAGTCCAATATGTCCTCTGGGGTTTTCTAAGTAGATGATGAAAATTTATGTCTTCAGTTTTCAGCTCTTATTCCTGCTGTCTCATGTTCTTTTCTATTAGTTGGTGCTTCTAGAACAATGTTAAACTGTCATAATGACTAGGTATCTTTGTTTTGTTCCTTCCTTTGAATGGTAGTGTCTTCCTTTCAAAGTTAATCATAATGCTGGCTATTAGTTTGAAAAAAACAAATTGTAGATAAATGTATATGTATATATACTTTCCAGGTGGCTCAGAGGTTAAGAATCTGCCTGCTGATGTAGGAGACTCAAGAGATGCAGGTTTGATCCCTGGGTTGGGAAGATCCCCTGGAGGAGGAAATGGCAACCCACTCCTGTATTCTTGCCTGGAAAAAAAAACAAACAACCCATGAACAGAGGGCCTGGTGGGCTATAGTCCATGAGGTCACAAAGAACTGGACATGACTGATCAACTGAATACATGTGTGTACACACACACACACACACACGCATACACCCATCCATCCATTCATCATATCTGCTACTAGCTTACGTTTTTGGTTGACTAAGAGTTTATTTTGGAAAAACATTAAAGTGTAACACATTACATTTTATCAAAAGTCCTTCAGGATCTACTGAGGTGATAATCTGTTTTGTTTCCATCGCCTTATTTAGCACATTTTCAGCTCAACATTTGTTTAGTGTCTGCTCTGCTACTGGTGATTTGTTTCCTGCTCTTAGAAAATCAGAAACCGCTGAAGAGAAATCAGGTCGACTGTCCAGGAGATGCTGAAGGAACCCGTGAAACACAAATCTCCTTGGCTCTCATTCTGGCCTCTCACTGGTGTAATTTGGAGAATCTCTTAAAAAAAAAAAAAACAGAAAAAAACTATGTCCAAGACCTTTAAATCAGTATGTGAGTTTTGAGGTGAGGTCTAAGTTAGGCATGTGATTGATAAACCCTGCAGCTAAGATGGCAGTGCAATTTAACGACTAGTGTCCTCGGCCTCCCTGCAGTGAATGCTTTTAGCTAGTTGTTTTGCAAGACTGGGATGGCTAAAGTCTGCTCAGTGATATTAGCTATCATTATTACAATTAGACTAGACTATCCATCTGAAACTTCCAGTTTTATAGGTGAAATATGGCTAATTATCAGTAATTTCATGTGATCCAACCTAATGTTATTATTGATAATGACCATTTAAAGAATTGATGCTTTTGAATTGTGGTGCTGGGAAAGACTCTTGTGAGTCCCTTAGACAAGCAAGGAGCTCAAACCAGTCCATCCTAAAGGAAACCAACCCTGAATATTCATTGGAAGGACTGAGGCTGACGCTGAAGCTCCAATACTTTGGCCACCTGATGCAAAGAGCTGACTCACTGGAAAAGATGCTGGTGCTGGGAAAGATTGAGGGCAAGAGGAGAAGGGGACAACAGAGGGTGAGATGGTTGGATGGCATCACCAACTTATTGGACATGAGTTTGAACAAACTCAGGGAGATAGTGAAGGACAGGGAAGCCTGCTGTGCTGCAGTTCATGCTGTCACAGAGTTGGAGATGACTTAGTAACTGAACAGCAACAATTATTTATTATATACCAGCAATAGTAGTAGTATTTTCTACAGGTCATGTTATTCCATTTCCGTAACAACTCCATGAAGTAGGAACTATCATTCCAATCTACAGATGAGACAGCAAACTCAGGGAAGTTAAGGAAGTCAGTAAAGTCATACAGCTAGTAAGTAGTAGAGCCCAGAGGCAGACTTAGATATGTGTGACTCCAAATCTTATGTTTTTCTTTTCGATAAAGGACAGCCTTGGGTCTGCTTAACTCATTGGTTTTTACTAGTAGGAAACTGACCCAGGAAGGGGAGTGAAGTTTGCTAGGTGCTCATTTTAGGGTTCAGTCCCAGGTTGGAGAGGGGGTGTACACACTCTCTTCTCACTGATTTTAATTTCACAGTTTCCACTCTATAGAGCAGGGGCTGTCAAAATGTGGTCCACAGACCAGCAGGGCCAATTGGGAACTTAGACATGTATGTCCTCCCCCAACCCCATACTCACTGAATCAGAGACTCTAGGGGGTCCAGCAATCTTGGTTTAAGCAGCCCTCCAGATAATCAGAATGCAGGTTCACATTTGCAAACCACTGCCCTCTGTAACAATTGTGGTTATCTAATCGCCAAGTCATGACTGACTATTTTGCAACCCCATGGACTGTAGCCCACCAGGCTCCTCTATCTGTGAGATTTCCCAGGCAAGAATACTGGAGTTGGTTGCCATTCCCTCTCTAGGGGATCTTCCCCACCCAGGGATTGAATCTTGTGTCTCCTGCATTGGCAGGTGGATTCTTTACCACTGAGCCATCAGGGAAGCCCTGTGTAACAGAAATGACTGCTAACTTGTGTGAGCGCTTGATCTGCACCAGATATGACCTGGGGTCCTTACAAGGCAGGGTTTTTTTGTGTGTGTATGTGGTAAATCACTTCAATCGTATCAGACTCTTTGTGACCTGATGTGAGCCTGCCAGGCTTCTCTGTCCATGGGATTCTCCAGGCAAGAATACTGGAGTGGGTTACCATGCCCTCTTCTGGGAGATCTGCCTGACCAAGGGATCAAACCTATGTCTTCTGCGGCTCCTGCATTGCAGGCAGATTCTTTTCACCTGAGCCACCAGGGAAGCCCCAGGGATTTACAATCATCCTGATCCTTATTTGCACAGAAGCAGCTTTGGAGCCTGACAGAAGGTGAATGCATTGTCTGAGGGAGCAACTGGTGGGGTCTGGGTTTGAACTTGGCTCTGAAAGAGTGAGTTGAAGGCCTCAACCACTATGCTAAACCATCTTCTGTCCGGAAAGTCTGGGACATCTCATTCTCCGTGGAGAGTCTCCAGTAAAGGCTGGAGGGAAAGCGACAATACCAGATCAGAGCTTTGGAGGAGAAGAAGCCACTCATCTACCACGGGCATCCTTAAGATGGGGAAGAAAGGGAGCCATGGTTTTAGAATGAAAGTTTCTATTTAGGAGGCTGGGGCATTCCAGATAAGCGGCCCTTTTTTCTTTCCCACAGGCTAGATGCCTTACTTCAGGCACTTTTCAGTGATTGCACTTTGTCTGCGGAATGCAGCACTGTGAGTTGGGGGCTTTGTATATTGAGGGTCTTACTGGGGATTATCGCAAGGCGAGAATAATGGTGATATTGTTTGCAGAGCCAAGGTGGAAAATCAGACCAGGGTGGAGGATTTATTTTTCTACCATGAAGCTGATGGGGGGTGGGGCGGGGAGGCGCTCTTCAAAAGTTCACTGACTGTGGCGCTGAAGTCTGTCCATTTGGAAGCACTCCTGGATGGCATGGGCAGATTCCCGGCTAATACTGTGCACGCCCTTCTATCGCCAGGCATCCAATTCCCAGAGAATTTTGCAATATAGTGACAGTAATGGAAAGCAAAATGATCTCTAAATAATGGTTTAAGATGGCTACTTGATAAAGGGCACTGCAATAATTATGATCAATGGAGCATGGATTCAATATATATTGCCCATTTAGATGCACCAGATTAGCTTAACAGCTTTCTTTAATGTTCTGAGTATTGTGTGTGTGTGTGTGTGTGTGTGTGTGTGTGTGTGTGTGTAAGAGAAGGGAGACGAGAAGCAGAGGGAGGGAAAGAAGAGGCAGCCTGCAAGCTGCTGGGAGCATTACTGGGCTCCATCGTGATCAATGTGGTCGAGGTGACTCAGTGCTGAGAGAGGAAATTGAGATTCCGGGGCTTTGTGATCCATTACAGTCTTGAGACTGCGCTTAAGGGTCTGGGTCCTGTGTTTCAGACAGGGGCTTTGTGGAAGGAGGAGGGAACAGGGGAAAGGGCAGAGGAGGGAGACACCTGATATGAGTTTAGTCATTTTGCAGCGGGCACTTTCTGGATGACGGTTTGGTGTAATCATGCAAATGAGGCAGGCAGGCAGCTGGCCAAAGGAATCCCTCAGCATCCCCTAACGCAAGCGCCGTAAGCTAAGTGAGCTGGACAGGACTCATTTTTTGGAAAGCCGAGCTAGCATGGAAATGTGTTTTACCAGGATGGGGGGAAATGATTTACTTGACGTTGGTCCTAATCCTCCCCTCCCCAGTCACCCCTCCTGCCCCCCCACCCTCCGGAAGGAAATTTTCCATGACAGCCTGTCTAGAATTCTGGGTCTGTTCCCTACCTTTTATGTTGCTGGGTTGATCCCAGGTAACACACAGGGCCTGTGATCAGCGTGTAATGATGGGGGCAGTGTGCCATATGGACTGAAATTCCTTGGATAATGAGGATGAAATGATTGCAGTCTTAGTCCTGACTTGCTTTGATTTGTCAGTTAAAATAAAGGCCCCCGTCTCCACCCTTTCATGAAAGGACATTGGAAGGAAGTGTCGCTGTTCACAGGAGGAGAAGCCAGTCCCCTAAACCCGATAATCTCCGCTGATGTCCCTGCTGATTGTGAGTGGGTGAGGGGCTAATTGTCTCCATGGTTTTCAGGCCTGGAAAGGCAGCTGGCATTTAGATGACAATAGTAGCAGCTCACGTTTACTGAGGGCTTTCCCGGGTGGCGCCGTGGTAAAGAATCTGACTGCCAATGCAGGAGATGCAAGAGACGCAGTTTTGATCCGTGGGTTGGGAAGATCCTCCAGAGGAGGAAATGGCAACCCATGTCCAGTACTCTTGCCTGGAAAATTCTATGGACAGAGGAGTCTGGTGAACTGCAGTCCATGGGGCCACAAAGAGTCAGACATGACTGAGGGTGTGCATGTATGTGCATGCACACACACACACACACACACACACACACACACACAACGTTTACTGAGCATTTACTCTGTGCTCGGTGTGAAGAACCGACTCATTTGAAAAGACCCTGATGCTGGGAAGGATTGAAGGCGGGAGGAGAAGGGGACGACAGAGGATGAGATGGTTGGATGGCATCACCGACTCAATGGACATGAGTTTGAGTAAACTCCGGGAGTTGGTGATGATCAGGGAGCCCTGGCGTGCTGCAGTCCATGGGGTTGCAAAGAGTTGGACACAACTGAGCGACTGGACTGAACTGAACTGGGTGCTTTGCTGCAGTGCTTCTGAAACTTTGCAAACTTGTATCACCCAGGGAGCTCATTAAAATGCAGGTTTTTACATAAACATTTTGTTTAATATAATTATAAAATATAGTAAAAGTAATTCTTTATATGAAATTATCTATACATATACTTTTTTACTTTGAAAATTGATTATAATTCCAATGAAAAAGATAGATTATGGAAGAACGTAAATTGATACAGTGCAGATTCTGATCCAGTAGGTCCGAGGTGGAGCCTGAAGGTCCACATTTCTAGTAGGATCTGAGATGTGCCTGGGATAGTGGTTGACATGCCACACTTTTGAATAACTTCATTGGATTCTCCCATGAGCCCTATGAAGCGGGTGCTGAGGAATCCCGCTTGGCAGAGGAAGAAACAAATTGACGTTTCAGAGGTCAAGGGTCCTGCAGAATGTGGCACAGCTCTTCCAGGACAAGTCTGAGATTCAAAACTATGCATTCGATCCTTCCTACCTTCCCTCCCCTCTGCAGCAGCCTCTGGAGATACACTTAGTGTGGCAGGGTGGGAAGATGGGAGCCGCCCGGATTCCTGAGTGGGTAGAGGAGAGTCGTCTGGCAGAGCTGTCCGACTCAGAGGACGTGAGGAAGAAACACACTTAGTGGTGTCAAGCCACTGAGATGCCAAGGCTCCGTTGCAGCAGCCAGCGTTGGTTCATTATCCTGACAAGCACCATCAGGCTCTTAACCACTCACAGTGCCTTTCACAATTCCCATTTTCCCTGGGTCACCAAGCATCCAGATCTGTCCAGAGCATCACGCTGTGAACCAACCACCAATTGTGATCATGAAGAAAATGGGTGGAAGGGAGGCCCTGCACAGAGTCCTGGGGGTGGGGGAAGCTGACAGCTAGGTACTTTTGAGCTTTCAGAGTAGTTAATGCCAGGGCTGGGCTGCAGGGCGTCACTCAGAGCTCATCAACACCTCGGACCAATTTTCAAATGCTCTAGACTTGATTAAACCCTGGGCACAGTTTGCCAAGTGCTTCCTCCCCCACCTTAATTGTTTAGATTGTGTAGAATTTGAGTAAAATTTAATCCAGATGTTTCTGATTCGCTTAAGTTTAAATCACCAGAAAATGCTCTTAGGTTGCTATTTGATGTTGAAGAGGTTTTTCAAGCATTTTCCCCCTTCGTTAATAGGAGAGGTCACATTTGGGTAGGGGTAAAGCCGTCCCATGCACCCTGAGGTTTCATCTGATTTGATTTGAAAACCTGTTCTTGTGAAATCTGAGTCAGAACTCAATTTTACTTTGACCTCCCCTTTAAATCCCTACCATGAGCATCTGAGAGAGAGAGAGCTGGAGTAATTTGCATGCAGCCGATATCAGGGATTCTTGTTTGAAAAAAATGTTACCCCTGGCCCTGGCTTCTCCAGCCTCATGACCTGATTGGAGCTGGGAAGTGGCCACTCCCTTCCTGAACTATAGGAGAAGCCACTGGGCCAGGTAAGCACACCCATTTCATAGTACTTCACTACCTGGGCACTTGCCAAGCTAAGTCAGTCAGTCTGAGAGTTGATAGATGAGAGCTTATGCAAGGTCATCAACCATAGTCTAGGGCTGCTGCTGCTGCTGCTAAGTCGATTCAGTCGTGTCCGACTCTGTGCGACCCCACAGACGGCAGCCCACCAGGCTCCCCCGTCCCTGGGATTCTTCAGGCAAGAACACTGGAGTGGGTTGCCATTTCCTTCTCCAATGCATGAAAGGAAAAGTGAAAGTGAAGTCGCTCAGTCGTTTCTGACTCTTAGTGAACCCATTGACTGCGGCCTACCAGGCTCCTCTGTCCATGGGATTTTCCAGGCAAGAGTACAGGGGTTCTCAAAATGTGGTCCCTGAGCAGCAGCAGCAGCAGCAGCACGGGAACTTGTTCGTTTTTCTTTTAGTCACTCAGTTGTGTCTGACTGTTTGTGGCCCCATGGACTTTAACCTGACAGATTCCTCTGTCCATGGAATTTCCCAGGCAAGAATACTGGAGTGGGTAGCCATTTCCTACTCCAGGGGGTCTTCCCTACCCAGGGATTGAACCCAGGTCTCCTGTATTGCAGGCAGATTCTTTACTGAACTTGTTAGAAATGTGCATTTATGAATCGAGTCCTAGACATAGCAAATTAGAAACTCCTGAGTGGCGTGTCCAGCAGTTGTGATGAAGATGCCTTCCAGGGGATTCCAGTGTACCCTGAAATTTGAGAACCTCTAGTCTAGGCCCTCGGTAACACTCATTATCTTACTCTTAGGACTTTGCAGGGATTAATGAGATAACATGGTCACATGACTCAAGACCCTCAGACCCAGGCTATATTTATCCAGGGCTCTAAGAGTGATCTTTGTGACTGAGTTGGAAGGCCAAAGAAATCAGAAAACCACTTAACTTTTCTGTGCTCAGAATTAGTTTAGTTTTTTTTTTTAAACAGTGTCTTCATTGACTGTTGTTTTGGGGGCAGTGCTGCTGCTGCTGCTGCTAAGTTGCTTCAGTCTGTGCGACCCCATAGATGGCAGCCCACCGGGCTCTGCCGTCCCTGGGATTCTCCAAGCAAGAACACTGGAGTGGGTTGCCATTTCCTTCTCCAATGCAGGAAAGTGAAAAGTGAAAGTGAAGTTGCTCAGTCGTGTCCGACTCTTCGCAACCCCATGGACTGCAGCCTACAAGGCTCCTCCGTCCATGGGATTTTCCAGGCAAGAGTACTGGAGTGGGGTGCCATTGCCTTTTCCGAGGGGCAGTGCAGACACAGCCAAAGGGCCTGTTTTAACAGCAGCACCCCCCAAGTAGGAATTCTTCTGCATACCATTGTCAGTTTCTGGAGCTTAAAAAATGCAATTGCCTGAACCTGCAGACTTTTAGGATGTGCGCTCTGAGGGCGCTCTGGAGTTAGATTGATACGGTAGGATCTTCCTCCCATCCTGAGTTCTTTCATCCAGGCTTACATTTGTCAAACATAGCTCAGTTTCTGCTATATTCTGGTTCTGTCCTGGCTGGTCTTGGGGATTCCCACCAGAGGTCAAACTCTTAACCACAGTGCTTAACCAAAAGGTTCCTTGATGAAAGGTTGACTAGAACAAGTAGACACAGCCCTCTAAGGAGCATTTCCCAGCAAGAGTGGGAGTGAAAGGCATCCTGGGGAGGGTGGAGGAGTGGTCCTTCAGGACTGCCTGGAGAAGGTGATCCCTGGGTCTTAGAGGGAATGATGCTCTGGGAAGGTGGGCAAGGTGCGGGGAGAGGCCTGGAATCAGAAGGGCAACTGCAAGCGTTTCAGAATGTCTGGGGCCTGGGGGACCCAAGGGATCAGTGGAGCTGGAGATGGTGGGGCCAGTTTATGAATCATCTCCCGTGATATAGTAAGTTCCTCCTGTTTCTTGGAATCCTGTTTAAACCTATCTTTTTTAAAAAATTAAAATATATATATATATTTATTTTTGGTTGTGCAGAGTCTTTGTTGCTACAGCAAGCACACTGCTCTCTGGTTGCAGTGTGCTCCTTTCTCACTGTGGTGGCTTCTCTTGTGGAACACGGGCTCTGGGGCTCATGGGCATCAGTAATTGTGGTGCACGAGCTCAGTCGCCCCGAGATATGTGGGATCTTCTCAGACCAGGTGCCGAACTGGTGTCCCTTGCTTTGCAAAGCAGATTCTTAACCTGGAAGGGAAGCCCCTTTTTAGATTTTTTGATGTAGACCATTTTAAAACTCTTTATTGAATTTGTTACAGCACTGCTTCTGTTCTATGTTTTGGTTTTTTGGCCATGAGGCATGTGGAATCTTAGCTCCCTGACCAGGGATTGAACCCGCACCCCCTGCATTGGAAGGTGAAGTCTTAAACACTGGACCACCAGGGAAGTTCCTGTTTAAATGTCTTGCAAAGAGCATCCGTGGTGTCTGCATCACCTGTCCTTCATCTCTCTTGGGCTCTCCTGGGTACATGGAAAGGCAACGAGACATGGTGGAAAGGAACAAGGTTCAGAGTCAGAGACTCGAAGAAAAGAGGTGCCCTGGACACACCACCCACTGTGGTGTCGGGGTGCTGCCGCCGCCGCTGCTGTCATCCTATTTAGTCACCCACAGGTTTGAGGCCCGAATCTTTTGCTTAGCATCTGATACACTTGTGCTTATTTCCTGCTGGCATCACCATTCACCGGCAGATTGACTGTTCCTCTCTACTTCTGCGTTCATTTCCACCCTTCTCCCTGTTCATGTGACCCCTGCTGCCCATCCCGGAACATGTCACGTCCATGAATCTTCTTATTGTTCAGCTGCTAAGTCATGTCCAACTCTTTACGACCCCATGGACTGCAGCACGCCAGGCACCTTTGTCCTTCATTATCTCCCGGAGTTTGTTCTAACTCACGTCTATTGAGTTGGTGATGCCAGCCAACCATCTCATTCTCTGTTGTCCCCGTCTCCTTTTGCCCTCAATCTTTCCCAGCATCAGGGTCTTTCTCAGTGAGTCAGCTCTTCGCATCAGGTGGCCAAAGTATTAGAGCTTCAACTTCAGCATCAGTCCTTCCAATGTGTATTCAGGATTGATTTCCTTTAGGAAGGACTGGTTTTATCTGCTTGCAGTCCAAGGGATGCTCAAGAGTCTTCTCCAGCACCACAGTTCGAAAGCATCAATTCTTCAGTGTTCATCCTTCTTTATAGTCCAACTCTCATATCTGTACATGACTACTGGAAAAAACATGAAAAGAAAGTGAAGTCACTCAGTCATGTCCAACTCTTTGTGACCCCCATGGACTGTACCTACCAGGCTTCTCAGTCCATGGAAAATTTCCAGACAAGAGTACTGGAGTGGGTGTCCATTTCCTTCTCCAGGGGATCTTCCCGACCCAGGGATCGAACCCGGGTCTCCTGCATTGCAGGCAGACGCTTTATTGTCTGAGCCACCAGGGAAGCCCACCAGGGACAAACCATAGCTTTGATTATACGGATCTTTGTTGGCAAAGTGATGTCTTTGCTTCTTAAAACACTGTCTAGGTCTGTTATAGCTTTTCTTCTAAGGAATAAATTGTCTTTTAACTTTGTGGCTGCAGTCAGCATCCACAGTGATTTTGGAGCATAAGAAAATAAAATCTGCCACTGTTTCTACTTCTTCCCCTTCTATTTGCCAAGAAGTGATGGGACTGAATGCCATGATCTTAGTTTTTTGGATGTTGAGTTTTAAGCCAGCTTTTTCACTCTCTTCTTTCATCCTCATCAAGAGGCTCTTTAGTTCCTCTTTATTTTCTGCCTTTAGAGTGCTGTCATCCGCATATCTGAGGTTGTTGATATTTCTTCCAGCAATCTTGATTCCAGCTTGTGAGTCCAGCCCAGCATTTCGCATGATATACTCTGCATGCACGTTAAATGAGGGTGACAATATACAGCCTTGACATACTCCTTTCCCAATTTGGAACCAGTCTCTTGTTCCATGTGTGGTTCTAACAATTATTGACTTAAATACAAGTTTCTCAGGAGGCAGGTAAGGCCATCTGGTATTCCCATCTCCTTAAGAATTTTCAACAGTTTGTTGTGATTCACACAGTCAAAGGGTTTAGCATAGTCAATGAAGCAAGAGTAGATGTTTTTCTGGAACTTTCTTCCTTCCTTCTTCTGTGATCCAAGAGATGTTGGCAGTGTGATCTCTGGTTCCTCTGCCTTTTCTAAATCCAGCTGGTACATTTGGAGGTTCTTAAACCACCTCAGTCCATGGCAGCCAGCCATCTCATGATCTTTCAGAACTTCCTATCTGTCCCTTAATCATCTGGGATTTCAGGTCTTATGCATAGTTGGATCTTATTGGCTTATATATTTTTCTGCTGCTTGAGAGAAGTGTCCTTCCCATAGACTGTAAGGAAGGTGTGTGCCCTGCATGAACACTCAAATCCATGCATGGTAGCCTGAGAAGGTGAGTGTCCTGCTGCAGCTTTGGCAAGGGTTATACAAAGGGTTCAGTTTTATTTTTCTCAGGGACAATAAATTACCAATCATTGGGGTGCAGTAACCATATGAACCATAAACCATTAGGACTTAAATTTTGTTGTTGTTGGTATAGTAGAGAGGGGTTTGTGTATTTCCAGGATGTAAATCTGATCACGATTCCTCTGATTAAAACATCGATATCTCCACATTCCTCCAGGATGAAATTCAAATGCCTTCTTATGGCTTCAAGTCCTGCACACAGTCTGGGCTCATCAACCCTCTAACTTCCCCTCCAGCCCTTGGCCCTCGTGATCCATGCTCCTACCATCCTTAAGGGCTCCTAGGGACCCAGGATAGGCATTTTCTCTCACCACTGCTCCTTCGAGCAAGGTCTTTTCTTCAACTTTCCGCTTCTGCCCTCTCCTTGGTCACTTGGTTACTCTTACTCCATAATTCAGAAGCTTATGCCTCACTTCCGGCAGGAAGTGGTTCCCCGGTCCTCTTCATCTGAGTTCAGTCCCTCTGATGGGGTCTTACATGGTCCTCCCTCTCATTGCACCCATCCCCTTTTAATTCACCTTGTCCTTAGCCTCCCTAGACGATACATTCCTGAGGGCAGGGACTGATTCTAGCTCGTGGTGGATGGGTTGGAGTCTCTTAATGTCGGGTTCTACCAAGGAGCAATGAATGAATGGATACTTAGCTCAAAGTGTGGGAGCGAGGGTTGCAGGGCAGAACAGGGTTCGTTATGCAGCACTTGTTAAGTCAGATCCCTGCTGCAGATGGTCAGCGGCTTTGGGGCCAGAGCCGGGAGTGCCACATGTGTACCCGTCATAAAAACATCGTTTACTAAGGTTTCCAGCAAATCCTCTTAAATGACTCCATTTCTCTGCCTTGATTGACATATGTTGCTTTTCTTGAAGACGTGTTATGACAATTTCACGTTTCAAGTGCTGCAAGAAGGTGCCTAGGTTGAAACTTTCTGCTCTTTGCCAGGATGTCAAGTTTTACTCCTGGATGCTTTTTTTTTCCCCCAGCCGGCTTTTCTGTACCTGATAATGGAGAGTTAGCTGTGCCTGGTGAGCATCACCATTATAACACAGGTGATCATTACCTGAAGCCCACGGAATGACTCCTGGCTGAACAGAAGAAGTGATTTGGAGGGGGTGATAATGTATGGCATGCTAAAGAACTGCGTTGTTCCCCCTACTTAGGAGTGGAAGAATTACAATAAAGAAGCGGAACCACACCATTCTTTCTTTCAAAGTGCCTCTAACAGTCCTAATATTAGCTGTGGTCTCTGAACTTTTAATGACACTGAGAAAGGGCTTTCTGCAAATGTTTGCAAAGAACATGGATACAAAAATTCCCAAAGAATTTGCTGCAAAATTAACCTGCCAGCCGAACATTTGCCAAAGATACTAATTAGTCACATTGACAACAACACTCTCTGGCCACGAAATGGGCTGAGGATTTTTGAGATGATAGAAGGGGTGATATACAAATATTTTGGGTGAGACGTAATCAGTTAATTGGTTTATTAAATTATAAAACCATTGTTTGTCCGAAAGAGCAATAAAACTAACTAAATGAATAGTCACCTCTTTGAAGACTTCTTACGTTAATTATGTTTATGCATCAGTCGCAGCCGCCGTGTTAGACAAAGGGCTCTTTATCTGAACATGCCATAGCTACAATGTATTGTGGTTCAGATGATGGCCTCGACTTTATGTCTACATAATTACAGAAATCTTATCCCTTTTGTGTTTGCACATCATTTTCGGTTTTTTGGAATAGTTAAACTCCATTTTACTTTTTAATAACATTTTAGAAATCATTGTGATTCAGGTAAACAGAATTTGATTGCTTTGATGGATTGAAAATGGTTAGCTCAGCCCGAGTTTATTTGATTTGTTTCTTTAGGGATTACAAAGAATAGGATTTTATCTCCAGACTGACAAAAGAGACAAACTCGGCATTTTTGCCTGTGGAGTGGCAGAGTTGCTGAGCCACACAGCTCCTCCACCAGGGAGAAGCATTAGGCAGGAGCTGGGATTTTATCCACCATCTGAGTTTTCATTCCCTCAGATGGTGATGGTGGTGGTAGGGCAGGAAGGAAGGGGAGGCATGCCTTATTCTTATATTACTTAGAATTCTTAAGTGAGAGGAAACCTGGGTGGTGGCCTGGCACTAAATACAGCAAATCCCATGGAGGTAACCTGGTGACTCGACCCTGTCCTTCTCAGCCACAGTCAACTTAGGCATAGGCTCTCTGCTAATTGAACGCGTTTTCGAAGGCAATGTGCCAACTACTTGCCGGGTTCACCTTGAGACCCTTCTCCGGGGATTTCCCACAAGATATTCCAATCAAAGACCCCGGCAGATTGTGTGGTGTTTCTGACACTGCTCTTCATTTTATCTGGTGTGACCTGACATATGTATGGCAGGAAGAGACCAGGAAAACATCAGGGACAATGCACAGAAAAGTGACAGTGGGTTGCAAGATTACAACACATCCTCTTGCTCGGGAGGGTTAATTAAGACCCCTTAATTCCTGGTTCTTCAGAAGATCATGTGCCTTCTTAGTTTGCCCAAACTTCTTTAAGCTCTGACTTCTTGAGGGGCACAGGGTTGTGGAGCCATGTGGCTAGCCAGCTTTGAGTTGTTGGGTTTCAACTGTTGTTTAGTTGCTAAGTTGTGTCTAACTCTCGTGACCTCAAGGACTGTAGCCCTCCAGGCTCCTCTGGCCATGGGATTTCTCAGGCAGGAATACTGGAGTGGGTTGCCATTTCCTCCTCCAGAGGATCTTCCTGACCCAGAGATCGAACCCGTGTTTCTTGTGTCTCTTGCTTTGGCAGGTGGATTCTTTACCACTGAGCTGCCAGGGTAAACCCACCGTGTGTAGTAACGAAGTGCGGGGAGAAAAAGGAGTAGTGACTTATAGAAAACCTGGATTCAGACTCCAATCCTGTCTCATCACCTGTGGACCTGAGACAGATTTCCAAACCTCATTCACCTTGGTCTTCCCGGGGCGGGGTCAGTGGAAGGAGTGCATTAGTCCACATGAGCCCCTGGCACAGGGCTGGGTGTGGAGCAGATGTCCAGAGAAAGCTTGTTGATGTTCCACATTGTCTATGGAAAACGAGGCTATCACCATGAGGCACTTGCTTTGTGGTTGAGAAGGCCATACACAGATGAAGACCAAGTATTTTAAGCACACCGGCACCTTTTTGCCCTAAGAGTCCCTAATGAGGGATAGCATTTTAAAACAACACGTGTAGAGTTACAGGAAACCTTGTTACATCGTGATGGGGTCTTTTGATTGTGACTGAAACAGGCCAATTTGATACAGATTCCATGCTATGAACAATCACTAACGTTCGGCAAATAACCACATGCAAATACCTACCAGGTCAAATCTCATTACAACAAATCTAGCTGTTAAAAAGCAAAGAGCAACTGCTGAAAAAAGTGTCTTTAATGGCACTAAAGTGTTCCTAGTCTTATTTGCTGGTTAATTGATTTAAGAAAGGAACTGATGCAATAAAAGTAATAGCTTGGGTAATGCTTTGAAATTTTATACAATGCCATTTGGTTTTAATAAAAACTTAATCCTGGAAATATGCAGAGTAAACTCATCATCAGAATTAGGAGATATTAATCAGAGAAGGCTCTCAGGTGGAGGTGTCGTTTTTCATTGTTTGCTTTTTGTTTTTGTTTGTTTTTGGAAAGGTGAGGAAAGATGAGATTGAGAAATTTCTCTCTCCAAAAGGCAGGGATAATCAAAATCATGGTGAAAAGAGAGGTCAGCAATCTGACAGGGGAAGAGAAAGGCTGGCTGAGAGTTAAAAAAATGACTCCCAGGCCAAGGACTGTAAGAGATGGGGTGAGTTTGGGGGCTGAAAATGAGAATGGGATTGGAGGAAAGTCAGGATTTACTGAACACTCAAGAAACTGGCTGCTCAAATGATTTTCCACTGCCTTGAAAGCTTTTACTGTACCACAGGTCCCCAACTCTCCCAGATAAAATGATTTCTTTTAGCATCACTTGCAAGGAGTTGAAACTGTCTTGCAGATATTGGCACATGGAATCATTCTCTTTCTTTTACTGTTTGCGTCACGATGCATCTGCCTTGGGGTTGAGGCTGTACATGTGGGTAAGTCCATGTTGGCATGGATGCAGTCTTCCTTCTCTAATCTCCTTCTCTCCACTGGGAGTTCTTTGGGAACATCACCAAGCAGCAGGACCCTTGGGGCAGGCAGGACTGGGCAGGGGAATTGAGGAAATGGGGTGGGGCTTGGGGTGGGGACGGACCACATCAAGGGGCACTGGGATCGACAGCAGAGCTTTCCCGCCTCCATGGCCACAAAGGGCATTCCTGGATGTGCCTCCAGGTGATAATGTGACAATCCTGAGTTCTGAGGAACTGCACTGTAAGACTGGGAATTGTGCTAGAAGCCAAAGAGAGCCTGCAGACAAAGATCAGATGGGTTGGACGCCCAGGCAGGCCGACTGGTGAGGTCAAGGCCAGCAGGGGTCTGCACTGAAGGTGACTGGTGTCATAGACATGAAGATGTGCCACCTAGTGCCCCCTCGAAGAAGGATTTGCTGCCCAGCCACAGGGAGCAGGGTCAGAAGACCGCTTCCACCTATGTGCGTGTTCGGGGTCACCCGAGACAATGCCTTGCCTGGGGTCCCAGCCTTCCTTGGGGGAGTTCACATCTAACGACTGGATCATCCAGGCAGGGATATCATGGCCTGGCCATTTTGCCGTAATACGGGCAATTCTACAGGTCGGTGTTCCTCCCAGAGCTTCTGCCATCTTGGTGGAATTTTAGGACTGCATGACTTACTCTTCCTCCCTTCCTAATTCCTCCCCTTCCTTTCACAGCTATTGAGCCCAACAAACATCTTGCAACCCAAACTCCATCACACATCAGCTTCCAGAAAACTCAACCCATGCCAGGAGGGGAGGACTGTGACCCTGCCAAGAGGGAGAGCAAGAGAACTTTGCAGATAACAGGTGCTCACATTTTGGTGGCAGAGAATTAAGGAGTCCACAGGCATCCACTGGCCAGGAGAACAAGCGGAATTCTGGAGCCTCAGGAAGACAAGACAGGCGTGGGCAACCAGATGGGGCGATGATCCCGATACCACACCTCTAGGTGCCCCAACCTGCTCCCTGGGGCAGGATGTCAGGTCTGGTGTGGGCAGCTGAAGCCAATAGCTGAGAGAGTAGGTGAGTAGTCTCCTATGACAAAAAAGAGGGATGCATGAAGAGATGAAAGTGCAGAAGCTATGTTCCACTGATGTCTTGAGAAAGCCAAAGCATGTCCTGGCAGGTGTCACATATCTATGTACTTGCATGTATGATTGGAGTATAAACCCATGAACCAGTCACGGGTGAAGAGTGCCTGCAGTCTGACCAGCGAGCAGCGGAGGTTGGCACAGCCTAGGTTCTTGGCGATTGTGCATACTGGTTGCTGTGGAAGAAGTGGGTTTGTTTTTGCAGTGCTCAGTCTTATCTATGGCTCTTAATACCTTTCAGCATTCAGGCCTCTGGTATGGAAAGCAATGGCTGACAGGCACGTTTCCAGACAATTTACGTGTGTGTAAAATTATGTAACTTGGTACTGATTTCTTTGCTTGTCAAACATTCTCTTTAGAGTTTGCATGCAGTGTAAAATGCTGCATTCTTTCTGTCAGTCTGCTCTTGCAATCCACTTCACCAACTGTCCCAGAAATGTTTTTCAGAGACGATGGATGGCCAGTGGTACAGAAGGGTGTCTTTGTAAAGGGACAGGTTCCTTGAGCATCCACCCTCCACTGGGATAACCTTGTGTCTGAACCTTGCTGGAGGGGAGATACACATTGAGGTTTTGAGGAAGAAAAATGACTTCTCTTCAAGGACAAGGTTCTGGAATTTATATATCGTAGCACCCAAGGCAATCACAGCTGATGATTAATTCCTAATGAAAGCTAAACTTAGAGCAATTTTCCTTGATGGTTCCATTTCTCATTTGCCTTCACTGTAATTTTAAAGGGATAGTAGCATTTGGGAAGCCTGGAGAGGGTATTTCATGTAAAAAATTGTAAGATTCAATTTATTCCCCAGATGAAACTTTCTGGTGATGCGAGGTAGAAAGGTCCTATAATTTTCATTTCATATGTAAATATGTTTGTGATTGATAGAGGGGGAATTCTTTACAGAGTGTGATGTATGGTTCATTATGCTATTTGTATATAGCTTTCAGATTCTGAGAAGTCTTTGAATTATGACCTCTGAGAAAGCTACAGACAAGCAAAATCAAGGACAATGGCACACGTTGCCGTATGTCAATGTAGCAAATTGACTCTACAAGAGTCTCAGCTCACAGCAGATAGTGTGACCTAAAGAGTTTTACTTGCTTTCCTTGCACTGACCTGTGTCTTAACTGGTAAGTATTCGATGATGGGAAACCTCATTCTCCATTTTAAGCAAGGTCGTTTTCTGACTTCAGTCTTATTTCTTTGAATTTCTGGCCCATCCTTCCTCAGAGTTCAATCCTATGGGCAGGTGCCAGCCCGAGAACTCCATGAGGCACATTTCTTAGTGCCCCTTGGGCCAGGTCAGAGACTGAGCACGGAACCAAGGCAGATGTCTAGTGTCTTTCCTTGATGGGTAATGGGATGCCTCACAGACTTATTCCAGGTGTCATTCTGAGGAGCAGAATCTAATTCTTTGGTTTGTCATCGAATGGGTGGTAAAACTGTTCATGTAGCTCTGCTTATTTCCCTGATGGGATGCTCTGACTGCCCTAAGAATATATCATCAATCTCTTTCTTGATACCTGTCTTCTGAGCCAGCAAAGAGAATTTCTGCTTAGTCAGAAATGATGACTCCCCATTGTAGAGTCCTGATAATGGAAACAATAGCGGCCATTTATTAAGCATCTACTATGTGCAAAAAACTTTATAGGTCTGTCATTTTATTTCCCCAATAATGTTAAGGAGAGGGACATGACTATCCCCACTGAAAATGGAGGGAACTGGGGTCTAGAGAGATTATGCGATTGTTGGAGGACACAAAGCAATAGAGTCCCCAGGTTTGCCTGACCCTAAAATCCATGCTTGTAATCACCATTGCTGAGCTCTGTCAAAAGTATGATGGGACCTCTGGGGTACCGGGGGTGGGGTGGGATATGGTTTACTGCACAATGATGTCCCATCAGTCTCCCTACTGCCAATTCCTGGTGCATATGTGCAAAAATTCATTAGACCCAGAAGAGCTTGGCTGAACAGAATATGTGTCACTAGCCTGATTAGCTATTGCTTAGATATTATATATGTAAATTATACACTTACCAGATATTCACCAATTATTAGTCAATGTCAATTAGATATTAATTGGGCATTTATAATTAATTAGTGAATATTAAATAGCAATTGTGCCCATTTCAACTTCCACCAGCAAGATAGAGAATCTATACCTTCTCCACATCCTTGTCTACATCTGGATCTGGTAGTGCCAGCTTAAAAAAAAATGTTCAATATGATGGGTAGTGAAATTCCATCTCACAGAATTTTGATTTGCATTTCCTTCATTACTGATAGGTTGTGTTCTGTATTGGCCATTTGGGTTTCTTCTTCTATGAATTGCCAGTTCATGTATTTTTCTTTTTTTCTGTTAGATATTTATCTGTTAAGAATTGATTTACAGGAATTCTTCTTATAGCCTGGATACCAAGATTTCATTGATCATATTGTGTGTGCTGCAAATATTTTCTTCTAATCTTCTCTGTTAGCTTTAAGGTGATTTTTGCAAAAGTTTTATACAATATAATTGCATGCATTAATCTTTGTTTTTGTTTTGCTAGGTACTTTTGCATATCACATAGTCTATGATTTTTTCTAAAGTTTATTTATTTATTTTTTATTTTCACACCAAGGCATATAGTACATCTGAAATGTATTATTTTTCTTGGGTTTGAGGTATTATCTAAATTTATTTTTGTAAAAAAGAATAACTAGTTTTCCCAGTAGCCTTTATTATGATTGCATCCTTTCTACTCTGATTTATAATACTCTTCTCCCCTATATCAACTTTCTGTGTGTTTGTAGGTTTGCTTCTGAACTTTGTCTAACCTTGTGCCGATATTGATATATTAGTATATCTTGATAAAAAGCAAGTCATGATTCTTATTCTTCTTCAAATGGCTTATTGTTATTCTTAGTCATATGGATTTTAGCCTAGGCGTGCCAATAATCTACTAAAAAATTAACTTATTGTCTGACTAACTAAACACACTGATCTTTGGGTATTCAAGGGTTTGATTATACAGTGTGCTGGCTTTCATCCTCCAGGTGAATTCATTCATTAAAAAAAAAATTCATCTGCAACTCACCTGAACTAGCTTTAAACCTGAATGTTGAGACACATTTTTAAATCCCCAGTCTGTGTTTAATTAAATAAAAGTCAGGATTTCAGCCAATTTAATTAGAAAACTGAATCTGAGGTCTACAGGTCAGAAGATAGCAGCTTTGGGACATGGTAATTGTAGATAAGAATTACATAAAATCATCTGAAAAAGGAAGAAAGTCATTGCTGCTTACAATGTATCCTTTCGGTTGCATTTCATAAAACCAGCCACCAGAGGGCAGAATGAGCATGAGAGTCCAGCTCATTACCTCTGGAAAAAGAAGATCAATGCGTCATTAGTTCCCACTAGGACTATGGCATGTTCAGTTTGTCCAGAGGTTAGAACGTTCATTGAGGGGGAGATCTTTTCCAACTGCTATTCAAGATGATGTGTGCTGCTGTCTTATATCAGCTGAAGCATTTTTTTTTTCCCCCAGCATGGTTAAAAAAAAATTCACTTCCTAATTGTTGAAATCAAACCTTTGACTTCTGTCACAAGGAAATACTGTTTAATGAAATTTAAAAGGAAAAACCTCACTCCAACCACTTATCATAATCTCAAGCACCCTAATGCAATGTCAAGTGACCCACCAAATGAAATGTTTCCAATGGGGCTATTTCCTAGCTGACCGCATTATTTTGTTCCTACTGATAAAGGGTCTGGTTTATTTAAATTGAAGGTGATGGGCGTATATCTCACAGTCTGGCACTTTTTGGTGGTAACCAGTCCTCCTTTGCTTGTATTACCAACACAAATAGCATGCTTTTCTAGAGTGCTGGTTTTTCATAAATAGAATAACACATGGTATAATTCTCTTTGCCAAAGGAAATAAGCCGAGAAACGAACGTACTTTTTCCATCCAGGCTACACAGAAGGAAAAAGGCGCTGAGCCTTCAGTAGGGCGTACCTTCAGTTCAGCATGGCTCGCTGAATGCCTGTTAGGTGTTCTTCTTTATTTGAGATATCATGGGGGCCCCCGTCTTGCCTTTAACTAAATGAATCTCATTTGGGAGTGATGTCTTCAAATTGGGGATAGTCATTCAAACATCTAGAAGATAGGATCATTTAATGAAGGAAAAATGATGTTTAACATGGATCTTGAATTTGACTAAATACATGGTCGCTAAGAGGATTCTGATGACTGTGATTGTTATCTGGTTCAACACTTCTTATTGGTGCTCCACAAAATTATTCCCTATTTGTGTTTAGGGCAAACCCTAGCTGGAACCTCAGCTCCGATGTTCCCTCCTCTGGAAGGCTTCCCCAGGGCGCGGCAGCTCTTCTTCCCCGAGGTTTCCCTTGCCCTTCTTTACCACTGGTCAAGCCAACACTGGTTTGCATATTTGTGTTCCTGTTAGAACACAAAGCCACGGAGAACAGAGACCATGGGTTGCTGGTCATCTTTGGGTCCCAGGCACCAGCACGGGTTTGCATATACAACATAAACCGATCAATATTTGCTGAACGAAAGACAAGGTCACTCCTGTCTCCCCAGCCCTGGTGCAACATGTTCAGAAGGCACTGCCAAGCTTTCGCTTGACCATCACGGTGAAACCCAGTGTGCCGCTCTGATGCTGGGGCTTCAGCCACAGGGCTCAGCTCTGCACTGGCGTCCTGGTTGTGTGTGTTCTCCGGAGTCCCACGCTATCTGAAAGCTGATTTACGCTAGCTTAAATCCAAAGCTTTTGACACTTCAAAAAGTTGAATCTTTCATTCAACATAATAAATGACTTTCCTGTGCCCAGGAGTTTAAGGCTCATGGCCTGGGAGGGTGAGGAAGGGTAATGAAAAGAACATAGCCCTTCTGGATCTGGTAATAAACACTCAGATATTCTCTGCATAAGTGAAGAAAAATGAACAAATGATTCATAGGGTTGGAAATATTGAATATACTAAGAATAATGCATGTAGTAATTGTTTACTCTGGGCTTCCTGGGTGGCGCTAGTGGTAAGAACCTGCTTGACAATGCAGGAGACATGAGAGACATGGGTTTGATCCCTGGGTGGGGAAGATTCCCCAGGAGGAAGACACAGCAATCCATTCCAGTATTCTTGCCTGGAGAATCTCCTGGACAAAGGAGCCTGGCGGGCTATGGTCCATAGGGTCAAGAAGAGTTGGACACGACTGAAGCGACTGAGCACGCTCACATGCAAGTGTTTAATGTATGCTGGGGTCTATGCAAGTGGTTGCTTTCAAGTTTTACCTTGTTTAATCTTCAAAGGTCTTGAAGTGAGTGCTCTTAGCTCCATTTTATAGTTAAGAAAACTGAAGCTCAGAGCGGGTAAGTCTCTCACTGCTACACAGCTAGTGATTCTGAACCAAGATTTGAACCCAGGCATTTTGACTCCAGAACCTGTGCTTTTAACTCCTGCAGGTACAGCAGAATTCCTGGCATGTGGAACACATTAGATAAATAGCAGATGAACTCCCCTCTCCTGATCTTGCTGCGCTGTCTCCTAAGGCTTTCAACAAAACTATTACGGAGTAATGAAGGTCTGAAGAATGTTATGTATATTTCTCTTCAACTCCTGGCCCTTCTGATCTTTCTCTAGTAAGGAAATGTCTGGAAGTCACTGTGTGTTCAGTGAAGACAGGACCCCAGGTCTCCGAGGCAGCAGGCCTCCTGAACCTGAGTTGTTGTTGTTCAGTGGCTATGTCCTGCCTGACTCTTGGGGACTCCATAGACTGCAGCACACCAGGCTTCCCGGTCCTTCACCATCTCCTGGAATTTGCTCAAACTCAAGTCCATGGAGTTGATGATGCTGACAATCTCATCTTCTGTCACCCTCTTTTCCTGCCCTCAATCTTTCCCAGCCTCAGGGTCTTTTCTAATGTAGCTGGGATAAGACCCCAAAGCCTGTGAGTCTGTCAAGGAGAGAACCATGGTTCAGCCATCACAGTGACATTCCTCTTTTTTTCCAATAGCATCAGAATCACCTTTAAGATCCCCAGTTGGGAACAACTTCAACTGGGGGGGAGAAGTGGGGAGTGTCACAGGGGATGGGACAGAAGCCAGGATTTGCCCTCCTAAATCTGGCCCAAGCGATAGAAGGCATCTTTGGCCCGAAGAAGTGTAATACAAAGAAAATCCTAATTGCTACAGCTAAGTAATTAGAAGATCCAACCTATAAATCATAGTGCAGCCAACCCCTTTAATTATGTGCACGATTAAATAGGTGACTAACGTGCATTCTTCCCTAGATGAGCATATTTAATATCCTGTAATGGCAACAAGTTTCCAGCCGATTTATCGTCATTTTGTTTGGTCAGATGATTTTTCTGCATTTTAATGTGCTTTGTGGTTACATATTTGCTGTGAACAAACAATGCTTTTCCCAGGTAGTGTGCTGTAAAGGACCAGCTGCATGATTTGTTTACAATTCTTTTAGGCCTCTCAGAAATCAAACAACATTATGTACTTATTTTTAAGTAGCTGCACTAAAATCTTAAACAGCCTCCTTAGAGTCTTTCTTTCTCTGCCGGTTTGTACACACACAATAATACAATATTTGAAAAATGGTCAATTTCCTTGAGTTTTTGTTTTTGACACGTGGAGGTGCAGTTTTGCTATGAAACAACTGTCCAATCAGAAGCATCTATTAACTCCAAAATGGTTAATTGAAAGGAGCTAAAGTCAGTCCATTGGAGCATACACATGGTATTACATTAGGCATGCCACTGAAATTTGAAAGAGTGATGATAATAATATGACAGGAAATTTTGAACAAACACTTTAAATCTTCCCTGGAGAAGGGAATGGCAACCCACTCCAGTATTCTTGCCTGGAGAATTCTATGGACAGAGGAGCCTAGAGGGCTACAGTCCATGGGGTCATAAAGAATTGGACACAACCGAGTGACTTCCACTTCACTTCACTTCTAAAAGCTTATGTTTCAGTTCATTGGAGTGGTGGTGGGAAGATTTCAGGCATTAGAATCTGGTAGATTTGGGTTCCAATCCCAACTCAGCCTCTCATTGGTCTGATGAAATTATTTATGTTCATTGAAACTGAATTCAAGGAAAGAAAGGTAATCCTACCTGGCTTTGCATGAAATTAAAAGATGCTTACTCTTTGGAGGAAAGTTATGACCAACCTAGATAGCATATTGAAAAGCAGAGACATTACTTTGCCAGCAAATGTCCGTCTAGTCAAGGCTATGGTTTTTCCAGTGGTCATGTATGGATGTGAGAGTTGGACTGTGAAGAAAGCTGAGCGCCGAAGAATTGATGCTTTTGAGCTGTGGTATTGGAGAAGACTCTTGAGAGTCCCTTGGACTGTAAGGAGATCCAACCAGTCCATTCTAAAGGAGATCAGTCCTGGGTGTTCATTGGAGGGACTGATGCTGAAGCTGAAACTCCAATATTTTGGCCACCTCATGAGAAGAGTTGATTCATTGGAAAAGACCCTGATGCTGGGAAGGATTGGGGGCAGGAGGAGAAGGGGAAAACAGAGGATAAGATGGCTGTATGGCATCACTGACTCGATGGACATGAGTTTGAGTGAACTCTGGGAGTTGGTGATGGACAGGGAGGCCTGGTGTGCTGTGATTCATGGGGTCACAAAGAGTTGGACACGACTGAGCGACTGGACTGAATTGAACTGAACCTGGCTTTACAGAGTTGCTGTGAGAGCTGAAGATACTGCATGTTAGACCCCAGCATGGCACCTGGGGTCCAGTAGGTTCTCAGTACATGCTAGCTGCTACTGCAGTTGTAACCCAAATAAATCTGGGGCTTCCTGCTCACAGGATTCAAAAGAAACTCAAATCAGACTCCAAAAGCCTTGGGGATAATTTGTATATCCCTACACAATGCTTTCTTGCCCTCAGGCAGCAGAGGGAAGATTGTAGACACAGCACAGCCAAATTTCTTAAATTCCATCTTTATTCACCTTTCTCCCCAAAGTTCCTCAAATCATTCTTCTCCCTGTCCTCCCCATCAAGCTCCAGCCCATACCATTTTCTTGGCACACCTCTGCTCCCTTGGGGTCCCTCTCCTAGCTTCCCGGGTGCTTTCTTTCCTCCAGGTGAAGCTCTGAGCTTTCCTGACGCAAGGAGATCCTTGTGTTTTTAGCTTCCTCTGATCTGGGCTCCCGGCCGTTGGGTCAGTCAGCAGAGCCAGACCCAGAAGCCAAGCACTGAGGAAATTCTCCTCCTTAGGACGGAGGAAGAGGGCTAAAAATCCTGATGCTCTCATGTTTTTCTCTGCCCATGAAACACTGTCAAGTTGCCATGTTTGACAGACATCATTTATAACAGGTAGGTAGGTTATTAGAGTCTATGCTTTCTGTGGGGTGGATGGAAGAGGATGATTTGGAAGTCTAAGAAAATTGTCTTCTAGATGAGAAGGTGGAAAGTGAAAGTGAAAGTCACTCAGTTGTGTCCAACTCTTTGCGACCCCGTGGACTATACAGTCCATGGAATCGTCCAGGCCAGAATCCTGGAGTGGGGAGCTGTTCCCTTCTTCAGGGGATCTTCCCACCCCAGGGATCAAACCCAGGTCTCCTGCATTGCAGGTGGATTCCTTACCAGCTGAGCCGCCAGGGAAGGAGAGAAGGTAGGGGAAGTCAGCAAGCATGATGATAGAAGCTCTGGGGCAGCAAGGGGCAGAGAAGAGAGAGGGACTTTTACAGTCTGGGAGCCCACAGCTGTGCCTTCTGCAGTGTGGTAATCCACGACTAATGTGTATGGAGCATTCATCACTGTTCTCAGCCCCCATGTGTGTACTGATGAATTCTTATGGCCCTCAGAGGCAGGAACCTTACTGGCCCATACTGTAGATGAGTCGACTGAGGCCCAGCAGGTCTAACTGACTTGTCTGAGGTCACAAACCCAGAGCTCAAAATGCAGGCAGCCTGGCTCTTACCCCCATGATATCCAGTCCCATGGTTGCAGAGGGGGCTACTCAAGGAAATTTCCACACTGAAGATTAGTCTGCAGCAAACAAAGGCTTGTAGAAGAGAAGAAACGAGGTCTTCAGCTGCGCAATGGTGGCCCCAGTGCCTAAAACTCTGTGGGAGCATGGTGGATAAACATCTGGGAACAGGTGTCCACCGTGTAGGGGATAAATGCACTCCTCTCTCAGTAGGGAAGAGAGGCAGGGATCTCTCTGCAACCAGACAATTGAGAATTTTCCCACCGACAGACTCCAGACTCAGGGGGCCAATACTAGGGTTTCATGTCACAAAATAACCAGAGATCCAGAGAGACACAAAACTATTAAAAGTTTGAAATGCTGCCATGATGGTGGAAGCAGGGGGGTGAGCAGAAACTGCTCTTTTTTTTTTCTTTAAAAATACGGCCTGCAAAGAACTAAATAGACATTTCTCCAAAGAAGACATACAGATGGCTAACAAACACATGAAAAGATGCTCAACATCACTCATTATCAGAGAAATGCAAATCAAGACCACTATGAGGTACCATTGCACACCAGTCAGAATGGCTGCAATCCAAAAGTCTACAAATAATAAATGTTGGAGAGGGTGTGGAGGAAAGGGAACCCTCTTACACTGTTGGTGGGAATGCAAACTAGTACAGCCACTATGGAGAACAGTGTGGAGATTCCTTAAAAAACTGGAAATAGAACTGCCTTATGATCCAGCAATCCCACTGCTGGGCATACACACTGAGGAAACCAGAAGGGAAAGAGACACGTGTACCCCAATGTTCATCGCAGCACTGTTTATAATAGCCAGGACATGGAAGCAACCTACATGTCCATCAGCAGATGAATGGATAAGAAAGTAGTGGTACATATACACAATGGAGTATTACTCAGCCATTAAAAAGAATTCATTTGAATCAGTTCTAATGAGGTGGATGAAACTGGAGCCTATTATACAGAGTGAAGTAAGCCAGAAGGAAAAACACCAATACAGTATACTAACGCATATATATGGAATTTAGAAAGATGATAACAATAACCCTGTGTAGGAGACAGCAAAAGAGACACTGATGTATGGAACAGTCTTATGGACTCTGTGGGAGAGGGAGAGGGTGGGAAGATTTGGGAGAAAGGCATTGAAACATGTAAAATATCATGTATGAAACGAGATGCCAGTCCAGGTTCAGTGCACGATACTGGATGCTTGGGGCTAGTGCACTGGGACGACCCAGAGGGATGGTATGGGGAGGGAGGAGGGAGGAGGATTCAGGATGGGGAGCACATGTATACCTGTGATGGATTCATTTTGATATTTGGCAAAACTAATACAATTATGTAAATTTGCAATTACATAATACAATTATGTAAATTATGTAAATTTAAAAATAAAATAAAATTAATTATGTAAATATGTAATTACATAATACAATTATGTAAATTATTTAAATTTAAAAATAAAATTAAATTAAATTTTAAAAAATGGAAAAAAAAATATGGCCTGGCAGTCCAGTGGTTATTACACTTTCACTGCTGAGGGCGTGGGTTCAATCCCTGGTTGGGGAACCAAGATCCCACAAGCTGTGTGGTGCAGCAGAAAAAAAAATTCTGGCCTGGAAGCATAAGGAGTATATCCTTTGAATAAGCCCTCCTCCCAACAGTATAAAAGGATGAGGGGAGAGTGGAGGCATCGGGAATGGTACCTGGCAAAGGAACACCATCCCCCAAACAGGACAAGGCAGAGGAAAAGAGCGGAGATATATGTAGATAGATGCTGTTGCTTGGCTCTTGTTTTAAGATGGTTCATTTAAGGGAAGGAAGACATTTCTAGGGTCTTGACTTAGGGGCCCCATTTAAACAAATGCCTTTCTAACCCAAGTAATACTAACCCTAAGTCAGCAGCTGCAGCCTCAGGGAACCCCTCTGCCTCTGTGGACGTGGAAATTGTCACTGTATTTCTTGATGGGACTGGAAATGAAAGCAGAGGAATCAACGCAGAAGGTCGATTTCAAAAAGATTTTCTAATGTGGTTTTTCATACTCGGTGCGAGGCTTTGGATTAGCATCCAAAAATGAAGGTTATTCCTTTCTACCCAGCTCTAATTCTGAATCCGTCGAGGGCTACCCGTCCTATTTAGTGAGAAGAATTTCACAGGAGGTAAACAGCATCTGGGCATCACTTACCTCCTTTGATGTTTAACACAATTTACAATGAAAGCTTTGGGAGACATTTAAAACCGTGCAAGGTCCTAAATCATTAAAGGAATGTGGTGCTAGACTTAAAAAATGATAATTGAATGCATTCAACAATAAAGCTGCCAAATTTTAGTGGCCTGTTTGCTAGAGGCTCTTTTGGAGAAACTGAGCTAGATTAAAAAAAATAAAAAAGCACACGGCAGAATTTCTCAAGAACTTAGTGTTATATAAATTAAACGTGGACGGATGCAGGTAAAAATGAAAATAAAAATAGATTAGCTAATGATATAAATGCTAAACAACCAGAACGGAATCCTACTGGACACTTTTTGGTGTTTGACTGGTCTGGCACCCATGTCTCTGGGCCCCTATAACCACTGGACCATTTGCCTGGGACAGTCCCAATTTACATCTGCTAACCTGATGTAAGGCTTCCCGGGTGGCACCAGTGGTAAAGAATCTGCCTGCCAATGTAGGAGCTGCAGAAGGCTCAGGTTCGATCCCTGGGTCAGGAAGATCCCCTGGAATAGAAAATGGCAACCCACTCCAGTATTCTTGCCTGGATAATTCCATGGGCAGAGGAGCCTGGTGGGCTACAGTTCATGGGGTCACAAAGAATCAGACATGACTGAGCGACTGAGCACACAGGCACACACACACATCCTGATGTGAAAATGTCAAGTATTTCTTATGGAGATCTTCCAAAATATATAAAAATATACAGAATAGAATAATAAAGCCCATGCATCCTTATTTCTTCTTCTGTACTATTTTAAAACAAATTCCAGTTATCATAATTATAAAAGATAACCTAAAAAAAGACCCAATCACAATACCATTCTCACACCTAAAGTAATGAACCTGTAATTTCCTCATACAGGCAAATATCAAGTCAGTGATAAAATTTCTACCCTCCTACCCAGTTTTTGTTTGTTTGAACTGAGATTCAAATGACCATGTGCATTGCGGTATTTCACTATACCTATTAAGTCTCTTTCCATATAGTTTTCCTATCTCTTTTCCCTTCAATTGATTATGTTTATATTATTATTAATTCATGAGTTTAAGTTTACTTATTTGTTTCAATTCATTACAATCATTATCATTATTGATACTCAAATTGTCCTATGTTTGGCTGGTGGGAACTTCTTCACATTGGCTCTTGAGTTCTTTGACAAGATCTCAGTAGTCTTTGATAACATTCTTGGTTCTCGTATAGCAAGAGTTTCCAGGTTCCCCTTGTATGCTTCCTGCTACAGTACTGGGATCACTTATTGCTTTGAGAAGCCCCTGTGTCCTTTTAGTGGGACACAGTATTTAGAAACCACAATCCGGGCACTGGGGTGCTCATTCCTTTCACCTGATCATGGCTCATAGGCATTTTCAGTTGATACAGCTAGGAAAAATGTATTTCTTATTTTAAAAATTCTTTATTTTTGGCCGTGTGTCTCTTTGTTGCTGTGTGTGGGCTCTCTCTAGGTGTGGCTAAGTGAGGGCTACTCTGTAGTTGTGACGCCTGGGCATCTTATCCCATGGGCTTCTCTCGTGGAGCATGGGCTCTAGGACACTCAGGTTTCAGAGTTGCCGTGCACAGGTTTAGCTGCCCCGTGGCATGTGGAATCTTCCCAGACCTGGGATCAAACCCATGTCTCCTGCATTGGTAGGTGGATTCTTAACCACTGGACCATCAGGGAGGTCCAGGACAAATTTAAAGATAGAGCATAAGTTTATGCTGATACTTCCAATTCAAGTTTGGCGATTACAAGATTTTTACTTAAGACTTTGTCTTACATTTGTGTCTCCAGTTTTGCATACCAAGCATACTGAGTCACCAGTCATCATGCTAAAACCTCTTCTGCCATTTTGATCATATTGTTATCTAGTAGATTGCTTGGGAAGAGCTCAGGAGAAAATCATCTTGGGTTCTTTCATGTTCATAACATTTTATCTGAAGTATTTATATTTCAATGTTAATTTGACTGGCTAAAAATACATAAAGTCACCTTTTTTGCCCTTTATTATGTTAAAGTATCATTCCATTTTCTTCTGGCATAAAGCATTGCTATGATTATCTGATGATAATCTTAGTTTCTTTCTAAGTGATTTGGCTTGTTTTTGGATGCCCAAAGGATTTTCTTTTTGTTCAAGTCCATTCATGTTTCAAGACTATGTTGCAATATTGGTCTTTCTGGATTATCTTTCCTTCCTTCATTCTTTTCTCCCTCCCTTCCCACCTCCTCTCTCCCTACCACCCTCCTTCCCTCCCTTCCTTCTTCTTTCTTTTTATTGCTCACGGTATGCCCTTTCAATATATAGTTTCAAATGATTTTCATTTCAGGAAACTGTTCTTAAATTTTAATTTTCATTACTTGTTCTGCTCTACAAGTTTGGTTTCTGTCTTTGAGTAGGAAGGGGAACTCCTATTATACACACGTTGCTTCTTTTTTTTTTAACCTATCTCCTGTATCTGCCATTTTCCTTTGAATCTTTTTTTATCTCTTTATTTCCTTTTAATTGAAAAAAAATTCTTGTCACTTTGCCTTAACCTTGTAAGGCATTATATGCTGTCTACTCATTTATTTCCTATAACTTTGTCTTTATTTATGAAATAATTTATTATTTTACTTCTAAATTTTTCCTAAATTTAGGAAATTTAAATCCTAAATTTACTGCTAAATTTTTCTAAATAATCTCATGTCTGAGTTTGAAAAATTCTGACTTAGGATTTCCTTTCATATTTTCCATACTTTTATGTCATCTTTGTTATTTCTTTTAGCTCATTTTGAGATATTGCTTGCATTTCTTATGTATTTTGTGGGCATATCTTTCTGACATGCTATTATTCTCTTTTTAAAAAATGATAAGTTCATCTAGGATTCAACTGCAATCATATTTTGTTGGTTTTGTTAGTCACTCAGTTGTGTCCAACTCTTTGTGACCCTAGGGACTGTAGCCCATCAGGCTCCTCTGTCCGTGGAATTCTCCAGGCTAGAATACTGGAGTGGGTTGCCATTGGCTCCTCCTGGGGATCTTCCCAACCCAGGGGTTGAACCCCAGTCTGCTGCATTGTGGGTGAATGCTTTACCCACTAAGCTGCTAGGGAAGCCCTATTTTGTTTGTTATTATCATATAAATTGAGATTTCTTTTACTTTTAGGCAAGGAGGAGTTAGAACTTTTTTTTCCTAACTCTAGATCTCTCTTTTGTGTTTTTCTCTACAGAGTGATACAAAATATAGCTTATACTCTGGAGAACCGCCTCCTTTATTACCCACGGTTTTATCTGAATCTGACTGTTTCCTTTGCTGTCCCTGCCCTACTCTGCGTTATATTCCCAGAGAGGAGATTTGTCCTGGAAGGAAACTTAGGTTTGTTTATTTGAGAGTTCATAGGGCCCACACTACTGCTGTCCCTTAAGACAGGGATTCCTGGGCTTCCCTGGTGACTCAGGGGTAAAGAATCTACCTGCCAATGCAGGGGACATGAGTTGAATCCCTGGTCTGGGAAGATCCACATGCTTCTGGGACACCTAAGCCTGTGCTCCACAATTACTGAGCCCATGCTCTGAAACTGCTGAAGCTTGGGTGCTGATAGCCCGTGCTCTACAAGAGAAACCACTGCAATGAGAAGCCTGCGCACTGCACCTAGAAAGTAGCCCCTGCTTGCTGCAACTGGAGAAAGTCCGCACGCAGCAACGAAGATCCAGCACAGTCATAACTAACTAGCTAAGTAAATAAATCTTTTAAAAAATCTCTTTCAAAAAAAAAGACAAGGGTCCCCAACATCTGAGATCCAACATCTGATGACTGGAGGAGGAGCTGATGTAAAAATAATAGAAAAGTGCATAAATGTAGTGCCATTGAATCATCCCCAAACTATCCCCACCTCCTGCCCCAGTTCATGGACAAACTCCATGAAACCAGTCCCTGTGCCAAAAAAGCTGGGTACTGCCGCCTTAAGATATTTTCAGAAGGCTTTGCACTCACCTGAAAATTGGATTGCACAAAAATCTCTCGGTTTCAGTTTTGTTTTAAAATTGTCCTGCTGTGCTTCTAGTATGGACTCATTAGGGATTTGGGGTGGGGGTTCTCCTGTTTTCAAGTTCATTCAGTCTCCCCTAGCTTCCTTTTGCTTCCCCCTTCAGTTGATAAATCCATAACTCTTGCAGCTCTTAAGTATTCGATTGCTTTTTGGAGTCAGTGGGGCTACCCACCACTTAGTTTTAGTGGTAGATATTATTCACGGGTTTTGCTTTCGCTGCCCTAGTTGCTCTGACTATGATTGTGGGGGGGGGTTGTAGAGATTATAAGTGGACACTTCCGCACTGCATACTCCAATACAATTCCTAATAGCATTCCCTTTACTCTCAGAAGTGAAGTTTGAACAATAAATTACATGGTTACCCTGCTTATTCTCAATCAGAAATCCAAATGACTCTGAAAATTGAAAGATTTTCCAACTCATTTGGGGCAAATTCAAACCTGACCTGAATTTATTTGATAGCAAAAGCTGACCTGGTCTGACTTAGAGCGGTCTATAACTTTTATATGTTCCATGTATTATGAATATCAGTACTTTTTTTTTTTTGCAGAAGTGTTCATGTTTTTACTGTTATAATATGGCCTAGGACCCAGTGATGATGTTATGTAACATACAGCGTATGAGCCACGTTACCACTTTAAACTATGGAAAATTGCAAAATCTGAAACATCTTTGGATCTATAAATTTCAGACAAGGAATTATAGACCTGTAAGGGGCTTTTGCCCTCATTGCCATTAAAAGTTGCAGTAGACGGGGGCCTTCCCTGGTGGCTCAGTGGTAAAGAGTCCACCTGCCGCTGTAGGAAACATGGTTTGATCCCTGGTCCGGGAAGATCCCACGTGCCGCTGAGCAACTAAGTCCATGCACCGCAACTACTGAGCCTGTGCTCTAGAGCCTGGGAGCCCCAACCATTGAGTCCATGTACTACATACAACCTCTGAAGACCAGGCACCCTAGAGCCTGAAACACCCTAGCACCCTAGCACCCGAAACAAGAGAAGCAACTAGAGAATGGGCCCCACTCTCAGCAACTAGAGAAAGGCCCTTGCAGTAATGAGGATCCAGCACTGTTGCTGCTGCTAAGCTGCTTCAGTCGTGTCTGACTCTGTGCAACCCCGTAGACGGCTGCCCACCAGGCTCCTCTGTCCCTGGGATTCTCCAGGCAAGAACACTGGAGTGGGTTGCCATTTCCTTTTCCATTGCATACATGCTAAGTTGCTTCAGTTGTGTCTGACTCTGTGTGACCCTATGGACAGCAGCCCACAAGGCTCCTCTGTCCACAGGATTCTCTAAGCAAGAATACTGGAGTGGGTTACCATTTCCTTCTCCAAGACCCAGCACAGCTGTAAGTAAATAAATAATTACAGTAGGGTGAATTTCTGTCCCAAGTCAACTGCAGGTTTTCCTCCCCCTGGTGTTAGGCATGATTGACCAAATCGTGGGTGACTGATTTAATCTTCAGCCCCCCTCTCCTCCCAGGAGGTTTTGGGGGTTGGATTGAAGGTTCTAGTCCTCTAATCACTTGGTTGCTTCCCCAGGCAACCAGCGCCTGGTCCTTAGATACTACCCAAATTTACCTCATCAGCATAATAAAAGACACTTTTGCGGATCTCCTCAGAAAATTCCAAAGGTTTTTAAGAGCTCTATGCAGAAATGGGGACAAAGACCAAATATTTATTTCTTTTTATAACACCGAAGGCAGGGTGGAATCGGGATGTCTGGGGAAGGCATTGCTGAAATTCAAGGAGAGGAAGCTGGTCCTGGCAGGTGGCTTGGAGGTGGGTTTTTTGCTCAGGACCATGTGTGTTCTTCCAAAAGAATACACCACATACTCTTCTGGAAGTTTTAAGTGTGCTATTTTTATGATAATTACATGTTGCTGGTTTATAGGCGTCCCATGTTTGATGTAGTGATTTATGAAACAATGACACCATTTCACACCTCTCATCCTAGGGTTTTGAAGAGGATGACACATTTTCTCCTCTGAGGAAGCCAATTAATTAACCTGATTTCACGCTTCCCACAAAGGAGGGTGTGGCACACCCATTTCAGAGTTATTAAACTGAGGCCAGGCTGCACCCTTAGCGCTCTCAATTCTTCCCTGTGCAATAAGGGAACAGAATTTTGATTTCAGAATATCCTCCTCCATACTTTTTTGAACCTTTGGAGCTTACGTGTAGGTAGAAATGAGAATTGTTCTGGAATAATTCTAGAATCTTCACGATGAAGAAAGGGGCAGGAATTCTAAATAGATCATTAAGCCCCCTTCCCAACTGTATTTGAAATGAAGATGCATTCTCAAACATGAGCAAATTCAGCTCTGGGCTTGGAGAGAAAAGGCAGAAAAGAGGAGGGCGGGCAGGAGGGTGTTCCTGGGGAAATTGAGTCATGTATGTGTCCTCCTGTCTCTGCAGTTCGAGACCCCTCTCTTCTTGCAAGCATCTGCCAGGGGGAGACTGTGTCCTCAAGGAGTCCTAGTCCCACCTTCCAGTCTCTTGCTTCTCTGAGGCTAAGTCTTGGGTTAAAAGATTTGCATTATGCGTTTCGTGGCACAAGTGGTAAAGAACCCACCTGCCAATGCAGGAGATGTAAGAGACTCAGGTTCGATCCCTGGGTTGGGAAGATCCCCTGGAGGAGGGCATGGCAACCCACTCCAGTATTCTTGCCTGGGGAATCTCATGGACAGAGGGGCCTGGCGGGCTACGGTCCATTGGGTCGCAAAGGGTCGGACACGACTGAAGCGACTTAGCATGCAAGGCAAGCCAACTACTTCATCTGATGCTCAACTGAAGTGAAGGCAATTTCTTCCAGGGCTGGGGGAGAAATGCCTCTACTAAATGGGCTGATGAGCCCCAGTGCCTTCAGTGGAGGTGTGATACAGCGCTGTGCTGATGGGGGACTTCACGTATCTTCAAGAATTTTAGGATTTTACATTATTTCCATGGTCCATGTTGACCATAGGTCCTAACCTCTGAGTGGCCCTCTCCTTCCTACTTCTCTGCTGTGGGTTCTGAGTCAGGACCCTTCCGAGTGGATCTGAGAAAGCACTGGGCACTCTAGGATGGAACGACCCATAGTATGTGATGGCCACTGATTGTACTTGTTTGCCAAGAGGCAGTCAAGTTGACCTTGGCATTTTTCTTCCAAAGTCATGTTCATGTGTAGTTTTGAGGGCTGAGGCACCTCTAGGAACTGAAGAACTTGAGGGTAGTCAAGAGTTCTTTGGATTCAGGGCACACTGAATCATCTTTCCTTACTGAGTGTGAGGAACTGTTTCTCCTGTCTTTCTTGGTGGAGGAGGAAACAAAGCAGTCCCAGCCACATATGCGTGCGTGTCTTTTCTGATTGGTCTTGGTTTCAGCAACAGGCCAGCTGGCTGTTTAGGAAAAAAATCAAGAGCTCAGTGCATGTTGCCTGCATTGGTCTGAATTCTCCCACTCTGCCAAGGACTTAGAAGGGGCAGCATCTGCATCCACGGCTGTCATGGGCATTCAGGCTCTTGGATAACAAGATAAAGGGCAAAAGCTGAATTTTCTCGTGCCAAGAGAAGGAAGAGTATCGGAGCCAAGAAGATCAAACCAATGCTGCCGAGAGTGGCTAAATGGTACCCATTAACCTCTGTCAGTACTGGAGTCCAGCAATGGGAATTTTGCCAGAAATCAGCCCCGAGTGGAAAACAAGGTTTGGCTGGCTCCATATTACCATAGCATGGAGGCATGGGGATTTCCAGTAAAAGCAGCTAAGTTCCCCAGTCTGCAAGGAGGAACCCGGGGCTGGAACCAAGCATTTTGTGAACTGATGGGATGCAGGTCTAGGCCTTGTCCTGTGGAAGAAGTGGACAAAAGCAGTGTTTCCTTGCTGTGGTCATGCTCCTGGCAGACAGCCGCTTCACATGGAGAGCGTGCGTATCATCACGGGCCAGGCGTTGGCCCAAGTTAAATATCTGTCTTCTGAGAACTGCTTCCATGTTTCCTGTTCCTGGCATCCGGGGGACCTGACGTTTTCTACCGCCTCTCAGATTCCTTGGCTCTCCTCCTCAATGTGGCGAGGAGTAAAAACTCCTCGCCACGTGTTAAATGATTTCATGCACTTTGCTCCAGAGAAGATTGGAGGCACTAATCACCTGAGGGCATCATTGGAAAACCTGCAAGCAAATATCTAAAAGCCAGAGATTTCTCCTCCTCTTTCTTTGATAGGTTAGCATCCTGGCTTCATTTCTTAGCAAAAACCACCTTTCCCTCAACTAATGATACTGGATAAATGAATTTAGGTGTTTACTACAGTCACCTAAATGAGTCAAAACTCTGCCCTGAGTTTTATGGAACAGTTATTAACAAAAGTCATTTATTTCAGGCAGAGAAACCTCAAATTTGGCCAAGAGCCTGAAAAAGCATCTCTGCAGAGCAGCGCCCTCCTCTCATTTGAACAACTTGTATTTCAGTTGTTGCTGATCAGAGTTGCTCCTTCTGATCTCTTCTGGATCTTGTATTAATTGGGTTTCTCTTTTTCCAGTCTTTCAAGCTTTTCTAGTCACTAACATTCAGGAAAAATGGATAACTTATAGCAAGAGATAATTTTGTTTCTATTAAATGGAGCAGGTCAGCAGAATTCTAGGCTTGGATGAGGAATCTCATTCAATCCTGTCTCTGGGACAGGAAGGTAGACTAGGAGCTTATGTGTAGAAAGTCTTTATTAAAGAAAATCCCATAAGTCATTTTGGAGCAAATGTATTCTAGAAGAGTGATTTAAAATGACAGGTTATAACTAAAAGTAGTTCATTACCAGTATTTTTTTAAAGTAAGTGAAACAGAATGGATCAGAGCATATCACACATAGGAAGGGTAGGGATCATTTCTCAAAATTTTGTTTCACTTGCTTGGGTATAACTGACTGGGTTACAATGGAAAATATATTGCATCCAGTGGTTTATAGTCAAGAAATTTTGAAAGTCACTGTTGGGTATATGAATCCTTGGGTTCCATCTAGTTTCTGCGGCTGCCTCTATGACCTTGGGCAAGACAATGCTCTCTGATGGGCCTCAGATTCTCATGTGAAAAATGGCAATTGTCTATAAGTGTCCTCAGTTCTGAAATCCAATGATTAAGTGAAATTCTCAAAGGAATCCATTTCAGCATTCAATAATTATCCATTTAAAAAAGTCCTCCTGCATAGTCAACTTCTATCTTCCATATTTTGGAAAGGCATGACTTACCAAGTTGCTCCAAAGAGCACAGACCACAGAGAGGAACACAGCCCATGAGGATGGAAGCTACTTCAATAGACTGGCTTGGCTCTGGGACAGTCTCTTTGAGTTTCCTATAGATGTTTTATACCAGATTTCTCTAGTTACAGTACAATGATATTTCAGCTACATTTGAAAATACATACAAATCCTCTTTTGGATGGTGGAGATGGGTGGGTGGGGAAGGACAACTAATTGCTCAGGAAATGCTGAACTTGGTTAATTTGGAAACCACTCCCAGCTAACGTTGAGCCTTGGGCCACTCACAGTTCCTGCTTTGTATTATGACTAATGGGATGTCAAAGAAGCCTTGATCTAATAAGAGCAACCAAGGAGACCAAGAAAGCCGAGCCTGGGAGGGGGTATTGGCAGGGTGCAGCAGTGATTGAGAGCTTTTTATTTCTGGGCTGAGGTTCTTTCAAAACAGTCTTTTAAATTATTGATCCCATCATTCATAAGTTCGTAACAGCCTAATTTGGAAGGCAACTCACACTATGACTTGGATCTCGTTATGCTTGTTGAGAATCAATCCTCCAAATTAATATTCCCCTAAATTCACATAGAGAAAAACCAAGGCATCTCAGGCACAACCAGGAGTCAGCTGTGTTGTGGGAGTTAAAACATACAACTTTAGGAAAGGGTTCTTCTATAGAGCTGGTATAAGTGTCCCAGGAATGAATGTGTCCTTCAGGTTCTTAAATCCTGGATCTGAATCTAACTTGTTTGCAGTAAGGAAGCGGCATAGAATCATTGCCGTCATCTGAGTTCATTGTACTTAATTCCTTCAGTGAATTTTGTAGCCTCAGCAAAACATCAGAAGCAGAAGGAAGCCTGCAGATTATCTCATTCGAGGTCCTTATTTTCAGGAGAGGAAAACGAGCCACTCCCTTCTAGCTAGCCTTTCTGTATGAGGTGACATTCAGTGCTTTTGTCTCTTTGCATACATTTTAAGGCAATATTATTTTGCTTTTGAGGGTTGACTATCAGCAACCAGTTGGCTAATTGTGGATGAAGTTTTGCTTCACATGGACTTTCCTGATACTGAATTTCGGTAATTGGTAAGTACATTGCCTCTCAACTACCCTACAAAAATCTAACATCCTCGATTCACGACCCAGTCCTTTTAGAACTCAAAGCCAGAGACGCCTTGACGTGTACAAGAAAAGTTGGGGAGGCTTTTATTAGCTTTGATTTTGACTCCATTCTCATAAATTATGCAAAATGTGTCACATATATGAACAGCCCAGAAGAGCAGTTGCCAGTTGTAATATAAAAAATGATACCACGGAAACTGACACCCGGTTGTGGCAGATACCCTGTCAAAAGAATGATTTATAATCTGGAAATACATGCAGCAAGAGAGGCCCACCAGCCAGGGCTGTATCATCTAAAGCAATCAAATCCCGCAAATATAAAGCAATTTTGTATTACCATTTCCAAGTGCTCCCCACAATAAGGACTCTTGTATGCCCAAGTTTAATATTCAGAGCAGAAACCACAAACTCTAGCAGCCGCTCCTGGTCAAGATAGTTAATAACAGTTCCCAGGCAAAGGCAGGAGGTAATAGCATCGCTCCAAGCAGCTGGGGATTTGCCTTGTATGTCAGCCTCTCTCTCTGAGAACTAGAAAACGATGGTAGGTCAGGCATCCATTTGCTTTATGTATTGATATAATTTCATCAGAATTTATGATGTGGGAATTATTGCACAGGCAAGAAATGTAATCTAACCTTCATCTCACACAATGCAGGAAAGATATTATGTTTTTGAGAAAAATATACTGACTTGTTGAATCAGATTACACACGTGCAATCCTAGTGGATTTCAATATTTCCTTGGACGAGTCATTGCTATTTGCATCATATGTATTAAATTGGCTTGTGTAGAAGATGGTTTTACAAATAAAGAAGAATTCTAATGCTGTTTCTCCTTTCATTTTCTCAAGTTCTGGCATGTGAATTCATTACTGGTAAATTTTAAACATCTGTGTGTGTGTAATAGTTTACCCTAATTTCCCTAGCCTATATTTAGATTTTTAATATCCAAATATTACAATAACATATATGATTCTCTTTCATCCTCATGAAGGGTTCCTTGAGCTTCAATTGTCAGATGCAGAAAATGCTGATAGTCTTCAAGGACTATCTCATAAATGATCATCGCAGTGAGTCCATATGTCCTGTTATTTGGCCCTTGAAACCATTTGATTATCTCGAGTACTACAGTTTTCTTCCAATGGGAAAGGGAATATAAAATATGTTTAAGAATGAAGGGTTTTCAAGATCACACTTACCTCACGTAAGAACTAAACATTTCTCGAATCAAAAAATCCTTTCCCTTTATTTTTGAGACAGAAATAACAACTTAGAAATTTCAGAGTAGTGACCCGGATCTGTATGTCTGCAGAAGAGTCTTTATCTAGTACTTTTTGATATGGCTAAAGACATGAGTATTGGATAGCAAGGAGATCAAACCAGTCAATCCTAAAGGAAATCAACCCTGAATATACATTGGAAGGATGATGCTGAAGCTGAAGCTCCCATAGTTTGGCCACCTGATGTGAAGAGCAGACTCATTGAAAAAGACCCTAATGATGAGAAAGATTGAGTGCAGGAGGAGAAGGGGACGACAGAGGATGAGATGGTTGGATGGCATCACTGACTCAATGGACATGAGTTTGAGCAATTTCTGGGAGACAGTGAAGGACAGGGAAGCCTGGTGTCCTGCAGTCCATAGGGTTGTCATGAGTCAGACACAACTGAGCAACTGAACAGTGTATATAAAAGATTATGATTAATCCAGACAACCCAAAACTGCTTTTAATTGCTCTATAAACGGTTCTGTTGAATTGCAAATACATTGTAGAGTTAAAATGTATACATTCCAGAACTTAATTTTTGAATATGTGTACCTAATAGAAGGCATATTTTATCCAAATAGAAAAAGAACTCTCATGTTTTATTAGCTGGCATCTCCAAATAATAATAACAACTCTGCATTTTGTATCTATTGCCACAGACTATACCAAGTGCCTAATGTATGTTATCTCTGATCTTTACCTCCCCTCCCATTCTGAGGTCACCATTATTACTCTCATCCTTCAAATGAAAAAAGCGTTTTCAGAAAGGTTAGATGTCTTGCTCAAGGACATTTGTGTAGTGAGGGGTAGCGCCGGCATTTGAACCAAGGCATGTCGGATTTCAGAGACTGGATTCTTGTCTGTGCTTCCTGAGGCTGTTCCTTCCAGAAGGCTGGCTGGGTTATGGGCTCCTCTCAACTGTTTTTTGACCACCCCAAAGCTTCCACTTTCTTTTTCCTAATTATCTCCCACTAGTGGCTCAGACGGTAAAGAATTTGCCTGCAATGTGGGAGATCTGGATTCCATCCCTGGGTTGGGAATATCCCTTGGAGAATCCATTGGACAAAGAAGCCTGGCAGGCTACAGTCCACGGGGTCGCAAAGAGTTGGACATGACTAAGTGACTAAGCACAGCACAGAGAAACTCGCAAGTCTTCTATAAGATATAACCAAAAGTCTGCCGAGGTGGCCAGGGTTTAGGGAGCCATTTGTTTCCTTAAGAAAAGCAGAATAGAGTTAGGGCGTTTGGGATGTATGTGTATACACTGCTCTGTTTAAAATGGATAACCAGCAAGGATCTATTGTGTAGCACACAGAACTCTTCTCAGTGACAGGGAATTGGGGGAGAATGGGTGCATATATATGTATGGCTGTCCCTCCAATCCTGATGCCTTATTGATAGCTTCTAACTTTCAACCTTTGACTCTTTTCTGAGGATAGATGGACCAGAAGCTCCCCTTACACACATGCAATACACACACACGTCTTTCAAGGCCTTCTCTGGAGGGCATTGTCCTTGTAGTCCCCACTAGTGTGGGAGAAGGAAATCAATCTCTCCTACGATAATGGACATGGCAGATTTACTCCCACTACAATGATGAAAAATTGTTCATTCACTTATTTATTGCAAACCGTGATGGAGCATATACTATATGCTAGACGCTGTGGGGAAAAACGAATAAGACATGGTGCTCAACTTTGAAAAGCCCACAATGAGTTGCAGAGATGGCTCAAAAGCCAATGATTATAATGCAGTTAGTTAGATGATTATAATGCAGTTAGATTAATGATTATAATGTAGTGCAACCAATGTTAGTAGACAAATGGGCAATGGATCACAGGACCGGAGAAGGAAGGGCCCTGAATTTCCCAGGGACACGAACGTCATTGTCTCATGTGGCTGCTCGTCTTCATGTCCTCTGTCCAGATCCACTCGTCCTTATTGACTCTGTTTTCTGCAACTCCCACTGGCCTATCACCTGCCTTGTGGATTCATGGTGTCAGTCTGGCATCTAGTCTGTGAATTCCCCGAGGATAGGCACCCAGTCCTTCGTATTTGCCTCTTTCAGCTTCTCTGGCCCAATAAAGATCCTCAAAAATATTTACAGGGTAAGACATTGATGTGATTTTTAAAGCAGAGCTTTTAAAAAATAGAGGGAGTAAGAGGATTATATGGCTTTTATAGGGCTGTAGCACAAGTCAGTTGCTGAGCAACAATTAGAGGTCACAGCGTTGGAATTTATGGTCACTTGTCAAATTGGTAGAGTCAGGCAAAAGTGGTATAAACATAATTCCCAATTCCATCTGAAGTAGAACATCTTGGGACCTTTTCCTTCTAGTTACCCCCAAACAGACCTGATGTACTGCAGTTAAGCATTCCTACACCATGCTTGTATAAATAATGGCAACATGGAAAGCCTTCTTCTCTTCTGCAATGTGTCATCACATACCTTTTAGGGTCCCTGTTTGGGATTTTTTTTTTTTTTTTTTGCTGGCCAAGGCCTCTGCACGCTTTATGTATTTGGAGAATCCCTTCTGCCTTTTTGACTGCTTTGTGGGTCTGTTTTTACTTAAGAGCATGCAGGAATGGAAATGTAGCTGCTAAATTAATCTGGTCTTGGTGAAATACGTCTGCTTTGCTAGTGAGATGACTGAAATTTACATTTTCGTCACTCTTCAGAGCAGGCAGGCCTTTAACTCCTCTTTGCAAGATCTTTCCAAAACACATGTCAAGAGACCCACCTCCTCCAATAATGATGTCAGTGATGTTGGGGCAACGGGAAAGGAAGAATTAACTCTATTATTATAGTTTACTTTTAACAATCAAGTAGGGAAGAGGGGTGAATGTTGGGCTTGCAACCCTGGTTGCCTCACTCTCCTGCAGCTCAAGCCCTAAGTAGATTGTCATATTGCATTGTGTTGCCTGGGTGACGGGGTACTTGCACAGAGAGAGCTGATGAAAGGCTAAGAGAGGTTCTTCGGGTGAAATGTGTTCTCCTTACTTGTACTCAAAACCAATTCTTGATTGTCATTCCTGCCCAAGAAAAGTGATAGCTGTGAATCAGCATTTTGAATTTGCTCAATATCAAATGGATTGCATGACAGGATGATCCGTTTATTCAGTGCATGCTGCAGCACATCTGATTTGAATGAAGTCAGTTAGAACGTATCTCATGGCCAACTTTTTTTTTTTTTCTGGTCTATTCCACTGTTAATCTAATCTAGGTCATATGGCTACAGACACAGTTCATTGCAAAGCTACCTAACTGTTCTGTGGCCGCCTGTCACTCCTCCTTATCCATCCTATACTTTAACTCCTGAAAGAAAGTGAACGTATTAGTCACTCAGCAGTGTTCAACTTTTTGCAACCCCATGGACTGTAGCCCACCAGGCTCCTCTGTCCTTAGCATTCTCCAGGCAACAGAACTGGAGAGGGTTGCCATTCCCTTCTCCAGGGGATCTTCCCAACCCAGGGACCAAACCTAGGTCTTCCTTATTGCAGGCAGATTCTTTACCACCTGAGCCACCAGGGAAGCCCACTTCGACTCCTAGCCAGCCCTTTAAACATTTCTCCTTTACACGGTCACGTTTGGAAAGATGGTAGAATAAGACAACAGGAATGTTCTCTTTTAAGTTCCATCACTGAGTCTCTAACATTATCTGAAATATAGGCCATTTTCAGAAATTTCAGCAAAGTTTCAGTTCAATTCAGTCCAGTCGCTCAGTCGTGTCCGACTCTTTGCGACCCCATGAATCACAGCACACTAGGCCTCCCTGTCCATCACCAGCTCCTGGAGTTCACTCAAACTCATGTCCATCAAGTCGGTGAAGTTTAGTGGGTGACATTTAAGAACACATTAGTAAACAGGTTTAAAAGTAGCTTTGAAAACATTTGAAACATGAAAGAAGACTACATCTGAAATGGATGTTCATCAAAAGAACCAAAATATTTATGAGAATGGCTGGAATCTATATTCAAAGAGATAACAGAAGATGCAGAGTTATTAAACAGGCACAGTCTGATACGGAAAGAAAGAGAAACAAGGAAGGAAGGAGCTAAGGAGAGAGAAAAGAAGAAGGAAAAGAAAGCCAACTGAAAAAAAAAAAAAAAGAAAGCAGAGCACTGGCTTATCACTGGAAGTCATAAAAATCAGAATGAAAAGACTAAAATTAGATTAATTTAGAAGATAAACATATGTCATACAAGCTGAATATATAATACAGAAATTCCCCAGTACTTCCACAGCAGGGGACGCAGGCTTGATCGCTGGTCAGGGAAATAAGATTCCCCATGCTGCATGGAGCAGCTGGAAAAAAAAAAGAAAAGGCAAATGAAAATTTAAGAAATAGTATAATAAGAGGTATGAATGACTTACATAAAGAAATCTTTATTGGGAAATACAAAAAGTTAAATGATCTATAAAGGTTATAATAGATGAGACATACAATAGTATTAACTTGTCCTAAAATTGCATATGTCTTCCCAGGTGGCCTTAGTGGTAAAGAACCTGCATGCCAGTGCAGGAGACATAAGAGATGCGGGTTCTATCCCTGGCGTCCGGAAGATCTCCTGGAGAAGGAAACGGCAACCCACTCCAGTATTCTTGCCTGGAGAATCCCATGGACAGAGGCGCCTGGCGGACTACAGTTCATATGGTCACAATGAGTTGAACAGTACTGAAGTGACTTAGGAATGTGAAAACTGCATTTCCCAGCCCCCCTCCCTTTTAAAGATACATACAGGCTAAAGCAATCTCACTTGAAATTCCAGGTTATGTCAGAAAAAAAAAAAAAAGAATTTACAATTTTATTTGGAAAAAATAAACTAAAAATATTATCAAAAAATGAAGTTTACAAGTGTGACTCCCAAAAATGTTGTTTAAGAAAAAGCCTGTCCTATCAAACTTAAAGCCACATTATAAAACAACAGTAGTAAAAAAGAAAAGTAGAAATCTGACAAATAAAATGGCTCAGTGGAATAGAATAGAATTCCATAAATTAAACAGAAAAATGTAGTGTGTAATAAAGTGTCACAAGGAAGAAGGAAATGAAGAAGTATTTCATATATATTGAGAGTGAGAAAATTTGCTTTATTCCTTCCTTCCTATAGAGCAAAAATAATCTCCATAAGGGAAAAAGATTAAGCTTAAAAATCAAATCAATGAAAACTGACCCCAAATAAAATAGCATCTCAGATATTTGGAAGGGTGAGAACTTTCTAAAGATTGAAGCAACTGAAGAATACAAAATAATAGTGAAGAAATTTCAAAATGCCTCTCCAGTGAAAATATAGAAACTAAAAATAAATCAGCTTGTTATAAAATACATTCATATTAAAAATGACAAACTGTAGTACAATTATTCATACTATTTAAAGATCCCACCCATCTTTGTAAGAGTAATAAGTTAAGATTCCAATAAGGATATGGCCCAAAGCCTTCCTCCGACAATTTAAGTATGAAGAGATACATATAATTTGTATTTAAAATGTTTAAATTAGCTAGTAACAAAAAGGCAAAAGAAAAGTACCATTTAGCTTTATTAAGTCAAAATTAAACCATCTAATAGCAGATAATTATAAGATTTTTAGTAAAACTGGCAAATAATAATTGTTGGTATTAGTGGAAGTTAGAACAACCTACTTGGAAAAGCATTTGGCAATACAATTCAAGACCTACAAAATATTCATACTCTTTAACACAGTATAATCACTCTTTGGAATTAATTCAAAAGAAATAATTAGGAAGCAAAACATGATATGTGGAGAAACATGTTTACTGAGGCGTTATTTAGAATAACAAAATACCCACAACAGCCTAAGAGGAAAAAAGGAACTAAACAACAGTAATTACAAATTACAATAATAAATATTATGCAACAACAGAGAAAAGTTTTACAGGATAACTCTAAATAAAAAATAGCATGAAGCTCTATAACAGCTGTAGTAACAATTATATAAAATGATGATAGCAGCCCTTCCCACCCTCAAAGTAAGATGAAATTATAAGAGTGGTACCATGCTGAGATTATGAGTAATTTTCCCTGTTAATGTGTTACATAATTTTGTTAGGAAAACCATTTCAATCAGTGTGTGTGTGTGTATGTGCTGTGTAGGCATATAGTGCAGTGTGAGTAATTATGTGACCTTCAACAGGTCACTGGAGATGTTTAAGCTTTAGTGTGTCCATTTGTAAAAAGGAGATAATAATGGGATTCATTTCATGGAGTTGTTATGACAGTTGAATGATGCAAAGCATGTAAAGCACGAAGTGCTAATGCCCGGCACTGACGTCATGGAAAGTAACATTGACTTTGGAAATGCTGATTTTGAGAATGGTGTAGTGGTTGTACCCTTGTTGGTGAATTTTCAGTGGTTCTCCACTATTCACAGAAAATTGTCCAAATTTCTAATCTTGATCATTAAAAACCTCCATCATTTTGCCCATCCCATCTATCTGATTTTATCTGCAACTCCCTCAGATGAGTATTCTGCTTTAGTCAGGCTAACCTCGGATTTTTATGTATAGTTACTTAAACATTCCAAACAGCAACAACTTAAACATTCAGCCACTGAATAAATACTGGAGAGTCCCAGAGATGGAGAAGCCTGGTGGGCTGCCATCTATGGGGTCGCACAGAGTCGGACACAACTGAAGTGACTTAGCAGCAGCAGCAGCAGCAGCAGAGAAACAGTCGTGTTCAGGCCCAACCTTTGGTGTTGCAGGTACGTTTTCATTACAGAGGAGGGAGACGGACCGTGGACAAGGGGAGCAAACAGAAGAACAAGAGGACCTGAACCATCCCAAGCTAGGCTGATTCTAGACTGGTCTGCACTGTCCTGGTTGTGATGGTTGCTGATGGATGTGGTGGCCTCTGGCTTCTGACTGGTCATTATCTGTACCATTTGTACGGATGATTCACTTCGCTGCGCAGCAGAAACTAACATAACATTGTAAAGCAACTATCCTCCAGACATTTGTTTAAAAAGTCAGATTTATACATATTTTACTCTTGAAGGTATTTTCTTAAGATTTGGGACTGTATGTGTTTTTAATAGTTTTTAATTTTAGCTGTATTAAAATCCTTAAATTCGATCCTTCAAATTGGCCAAGTGCCATTAATCCTAAAAAAAAAACTGAAAAGTGAAAAAGTCTGCAGGAAATCTTCTTCAGCTCTCCCACCCGCTTCTCTTTCTCTAAACATTATTACCTGTTTCTACTCCTATTTCTCTAACTTGATAGGAAGATCCCCAGGATAGAGAACTTGCCATGTTGTCTATTGATTGGTTGGTGGTCGTTTTTTTCCTACTCTTAAGAATTTCTAACAATATTTACCACAATGTTGAACATGGGATAGTAGTGAAAAGTGTGAAAGCATTAGTTTCTCAATTGTGTCCAACTGTTTGTGACCTCATGGACTGTAGCCTGCCAGGCTTCTCTGTCCATGGAATTTTCCAGGCAAGAATATTGGAATGGGTAGCTATTCCCTTCTCCAGGGGATCTTCCCAGCCCAGAGATTGAACTTGGGTCTCCTGCACTGTAGGCAGATTCTTTACTGTCTGAGCCACTATATATGTTATTAAATATGTGTTTGAATCAGCAAAAAAATTTAACTCAGGAAAGATCACTTATTTGTCATTATCCTGGGTTACTTCAAGAGGAAGTATCAAAATTGCCTCATTAATAAAAAGGAGTATTTCTGGGATTATTTTCCTTGAGTCTGAGACTGGTTCTGAGAGCTCACTGGTGTCTCTGGCCAGAAACAGTGACCAAAGTACAGCTATGGTACATTAGGTGATTTTCTTACAAACTAACCTGTATGTGAGCAGCAGCTAAAATCTCGGAACTGTCTTGCCTCATTGAAGTGCCTGCTTTCTAAGGTGGTACCCTGCTGCCAGTACCTAGATGTCCAGCTTAGGGGGAAACGCAAGGCTAAAGGTGATAGCTTGGTGTTCACCTGGGAGAGAGATTCTAACTTTGAGAAAAAGTTGTGCCTTCACCTTGAAAGCGCCCCGTTGTAAAGAAATCAGTCGGCTCGATGCTGGCACTGCCCCAGCTCTGTATTAACTATCCAGATTAATGTCAGATCATACCCCAGGAATTATTCATGAAGCCCCTCTGTCCAGTATAATTGCAGATTTTGGCATCCAAAGTGAAGCCTCATTGTTTTATAGATTAGCTTCCCTTCCTGTACTACGGAAGAGACAATGATCTGAAACAACTCAGTCTAGGGGGAAATGGAGTTCATGTATTTCACATGAAAAAGCGTTTGTCAAATGGGAGATCCCAGGTCTCACTTACACTCCACCTTCAGAGTGGGCACCTGCAGCCACTCTGAGAAGGAGCTGGCTGATGTCTGCTCCAGCCCCATGAATGGCTACTTTCATTGTGGATCTTTCCCAAGTGAATGGAATGGCTCTTTATCTTTGCTTAAGAATTAGTTTTACCAAACTGTAGCTCCACTAATCTCTACTACAACATCACCAAATGTAATTTATGCATGTGGATGAAGAAACGTAGGTAGGTTTCAGTTCCAGGGAAGGGCACACATCAGCCAACTACCTTGCTGCCGTGAATCATTAGAGACTATTCAATGCAATCAAAATATTAATACACTTTCAAAGAGGTTTAATATTTTACTGCAAATATCAAGTTACCCTAGCAGTCAGCACACCTTAATTGTGAGATTTTAGACTCTAAGATCTTTCAGATTGTGACTTTTAAAGGTGAGGAAAAGGAGTTCGTTTCTTGTTTAAATGGCATTTGCTTATTTTATTATGTTCTTGAGCTATTTTCCATGGGTCTAGTTGGTACGTGTGTAATTTGCTTTCTGTGGGATAAGTGTGTGTGTGTGTTTATGCATGTATATCTACAGATATATATATGCATGTGTGTATAATATATATGTGTACTATATAATAAGTTTTATATAAAACTAAATATCTTCTTTTGGTTCTAATTAAAACCTGGGGAAATGTAACACAGCATTAACCAAAATAGGTGATGTACTAACCTAACATGAACTTATATTTTTCTCCTCATTAAATTAAAGCTATCAAGTAACCCATATATCCCAGGTTAGCCATCAGGATTAGCAGGTTAATAGTTTTGCCTAATTATCAGGTTTCCCAGTTCTGCAAAATTTTTCTGTAAGAATAAGTCTCTGAAATACATTGTCTTTGAGTCAGTTTTCTCCCTGTTGTTTCCACAGAGCACACCAATTATCAGACCAAGCATTTTATTTCATTTAGCTGTTTGGTAGAGATTTTGTATATACATATACATATCTATCTATCTATTCAGAGTATTAGGGAATCATTTGGATCATTGAACCCAACTATTTAGATGCTTGAACAATATCTTCTCATATGTATCTCATCTCAACTTGACTGTATGTTTATAGCTTTGACCTGAAAATGATTAGCTACTGAGGTAGAAAATTAAGGGAGTGAGAAAAATCAGCAAGAGCAGAAGGTGGGTTACTAAAAATAGGGGTTTCACACACACTGGTGAAAATAGGTCACCATCATGGGCTTTTTCTATGACACAAGGATATTAACTGCAGGTTGATTCCTTCCATGGATATCCGTTAAATAAAGAAAAACACAATCTAATGTACAGTAGATTCTAACAATAATTTAACTTGTTTCAAGCAGGTATGATTTATCTTGGCCTGATGAACCATAGGCAATTAATTTCCCTCTTATATCTCATCAGTTATTTGGAAGTTTTGATAAGAAGGGGATTCACTCTACATAGTATATACATCTGTATCTTATACCTACAGATGCTCCACTTCTTAGCAAAGGAAAACATCTCCTGGCAGATCTGCAATATCTCCAGTTACTCTGTGGCAACCCTTAAGAGTGTTTGACTTGTGCAATATTGGCACGTGCACCAGCCTTCCAGCCCACTTTAATTCTGAGAACACTTCAAGAATATTCCACAATGCGGTGGCATGCAGTTTTACCAGACACAGAAAATGCAACTCTAATTCAGATAGATGAAACTTGGAGTGCAAGGAGGCAGTGTTTTGCTCTGGTGTATTCTTGAATTAGGGTTGCAAATCCCATGCGATTTTTGTGGGCAAATATGGACATGGTTGGCCTTCCTAAATATAAAGTCTGCCCCCCCCAATAATGATGATTTGTAGCTCTTCTATCATTTTTTCAGAATACTATGATATTGTTCTGCATAGAGATCTCTCCATGCAAAGGAATCTCGTGTAAAATTAGAAAGTAGATGTCCGTATGAGGTTTTGTATCCTACTGTGTCAGGCTCCCAGGCTTTCTCCTTTTAGACCATTCACATTCAATCATTTGTTTACTCTCTGTATTTCCCATCAGTCTGTAACGTCTGTACTTTGGGGTCTGTGCCTGTCCTCTTTACATCTATATCCTCTCTACTTAGCCCAGGGTTTAGAGGCACATAGACACCTGATAAATATTTGTTGAATCAGTGAATGGATGGATAGTCTATTTCTTAAGGTGTACTTAAAACCTTAATACATAAAAGTCACTTCAACTCTTAACTTCCCTTTTCAAAGCTTTCCTGGTGGCTCAGATGGTAAAGAATCTGCCTGCAATGCAGGAGACCTGGATTTGATCCCTGGGTTGGGAAGATCCCCTGGAGAAGAGAATGACAACCCACTCCTGTATTCTTGCCTGGGGAACTCCATGGACAGAGGAGCCTGGCGGGCTACAGTCCATATGTTGCAAAGAGTTGGACACAACTGAGCCACTAACACTTCCACAAAGTCCCACAAAGAGAAGATCAGCAATTCCCGAGAAGCTATCCCCTTTTCTCAAGAATTATCATCTAAAGAGTATTGTCAGCTGTATCCATCACTTTTCTTGCTTGCAGGGATGCCAAAGAAGACACTTATCTGGGTAAAGTTTCACTGGGAGTTCTTTTTTTTTTCCTTGGGGATGTGTCTATTTTCAATTTAAGAGCTATGGCACTCATCCTCCTTGAGTAAAGGTTAAAAAAAACCCTTAAAGATCTGGAAAACTTCTATTCCTGTCTATCCTGCTATGAGAATTGAACTTAGAACGCTGATGTTGCGCCATGCATGTGACACTATCCAGCACTTACGTGGTGTTTTCTATGTGCCAAGCACTAGCGTAGGTTATTTATATGCAATATAAATTATATTGTTATAACTTCATATTACAGAGGAGGACATGGAAGCTTGGAGAGGTTAACTTGGCCAGTGTCATGCAGGTATTAAGTGTCAGAGGATTTGCAGTATGTCCCATGGCCTTAAAACACTTGTGTTATTCCACTTCTTAATGCTGTGAGAATACTTTGAAAACACCTCTGTTTTGGTCCCCCCCCGCCGCACCATTGCTAGGTTGTTGGTGCCCGAGTGGGGTCTCATAGATCATAGCATGTCAGAGATTGTACATTATATTAGTTTATTTGCCTCTTTCACTTTGCAGCATAGCTACATTTTTTTTTTTAAGTGGAGATAATTAGAGTGAACCCTTGAAGAATTCTGTCACTCCAGTATTCTTGCCTGGAGAATCCCATGGACAGAGGAGCCTGGGAGGCTACAGTACCTGGAGTCACAAAGAGTCAGACATAACGGAAGCTACTTATCTAGCAAGCAAGCAAACCAGTACAACTAGAGAGGAAAAAGTGAATTCCCAAGATGCTATAGCAGAAGTGTCAGTCGCTAAGTTGTTTCCAACTCTTTGTGACCTCATGGACTGTAGCCCTCCAGACTCTTCTATGGGATTTTCCAGGCAAGAATACTGGAGTGGGTTGCCATTCCCTTCTCCAGGGGATGTTCCCGAACCAGGGATTGAACCCTGGTCTCCTGCATTGTTAGGCAGATTCTTTACTATCTGAACCACCAAGGAAGCCCAGCAGAAAAGATTATTTTATTTCTTAAAACACCGAGTTGTTTCCTGGTGGCTTAGTGACAACCCACCTACCCTAACAGGAAACCTTCCCGTGGGTTTTTCCAGGCGCCTGTGTGAGCAGCGGCAGATCCGTCCAGCAGAGGGCGACAAGGTAACAAAACTCGGCCGCTTTCCAGTGGTGCTGCCTGGGCTCTGGGCAGCTCTGGTGCGCTCAGAGCCACAGACCAAGGATGCTGCGGGGGACGGTTGTTGCTAAGCCCTTAGTACTGGAATGAAAATTCTTATGTGCACAGAAAAAAAAAAAAAAAGGAAAACCCTTGAAAGAAGGACTTGGCATGTCTCTAGTGTGGTCTGGACATTGTACATGTGAGAGAATTTGGTGCTAGTGGACAGAGGGCCTGGCAGGCTACAGTCCATGAAGTCGCAAAGAATCAGACATGACTGAGCGCACACGCATGCATCTATTCCCCCCTCCCCACTCCCGTGTTAAATCTGGAATCAAAACAGAGTTTACTCTGATTCCATTTTCATTAAGGAAAATGAGAGCAGGATGGAAGGGGGAAGCAGACAGGAAATCACAGAGTTTATACGTGAAGAGACCTGGAGGAAGTTTCAACTCTTCAGCAACAAGCTTCAGCCATCCTAGATTTTTTTTAAAAATGTGTTTGTCAGTTTGTTTATTTATCGCCTTTTCTGCCATTTCACAATACATGGTGGGAAGGCCAGGGGACTCAGAGTTCAGAGACTGGGTTTCTGACCTTCTTTGCCATTTTTTGCATTTGGTGCTTTGTGCTAAGTTGCTTCAGTCATGTCCGACTCTGTGCAACCCTATGAGCTATAGCCCGCCAGGCTCCTCTGTCCATGGGATTCTCCAGGCAAGAATACTGGAGTGAATTGCCATTCCCTTCTCCAGGGGATCTTCCTAACCCAGGGATCGAGCCGGTGTGTCTTATGTCGAACCTGCATTGGCAGGCAGGTTCTTTACCACTAGCGCCACGTGGGAAGCCCTTTTACGTTTGGGCTCTGGGTTAATTCACTCTTTGCCAATGTTCTTGCCTCTTGATGCTTAATTCAAGCACCTTAATTCAGCACTGACTTTATTCACAGAAAACAGTCTTCAGAACTGTGGATTCTGTGCTGGGACTGTGCAGTGTTATCATTTCTTTTGAACTCCAGGTTATTTTGAAAACATGGGGTGTGTGTCCTACAGTAGGAGACAAAACTAGAAATTCAAAGTGTTCTAGGGAACTCACAGGCATGAGGCAGGAAGCCAGGATAAGTACGCACCGACGTGGGCAGGTTGACCCTGCAGAGCCCCATTACCTGGCCATTTTTCTCCCATGTCCCTTTGAGTATGCTGTGGGTAATACAGAGCTTCATTCTTTCAGAAGTTACATCCAGAACAGGATGATGGATGTAACTATATTTTATTTTGCCATTGAACAACATGGAGTGGGCAAAGGGCTGTCGTTTTTCTCATTCTGACAATAACATTGTTAAGAGTAACAATAATAAATAAATAGAATATGCTCTTGCCTAGAAATTGGTGGACTTAGTTTTGGAGCAATGTCAGTTTCTATGGCTGGGTCATCTGCAGTGTTTATCAAGCAATTTCCGGCAGTTTGCTCAGCAGCAGTGGCTGCCTTTAAAAAACACCCAGGATTGGGATGTGACAATCGAGTGTCTCTGGTCCCTGATGTCACGATTTCTGCTTTCTTCTCCCAGGCAGGTAAACTCTTCATCTGTAGGTTATCACGTTGAGTCCTCACCAGAATGGACATACCCAGGGGCCAATCTGTCCTTCAAAGGGCTTGCTTCCATTCTGTGCAGAAAAATAGAAGCAGTGGCCAGGAACTTCAATCAGTGCTTTCAGATTCCAAAACTATGACACTGTCACACTGGTGTCATTAAAGCTAACTAACCATATTAAACGAATATTAAAATATGGGCTCCTTTGCATAACGTAATGAGCAAAACCGCTTTTAAGTTTCTCCCTGTGCTTTGAGGTGAGGTGGCATTTACATTCCCAAACTTTGAAGTCAGAACAAAATGTACAGGTAGAGGGTACTAGATCAAATAATAATCAACTTCAAAAAGCATTTTGGCTGTTGGATGTCCCAGGGCTAATTTCCTCTAGACATTTTAAATGTAAATGTCTAAACTCATTTAAAAATTGTAAATTGGTCTAGGTTCAATCAAAAAGCATCCTGACGCAGAACAGGGAGACCGGGCTAATTGTCATTTGTTTGTCAAATGAATTCCATTTGGAAAGCAATGAAACCTCCAAGCTAATTCTTTTAAGGTGAGCTGGTAGTTGTATTATCAGTTAAATGCAGTAAAATGCATAATCAGACGATGATAATGAAAACTGAACCTGTGTTAGCGGCTGGGGCTTTGCCCGCCACGGGGCATGGAGTGATGAAACTTAAGTACTGTAATGTTGCCTTGGCCACAATGGCACCAAGTCTGGTCTTTAGCCTTACAGACACTTTCTTTGCATTTTAAAAAACTTTATCAAAGCACCGTGGCAATATAGAAAATGTCAAAGTGAAATGCACTGTAGGCAAATTGAGATTTCATTAAGTTTAAATTTATTGCTTTTGACTGATGTATTACCATGCTTGTTAAGAACTAGTAATTTGGAATATCTGTCCGCCTGGTAAAATAGCTTTGTCTCCGTGCATATTACTTTGTATAGACTTTGAAAGACCACAAGAATTCACATCAAGTGTGGCTGTTTTTCAGCAGTGTTTTGAAGATTGGAAGGCATTTGGCCTTGTGCTCTGATAAACTCGCACACGCTTCCTGAACGTCTTGTCGAGGCTTCGGAAGTTTATTGTAGAACTCATCTTCATGGGACTTTTGAGGGTTTGGCCAGAGGGTGGGATGGGCCCTAAGGCAGAGAATTGAAGTGACTCTTCCGCTGGGTCTGTTTCGTCTTCACACACACAAAGTGGGCCTGGCTGAGGGCTGACAGGTGAGGACTGAGGGGAGATAGATTGGGTTCAGTCAATAGAGACGCAGAAGTGCAGTGGTTTGTGGAAGGAGGATGGTGTAGTTCAACCCTGCGGTCTTCCAATCTAGGAAGCGGAGATCCAGAGGTCCCACAGCTGGTGGGGGCTGAAGCAGTCAGTCTTGGTGCTCGTGCTAAGTCATCAGAGAGGCCTTCCCTCATTGTTTAGCCACCACGGTCCCCTCCTCCCCTGCTCACACTGTTGGTTTCTAACACATTGGTCAGCAAACTTTTTAAAGCTTTATTGTGGTGTAATGAATACAGAAAAGAATTGAAAAATTTTAAAACCTGTATTTCTTTTCATATTTATTTATTTTATGTTTTTATTTTTCGGCTGTGCTGGGTCTTCACTGCTGCTCGCGGGCTTTCTCTGGTTGCTGTGAGTGGGGGCTGGCTCTCTAGTTGCACTGTGAGGGCTTTTTATTGAGGCGGCCTCTCTTGCTGCATTGCATGAGCTCGAGGCATGCAGGTTTCAATAGTTGCGTCTTGCAGGCTCCAGAGCACAGGCTCAGCTACGGCACACGGGCTCAGTGGCCCTGGGCCATGTGGAATCTTCCCGGATCAGGGATCGAACCTTGCATTGCATGGCTTCTTAACCACTGGACCTCCAGGGAAGACCACACGTTTTTAACGTTCCCATTTTAGTGAGTTCGGACATGTGCATGCGCCAGTGAAACCATCGTCACAGTCGAGGCACTAAACAGATCCAAAATGTCTTTGTGTTCTTTTGTTTGTGGGTGGGGAGGTTGCTTTTTGGTAAGAACATTTAAATCGAGAACTACCCTCCTGACATAAAGTGTATGACTCCACATGGTTGATGCTATAGACACTGGCACAGCAGATTTCTAGAACTTATTCTAGACTTTTGCTTGATTCAAACTTTATACCCATTGAACAACATCTCCCTACTTTCCCCACCTCAGCCCCTGGCAACCACCATTCTATTTTCTGCTTCTGTGAGTTTGTTTTATTTTATTTATATGTTTTGGCTGCGTGACTTGAAGAATCTTAGTTCCCTAAACAGGGATTGCACCCTGGGCCCGCAGCATTGAGAGCAATGAGTCCTACCCACTGGGCCATGGGGAATTCCTGAATTTAACTATTTTAGATACATCATATATGTGCGTATCCATATATGTGGATATGCAGTATTTGTCTTTTAGTAGCCAGTTTATTTCACATAACTAATGTCCTCTGGCTCATCCACATTGTAGCAAGTGGTAGAATTTCCTTCTTTTTTGAAACTGAAATTTTTTTGTAGAGAGACACACAGTAGGCCAAGAGGCAAAGCCAAGTATGTATGTGTTTAAATGACCAGAGGGGGAAGAAATTTGTATAAGTGTTTGTGGATGAAAAAGCAAATTAGAATATACCACTTGAGTACAATATTTTGTAATACAGGTCTACTAAGGAGAAGCATGAACTTCTTTTGGGGTAAAATAACATTTCACTTGACTAGGATTCCAATGGAAAAACCATTCTTAGCTCACAGGCTTAATAACCACAGGCAATGGCTGGTTTTGCCTGTAGGTCACAATTGGCAGGTTCTGGCTCTAGCAACGTGGTACTTTTCATTTTCTCCACTGGACAAATCATCCTCTAGGATCACCTTCTGACTGTTTGCTGTTTAATTATCAGCCTGTCTGCACAAGAAAAGCAAGGCCCTGGAGAACATCTTTGGCCCCAGGAATAGCAGGTATGATAGCTCTAGGGCTGGCACGTGGTACACACTCCTGGGATGTTTGGTGACTAACCAGTGAATCCAGGTCCAATCACCAGATCAAATAGATGAGAAGACACATAGCCTACCAGAGGGATAGGAAAGGCACATAGGTTCATCAGTACATCCCACTTACCTTATAGCAGCTCAGTCGCTTAAGTCGTATCCAACTCTTACGACCCCATGGACTGTAGCCTGCCAGGCGCTTCTATCCATGGTATTCTGCAGGCAAGAACACTGGAGTGGGTTGCCATTCCCTTCTCCAATTCCTTTTCCTTTTGCTATTACAAGCAGCGGTATTACTGAAACAAATAACAAACTTCAGGTTATTTCTGATTCTGTCATTATTTCAATGCCTTGATTCCTTTCTAATTTTGCTATTACAAGGACATGATCAGAACATGGCATATTTTAATACTTTTACTACCTTGCAGTTCTTAGCTGTATATAAATACCCCAAGACCCCTTTTGTCATGATCATAAATGCACTGACTTCTGTATCCAGCTGCTCTGCCACTTCTCTGCCCTCCAAGTCCAGGCTTCTCTGCAGCTGAGAGCAGCTCCTGTACAGCCATTCACTTGAGCATCTAATCAGGTGAGACTAGCCTGGACTGTGCTCAGTGGAAATGTGAGCCTTTCAGAAATCTGTTGTCAAAAAATATTGAAAAGATATTTATTTCCTAAGAGACTAGCTTTGCAAGTTCTACTGTGAACATGTTTGTATCTGAATAGGCATCAGTCCATTCTATAAGACCGTGAGACTGAAGTAAGCGCTCTGCTTTGCTTGTCCAGTCAAAAGAACTGGTAGGAAGATAGGAAGGGCCAGACTCCCAGAGGAATCTCTCTGGTCATTTCCACACCAATTAACAACAGAGGGAACAGCAAGGAGAAAATGTCCCATTGTGATTCAAACCCAGGTCTGGCCTTTAAGGCGGAAGGCCCTGTTTCTCAATTAGGGAGTTCAATTTTGCCCCTCCCCATCCAGGAGACCCTTAGCAATGTCTAGAGACATTTTTGACCATCTCAACTTGAGAAAGGGGAAGCCAGGGATGCTGCTAACATCCTTCAATGCACAGGACTGTCCCCTGCAGCAAGAGATCATCTGGCCCCAAATGTACATAGAGCCACTATTGAGTATCCTTTTTATTTTTTTTAAATGCAGCCTGCAAAGTGCAGATGGGGATCTAGGGCTTCTACCTTGACATTTGGATCGTAGATAGTGGAGACCGAACAATCCCATCTATGAAGAGATAAAGAGACTGAACTTCAGCATGGAGCGCTGCATCAGTGTCTGTCTTTGACATATTGAGACGACAGATTTGGAGGACCAGGTACACCAAAACACCACGTCCCTCAAGAACAGCATGACTATCCATTGCTGAAACAACCCATGTATTTTTTTTTGAAATATATTTTTAAATTGTAGTATAGTTGATTTATGATGTTGTGCCCATTTCTGCTATACGGCATAATGACTCAGTTGTATACATATATACATTAAAAAATATATTTTTCTATTATGGTTTATCCCAGAGTTGGATAAAGTTCCTTGTGCTATTCAGCAGGACCTTGTTGTTTATCCATTCTAAATGTAATAGTTTGCATCTACTTATCCGAAACTCCCAGTCCATCTCTCTCCCTGCACCCTCACTTGGCAACCACAAGTTTGACCTCTATGTACGTGAGTATTTCTGTTTTGGAGATAGATTCATTGTGCCATATTTTAGATTCCACATGTGAGTGATGTCAGATGGTATTTATCTTTCTCTTTTTGACTTACTTCACTCAGTATGATGATCTCTAGTTGCACTCATGTTGCTGCAGACGGCCTTATTTTGTTCTTTTTTGTGGCTGAGTAGTGTTCCATTGTCTGCATGCACCACAGCTCCTCATCCATTCATCTGTCAGTGGACATTTAGGTTGCTTCCATACTTTGGCTATTGTGAATACTGCTTCTGTGAACATAGGGGTTCATGTATCTTTTTGAATTACAGTTTCGTCTGACAACCCAGATCAGATCAGTCGCTCTGTCGTGTCCGACTCTTTGCGACCCCATGAATCGCAGCACGCCAGGCCTCCCTGTCCATCACCAACTCCCGGAGTTCACTCAGACTCACGTCCATTGAGTCAGTGATGCCATCCAGCCATCTCATCCTCTGTTGTCCCCTTCTCCTCCTGCCCCCAATCCCTCCCAGTATCAGAGTCTTTTCCAATGAGTCAACTCTTCGCATTAGGTGGCCAAAGTACTGGAGTTTCAGCTTTAGCATCATTCCTTCCAAAGAAATCCCAGGGCTGATCTCCTTCAGAATGGACTGGTTGGATTTCCTTGCAGTCCAAGGGACTCTCAAGAGTCTTCTCCAACACCACAGTTCAAAAGCATCAATTCTTTGGTGCTCAGCCTTCTTCACAGTCCAACTCTCACATCCATACATGACCACAGGAAAAACCATAGCCTTGACTAGACAAACCTTTGTTGGCAAAGTAATGCCTCTGCTTTTGAATATGCTATCTAGGTTGGTCATAACTTTCCTTCCAAGGAGTAAGCGTCTTTTAATTTCATGGCTGCAATCACCATCTGTAGTGATTTTGGAGCCCAGAAAAATAAAGTCTGACACTGTTTCCACTGTTTCCCCATCTATTTGGCATGAAGTGGTGGGACCAGATGCTATGATCTTCGTTTTCTGAATGTTGAGCTTTAAGCCAACTTTTTCACCCTCCACTTTCACTTTCATCAAGAGGCTTTTGAGTTCCTCTTCACTTTCTGCCATAAGGGTGGTGTCATCTGCATATCTGAGGTTATTGATATTTCTCCCGGCAATCTTGATTCCAGCTTGTGTTTCTTCCAGTCCAGCGTTTCTCATGATGTACTCTGCATATAAGTTAAATAAGCAGGGTGACAATATACAGCCTTGACGAACTCCTTTTCCTATTTGGAACCAGTCTGTTGTTCCATGTCCAGGTCTAACTGTTGCTTCCTGACCTGCATACACATTTCTCAAGAGGCAGGTCAGGTGGTCTGGTATTCCACCTCTTGAAGACAACCCAGAATCCTAGTTAAACTGCACCTTTGTGCTCCTCCAATGTGCTGTGAAACACTACTCACTATCAATTTACTAAGCCCTAACTAAATCACTTAATCACTAGAATTTTTTTCTGAGCTGTAGATTTGTGTGTGTGTGTATGTGTGTGTGCATGTGTGTGCGTGTGTGGGGGGGGTGAGGAAGGCATTCACAAGAAGTCTAATTTGCAATAGGAATTATATATATATATTTTAAATCCAGGTTATATTCTAGAATCACAACTCACTGAGTATACCCTCCAGTTCTTCTTTGACTGCAATGTCAATTTGATGTACGTGATGACTCTGAAGGGTTCTAGGACTTTAATTCAACAAGGAAAGATTATTTGAAGATATCTAGTGTTTCATAAGGCAGAAGAATTAACAGGAATTTCAGCCAGGCTGGAGGAAAGAAATTTTGAAAATCTTCTGCTACTTAGAAAATTAACTCCTCTATGCTAACTGCTAAGTCACTTCAGTCGTGTCTGACTCTGTGCGACCCCATAGACGGCAGCCCACCAGGCTCCCCTGTCCCTGGGATTCTCCAGGCAAGAACACTGGACTGGGTTGCCGTTTCCTTCTCCAATGCATGAAAGTGAAAAGTGAAAGTGAAGTCGCTCAGTCATATCCGACTCGTAGCGACCCCATGGACTGCAGCCCACCAAGCTCCTCCGTCCATGGGATTTTCCAGGCAAGAGCACTGGAGTGGGGCGCCATTGCCTTCTCCTAACTCCTCTATATATGAACCTAAATCTATTCTGGCTTGAATGCTTCGTGGATACATATGTCAGTGCAGATGCTCCTTGTCAGGGGGTGAAATTTTTATGACTCTATATTAAGGTGGTTTAAAATAAAATAAAAATCTGTTAATCTGATCAGTCTGACCCACCTATGTTTCTGAGGGTACAAAAAGGGTATCTATGGACAGAATTATTTGGATGGACAGTAAGTTGATAAAGTCAACTGAGAAACACAAATGGCTCTAGAGCAATAGCTCTCAAAATGTGACCACAGAGCAGCAGCATCAGTTAGCAATTTGTTAGAATGCAAATTCTGGACACCTACCCCCACCCCCGCCAAACCTACTGAATCAGAATCCCTGAGGGTAGATCCATACTCTTTCAACAAGGCCTCTCTTATTCTCTGTGGTGCCTGTTTGAGACCCTCTGCTCTGAGTATCGGAGAAGGCAATGGCACCCCACTCCAGTACTCTTGCCTGGGAAATCTCATGGACAGAGGAGCCTAGTAGGCTGCAGTCCATGAGGTCGCTAAGAGTTGGACACGACTGAGCGACTTCACTTTCACTGTTCACTTTCATGCATTGGAGAAGGAAATGGCAACCCACTCCAGTGTTCTTGCCTGGAGAATCACCTGGACAGAGGAGCCTGGCCGGCTACAGTCCATGAGGGTTACAAGAGTCAGACACAACTGAGTGACTGAACATGCCCTCAGCTATATCCTAGTACACTCAACACATGGTCAGTGCAATCTCATATACAGCGATAGAATTATGGGCTGTTAACTGATTGACTCGGTATTAAGTTGACAGTATTGCAGATTCCTGAATTCAGATAAATTTTATACTGGATAGTGTTAGAATTTGATGTTGTTTAGTTTAAAAAGTTCTTTTAAAAATTGGCGATCCATGTTTGATATACATGATAATTCTTCATACAGGATGGTTAAATATTTCTTTCTTGGTTCTAATCATTTAAAATTTAATAATTAATTATTTTTAAACTAATAAATTAATTTATAATTAATTATTTAGGAAGTATAATTGCTTTACAATGTTTTGTTCGTTTCAGATGTACAACAACACGAATCAACTATGAGGGTACATGCATCCCCTCCCTTTAGAGCCCACCACCATCCCACCGCTCTAGGCCATCACAGAGCACCGAGCCGAGCCCCTGTGCTGCACAGCAGCTTGCCACTGGCTCTCTGCTTACACACGGCAGTGTATCCATGCCATGCTACCCTTCCAATTTGTCCCACCCTCTCCTTTCCACCCTGTGGCCACAAGTCTGTTCATGTCTGTGTCTCTGCGAAATAGTTAAATATTCTTAAATTATTCTGAGTAAATGGGAGCTTGCTGTTTATTTATTTTTTTCACTCTGGAGCTAGCCAAATTTTTAATAGAAAACAAAGTACCTTCTTTGAGTGGTCATTATAAAAAGGAAAAACTGGCTGAATCTTGGAGAACTCCTGTTTCATAGACACAGCTTCTAAATTCAATAAATTGTAGGGCCATAAGTGGCTCATAAAAATTATTACAGCTCCTGTTTTCAACAGAGAGTCCTCATTTTGATCCTTTTCTTCCCTCCTAAGATGTCACTTGGGAACTATCCCAGGTTGGGGGGCTGTTGAAGAAAACTAATGTTCTTCTCAGCAGGCTACTGTCACTCCCTCTGCAGGGACATCAAACACTTGCCTTGAATGTATTTGCCAAAGATCATACTTATTAACTTAATTCTATTGGATTTGTAAGATCCAACATGCAAATTCATGTATGTCAACACACTCATTCATGGAAATGTGTATTTCCGGGCAAGAACCAGTCAAGGTTGCCAAGAAAAGTAGGAGCCCTGTTCTAAGCTATCCATCTGCCATCCTTCTTACTGGTTTCAACTGAGATGATCTTAATTGAGGATTTAAAAATATTATTCAAAAAAGAAGATTATTTCAGTCCAGTTTAGAACACGTGAAACTGTGAATATAAAAAATATATTTACCAAGGTTGCTGTTAATGTTGCCATAGGAGGGAGGCAGGAAAAATGTGTCACCTTGAATAAGTTTTACCTTTTTCATGTTCCCTCTTAATGCGTTGCTGAATAATGAATGGTTTGTGGACCATGTTTATTTCAGCTCTGGAAATAAGGTCTGCAACTCAGAAGGAGAAAAAAGATAGGTTTCCAATCACTAGCAATGATAAGTGGCCCTGCGCGAATAAATTTGAAAGAAGGAGGCTCTACAAATCCTCTCATTAACATCATGACACGTTACAAGAGAAAACTCGTACTGGAGAAAAAAAGTTGGAAGCAGGCTGACACTTAAGAGGAAAAAGTCCTAACCGATGCCCCTGCCTCTCTTTGTCTCTCTCTCTCTTTCTCTCTCTCTCACGCACACACACAGGTCCTTCATGATCTAGAAGCAAAGAAGCACTTTGCTATTGTTTAGTCACTAAGTCATGTCCAACTCTTTTGTGAGCCCATGGACTGTAGCCTGCCAGGCTCCTCTGCCTATGGGATTTCCTAGGCAAGAGTACTGAAGTTACCATTTCCTTTTCCAGGCGATCTTCCTGACCCAGGGATCGAACCCATGCCTCCTGCATTGGCAGGAGGGTTCCTTACCACTGAGCCACCAGGGAAGCCCTCAGAGTCCCTAAGTCCTTGGAAACAGAAGTCAGACAGCTGTGGAAATGTGGTCACAGGACAGTATAACCTGTGGATCCGTACAAAATGGCACCTCTAGGACAAAGACACTGGAATCACTTGCATAGCTGCCTCGGGAGTGTGAAGGCACTTCTAGTGGAGACAGACATCTGGAAACAGATAAAGTCCACGAAGAATGCCTCTTTCTGACTTCAGAGATTAATGTAGATGTGAACACATTAGTTCTGTTTTAGGGAGACTCTTCTCTGTTACAGATCCCGGGGACTGGGGCGATTGGATTACCAAATAATGGGTTGCTTTAGTTCTGCCATCGTCACTTATCAGGTACATTAGTTTAAAACCTGCAATTTTGAACTTAGCATTACTGAGCTTTCCAAAGATTAAATTACCCAACTTTTGTTGGTGAGTGTCTCTGTGAAATTTCCTGAAAAGGATAGTCCTCCTTCTTTGTGCGAAAGTGAAGCCAAATCACGTACTTTATTGATATTTAGAGACATACAAATGATGGTGCTAATGTACTTTAATGTCTGTCTGCTTGACTGGAAAGGCTGTGGGTTTGTGCTTTGGGGCTTTTGTTTTTCTTAAGATAATGTGGAACACTGTAGTCTCTTTGTGAGCTTAATCGGAGTAGGTAGATTTTTTTTTTTCTTCCTCTTGTTTTTCCCAAAGCATTATTTCAGATGAAGTTTTACACCAAAAGTCTTTTTCAAAGGAGGCTCCGTGTTTGTCCCTGCTATGGGTACAGCCTCTACCTTGGTCCAGCACACAAAAAAATAAAAACCATATCCCATGCCTGTTTGTCCTCTTAATAGCTTTGGTGGAAAATGTGAGAACACTGATGCTTTAACAAAACTGAGTCGATTTAACACTCTGTACTCAAAAATGCCTCCACATAAGGGGAAGAGTCTTAATCTCTAAGCCATGAAGATTTAATGTTTTCAGAGTAATTTTACAGACATTCTGCCTGCCAGTGCCCAGTAGGGTTTAGAGTTCTTGAGTCACCATGGGCTTAACAAGCATCCAGGCATGAACCAACTTTGTAGTTTTGAGCGAGAGGAATAAGCGTTGATCCGTGGTGACTGAGCAGAATTAAGAGGTAATTTACCTGCTCTCTTTTTAGGGAGTTTGTATATACCTTCTGCCTATTGGAGATGAATTATAAGCCAACTCTGGCAAAGATAGGAATGGAACCAGAATATCCCAGCAAAAATGGTTGATGACATCTTGAATTTCTCTCAGAAAGAGATGAATATGCAAGGATAGTAGTAAGTGATCTGCTAAGGTACTGAAGAAAGAGGTAGGGTTTGCTTAAATCACAAGCATAAAAAAAATCCAGGGGACATCAAAGTCCATGTCTGCTCTGGTCATTTAAACAAAGCTCAGATTTCTGGTAGCTATTGGTAAATGGATTTTTGGTCATTCAGGAGTCTGTGATAGATAGGCATGGTTAAAATATATTTTTCACCTATATAACCTCTAGGGTTCGATACTGCTGTTACTACTGCTGTTTACTCGCTTCAGTTGTGTCCGACTCTGTGAGACCCTATGGACTGTAGCCCGCCAGGTTCCTCTGTCCATGGAATTCTCCAGGCAAGAATACTGGAGTGGGTTGCCATGCCCTCTCTAGGGAATCTTCCCCACCTAGGAATCGAACACAGGTCTCCTGCATTGCAGGCAGAGTCTTTACCACTGAACCACCAGGGAAGCCCAGAATTTGGTACTATATTGATTTAAAAAATGAATTTATCGAACGGTTTGTGAGAAATATAAACAGCAGGCAAAGATGAATATTGTGGCTTTATTCCTAAATTTTTATGTTGCAAAAATGGCAAAGCTTAGGCTGTTTCATGTTATTATCATAATCCATAAGTATTTAGCAACCTGTGAAAATGATAGTTGCCACTCTAGTAACACAAAGAAAGGTGTCTTAATTAGTCAGAAAACTGTATTCCGTTCCTGCAAATTTCCTGATGTCTTGGTAGACTCAGGTCCATTTAAATCAGAAGATATTTTTAGCGATGAGTTGCTTGAAATGGTGAATCTAGACGCGATACTCATAGTAGCCCATTGGCATTACAGCATTCTGAAACATCGCTCTCTGTTGTTGGTTCTGAGTCCTCAGTTTGGACATAGAAAACTTTCTGGGAGGCTCTATTTTCCTGGCCTGAATTAGAATTCAGAGTGGGCTGAGATGTTTTTCCCCATCTTTCTACACACCCCCAAGTTTGTATTGCTCCCTGGTCTATTTCACGATGTTTATTACTCACGTTCACTCCCAGGTGTGGGAATGCATGGGAATACAGTATCTCCGATCTTACAAACGGCTCTTTGGGTCTGGCCAAATCCTCTGAAGGGTCTCTGGCAGCAAGAGGAGCTTTAAGTAGTTTATTTTTAAGTTAAATATCGGGAAATCATCTATTGAGGCTTTTTCCCTAGCCACTTAAACCGCATATGAATTGAGATACCGAAAGGAATTTAGTATTTCTCTTTAAACAAGATATACTGTTTTCAACTGCAGAAGAATAAAGCCAGGAGTCAGATTGTGCCTGGAGGCTGAATTCTCCTGCACAAAGGGACTCGGGGGACAAATGAGTGTGGGTGCACTAATGGAACACAGAGTTCCACAGTTCCTTCTCAGAGGCGACTCCAGAGAGGCGAAGAAAGGAAAAGCCAGGAGCACCAGGTCACCCCCGATAAGTACAAAGAAGTTGCTCCGAGTGCTTTCTCCCATTGTGCCGGTTACACTTATTGGTGTGAATAATGTTGTTTTGTTTTCAGAAAGACAGTCATGAGCAAGAAAAAAGAGTGGGGAGTGATAAGCCGAACTCAGGGAATTTGAGAATGACACGTTTGTGATAATATATGTTAATTTAGTTGGATGGATGTGAATATTTTCATAAAGAACAAAGAGAAAGATGGACTCTAGCTTAGATTCATCCGTTTAGACTTTTATAGAGGCATTACCCGTGTTTAAAATGCACAAATCTCTTGCAAACATTTTTTTTAAATGCATATTTTTGTGGTGGCTTATTTATTTTAAATTACCATATTTTTCTTGCTTTGGAGATAAAAACTCTAGTGGAGCCAGACTTCAAATAGATGATGTTCTGAGCACATCAAAACAAAGAAAGTGTTTCTGAAACCAAATAAAAGCATTTTTTGAATGACTCCCTCATCCATTCAAGGCTCCTTTCAGCTTAGCGGCACTGGCTCAGATAAAGTCCCGAACACCTCACAGCCTATTCAAAAGTATCAGATTCAACTGAAGGTGAAGAAAATGGGCTATCTGCAATATTCATGAGTTGGGAACGTCCCAAGTTTGACCATTGTCTGAATGACTTTACAACCGCTTGGGGTATGTATTACATAACAGATATTCACAGGCACCCAGCACTCCTATCAAGTCAAACCTTGTAAGTGAGTCCAAAGCATCCCCCCGCCCCCAGCCCTGCCCCGTTCTTTTCTAATTCAGGTCCGAAGGAAAATACTGCCCAGGCTTTGAAGTGTGCTATCCTACCCCTTGTTTTACCAGACTGAACTAAAGGCCTCGATAACCCTTCTTCAGGTGGTATTAACTCAACGAAAATGTATTGTTTTCATCTATTGGGGCTAGTGTTTTCTCTCACTGGACCAAAGCACATCTGAATGTAGCAAAAAAATCTGAAATGAGATAGGTTCATTTTACTGGGACAATCTGAGTCCTCAGCAAGAGAACTAAGTGGTCCAAATAACCCTGGAAGGAAGGATGAAAGGAAGGGATGAAGGAAGGGAGGAAGTCTGGTTACACTCTGCCCAACAGGAATGCAATATTCAAGGTTCTGCTACTGGATAAGGAGTTGCAAGATGAATGATATTCATTTTTACTATTTCCATCTCCAAGTAACTGCCCTCTGCTTAAGACACAACCTTTAACCGAAGTGAAGTGCAGTGAAAGTCACTCAGTTGTGTCCGACTCTTAGCGACCCCATGGACTATACAGTCCATGGAATTCTCCAGGCTGGAATGCTGGAGTGGGTAGCCTTTACCAGCTGAGCCTCCAGCCCAAGAATGCTGGAGTGGGTAGCCTATCCCTTCTCCAGAGTGTCTTCCCAACCCAGGAATCGAACTGGGGTTTCCTGCATTGCAGGCAGATTTTTTACCAACTGAGCTATCAGGGAAGCTTGGTCAAACATAAATACATAGGACTGTATACCTCGGAGCATGGGTTGTTGGAAAGAGCACCTGGGTTTGAGTCCTAACTCTGCCTTGTACTGTGACCTTGGACAAACAACTGGATTCTTCTGGTCAGTTTTCCCATCTACATATGAGGATATTGAATCTCATCTCAAACCACATCGTTTTATTATCTCCACTATTCTCCTTCTGCCCAAACATTCCAGCTGAGACTTTCCTGGTGGTTTAGTGGTTAAGAATCTGCCTGCCAATGCGGAGGACATGGGTTTGATCCGATGTGGAAGATCCCACATGCTGCGGAGCAACTAAGCCTCTGCACCACAACTGCGGAGCCCATGCAGCCTAGAGTCCAAGCTCCGCAACAAGCAAAGCCGCCACAGTGAGACGCCCTCGCACCACAGCTAGAGAAAGCCCATGCACAACATTGAAGGCCCAAAACAGAAAAGAAGTCCTAGCTGGGTGGCAGGCCAAGTGTGACATCTAAGCCTGCCCTCAAAGCTAGGGGAGACAACAGGGAAACAAAGGCCTTGGGAACACCAGGGGAGCTGATGAAGCATCAGGTTGAATTCTGACCTGCCCCCAGTGTACGTTCACATCCTAACCCCCAGAAACCATGACTGTGACCTTATTTAGGACAAGGTTTTTGGCAGGTGCAGTTGACTTATGAATGTTGGGATGAGGCCATCCTGGATGACCTAGGTGGGCTCTAATCCAATGAAGGATGTCCTCGTAAGAGACAGAAGAGGAGAAAACACAGACGCCAAGGAGAAGGCAGGTGAAGGCACAGGCAGAGAGTACAGTGACACAGCTACAAGCCACAGAGCATCTGGAGCCAGCAGAAGCTGGAGGACGCAGGAAAAAATTCTGCCCAGGACCGGGACAAACTGAGACTCAAGCAAGAAAGTACTACAAGTAGACATCTTGATATAGGACTGCAGCCCTCCGGAACGGTCAGAGAATAACATTCTGTCATTTCAAGCTTATTGTAATATGTTATGGAGTCCTGAGATGTTAACGTAGTGCCAGCCTGGCTGCTCCACGCTGTCCCTTGAGGGCCACAGCCCCAGGCTGTCTGCAGGCTGCATGGGGCCATGCCAGGCACATGGTACCACATCTCTTCTTTTCGGATGACAGCTTTGACTCGAGAAAGTGCAACTGAAGGATGTATAGGACAGTGGCGAGGCTGCTGGGCTGGATGAGGTGCTATTTCAGGGACTTGCCTGTGTGTTTCCCTTCCGACCAGAGCACGATGCCTCCATGCACTTCACTTCAAGTCCATGGATTTGCAGGAATGATTGGTCCATTTATAAATTATCAGAGAGGTTTTAGGCTTCAAGGAGGTAGACTTTTTCTGGGCAGGAGTTAACAATAGTCACTGGCTGATCTCTGTGGAAGGCCGAGAAAAAAGGGTGAAGAAAACAGTGTCAGCTCTCTTGTCCTTACCTGCATCTTCTCAGTCCACCTGCAGAGAGCATCTGGGCACCTGATCAGGTGGGAAAGAATGAACATGTCCTTTCCCACCTATTGGGATGGCCAATAGGCAAGTCTATGAGGGAACAATTTCAACTGGTGACCCAGCCTTTCAAGACGTTTTTTCTTAGCTACTCTCATGCAACATTACCAATTCTCCTAGCTCCCAGTGTTTAATCGGAAGAAAGGGGACTGTGAGAGATGAAAATATTAAGTGGAGGCCATGCTCCCACCACCCCTCCCCCTAGCTCTCACCTTGGGATCTGAAGCTCCGACACTCACTTCCAGAAGCAGGAGGCTGAAGGGAGGGGAGCCACCTCTACACAGCTTACAGGGACCTTCACAGTCCATCGGGTCCCCTGCTTTCCATGCATCTGACCAATGCTACCCTCCATTCAGAGCTCAGCTTAGTCATCACAGCTTTGGCAAGGCCCTCCATGATCTAGACTGGCTTATGTGCCTTTCTGGAGGGTGCTAAGCCACCTTGAAATGATTCTACCAGAGGGCCTCAAATGCCAATCAGATTTTCCCTACCTGCATGTATCTGCCCCAGAAGCTTCTCAAAGAGGGCAGCACATCTGCTTTTGTTTTATTTTTTTCTTTATGTGTCTATGGTCGCATATGTAACACGTTAATAAGGCATCATAAGAGTTTCAGGCATTACATAATAGTAAAAAGCGGACATCTCCCTCACCCTAACTGTGCCCCCACTCTCTGTCCTCAAGGTAAATTCTGATCACCATTTGGCAAGTCTCCAGCCAGACTTTTATCTTGGCATTCACAAACATGTGTCCATCTGGCTAGCTAGCTAGCTATCCATCCATCCATCTAGCCTATCTATCATCTATCATTTAATCTTTCATTTTACTCTATTTTCCTGTAACTTGCTTTTTTCCTTTAAGGCCATGTTTTAGAGATCTCTTCATGTCTGTACATAGCCATCAACAGAATTTCATAGTAACCCGCTCACCCACAGCTAGACAATCAACTTCCTCTCTCTGTTGTGAGCCAGGCAGCAAGGCCCAGCCTCATTCATATCATTCTCATTCATGTGTACCATTACACAAGTGCAAGTAGTTCTTTTAAATAGATACAATTGCTGAGTTCCCTTTTTAAACACTCTGGTGATTTCTATAAGGCCTCTTCCTCCCTTTATCCTTTGCCTGTGCACTTGGAGCTTTCCCAGATTGATCCTATCTCTGGGGCAGTTTTTCCCTTTTTTGAGTTTTAGTTTTTGCTAGATTCTAGGTTTATTTCTGTATAGGTTTGATCTCTTCTTTCTACCTTTCAGTAATTCCTTAAGATGTCTCTCTCTTTTTGGCATTGTTACAAAACACACATACACACACATCACTCCTTTTCTGATGACTTACAGAGGTGACAGTCCCAGAGCTTAGGCTGCTGTCTCGAGCCAGGTTGAAAACTACCCTATGTCCCCTACCTGGTACTTGACATAGAGGCTGTGTTGTCTGTGCTTGACCTAGGTGTCTGCCTTGACATTGCCAAGGCAGAGTCTGTGTTGAGAGAATAAATGAGTTTTTGCTTTAGGCAGGTACTAACATTTGACCAAGGACACATGCCTCCTTCCAGGGGTTGATTTGGCTGTGCTGGGGGATTACCCTTCAATTAATCACACACAACTCTATAAGTTATTGTGCAGCTGACTACCTTCCTACATGGGAGAAGAGGTGGGGTTGGTTTGTGGGAAAAATTTGTTTATTTAATTTCACGTAAATTTACCGTACAAGATGATGATTCCGGGTTGTTCACGACGGTCGTGAAGATTCTCACCAGCCAGCAGCAAATCAATTTAATGAAGCTCAATTGGATGACTTGTGTCTGATTAAAGGATATGTTGGCATACATGTCAGGCACTCAGCTGATTTTTAAATTTCCTTTAACGATGTAATAACACTGAAATGTAAAGGGATGCATGACCATTAGTAGGAGAATGTCAAAGGATACTTGAAAGCGAGTACCTGCCCAGGATACTTGGCTTACATTTTCCAAGTTCCACTTGAGATTCACAGAAACACTCCAGCAACCTGGATTCTATTTATTGAACCCAAACCAGGCCCTCCTCTGGCGCCCGGCGCCGCCCGCGTGCGCTCCCGCTGACAGGTGCTGCAGCTGTAAGCCCTGCTGGGCCCTCCTCAGCAGCCATCTGTCAGCGAGGCCTTCGCTCCTCCAGGCAACAGGCGTGTTGATAAGAATATACACTTTCTGCAGTTGACAGACTTTGCTATTCAAAACACTGTTAAAAAAAATGGCTATAGGAATTTAATTAGCAACTTCCATTAAGAGATTAGATGAGAAGAACAAAGAGAAACCAAGGGAAAGTCTTCTTAATAAAACTGGAGATGCTGCAGAATATTCATAGCATAACAAAGGAAACGGGAAATCTGTTCTGTGCATTGTTAGAGGTGACAGAGAAGTTCTGATGTTTTCTCATAGCCCGGTGTGTCTACGACTAATGAGGCGCTGGGTGGAGGGCAGAGCTCCGACCGAGCACCGCATCCTGGCTGCAGCAGGTAACAGGTGTGGGAGCCCGCAGCGCTGTGATGCAGCAGGACCTGTGCGTTTTCTCATGTTCCCCACGCGTGGCTCCTGCGGCTGGCTCACTTAGCACCAACGTTCAGGAGCAAACCCTAAATGGACCAACTGGCTTACGACTGTGCCACGGCCTCTGGTCACCTCTGTGAACTGGTCATCCAGCTGAAATTTGTGTGTTGGGTCAATAGAACTGAGAGTATATATAGACCAGAACAAATCAATCCCTTCTACTAAGAAATCAGATGCCTATGAGGTATTCAGCAGTTAGCTTAGTCATGTGTGTGTGTGTGTGCGCGCGCGCGCATGTGTGTGTGTATTAGTGAAGGGGTGGCGGTACATTATGCTTACACAAGGCCAAGGGTTGTTTTGTTTATACCCCATAGAACAAATGGTTGGCTCAAGACCCTATGGTGAAGGCCCAAGCATGAATTCGTGATTCCTTCAAGTCAATACTCTTATAAAGGTTGCATAGTAAAGTAACCCAGTGATGACAAAGGCCAAGAAGAATGGCATTTAGGAAAGGAAGCTTCGGTCCAGAAAGCTACCAGCCATTCCCGGCAAGTAGACACTTCTATCAGAATCAAATGTTTCCCCCAGTGCCCCCGAGACAGTGAAATGGTTTCTGTGTTACAAAGTCTATTTTGATTTTGATCTGATTCAAAGGGTTGATAAATAGATTCAGATGGGAACCCCCATGCCATTATCAGATTGAAAACAACTAGCTCATCATTTTCATTTTTAACTGACATAAACTCAGATGTACTAAGATTGTCTTTACATTTTCCAGAGGAAGTCCAATATCCACAGGAAATTTGAGAATATAAAATTTATATAAACTTGGGTTTGCATCAAAACCAATCCATGCTATAGTTCTGCCAAATGCATGTGCACGAATGTGTGCACGTGCACACATACACACACACACAGAGAAATGTCTAGGAAAGTTAAAATGAAATTCTTATGAGATTAACTCTTCTTAGCTCCAAAGCCAAAATTAGGTAAAAACTACATTAATTAACAACTGAGTCACAACCTTCAAACTGTGAATACAAGATATCTCTGTAGTGGGTTCTAGTTACTAAAAGGTTAATTGATTTTTTTATTTCTAGGGAAAAAAAATAAGGCTAATTCAAGATAATGAGATAGATGGGTGGATTTAAGTGGAGGAAAAAAGCTAGAAAATTGCTGATGGCTTGGCAAAAGAGCCAAAGGAAATTATCATCGTTGTCTTTTGTTCTTGTGAACTCAAAGCCGTTTCTTGTAGTTGTTAGTGTAAAATGAGCTAAATTAGAGAATGTGTGATTTCAGTGGCTGCTAAATGTAGCCAGCCCCCTTTATGTGGGTTATAAGTTCTGCGCTCAGGATGTTGCAGGTTGACACAATGATGGCCCCAACGCTTCTGGAAACTGGGGCCTCCTGCTTTCTCCTGCTGGTCCTCCCTGGGGCCCCTTTCTGCATTTTCTCTGAATAAAGTTCCCTTAGACCAATGGCTTATAGTTACACAGTCTTTATAACTCATATGGAGAACCACCGATCTGTATTTCCATATAAAGAAGGGGTTAGAATGGGCCACTGGCAAAAAACATTATTTCCTGAAATTGCCAATAATAAGAAGACCCCTGACCACCCCACTGTGGATCTCTCTCCCCCTGTGTGTCATTACAGGCGACTAGAAAACATCTCTCTCTCTCTCTCTCTGAATCTTCTTCTTTAGGCCCAACTTCAGAGTTGAACAAATTTCCATCTTTCTGTCATGGACCTGGGAAGCAAAGGTGCTTTTTCAGTGACTTCTGGTGTCTTGGAAAGTCCCTGCTCCCCTTGGGATTTCTCTATCAGCCAGGCTGAGGCCCTTGAGCTGTGAACTACAATACTGGGAAGCCCTTCTAGCTTTGGCTGCACAGACAAGAATGTATTCACTACTCAAACTTTTCTTAAGCACTTACGATATGTCAAGCTCTTTTCTAGGCACTGGAGATAGAACAGAAAGAAAACAAAAGGAAGGGCATAAATATCTGCCTTCATGGAGCTTACATTATAGTGGAGAGAGATGGGCACAAGTTAAAAATTGTGTTCAGTGCCATGGAGCTTCTGTTAACTTGAGAAGAAAGATCAGGAATTCTTTTTGAATGTGGTAACTTCTGTGGAGAGAGGGGGTTAGTTAGTGTATGGAACACTGAGGCACCTCCCCCTCTTTGAAATAAGGCAGGGATATTTGTGGCTTCTGCACTTCAGAGGTCAAATGAAAAAAAAGAATATCAGACATAAATAATATGCGGGAAGAGCTGTGACGTTTTTCACCAACAAGGAGAAGCTCACAAAGTGAAGATGTAAACCTGTGGTCAGTTCAAGAAACAGCATGCTGGACAGGGAGTTTGGGATGGACACACACACGCTGCTCGGTTTAGAACGGGTAACCAACAAGGACCTACTGTATAGCACAGGGAACTCTGCTCAATGTTATATAACAACTTAAATGGGAGAAGAATTTGAAAGAGAATAGACACATGTATCCTTAGAATTGAATGACTTTGCAGTACAGCTGAAACTACTACAACATTGTTAATCGGCTATATTCTAATGTAAAATAAAGAAAAAGAAGATCTGTGCTCAAGAAAATTAAATACTGCCTTATATATTTCTTCTCCTTTTTAAAACAAATATGGAACAGAAAAATTTTGGAAAGAGGAAGCAACCTTTGGCTCTTGATCTTGAGAAGTCAGAGGTGGCCAAAGCTATTTAGGGAGGAAGAGGGCTATCTGATCTTTGGGGAAAAGCCAGCCTGCTTTTCCTAAGATTAACCTTATAGGAACAACGTCATCCTCTATCCTGCAGTATCTCTTTTAAACTTAATGTTTAAATAGCTATACTTAAGTGATAAGGCGCTAGCTTTTCACCTCCAGGATCCTAACTGGATTCAAACTCTAGTCTTCTGGGAAATGAGTTCGGTCATCTAAGCTGTGCCTCATAGACAAAAGTCCTTATCTCCATACTCCAAGCATAATTCAGTCCATCATGGTAGGACTGAAAGTCTGCTCTTGGGAAAAGAAAGAGAATGAGCTGGGGTGAACACTAAATTATTGAAGGAGTTAAATCAATCCTGAATTCAAATCCCAACTGTTTAAGTCATAGTACCTTTCTGTTCAGACTACAAAACTGCTTTTCACACTGTACCTTGAAAGGAGGAAGTCACTTAGTGATGCTAAGCCTCCAAAAATGAGGGCAAAGCTGCACAGAGGGAGAAGTTTGAGCCGTTTAATAAATTTACATTTCCTTTGAATGCTGGTTTCCTTATCAAGCTCAGAAGAATACTTCACATCTTTGCCCTGTATGTGTGCTGCAAGCAACAACTGTGACTTTTATCTTTCATAGACTTGAAGATGTCTAAACATGTCAAGGAAATACCATGTGCGAAGATGTGTTCGAAAGCAGATTCAGTAAGTTTAGAATAACACAACCCATGTTGTCCCCCAAACACTCTAAAAATAAAAATAGAATTGAGCCAAAAAGGGACTTCCAGAGACCCGATCTCTGGTTTACTTTGCTTGGGACTCAGAAAGGAATGATTACAGGCAAAATGCTTGACAACTCAGCCTATTGATGAGAAATAGACTAGGGAGGGATACTTTGAGTCTTTTGAATGGCTTGCTTTCCAGGTATCAAGAGGTATGCATTTATCTCTCCCGCCCTCCCCGCCCCACACCACCCTGACCCGCCACTGGCCTGCTCCCACCCCTCTGCTCCCCTCCTCTCTATGCGCCATTTATCAAGTTGGCATTTTGCTCACAATAAAATGGATGACAGTTTCATTACAGAATGGCATCACTTGTCAAACTTTGAATTACTGATCATAAAAATATCTGTTATGCTTTGAAGGATTGTTGGAGGACTTCCACTTTATATAAATATAAATATATATATATATTTTATCAGTAGGACTGTTTAGTGCAACACGCACAAGGAGAGAACAGAGGAGGGGGAAGGAGAAATCCAACCCAGCCAAGAAGCCCAGGGTTGGCTGTATCCTACCCATACCAACAAGCTTCTATCACAGCTCTAGACAGCAGAAATAAAAGGGAGCTTTTTGGCTCACAGCTATAAAAAAAAATTATCATAGTGATGAAGTTCCTCAGCCATCAACAGAGCTGTGATAACGCTGTTTGATGATGATTTTCCCATGAATGTTAAACAGCCGCCACTGCAGAGGGAAAGGAGCTTATCTGCACCTAATACTGATCTCTAATTCCTGCCCTTCTTGAACCATCCATTTTCTAACAGCATTAACTGGCAAATTTACATCCCATCTTAATGCTGCTAAAGAGGACAGGAGATGAAGAGTAAATGACAGCAGTGTAATGAGGGTGGCTTTTTTTCTCCTTTCTCTTTAATGGCTAAAGATTTACACAATTGTCTGTAAGCTTATATAGAGAGCTTACCTGAACCTTTTCCCAGCATGGATTCAACTTACAGGAGCTTTTGTTAACTAAACACACATAAATATTTTTAAGGAGGTTTAATAGTGTGACTTCAAAAGAAAGTCAAGAGATGGCAAAAAGAAAAAACAAATTTCAACGTCACGAATAATACAAACGTCTCCAAGAGCTAATGATTTCCGAACAAACAAGGTGGTAAAAATAACCACCTAACATTCTCTTAGGTTGAAGAATGTTAACCTAAGAGCTCAAAAGATTTCGAATATTAAGGAATAATTAATTAAAACAAGGATTTAGAGAGAGCTATGTTCCGCATGCCACCAAGACCTAGGATTTCTCTGATCGTGTAACATCCATCAAAATACTACCTGTTCACTAACAGGGTGTGAAGAGATAGCAGGTAATTTCAATGGTAAGTCTGCATGTTGGGAGCTACAATAGCTCGATGTAGGAAAATCCCATTTGTGCATTCAGATGATAAAAGTAAACCAAATAAAAATCACCATGGACGAGCCATTTAACATCACAGGCTCGAAACCTTGAAGTTGTCTTTGACTCTTCTCTCTCTTTCATCTTCTTTATCCAATCCATTACCAATCCTGCTTTTCCTTCCTTTGAAATGTTTTTTTGAATTTACTCCCTTTTCTCTCCTGCTACTCTAACCCATGTCTCCAGAACCTCTCGTTTTAAATGGTATAGATTCTTCTTGTTTTCTTCTAGCCTCTGTGGGCCCTTCCACTGTATTATTAAAACTATTTTAGTGTTTTCACTATGTAATCTGACTTCTTAAAAAAACAAAGTTAACTATTTGTGTCCCCTGCCCCTGTTTCTGCCTGCACTACTTATAGCAACGATTCTTAAAGTGTGATGGACCACAAGAATAAATGCTTAAGCACATTAAGCATACATTTAGTGAAAGGTGTATAAGACTGGTGCACTGAAAACTACAAGACATTTTAAAGGGAAATTAAAGAGGTAGATAAATGGACAGATGAGCCACATTCAAAGGTTTGAACAAAGGTTGACAAGCTTTTTCTATAAATGGCCAGGGAGTAAATATTGGTCTTTTCAGGCCACACAGGTCTCTTTGGAGTATTTTTCTTTATTTTGTTTTACTACCCTTCCAAAAAGTAAAACCACTTTTAGCTTGAGGGCATACAAGAACAGGCTAGATTTAGGCTGCAGACCATAGTTTACTGTTCCCTGGCTTGGAAGATTCAATATTATTAAGTTGGGAGTCCTCCCCAAATTGATCTCAAGATTCGATGCAATCCCAACATAATCCTACTAGGCTTTTTTGAAGAAATAAATGACATTATTTTAAAATTTATATGGAAAAGGAAAGGACCTAAAATAGCTAAAACAATTTAGAAAAAGAAGACCAGAATTGGAGGACTCACCCTATCTGACCCTGTGACTTATTCTAAAGCTATAATAATCAAGACAATGAGGCATTAACATAAAAATAGATCAAGAAACAGACTTGATCTGTCCAGAAATCGACCCACAATTACGTGGTCAATTGATTTTCATCAAAGATATCAAGGTAATTCAATGGAAATAAGTTAGTCTTTTCAACAAATAGTGCTGGAACAAATGGATATCTGAAGAAACTTCAACCATTATCTCACACCATATATAAACATGAACTCAAAATAGGTCATAGATCTAAAAGTAAGAGCTAAACTGATTAAACTTCTAGAAAAAATACGAGGATATCTGTGATATTGGCACAGACCAAGATTTCTTAAAGTGAAAAGTATTTGTCGCTCAGTCATGTCTGACTCTTTGCAACCCCATGGACTGTAGCCTGCCAGGCTTCTCTGTCCATGGGATTCTCCAGGCAAGAATACTGGAGTGGGTTGCCATTCCCTTCTCCAGGGGACCTTCCTGACCCAGGGATTGAACCCATGTCTCCTGCACTGTAGGTAGATTCTTTACCGTTTGAGCTACCCACTGGATACCAAAACACATAAAAGAAAGAAATGATAAAAAATGTTTTTTCAAGATGAAAAATTTCTCTTCTTTGAAAGACATAATTTCAGAAAAATAAAAAGGAAAGTTAAGGGCTGGAGAAAAATGTTTACAAAATATCCAACAGTTGCTTTGTATTCAGAGCATGTGAAAAAGCTCTGAAAAAAAAATGTGAAAATTTATTGCTAAGTCGTGTCTGACTCTTTGTGCCCCAGTTGACTGCCCTTCAAGGCTCCTCTGTCCATGGGATTTTCCAGGCAAGAACACTGGAATGGGTTGCCATTTCCTTCTCCAAGGGATCTTTCTGAACCAGGGATCAAACCTGGGTCTCCTGCTTGGCAGGTGGATTCTTTACCACTGAGCCACCAGGGAAGACCCTCAAAAGCTCTACAACTCAATAATAAAAAAACAACCCAATTAAAACATGGGCAAAAGACTGGAAAAGAAACTTCACAAAAGAATATAGTTAATAAGCATATGTGAGTATGTTCAGCATCACTAGTCATAAAAGAAATTTAAAACCATGATGTGAATGAGAAACAAACCTATCGGAACAAGTAAAGTAATAAAGATTGATAATACCAAGTACTGGCAAATTCTGTGGGGCTACTGGAAGTCCTATGCATGGTGGGTTAGAATGTTAAATGGGGCAGCCACTTTGGATAACCGTATGTTACTACCTTATAAAGTTAATTTAATGAAGCCAGATATGAAAGAAATTTGAATATATGTAAAGTAAAATTATTCTTCCACTAAATATTTTCTGTTCTATTATTCTCCATAAAGGTGTTCTTTATGTTGTATTGCTGTTCAGTCGCTCAGTCATGTCCGACTCTTTGTGACCCCATGAACTGCAGCATGCTAGGCTCCCCTGTCCTTCACCATCTCCCAGAGTTTGCTTAAACTCAGGTCCATTGAGTCAGTGATGCCATCCAACCATCCCATCCTCTGTCACCCTCTTCTCCTCTTGCCCTCAATCTTTCCCAGCATCAGGGATTGTAATAGGCTTATTAGTATCATTTTAAATATAAAAATATTAATATTTTAAAAATTCCTCTGTGCTAATTTCTATGTGGTAAATACCGAGAAATACAACCCATACAAACAAAAGCTCTTTGGGATTCTCAATAATTGTTAAGAGTATAAAGGGGTCCTAAACCAAGAAACTCAGAGAACAGTTGGCTTATAAGAGTCACCCAAATGGATACTTGAAGTTCTACATAACTGGGATGTTCTTATCATTCGGGCTTTATCTATTCTCAACTGGAATCTAGTTCTCCAGCTGGGCCATGATCTCTCTCCATACCAGTTGATTGACTTTGAGGTCAGGTTCATGACTTACCTGTTCATTCTTTACCTAATCTTAAGTTGCATGACTTGGCAGCTTTTTTTTTTTTTTAATCCTGTAGGTCACAGTTTCCTCACCTGCAGAATGGGGATTACAGTGGGATCAGTTTCATAGTCTTGTTGTGAGGACTGAGTTTATGCAAAGCCCGTAGATCAGTGACTGATGATGGTAGGCATGCAGTCCCTGTGAGGAGGTGTGTAATTGTCTTTGCTACTGTTATCAACCCTGCTTCCCTCCATCTTTGGAAATGGCATTTCTTCATGTTGCCTTACCACCACCACCCCCATCCTTGACCTCTGGCATCTCTAATAAATGTCACTTGGTTTTGCTCTCTTTCTTCTAATTGCTTGAATCTAATTCTCATTTTACTTCCCCAACTGTATCTAAAGCTTCTTTGAACCAAACTCTTTCTTAGGCACAGTTTACTTAACACTGAACTGGGCAAACAATAGATGCTCAACAAATACTTACCGAGTTGTTAGCTTCCAATTCTGTAGTATGGGAACAACAATAGTAGTGTCTTATTTATCTCTTCATGGGTATGTTGCAAAAATTTTATGTGAAGCGGTTGAACTGCCTTAAAAAAACCCCACAAACCAAACCAGGCCCGTTTCTTTATGTTCCAATATGTCCTAAGGTCACGATAAGGAATCTTTTTAGAAACCACTTACTGTTAAATGGATGCCCCTATTTATATTTTCTCTTAGAACTCTGAATTCCTTTGGCTCGTTGAATTTTTTATACCTAACAACGCTGTTTTGTGAAATAAGCATTTGGGGAAATATCAAAACTGGCTTCATAGGACTTATGAAGATGACACTTTCTCTTGACCCTGTTAAATATGTTCTCACTTAAGATTTTGCATTGTCAATTCTCTGCCCATGATATTCTCAGGAGGGAAAGGATTAGTCCATTAATATCCTAACTGAAAAAGACCTCACTGGCATTTTGAAAGCATTTTTGCAACATTATCAGAACTAATTTAATTGGTACAGAACTTTTTTCAGATATGGTGGTCATTAAATTTTAGCTCCAGTTTTTTCAGTGTTGAGCAAAATAATTTCACCTACACCAAAAACACCATGCTGTAAGGTATCCTGCTGAATTGATCGCACCGATTCTATACCTAACAGGAAAATAATATTAATTCCTTTAAGAAACATTTATTGAGCATCAGCTATGTACCTGGCCCTGGGGACATTCAGTGAGGTTCAATTCTAGTAGCAGGAGACAGAGAAAAAAACAAAAACTGAATAAATGCGATTATTTTAGATAGTGATGAGTGCAAAGCTAGCATTAAATTGGATGACAGGAAAGAGAATGACCTGGGGCTGGGGGGGTTCTGTTTTGATAGAATGAACAGAAATTACAGATAATGGGGATCCTCTGAAGGTCCTGTGGTTAGGACTCAGCGCTTTCACTGCCTAAGGCATAGATTCAGTTCCTGCTTGGGGAATTAAGATCTTGCAAGCTGCCAAAAAAAAAAAAAATTACAGATAGATTTTTCAGAGATATTAAAAATATATGTCTAATGAAAAGTCTTGTATGGGACTTATTTCTGTGAAGGGTGATTTTATTGTCGTCTTTTTTTTTTCTGTGTTTTCCTAATTTTTTACTTAAAAATGTACCCCTTTCATAGTCAAAGAAAAAATGTATATACAAAATGTTATTCTCATAGCAAAATTGTGTTCACCTTGTGAATAAAGATATCATAATGAGAATTTCCTGGTGACCCAGTGGTTAAGACTCAGAGCTTCCACTGCAGGGGGCATGTCAGGCAAGTTCCACATGTCACAAGGGATGGCCAAAAAACAAAGATACCATAATGATCTTAAATTCTAAAGAGAGACTATTATTTGAGAATTCTCTATATTCAAAATGTGGCTCCCCATTCAGTAAGTTACTATTCATAAAGCACTTGGATGAAGGCTTAGCACCTGATTAGTGGTATGTATGTGTTTGCTAAATTAATACACTGATATGTTGAAATGATCTCTAATTCAATTTAAGTGACTTAGCAAAAATGACCAAGTGCAATTCTGTTTTCTAAGCATTGTGAAGCATAAAATAATGACATGGTATGAAATTCAAGTCTGAGGGTCTTGTATCTCTTTTTCTGTCTCTCTGTCTCTCTTTCTTGGAAAGATATAGCAGCCTTGCCTTCAAGAAGCTTAGAAATACTGAGAGAGAAAAACATGCACAGAACTATCATTCTGTGATACCAAGGTTTTGTATTTGCAGCAAAAATTGATTGAACAGTAGGTTCTGGTCAAGGAAGGAAGAGTTGATTTCTTCTTGAAAGTCAAAGTGAAAGTCATTTAGTTGTGTCCAACTCTTTTCGACCCCATGGACTGCACACCGTCCATGGAATTCTCCAGGCCAGAATACTAGAGTGGCTAGCTGTTCCCTTCTCCAGGGGATCTTCCCAACCCAGGGATCGAGCCCGGGTCTCCCACATTGCAGGCAGATCCTTTACCAGCTGAGCCACCAGGGAAGACCTGATTTCTTCTTAGGTTCAATCAAATTCAAAGAGGGGATTTAATCATTTCCACTTTATTATTGAACTTCTTCCTTTCATTGGTTTGAAATCTAAATGCTTATCCTTTCAAAGATGTTTATGAAATCCATACGCAGGCTTCATAATGAATTTGTGATATTTTTGGGCGGCAAAGTTTGGTTAAGTTATCACAATGTCTCCCAAGAGAAGATGCTTTCAACCTAGGCGTGGTGGATCGTATGCAAACGCTAGGTGGTCCTTGATGTTTCTGGGAGTGATCATCACACACTCACACTTGCTTCACTTTGTCGTGTAAACATAACTCACACAAACTTTGTGCCAGAAAAACACCAGCTAGTGATATTAACAAAATGCATACATTTGGCCCCTTATTCAGTTAAGGTATGGCCCATATGAGAGCCTGGAATTAATGGATTTCCATCCGTGGATGCAGAAAACATCTACAGCTGTCAGCCAGTTGGAACGAGTTTGTGAGAACAGCCTTCGAACCCCTTGCATCGAGATTTCTGCTATTTAGCCGGAGAAGGAGACTGTTGATTGTGGCGTGAGGACCTCCACCCGTGGCAAAGGTCATGAGGAAGGAGGCTCGACATACGCAAAGGCGGGATTGAGCCTCAGGAGTCCCCCTGGAAATTCTCGAGCATCTACCCCCAAAACCAGAGTCTGCCTACTTTACTACTTTGTGCTCTTACCTACACCTCTGACTTTACGGGGGGCTGTCCCCCACCACCTCTTTCGGAGAAGGGGTTAACTTAGAGCTCCAGTTAATAAAAACTCCTGGGCGTGACAAGAGTGTTTTAACCTACAAACTCCTCTGAAGGTTCTCTAGCCTGCCTGACAGGCTTGTCCGGCCACATGTGATTGCTCACAGCCTCCCAACCGTGAGAGGCACGAGATGCTTTAAACCTTCTAAAAACAGGTTCCTTAGAAAAGTTAGAAAACCATTAGTGTAAGTATAGTGGGCTGATTAGAAATTGTATTGGTGAAGGGTTTTTCATTTGTTGAGCCAATGTTTGTTGCTAAGTCTCCACATCCCCTGCTCTTACACACATTAATGAATATATAGAAGAAATAAGTATTAACCTTTGATATTAATCATGTTAGACCTTAGGCTAAGTAAATTCTTTCCTTAATTAAAACCCACTACACCCTCACCCTATAGGAATGTAACTTTATCTGGTACCTTCGGAAGGTGGAGTCTTTTTTAAGAATAATCACCCCTGGAGAAATAAGTGTCCTGGTTGACTGACTGCTGTCACAAGGAGAGGGTCATAAATTGTCAGCAGGCCCCCTGGCCAGAAGATGATGTAACACCCCTAAGACCTCTGTATACATTTGTATGAAGAACCTGACTGATAAAAGTCAGGACTGCTGACCCCGCGTGACTTTTGCATAACATCTCAGTGTATAAAAGTAGACCGTGGAAAATAAAGAATTGGGATCAGTTTCTCGAAATACTGGTCTCTCCATGTTGCTCTCTCTCTCAAACTCTGGCTGAGTCTCCATCTGGAGCGCAGAACCCACCAAACTTACTAATTTTGCCTGGGTTTCTAAGATCTGACCGGGGAGGCCTCAGTGTCTCCTCTCCTTCCGGAGAATGGAAGGATGCCTGCGGTCTACGTAAGTGGTGCAAACTTCTTGTCTTGAAGTTTTATTGGTCTCCCACGTAAGCCAAGCTACTCAGCCTCTTTTCTCCACTGAATTTTCCTACTGAGCTATCCTCATTCTATTACTCTTTACATCTCTAATTAATATCTAATTGAAGCTATTGTATCCTGATCCTCGCTGACGCCGTCCTCGCTTTGAACTCCCTGGATCAGCTGGGGCTGGACCTCGGCAGTTGATAACATAAGGAGGTTTCTTGCCACTCTCACTTCTTGTCAGCCCTTAAGCCCAATAAATGTTGTCTTCTCAAAAGCCCATCTTGAAGGTACTTGTTTTGGGAGGAAAAAAAAATCACGGAAAACTATAATCTGGCATATACAGGCACTTTTCACTTTCCACTGCCGCATTCTTCATATCTCTGCTTATTCAGCACTGCTTCATATACATCTAAACAGGAAGCCTCCAGGGTATGAATGTGCTAGTTCTAGAAATGTACCTTTAGGTTGATTATGTGGTTCTGAGAATATAGTTTCTCTTGGGGAAAAAAAAATGTTAGAGTTGATAGTCAGGTTTCCTGGCAGGCCCCAAAGCCAATATTAGCTTACTGTTCCCAAACTATTACTTTTAAAATAACAGCCTAAAAAAGAGAGAGAGTGAGTGTGTTTACTTATTTGTGTAAGGATTTTTTTCAGCCCTAGAAGGATCCTCCATCACATGGAAGTGGCTTCGTGGAGGTGACTTTGGTACTGTTTGAATTTTGAACCACTGGAAATGTTATCTAGTCCAAATTTGATAATTAAAAAAAAAATGGAAGCCCACTTACAAATGATAATAATTTTATCAGTCTGGACCCTGATCTCAGGAACAAGAAGTGAAATGAGAGGAAGAGACTGTCGTCTCCTTCCTGATTCATAGCTGGTCCAAAGCAAAATTTGGGGGAGCAGTGACCACAAAAAGAAAGCTTGGTATCCTCTTTCTTACACCTCTCCTCTGCCTCCTGCTCTACCCGAGCCCTAGTCCCAGGTGTCCTTAGCGCTCCTCTGACCTCGCTCCCTCCCCACAGTGTCACCATCTATTTCAGGAGAGTTTCTCCTGGCCTTCAAAGATCTTCAGTTATTTTACCTCCTTCCCATAGCTTGACAAGGGATTCCCTGGTGGCTCAGTTAGTAAAGAATCTGCCTGCAATGCAGGAGACCCAGGGTTCAATCCCTGGGTCAGGAAGCTCCTCTGGAGAAGGGAACGGAAACCCACTCCAGTATTCATGCCTAGAGAATCCTATGGACAGAGGAGCCTGGCAGGCTAGAGTCCATGGGATCGAAAAGAGTTGGACACAACTGAGCCACTAACACAGTCCGACACACTGCATATTTACTCTTACGAGTGCCCTGTGCTAGGTATTGGGAGGAAAGAAACTGTGTCAAGCTATTTTACCATAGTATGTGAATGACCTAAAATTTCATAACTTTCCATGAGTCACTTGCAGATTTCAAAGGGATGATTATGAAAAGAAAATTAAAAATGGCAGTGAAACACAGCAGGAAACATGTGGGGCGTCTCAGCTGGTGGGCTGTTTCTGGCTCCATGCCTCCTCTAGGCTTGGTATTTTCTTCCATTTCTGAACAAACAGCTCTCCTACAAGCTCTGGGTTTTCCCTAATGTCTCTCATGGCAGTGGCTGCAAGACCCAGTGGAGAGGCTTTGGTATAGAGCAGGGTGATGGCAGTGTTTTCCCTCTTTGGGTGACCTGAGGGGGTCCATCTGGGTGCTGGTCAAGTCAGTGGAGGCCAGTTTAGTCTTAGAGTCAGATCTTGAGCAAAGTTTTCCACCTGAGACATCCAGGGGTGAACTGAGCCAGAGGCTAAGTCCAGAGTCCTTGGAGTGTGCTGAGGTCTACCTAGGAAAACAGTCAGGGTCAACATTGAAGACTAAGACAGCTGGAATGGGAAATAAAGTCAAGTGTGAGGCTCCTGGTAGAACTGGAGTGGAGAGGGCCACGAGAAGGAGTCATGGGGAACAGCCACGAACCACATTTGATTGTCCCTCATCTCCCGTTCTGGCCATCAGCAGGGTGGTTATGGACAAGGTGACTCAAATGGGGCAGGGCTGGGGAAACAATGTGTGCAGAAAGCATTGCTCCTTGGTCTATGGCCATGGCCTTGACGGCTCGATGTCTTTTTGTTTTGAGTAAACATTTGGAAAATTGTGGATATGCTTTCAGAATTTTGTCTTAAGATGTCACAAAGTACATCTGTGGTTAGTACATAACTGTGGTCTCCTGTCTCTTCATACCAAAAGCAACGGTCTTTAGAGTTTTTTGAAAAATAGATCCCTTACCGTTAGCCCTAGTGCTAACTATCAGAGAATTCTGACCTTCCCACCTGACCTACCAACAAGGCTGTTTGGCCCCTGTGAGCCTAGCCCCACCCAGGTCTGCTGGTACATTAAGAACATGTCTAGGCATCTGGAATAGACGAAATTCTGGATATCCCACATGGCCTGTGTTGTAGTCTCCTTCTATGCCAGCATAAGATAACTCTGCCTATCTAGTCCTTCTATGCCAGTTTCTGCTACATTTGTAACCTGGCATCAACAGAATCCTAGTTTCTGTCCCCTCTTATAGGATCTGCCAGCTCCCCTGTCTTAGATCTAGCCCTGGTTTCCAAATGCACGAACACAGTTCGAGGACCTAGATTTCTCTGGAGACTGATGACCATGTACTATATGGTAAGTCACTTCAGTTGTGTCCGACTCTTTGTAACAATATGGGCCATAGCTTACCAGTCTCCTCCATCCATGGAATTCTCCAGGCAAAAACACTGGAGTGGGTAGCCATTTCCTTCTCCAGGGGATCTTCCCAACCCAGGGATCAAACTCCAGTCTCCTCCATTGGCAGGTGGGTTCTTTACTACTAGTACCACCTGGGAAGCCCTACTGATGACCATATCCACCCAGAATTCTCAGCACTACATTTTAATCCACTATCTGGACTGGCTATCATAAATGTATCCTCAACATCCCCTATCTGGGATAACTAACTTGAACTTCTGCCCAGTCCTGACCTTTTCCTGACTGCTTCTCTTCCCCAGCTCCTCCACCCACTTCGGATCTCATTAAGGGCTGCATTAGTTTCCTTGGCTCTTACTGTATTGGTTCCAGCTCAGGAGTGGACCAGGTCATGGCTCCCAGCATACCCTGGATGAGGGCTTTTTATCACATTGGAGAGCTTGCTTCTGCCACAGAGCTCCTGCCTAAACTTTTCTGCAGTCATAAAATGGCTACATCTCAGAGTCCATTTGCTGATAGTAACAATACCCCCAACACTTAAGAGTTTGTCACACACTATCTAAATTGATAGGCATTAAACCCTATGAAATAGGTAGGTCCAATATTATCTCAGTGTACAGATCAGGAAGCTTAAGCTTCTGAGTTAGTTGCTTTTGTAAACGCATCCAAAAAAAAAAAAAGTACTTGGCTGAGAAAGCACAAGTAAATGACCCAGTTAAGAGCTACCACCTCTGGGCGCACTTTTCACTAACTCATGTTCCCAACCCTGGTAATGTAGGGCCTCATGAGAAAGTCCAGTATGATTCCTAACTGGCTTATAACCTTGATCAAGAAGCTGATATTCACTGATTCGGTAAATATTTCTTGAGTGCCCACCATGTGCCAGGCAATTTTCTGGAGGGTTAGCACACATTAGTTGACAAAAGGGACAAAAACCCTAGTGCTCACGGCCCTTTGCACTTGGTGGTCTGTTCCTTAGGAGTTCAGTTCTTCCTTAGCTGGTTCAGATCTGACTCTGCCCCAGGCTTCAGCTCTCAGATGGAGAGAACTATACTGGTGTTGCTAGGCTTTGCATCTGTGATTCTGTGACTCCCCTTGAGGAGCCCTTTCAGTTAGGAGCTGACAGTCTGCTTGTGAGTCCCTGACTTCTTCCCAATAGCAAATTTGGGCAACACTATTGAAAATCCTCTTAGAGAAGAAGCAAGAAATAAAATAACATGATTCGTCCTTAGTGCAGCTGTTGGAACGGCTGGTGATGCGACAGCTGGGGTGGCTCTTAATGCCAGTCTTTCAAGTGAGGCTGAATGATGACATGGAACCAAAACGCAGCTCTGTGATGTTGCTTGATTTTCAGTTGGTTTTACAAAAACTATTTCACCGGGGAAAATCATTTTAGAGGAAAGACGTAAAACCTATAGCTGGGCTAAAAATATGGCATTTCTGCGGTGTGTGTTGAGCTTCAGCAAAGAAAATAATACAGAGTTGATTTGATTCACAAAATAAGCATTAAAGATCTGTTATACACTATAATTATCTTGGAATTTTTTTATATGATGGGAACACGAAAACCCAGCTCTTCGCTGTCAGAAATGTTTTCTTTCATTCCATTTTTTTTCTAATCTTCCTTAAAATATTGGTGTGAATTAAACTCACCAAGGAGGAAACCAGCAAACATCTTTCATAATACAGTTATGAAAATAAGAGCAGAGCTGTTATTACTCCCATCTGGGACACCAGATGTTTGCGGGCTGGTGTGCGACTTGAAGCACATTTCTGACCCCTAAACCAAGACCTGGTTAAATGTATTTAAAGTGTCCTCTTTCCTGCTCCAAACAAGTAAACGCAAGTGAGCGATAGCAAAACAGAAGTAATAGTATTGATAATCTGCTAAGAAGTCATGAGAAATCACTGGCAAAGTAAAGTGACTTAAGGAGAATCTGATTGTATATAGTGTTGATAATATAGAACAAGGGTGACGAGTTCATGCCATGAGAACATCCTATCAGGCTACTGCCAAGAGCAGGAAGTCCAGTACAGGAAGTGTCCTCGAAACTTTCATCTTGAAATGTCAGAAGTAATATACATTTTCTTTCTCCATATATCTAGAGGGTCAAGAGTGGACACACATATAACAAAACTGAAAACAATCAGTTTTATTTTACTCTGTAATCAGTTGTATTTTTTCTCTATTTAACTCTCTATCAGTTGTATTTTTTCTTTGTCATTTGTTGAAGGCCAAATGGTCCACCCATTTATCATTTCAGCACTGGAATCTCAAGAAAATGCCCTCATCTGAGGTGGGTTTGGTTGCCCATCATTTTGTCCATCCACAATCATTGGAGAGTGGGGCTCCATTTGAAGTCTGTAATGAGAGAGGGAAGGGAAATGGGATGTCTAGGAGAGCACTGACTTTCTGCTATCAACCAATGGATTTCTAGAAGTTTCTTCTAAGTACAAAACATTTGAGAAATACTCCTGACAATATGTATGTAATGTGATAGGTTTATAAGATGGTTAGTTCTTCAAAGTTCAAAAAAACATACAGCGACTGTCTTGACCCAGGATGGCATGAAACAGTTCTCCTGACAGTTTGATGACAAGGATATGAGGAAAGAGTTTCTGTGAAGTAAAATCGTGTGTCTACTTAACTCTGTTGACAGTAAAATATGGATTTCAGATTATTCTATGGCTTGGAAATATACTTTGTTGAAACCATGGTTTTCTTTCTTTCTTTTATAACACCAAATAAGACTACAGTATGATTTGCACAGCAAATACTTCAAGAAATTTTTTTAAATAACTGAACTTTAAAGAAACAAATTAGAAGAGAATTTGCATCATATCAGGGCTAATGAGTTTTTTAATGTTTGTATTTATAACCAAGTACGTGCAATGTGGGAGACCCGGGTTCGATTCCTGGGTCAGGAAGATCCCCTGGAGAAGGAAATGGCAACCCACTCCAGTATTCTTGCCTGGAGAATCCCATGGACGGAGGAACCTGGTGGGCTACAGTCCATGGGGTCGCAAAGAGTCGGACACGACTGAGCGACTTCACTTCACTTCACTAGTGCACTTCCCTTCTTAGTTTAGTGATAGAGCCTACATAGAAGTTTTTGATGCAAGTAATTTTTATATATTAGATTTTTATATTCTATATAGGTTGTTATATGATTAATTTTATAAGACAGATTATTTATCTGTAGTTGTAAAGAGTCATCCCTTAATGTACCTATTTTGGAAGTTTGGACTTCTGTGTATTATTTTTCCCTAGAATGACCTCAATGTATCACATAGCTTCAATTTTCTACTCCCTGTGCTTCATAATCCATAGTTAACCAGGAACGAGGGGAAAAGAAAAAGATCTTTTTTCTTGTCTAACTGTGTAGAGAAAAACTGCAGATGGCTCTAATCCAAAGCCTTTATAATAAAGTTTTATTAAAAGCCAATGTTTATTATAACTTTAAAAGACTAAATAATTCTTCTAAGACCCAAAAAGGTTTTTCATCTTGCATAAATAAGATTTTGTATAAAATCTTCATATAATGTTTATGCAATGGCAAGGCAACTCTCTACCTCAGTTTCCTCATTGGCAAAATAAAAAGCTTAAAACATTGAACTATTTGATTATAAACTACTTCTAGCAGGCAAGAAAAGTGGTACAAAGAAAGTTTGTGTGTGTGCACTTTTCAGTGAGCTTTGGGTCTCAGAACTGAAATCTTCTCTTCCTTGTAAGATTATTTTGTATAAGACCATGATGTACAAAACACTAATCAGCATTTACTTATTCATAATTCATTCAAGGAAGCTCATTATTATGGCCTTTCACAGTCTCTGCCCAACATACTTTATTTTCATCTTGCATTTAAGACAGAGAGGCCTGCTCCTCACATCCCTTGTGGATACAGCCAGGAATGAGGGTATGATATCCATGTGCTCAACTATAAAATCTGAAACACATTCAGTGGGCTGACCTCAACAGATGTTTTGGTGAGAGCTTCTAAGTGGAGCCAAAGAAGGGTGGAAAATTAGGTCACACTGCTAGGAAAGAAGTAAAGACAAAACTCTTGCCAAAGAATCATTGTAGAGAGCAAGAAGAAGACCCTGGGTTTATTGCTTGGGTGTGGAGTCTAATTCTTTCTCTGGGCAGTAGGGAACAAGGTTCCCTCTGGCTGTATCCTGGAGAAAACAGCTGATCCTTGGCATACTATGCAGGGGAACTGTTTGATCTATCTGGAACTATAAGATGTTTCAGGGTCATTTTTTAGAATTAATCATTTCTCTCAGGAATGCTTGTTCTTTTCATAAGAGAATAAAACCAATATCCGGGCACTAGGTTAATGGATTGCTACTGGGGAGTCATTGCTTCTAGCTTCTAGCACCTCTCAGCTGCCAGTTAAAATATATATGTGTGTGTGCATACATCAGTGAAAGTCACTCAGTCATGTCAGATTCTTTGTGACCCCATGGACTGTACAGTCCATGGAATTCTCCAGGCCAGAATACTGGAGTGGGTAGCCATTCCCTTCTCGAGGGGATCTTCCCAATCCAGGGATCAAACCCAGGTCTCCTGCTTTGCAGGTGGATTCTTTACCAGCTGAGCCACCAGGGAAGCCCATATTATGTGTATATACATATACCTATAAATATTTCTGTATGTACATACTGCATCGTCTTTATCCAGTCATCTGTTGATGGACCCTTAGGTTGTTTCCATGTCTTGGCTACTATAAATAGTGCTGCTATAAACACTGGGGAGCGTGTACCTTTTCAAATGGGAATTTTCATCTTTTCTGGATATAAGTCCAGGAGTGGGATTACTAGCTCATACAGCAAGCAACTCTTATTTTTAGTTTTTTTAAGGAACTTCCAAAATGGCAACCCACTCCAGTGTTCTTGCCTGGAGAATCCCAGGGATGGAGGAGCCTGGTGGGCTGCCTTCTATGGGGTCGCACAGAGTTGGACACGACTGACGTGACTTAGCAGCAGCAGCATACTGTTCTCATAGTGGCTGAACCAATTTACATTTCCACCAAGGCAATAGGAGGGTTCCCTTTTCTCTACATCCTCTCCAGCATTTATTAGTTGTAGACCTTTTGATAATGGTCATTCTGACTGGTGTGAGGTGATACCTCATTGAAGTTTTGATTTTCATTTCTTTAATAATTAGCAACGTTGAGCATCTTTTCATGTTCCTGTTGGCCATCTGTAAGTCTTTTTTGGAGAGATGTCTATTTAGGTCTTCTGCCCATTTTTGATGCACAAAAATTCACTCAAAATGAATCACTAACCTAAATAGAAGAACTAACTAAATCCATAAATTCATAGAAAAAACATAAGGGTCAGTTATCATGACCTTGAATTTGGCAATAGATTCTTACCTATGACCTAAAAGCACAAATAACAAAAGAAAAAAATAGCTAAACTGGACTTCATCAAAATTAAAAAAATTTGTGCATCAAAGGATACTCTCAAAAAAATAAAGACAAACTACAGAATAGGAGAAAGCACACGCAAATCACTTACAAGGTTTAGTATCTAGAATATATAAAGAATTGAAAGTCAATGACAGAAAATAGACAAAGAAAAAGGGAACAATCCAATTTTAAGAATAAGCAAGGGACTTGATTAGACATTTCTCCAAACAAAATATATAAATGCCTGAAAAGCACTGAAAAGATACTTACTTATTAGTCACTGGGCAAAATGTAAATCAAACCAGATACTGCTCCAACCTACTACAATGGTTATAATTTTTCAAAAACGTAAGAAAGAAAACAGCAAGTGTGGGCAAGGTGTAGAGATGTTGGAACCCGTGTGCATTACTTGTGCATTACTGTGCATTACTGTGCTCCGTTGCTCAGTTGTGTCTGGCTCTTTGTAACTCCATGGACTGTAGCTGGCTAGACTTCCAGACTTCTCTGTCCATGGGATTTCCTGGGCAAGAATACTGGAGTGGGTTGCCACTTCCTAATCCAGGGGATCTTCCTGATTGAAGGGATTGAAGCTATGTCTTTTGTCTCCTGCATTGGCAGGCAGATTCTTTAACACTAGAGCCACATGGAAAACCCATACATTACTTGAGAGGAATGTAAAATGGTACAGCCACAGAAAACAGTTTGGTAGTTCCTCAAAAAACTAAACAAGAAATTACTATCTGACCCAGCAATTTCACTCCTAGGTATGTATCCAAAAGAATTGAAAACAGGGACTCAAACAGATACTTATGTGCCAGTATTCATAGCAGCATAAAGCTAAAAGATGAAAACAATCCAAGTGCCCATCAATAGATGAATGAATTTTAAAATGTGGCATATACATACAATGGAATACTCTTTAGGCATAAAATAAAGGAAGTTATGATAAAATGTTCAACATGGATGAATCCTGAAAACATGCTGAGTAAAGTAAGCCAAACACAAAAGGACAAATATTATCAAATATTAATATATGATCCAACTTTTGTGAAATACCTAGAATGGGTAAATTTATAGAGACGGAAAGTGGATAAGAAAAGAGGGGGAAGGTGGAAAGAGGAATTATTGCTTGATGAGTACAAGGTTTCTGTTTGGGATGATGAAAAAAGCTTTGGAAAAAGATAGTGGTTATGGTAGCTATGGTATAATAAATACTTGGTCTTTGTCCCTGTTCTGGTCACAAAGAAGATAAAACCCTTGTACTCTCTTGAGTGATAGGAAAGCCTTTTGTTTTTCATAAAAAGCCCCTTTCGATCATACCTGAGTTCATGCTAATTGACTTAGGGTGAGGCTCCTAGATGTTTCAGGATGCAGACTGGCCCCCAGAAAGACTGAGCTAAGATCAGAGAGTTGGAACTTTCAACCCCACTTCTCACCCTTCCTCCTGTATCTCTGGGCAGGGAAGAGTAGCTGGAGAGTGAGCTTTATAAAAACTCTTGAATGAAGAGATTCAGAGAACTTGTATGTCAGTGAATACATTGAAGAAGGATGGTTGTACAGCAATATGCATGTAATTAAATACACTGAATGGTACACTTCAAATAGTTTAAATGGCAAATTTTATGTTACATGTGTTTTACCATATTTAAAAAAGCAAAGAATTAAAAAATACTAAAGATTAGAGAGGTTGGAGAGCTTGTAAATCAGTAACTGGTAGAGATTGGATTTGAACCCAGATCCATCTGAATTCTGGGTCTTTATGTTCTTAGATACATAGCAACTGGATTAAACTGTGTATAGCCATCTTTCACTTAGAATTTTTGAGCTATTAGTAATAAAAGAAAGGTGGTCTTTACAGACCATCAGCCTCAAGGGATGGGCATGTTGGAAGAAAGAGTGGGTGCCAGGTGATCAGCTAGAAGGCTAGTGTTGTAATACAGTAGAGAGAGAACTAGAGTCTGGACCAGGGATGTGGTTATGAGAGTGGAGAGGAAACAAAGCTGAAGGGAAGAAATGACGATACATACTTGATGATGCCTGGAAAGAGACAATGAAGGATCCACAAAGTCAACCTTGGGAAGAGGAGAGTGGTGGGCAGCTGCTGGCAGAAATAAGATATTTGAAGAAGACCCCTCATTTTCAAAATGCTCAGGAATGTGTTCTCATCTCCCAAGCACACGAACCCTGGAGTCCCCAACAAAACTGAGCTTGTTAATGTGGGTAAGAGGGAACTAACTGCTGGGAACACAGACCCCTCTATGGACTATCCCCCTTCCATGGAGGCAGGATTAAGTTAACATATACACAACGGGGACCTATGAAGAGGAGAAGACAAACATAAGATACAAAGGATATGTTTTGTCTATCTTCTACCCAACCTAATCCAGTGATAATTAACACCTAGTTTTATTGTTTTGGAGAAGGAAATGGCAACCCACTCCAGTATTCAAGCCTGGAAAATCCCATGGACCGAGGAGCCTGGTGGGCTACAATCCATGGGGTCGCAAAGAGTCGGACACACCTGAGCGACTTCTGTGTGTGTGTGTTTATTGTTTTATCTCTTTAAACAGAAACGGCCAGCTTTTGTTGTTGCTTTTACAAATGAATAACATGCTCGAGTGTGTGCTCAGTCGCTTGTGTGCGACTCTTTGCAACTCTATGGACTGTAGCCCATCAGGCTCCTTGGTCCATGGAATTCCCAGGCAAGAATACTGAAGTGGGTTGCCATGCTCTCCTCTAGGGGATGTTCCCGACCCAAGGATCAAACCCCCTGCATTGCAGGCAGATTCTTTACCCAGTGAGCCACCTGGGAAGCCCATGGACAACAACATAAATACACCTAAATGCCCATCGGATATGTGATTAGCAATGGAGAAAGAAGCAATGCAAAGCCAGGCCAAGGAGTGGCTGTGGCAGGAATGGAGTGAAAGGAGGGATGTGGGGGAGTGTTAAATTCCCTCCTCTTCCTTCCACCTGCGCCTCTGTTCAGCTTTGCATGCTCCTCTGCACATCTACGGCTAGAAGAAAAGCCGGTCTTCTTCCATAACTGCTGCAGCTGATGTTAAGTTGACAAATCATCTTTTGCAGCCCTTGGAGACCCAGCAGAGCTATCTAGAGACACAAAGACTACTGATACTTAGGCTGTAGTACTCCGTTCTCACATTCTCCCTCAAGAGACCTAAGTGATAGAGTTTTAGAGAACCTGCCAGATATTTATATTCTAACAAGCCAAAGAGGAAAAAAAAAAACAGAAAACAAAACTCAAAGCAGATCTATTAATTCAAGAATTTTACATATTTATGTGCTCGATTGCCATCTCTTAGGACTCTCCAGGCTTTTCACAGGAAGGAGTATATTGAAGCTGAAAGAAACTATTCCTAAAAATACAGCACAGAAGAGGTTTCTGATCAATTCATTGTGTTTTTATGCAGCAAAATGCAACAACAGACATGCAAATAGATAGACTATTGGTCTATCACATAGAGTGTGGGTTACAAAAATGAATCAGGGTTTAAATGTTAACAACACTTAGGAAAGCAGTTAGAAATGTGATGATTGTATTTGATCTCACAGACTTGAAGCACCTTGAGAACAGTGACTGCATCAACTACATTCACTGCTGGGGCCCATGTGAGCACAGAGTAGGGCTCAATATTCACTGAATAGAGAGATGGTGGTACCACTAGTTAATTTGAGTGATGTCATATAGTCTTTCTAATTGTATTGTGGGTAAAAGATGCTCTCCATGGTGACATCAGAGTAATACAGAAGGATTTTAGCACATTGGCTTCCCTGGTAGCTCAGCTGGTAAAGAATCCGCCTGTAAAGCAGAAGACCCTGGTTCAATTCCTGACTCAGGAAGGGATAGGCTGGAGAAAGGATAGGCTACCCACTCCAGTATTCTTGCCTGGAGAATTCCCATGGACAGAGGAGCTTTGTAACCCCATGGTCGCAAAGAGTCGGACACGACTGAGCGACTAAGCAATTAACACATTGATGAAGAAAAATGCTGCTTTGGTGCAGAGGTATTGCATCTATGAATTTAAATCTAAGGTGAACTTGAAGACACTTTGAGGTTGCTTCTTAAGTTTGAGGTTGAGGTCAGTTAGCTACTCATTTAACTGGGAGTGGAAAGAAATCGGAACTTACAACTCTCAGCTGTTTCCCAAGGTGGCCACCTCTGCCACCTCCTCCTCCTTCACTTTTGGGGGGAATCTGTTTTCTTGTACCTACTCAATCTAACCTGCAGGAGAATGCCAATACTCTTAGGTGTCTTGGCCTAGATGTGGCTAGATCTCTTCTATTCTTGGTTTGCGTGAAGGAATAGTTCAAAGCTACCCTCACATACTCCATTTCAGAACATGTATCCTGTATTCATCCCCTAACTGTGATCACAGATAGCTCAGGTAACACTGTCACCCAAAGAGGTGCATCTCAAACCATCATGTGTATAGGCGTCTCTGGGGAACATATTAAAAAATGCAGATTCTCTGGAGTGGAGCCTCCAGGTGAGGCTGATGCTGCTGGTCCATGGACCACATGTAGAGTAACAGACTTGATTGTATGTAACTCATTGCTTGTCTCTCTACAAGATGTGTGTGCGTTGAGAAATATGTTGCTTCAGTCATGTTCGATTCTGCAACCTGACTGTAGCACGTCAGGCTCCTATGACCATAGGATTCTCCAGGCAAGAATACTGGAGTGGGTTTCCATGCCCTCCTCCAGGGGAATCTTTCTGACTCAGGGATCGAACCTATGTCTCTTAGTCTCCTGCATTGGCAGGTGGGTGCTTTACCACTAGTGTCACACGGGAAGTCCTCAGGTATATACATTTAATTTAGCATAAAATGCTAAATTAAACTACTTGGTCTTTTAGCCTGAAACAGTTTTGAGTCAGTGACTCTGAACTTCTGATGGAATTCTCAGTTCCTTCCAGAATTTTCTTCCAAGTCTTAGCTCCGGAGGTGGGCCCCCAAACCACCCTCCTTGCCCTGGACTCTGCAGCTCCTTCACCTGGAGTGATGACAATGACTGCTATTCTCCAACATGTGAAGAATTCTTCCTATGTAACTCCACAAATTCTTCTTTTGACTTGGATTTTCCTGCATAAATTTTGCCAATATCTCCTAGAACCTAGATCCTGCCAGCCTCTACTGTTTCAGCCTCTGGAAGCCAGACCCTTGTCATTGATCTGTTTTGTTTTCCTGAGTCATTTCATAAGTTCCTTGTTCAGTTCCATGCTTCATTTATGGTGACAATTTTGGACCTAGAATTAATCATGCTACTGGTCATGTTAACTGGCTCCATTGCCATTGCCTTGGTCAAAATCACCAGAATGCTTCACTAGAATGTTGAATGTCTTAACTCACAAGCCTATATGGCTTTTGCCCTCTTCCAATCTGCAGTTTGACTGATATTTTTGAAATAAGAATCCAATGATCTCTTTGTCTCTCTCCACCCCAAGAAGCAGACTACCCCCTCATTCTGTGCTGGTGAGTGAGTTTTCCTAATCCATCCTTTGCATGTCTCAGTTTCACAAAGGGGATTTCAGCTCCAACTTCCTCCCTCCCTCAGCCGAAGCCTCATCTTCTCTTAGTCAAAGCTTTGTGTTACCGAGATCAATAAGTCCTAGAAGGGCAACCATGGTGCCCCTCACTGGTCTATCTAGTTTCTTAATCCCTTCCAGCAACTGAGAGTTTCCCCTTGTTATGAGATCTACTCTGCAGTAAAGAGAATATGTTTTATTCTGTGTGCAGCATCGAGGTGTTTTAGCAGGAACATTTTTAGGTTGCCTACTGTTCCAGGGGTCAAAACACCTTGCTCTCTGCACTCACCCTACACATCTTTCTGGTTTTCCACTGTTTATTTCCTCATTAAGATTTCTAGTGCTATCCTTTCCACCAGGAAGTCTCTCCTTACTTAAACTTTCAGCCACAATGAAAGGTAAATTGTATAAGAAATATTTCCTGATTCCTTGATAAAGTCGGGCTCCTCTCTTAACATATGTTTCTATGGTTCCTTCTATGGTTTCCATGGTACTCTTCTTACATAAATAGTACTTATTCCAATTGTACCTTATAGTCTACACCTCCTTCCAAAAGCTAAGCTCCTTAATAGGAGGGCAGAGGCCATGTTATTAATAGTTTCATTCCACTGTCCATGGCTTCCAGTGCAACATGGAAGTAATGCTAACCAGCATACATTGAGCTCTTTCTGTATGCCTCACCATAGCTCCACTGGTATCCCTGTTTTACAAATGAGGAAACTGAGGGATAAAGAGATTAAGTTGTTAAGATCTGAAATCAAATCCAGGCAGTCTGGCTCCAGAACCTTCTATCTAAATCTCTATTTTGTGAAGTGTTGTTGCTTAGTGAATTTGGGGGGAAATGACTCTTCTTGAGAGCCCAGGAACTCCCGTGCTCCCTGCCATGGCCAACCAAAGATGTCTCCTTTCTTCATTTTTCACCATATGACCCTTTTCCCAGAACCTTCCATGGATGCGCTTCCTGGATGAGGAACCCCTTGAGCTGCTGCTTATTTGCATGGCAGGGATTGTTGGCAAGCCTGAGCCTGGTCACATCACTTGTCTGCCTCCTTTCCCATGATCTTGATGAGAACTCACTCAAGTGACACTTGGAAGAGATCTTTCAGAACTCTGCAGCTACCAGTGGAAGCAGATTCTGATTCAGTATCTGAAGCCTGAGAGTCTGCATTTCTAACCACTTCCCAAGTGATGCTGATGTTGCTGGCCTACAGACAGCTTTGGGAGGGTCAGAAGCAAGGTTGGCATAATCTACTCTCCAAGCTTTCATTTCCTAGCTTGTTTTTGCAGCTGATACTATCTACTTTGTAATATTCATATGAATAAAAGAATGTGGGTGAAGTACTTGGTACTGTGGTTGGAACATGTTAGGTGTTCAACTAATGATTTTCTTGCTTTTCCTATTTTAGTTTTCTAAATATTAGTTGATATTAAATCTGTAAAGATCTTATCATTTAATACAACATTTCTACTGAAAAATTAAAACATATCCACACAACTCTTGAACCATTTTTAGAAAAGGAATCCAATCAAGGCATTGAAAATATTCATCTAACATTATGTAGTGTAAAGGAACAGTCATCCTCACCTCTTTGAAACTTAAATTCACTCTGTAACTACCTAACCTCCGGATATTCTCTGCTGACTATTAAAAGCTGATGATGAATCACACTAAGAAGAAACTCTTATAGCTTCTGGGTTCTCACCATTTGCACCATTACTGCAAATCCATAAATTGCCCAGAACTGTAGCTTTGAAGGTTGTTAGCTCTCAAGATTTCTATTATGAATTGGCACTTAATCTTTGATCCTGACATATCTTTTAGGCTTCCTATTTAATTATTTACTAAATACACATTTAAAAGCCCTAGAAACCAGACTTCTCCATGGCGGCTGTCCACCGTGCTCACCTCCCCACCTGTATTTCTGACCTCTGGGCTGCCCAGAATGCTGAGCTGCATCCACATGCCCGTGTTCCAAGGGACTCTGCTAAGGGATTGATCAAGGAACTTCTCTTGGTCTGGAACTCAGTAACTGACATTCTGACTGACACCAAGCATGAAAATCACATTACCCTGGTTGTAAAAAAACCTTCACTGGCTACCTGTAAAGTACAGGATTATGTGTAAAGTCCTAGTTATTAATTTACAAGTCCTTAAACTGACTTGGTTTTGAATACCTCAGAGACATCCTGCAACCATACATTCCCAGTCATTTTCTTTGGTCTCAGTCAATTGGATTAGTTCTTTTTGGCTGAAGACATTGAGCTACAGGGCATTTTTAATGTTTGCTCTCTACTTATGGAATTTATTAACCATGGAGGTCAGGCTGTCTTACTCTCTGTCAAGCTTTCAGTCCAAATTTAAGAGGCACCTTCTCCAGATTGCTGATTTGGCTAAATAAGCCATAAATCGATCCACTGTTGTTTAGTTTTTAAATCACTGTTCTTCTTTGGTATTTTTATGTATCTGCTCCAAGAGTTTGTTTGACATGTTACATTTAAATTTTATATTATTCCACTTAATATCTTTTTTTTTTCACATCCTGACTTGAAACACTGTCAAAGTGAATTTACTAATTAAATGCTTTGCATGACATATTACCTTTCCCCATCTGCTTCAGAAGCATGTCACAAGGACAATGAGATGTGAAAGTACTACTTAGATTGTGAAATATCAGGTCTTATATTCAATTATGTACATATGTTTCACCTTATTTTGGTTCCTTATCAATCACTCCACTGTTAGGGTGCTCAGAAATTAATTGTTGAATGGACTTATATATGCTAGACACACAGGGGGACCGAAGTATAGGTCATGCGTTTCTTCAGCAAATTTTAGTCTAGCATCTTTTGATCAGTATAAATATGTCTAAAGTTAACTAACAATAAAATATTTAAATATCAGGTGACAACAGAGAAAAACATGACTCAGGTCACTACAAAATTAAGAGCCAAATATCAGGTTGGCCAAAAAGGTCGTTTGGAGTTTTCTGTACCATCTTAGGGAAAAACTTGAATGAACTTTTTGGCCAACCCAATATATTCTGCATATAGTCCCAGCTCCATAATTTCTGAGCAGAGTGCCATTTCTGAGGCTGGAGCAGTGGAGGGAAATCTGACCGAGATGTTGGATTTGCAGTGGATCCAGGTATGTGTGAGGGAATAGGGTAGGCAAAGAAGAGGTGAGGAGGCTGTAGGGTTGAAACAAAGATGGAATGAAAACAGGAAGAAAACCCAATGACATTTTCCTTTCAAGTGGGAGGAAAGGTTTTAAATTCGACCCGTTTGGCTGGAAGATGATTCAGAAAAAATATACAATAGATAGTGTTTTGTGATACATTTATCAAAATAGGAGTTTCTTTTCCTGAGGAGATAAGTTTTTTTTCTTAGAGTGTCAAGACTGTCAGCTGGGGTCAGAGAGATGGAGGAGACCACAATGGGGAGGTCAGTAGAGTTCTCCAGAGAAAGGCAATGAAAGGTTCTGTTGGTGATGGTGTTTTACTTCCTGTTTTGATTTGTTTCTTTGAGGACTGGGGTGGTGGGGTTGAGATAGGGGAGGGCAGGTTCTGAGATCTAATGCTGGAACTTGATTACTTATTTGAGAATCACTGCTCTATGAAATCTCGCCAAAGCTCTCACAAAGTCTATGGATCCTGTTTGGGAAGAACCATATTCTCAAGATACCATAAGAAATCAGAGTCAATTCAATCCATCCAGCTCAATTCTATTCAACAAGTAGTTACCAGGGCCTTCGTGCTTCTGATGTCATTGTTGTTGCTGCTGTGATGAGCCGAAGAAAGAGGGAGCAGAGTGCAGACTGTGGTTGTGAAGATAAACCTTACTCAGGGGAAACATTTACCCATCAGACGAAACAGAGGCCAGGTCTGGGTAAGATCAATATCAAATACGGTTGCTCTGTGCTCCCAGATTTCAGAGAAAGACCGAAGAGGAAGAGAGAAGATTTGTTTGTGGAGAGAAAGTCCTGGAGTTGACTCTGAGGAACGGATGCCTCGCTGCTTAAAGTAGGGTCCATGGACCAGCCACACCAGCATCATTTGAAAGCATCATAAAAATGCAGAATCTCAGGCCCTGTCTCAGAGACATTGAATCAAAATCTGGATTTTAAAAAGACCCCAGGTGATTTATACTTTCATCTCCAAAAGGACTGTGTTAGAAGATGCCAACTCAACTGCAAGAGTGAAAACATCAGATAGACACACCTGGGAAAAGAAACGGGCCTTCAGGGGGTGCCCCACTTAGCTGAGTACTCCCCAGATCCCCCCTTCTTGGCAGATCGCCTAAACTTTAATGGATCTTGCATGAGCATCCAAAGACAGGATTGGCCTCATGTACAAGGAAAGAGTCACTTAATAGCCAACCCTGATGAAATATACTCCTGAGCTCTGACAGAAATGTTGAAATATTTGGACGGTGGGCACAGGCTTGGGAATAGGCAAGGACTGAAATGCCCTCTCTAGCATGTCTGGTTTTACGCGTAAGTGCCTGCAGGTATTGATTTGAGCCACTACCTTCAATGGGTGAAAAAATTATACACATGCCAAAAAAAAGAAACACCCCCAAAACCTAGCTTCCTGTTTCTGTCGTATAAGTTCATGCTTGCCTGGTTTGAATTAGAGTGCTTCATTATGGAGCAAGGAGAGAAGAGACATTTTAATGGAATTGGCAAAACCCAAGCCACAATGCCCAACAGAATAGGGCTGGAAGTAAACAGCTAAGCCCTGGCTTTCTACATATGAAAAGGGTTTCTCTTGCCTAGGATTAATGGAGTGCTTAAACAGCTATAGGGACCCTTTTATAATTATTACAGTCTTTCCTTTCCTTCCTTCCTTTTTTCCCTTCCTCTTTCCTTCCTTCCTTCCATAAGGTTTTAAAAATAATGTAGTTTCCATGCAAATCAAAACCAGCTGAAAGCTTGCCAAGACCAAGATGTAATTGAAGATGGCATTTAAGCCTTTGTGTCTCCTCTGTCTCCAGAGATATCATCATAAAATAAAAGACTTCACCAGGTAACATTTTCTTCATTATTCAACATCACAATTCTGAAGCGAAAAAAAGATAATTAGACATACGGTGCTGTCGACACATAGTTTATGAGGAGCTCCTAGTTAATTAGTTATGGTAAAAGGTTTTTATATAGTCATAATTACTTTATATTTCAGAGGAAAAGAAGCAAACATCCGTGTATTTTATTTTACCTGGTGACAAGTTTATCAAAGTGATGCTGGTGTTTGGATGATCCTTCGCCACCTTCTTCAAACTTCCTGGGATCTAATACAAGGTGTCACGAGGGGATTGTAATAGCTCAGCTCTTGTCAACTTTAATAGGACCCACACATCTGAAAGCCTTACACACCATCTGGCTAGGCTCTATAAGAAAATATCATCTTGGTGTCCTGAATTTCCTTTGTCATCGATAGGGAGTTCACCTATGGAATAATTCAGAGCATGGTTACAGCAATTTGTTTAAAACATGAGACGAGTCATCTTCAGGAAAATATTTTGTCTATTCTAACTTCTGGGGGAGCCACTGAAGAAAACATGATGGCCAAGTAATATGCCAAGAAATGTAGCATTCTACAGTTTATTTGTTGAAAAATGTTGGCTTGGCCAAAAGGTTTGTTCACATTTTTCCATTAAACCAACCTGAATGAAATTTTTGGCCAACTCAGTAATTACAATCTATAAAAACTTCCCCCCCACCACCAGGCATTTCTAATAAATTGATAATTCAAGATAGCCTAATTAAGAAATGAAGGGAGATAGGGATTAGCAAATGCAAACTATTATATATAGGATGGCTAAACAACAGAGTCCTATAGATAGAACAAGGAACTATATTCAATATTCTTGATAAACCATAATGGGAAAGAATATGAAGAGTATGTGTGTGTATATATATATACATATATATGTATAATTAAATCACTTTACTGTACAACAGAAATTAACACAGCATTGTAGATCAACTATACTTCAATAAAGTCTTTTAAAAAGAAAAAAAATGAACTTAAAAATAAGATCCATATTATTAGTTTTGTGTCTGCACCAGTTTCAATCATTTCTTAGCTGAGGGGAGAATCAGAACACTTCTGTTATGTCCTATGGGTGTCCCAAGCACAGATTGTGTAATCTCCAGCAATACCTACCCACGAGAGAAAATTGATCAGGTACCAACATGCCCTGACTGTTGATTTCCTAGGATGTCAAATGGCTGACATTTGCCTGAGTGTACCATCAAAATGTACTCAACTGTGGGGCTAGAACACAATTTTCCTCAATCACAGTCCAGTGCTTTATTTCTCAGAACAGAAGGAGGAAACCTGAGATTTGAGTTAAAGAGGGAAAATGGTACAAAATGCTAGTGTCCCCTTCTCCACAGCTGGGTTTGACAGCTGTCTAACCTGGAGAGTCAAAACGGCAGGAGTGTGCTTCCCTCTATTCCTGCCATCCTATTTGGTATCAGAACACTCATAGAGAGACACATGGGAATGACCACAGTGGCTGTTTCTTGAGTGTTTAGTGACACCTGCACTTTATCACACACTACGCTTCACCACGGACTCGCTGCCTCTTAGATGAATGTCCTGTGAAAGTGTTGGTTGCTCAGCTGTGTCTGACTCTTTGCCATCCCATGGACTGTAGACTCCCAGGCTCCTTTGTCCATGGGATTTCCCAGGCAAAAATACTGGAGTGGGTTGTTGTTTCCTTCTCCTTGGGATCTTCCTGACCCAGGGATCAAACCCTCCTCTCCTAAGTCTCCTGCATTGCAGGCAGATTCTTCACCATCTGAGTCACCGGGGAATCCCAGAATACTGGAGTGGGTTGCTATGCCCTCCTCCAGGGCATCTTCCCAACCCAGGGATCGAACCCAGGTCTCCCGAATTGCAGGCAGATTCTTTACCAGCTGAGCCACAAGGAAAGTCCAAGAATACTGGAGTGGGTAACCTACCCCTTCTCCAGGGGATCTTTCTGACCCTGGGATTGAACTGAAGTCTCCTGCATTACAGGTGAATTCTTTACCAGCTGAGCTACCAGGGAAGCCCAGATGAATGTCCTGAGGTGAGGTAATTAATCTTTCTAAGATTAATTAATTAAGATTTAGTTTCCTCACCTATAAAAAGAGAGTAATAATAGGATTAAGACAGATAGCAAATGTCAGGAAATTAGCACAATGCCAGACATATAGTAAATGCTTAGTAAATCTTAACTATTGTTATTTTTATTTTGAGAGCAGCTCTCTGATTTTAGATACCATCATTATCCTCATTTTATAGATGGTAAAACTCAAAGAAGTTAAATCATGGTAGCTAGAATGTGGTTTAAAAAAAAAAAAAAGACTGAGTGCCGAAGAATTGATGCTTTTGAATTGTAGGGCTGGAAAAAACTCTTGAGAGTCCCTTGGATAGCAAGGAGTCACATCAGTCAATCCTAAAGGAAATCAACCATCAACCCTGAATATTCATTGGAAGGACTGATGCTGAAGCTGAAGCTTCAATACTTTGGCCACTTTATTCGAAGAGCGGACTCATTGGAAAAAATCCTAATGCTAGAAAAGATTGAAGGCAAAATGAGAAGGGGGCAGGAGAGGATGAGATGGTTAGATAGTGTCACTAACTCAATGGACATGAACCTGGGCAAACTCCAGGAGACAGTAAGCCTTCTCTGGTGGCTCAGATGGTAAGGAACCTGCCTGCAATGCAAGAGACCTGGGTTCCATCCCTGGGTTGGGAAGATCCCCTGGAGAAGGGAATGGCAATCCATTCCAGTATTCTGGCCTGGAGAATTTCATGGACAGAGGAGCCTAGCAGACTAAGATCCATGGGGTCGCAAAGAGTTGGACACGACGAGCGACTTTCATTTTCACTTTCCAGGAGATAGTGGCTACCCTGGTGGCTAAGATGGTAAAGAATCTCCCTGCAATGCAGGAGGTGCAGGAGATGACGGTTTGATCCCTGGATTGGGAAGATCCCTTGGAGAAGGAAATGGCAAGCCCCTCCAGTATGCTTGCCTGGGAAATCCCATGGACAAAGGAGCCTGGTGGGCTGCAGTCCATGGGATGGCAAAGAGTGGGACATGACTTGCTGACTGACCACATACAACACAGGATGTGGTAAAACTAGCATATAAACCCAGGCTCCAAACTTGAACCACTGGCCTCATCAGAAAAACTGTAACAACCCTGAACCACGGTCATCTTCTTGTTTGACTTTCCCCTGTAACCTTCCATTCTGGTGGGCATCTTGGAAAACAAGATCTAATGCTTCTGGTTCTTGGGACTTGTGTGGCTTCTGTGTGGATCAACAATATGTCAGAGCTTGGCCTGAGTATCCCAACATCATGTCCTTCAACTTATCCAGGCCTCAATGCTTCCCAGCTTATTTGCTTGTTTAAAGGATGGGTGGAGGAGACCCAGCAAGCATTTCCCCCACATCCTTGTTCTTCTAGCCCACCTGATTGTTCTTTTGTGGTGAATGACAAGGCTCTCACTTGCTCTGGACTTTTCCTCTATAATTCTCCCTGCATGGTTCCCATTTCCAACATCATTTTCTAGAATGCTAACATATTTTTCCTGGATAAATAAGGGAAGGATTGCCTCATTTCTTTAGTCAGAGAAAAATCAGTCTCAGCATTTGCCTTTCTGCTATTTATCCCCTTTGATTTTTTTCAAGTGGACCAAGAAAAGGAATGCACTCAAAAAGAAATAAAGGGAGGAAGAAAGGAAAAAAGAAAGAAAGGAAAGAAGGGAATGCGTCTTTAGTGTAGGTTCCATTGTGGCTAAATGCAATTCCATGGTGTGGTGAGGTGACACATGAAGATATGTCTTTAGGTAGGAATCATTTAATAGCCAAACTGAAAAAAGTCATTCAGAAAGACAAAATAAACTTTATTTGACACGGGGCATGTTGAGAGCCTGAATAAATGAGATCATTAATGTGTTGTAATTAAGTGTTTCATACACTGCATCCTTATTTCCACTTTGAAGCTAAACTTATGTTTTATGCCCCAGAAATAGAATGATGACACAGAAGTATGCCATAGAAAGGAACAGCCATCTTTAATCTCATTTCCTTGAGGTAGTTAAGAGAATGTTTACTATTTCTATGTATATTTTTTAGCTATGATTCTAATCTTTAATTGTTGTCATGTAATCTAGGGAAGAAATATCAATTTAGAATGACAGAATCTTTGGAAATAATCTCTTTTTCATCTCTCCTTAAAATAATAAAAGTTTTAATATGTCTAAGGCAAATAGTTTCTAAAGTTTGTGATATTTCAGGTTCAATCAATATCTTTGGGTAATGTAGAACACTTATATATAAAAATTTTGAATAAGTAATTCCCAATTAAGCATGTTAATTAATTCTCAATTATTTTGTAATTACACTAATTACTAATGTAATTACAAAACTGAAGATTAACCTGGAAATTTGGAAGAGCAGTGCTTCTGTTAACAAAACAGGAATAAATTACATAGGCAAGAGCAGACACAGGGTTCTTTTATTTTGTTTGCCTAACTGAATGCCTACAAAGTACAATGTAATCTGGGAACATCCGACTTAAGGATTTAATCCATTTGCAAAACCATAGAATCCATCCCATCTTCCATTTCACTCCCACACGTATCCTTTGTCTTCAATGTTGCTGATTTTTCAAAAGCGTTACTAGCGATGAAAAGATGATCTCTAGCCATAAAAGGAAAAATAAGACTAGGCCTTTCTATAGCATTTTTGTCATGACAATTTGTCATTGTCATTTTTGCAACAGCCGAGGCTGTTGCTAGGCCTATTGCATATTCAACAGGACTAAGAAAGTATCAGTAACCTTTGTTTGCTGAACTCAACCTAAAGACGCTATAGGACATGCTCTTTGGGATGCTGGCTTGAATTACAGGGACCTCTTTCTTGCTTAGGTTCAGATAGCTGTAGGAGAACATTGGGGTAGCTTCCAAATAGTAAGAGCTAAGCTGTTTGAGATGATGAGCAATATGATTTCTTAACCATTACTCCTGATTTTATGTATTGTTTACTTTGCATACTAATGCTATTTACGAGGTTTAAGGGCTTATATTTCTCTATGCTTTACTGACATTCACTGAGTTGGTCAATCAGGTGACCACTGGGGTGTGTGTGCGCACATGCAGGCTTCTATCCTTGTCTACTGTGCCTGGTTCTAGATCTTGACTATGCAAAGAAGAAAAAAGTAAAACCTCAGCCTTCATGAAGCTCTCACCCAAGCAGAGATAATGTCCCATAGTTTTCTCAGCATAAAATTACAGTTTAAAGAACACAATTTAACAGCAGGGGGTGAGGGAGGGGAAGCTCACTTTGAGGATATGACTCATTGAATAACAATTTCCAGCTCACAGTTCAGGTTGACCTAGCCTAGACCCGTGGTCAAAAGGATGTTGAGGATTTGCATATGATGGAGTAATTCACCCCATTCTTATGTGGTAAGGAAAGAGTCAGCTTTGCTCCTTCCATCTCTAGGTTTAGGGAGAGGCATTTCTCCAAGAACTAGTGGAGAAGAATCCATCGGAATCTGATCTAATCCTCATTTCCCCTCAGAGGCTCACTGACTTAGGTCCTAAAACCTACTCTTAACTCCTAATGAAACAAATTTTCTTCTTCTGAGGTAGAGCACCCATGGCCCTGGAATGCCGTGAAGAATAACAAACAAATGCTTCTAAAGTACTTTAAACGTCCAAAATGAAATTTGCCACATGAAAGCCGAGTATTGTTATTAATGACAGGAATTGCCAACATGCTAAGAACAAAGGAACGCTCCAAGCACTTATCATTCATCTTATGCTTTTTAATCCATTGTGCTTTTCTTTAACAGCAAAATCTATCTTGTTATAAATTATTAGTTGTAAATTACTTGTTTAAAATCTCATGACTGTTCATTTGAGTAAACCATGAGGTAGATTTCTGGTGTAATTTAAAATGCTCCCCAATGAGCTATAATTCATTCACTATTAACATAAAAATAAGAGCTATAAACCATAAGAAGAAATGAGTCATAGTTGCATCATAAGATTTAACTTCAGAGAAATAGTAAAAACTAAATATTATTTTCAGTACCTTGGGATTAACTATTATTTGCAACCCAACCACTGGTAGCACTCTATTTCATGATAGAAAGCACGAAAACATATGATTAATCCTGATCTGCCATCTATTAACATTCATCTAGATTAGTGTCTCCCAACCCTAGTTTATTTCACTCTGAGGCATTTCCAACTATCTCAAGGGATGTTATGAAATTCTTCCAAATTGCCTAAACAAAATTGATTTTAATTCACATTAGTATTAAAAATAAATGTATACCATATGGCAGACCAGGGGAAAGAAAATACTAGAAAGTCAAACTAATAACTTAGAAAAAGCTTCCAACTCATTAGCCAACTTAAGTGAGGATTTAGATAACGCTTTTGAAGCCACAAATTCTCAGCAAATAGGAATGTAGTTCTGCGAACCAAGAAAAACAGCACTGAGTTTTAAGTCCTTAAATTGCATATTCGAAGTCTCTTGATGAAACACGTTTCTTTACCATGAACTAATCCTAGTTTCAAAAACTTTTACAGACATTCCTGCTCTCTCACAATTTAGGTAAGGACAATGTTTTATTCCTATATACTGTTTCATGGTTTATAATATGCTTCCATATACAGTATCTTGGGCTAATAGGAAATGCTGGTGACCCGTATGGCCACAGGGAAAGAGAACACAAAAGGGCTATCTCAGTGAAAGATCTTTACTAAATGCAAACTCAAGTGGAATAAGGTTATACTTCATCACTGAAAGGGCTTCCCTGGTAGCTCAGATGGTAAGGAATCTGCCTGCAATGCTTAAAGTTAGTGAAAGTGACTAACACTTTCACTTCACCACTGAAAGCTTAATATTCTTCGTGGTGCACTTGGGATGAAGCGGGAAGAGTGAAGGGAGCTCTTTTGCTTTTACTTTTCCAGCTCCAGTGCCACAAAGTGAAGTCGCTCAGTCGTGTCCGACTCTTTGCGACCCCATGGGCTGTAGCCCACCAGGCTCCTTCCATCCATGGAATTTTCTAGGCAAGAGTACTGGAGTGGGTTGCCATTTCCTTCTCCAGGGGAATCTTCCCAACCCAGGGATCGAACCTGGGTCTCCTGCATTGCAGGCAGACGCTTTACCGTCTGAGCCGCCAGGGAATCCAGTGCCACAGGCGGAAGCTAAATGCTGTATGAACTTGACCTCACTCTCTCTAGTGAAAGAAAGTGAAAGTTGCTAAGCTGTGTCTGACTCTTTGCGACCCCATGGACTATACAGTCCATGGAATTCTCCAGGCCAGAATACTGGAGTGGGTAGTCTATTTCTTCTCCAGGGGATCTTCCCAACCCACGAATCGAACCGGGGTCTTCTCCGTTGCAGGCAGATTCTTTACCAGCTGAGCTACCAGGGAAGCCACTCTCTCCAACTCTCTAATAAATAAAGGGGAGGGACAGTTAGGAATCGGCGGTAGACAGCGATAATAGAAAATGATTGATTCAACACAAATTTAATTTAAAGTAAGCAGTGTGGGTAGTGATCTCTTGAGGAAACTGGGTGAGCAGGCAGCTGACCACATGGGTAGAAGCTGGAAAGCTCAGATCCGGGGAACTTTAAAATAAAACCTACTGCTGAAGGCATCTGAGATACAGGAGGAGATCCAGGTACAAGTTAACTCACCCTTTAAAAAAAACCAGCTCTTATAAGCAAAAACAAAGATATGCTTATTGTAACACTCAGGGTACTGAAGAGTGTTTTTCATCTTTTTAATTTTTTTTAACTTTTAATTTTATATTGGAGTAGAGCTGATTAACTATGTTGTGATAGTTTCAGGTGGACAGCAAAGGGATTCAGCCATACATTTACAAATATCCATTCTCCCCCAAACTTGTAAAACCCAAATTCACCCCTATTTGTGATGATAAGATCTATCTCATAATCTGATTTTAATGCTTATTCAGAGGAAAGTAATTGGAAATAATACCTTCACAGTTTTAGTGTTTTCAGCATGAATATAATTTTTAGTATACCTTTATTGAATAAATATGCTGAAGGTGTCATTATAAGAAGCAAAATGTTGAAGAAGCTATTAATCATTTGAAAATTCTAGTTCACATAGGAAATATTAAATCTGCCTGCTAAAGAGTTATATCAGACTACATTTAACTCATCAATCCTGATATTAAAATGCAAAGCACGATGGATATGATTTTTCATGCTTCTAAGTTATCCTTTTTTTTTTTTTTTTTTTTGATTTATCTCTGGGCTTTTTGTTTTGTTCCATTGATCTATATTTCTGTCTTTGTGTCAGTACCATACTGTCTTGATGACTGTGTCTTTGTAGTAGAGCCTAAAGTCAGGCAGGTTGATTCCACCAGTTCCATTCTTCTATCTCAAGATTGCTTTGGCTATTCGAGGGTTTTTGTATTTCCATACAAATTGTGAAATTATTTGTTCTAGCTCTGTGAAAAATACAGTTGGTAGCTTGATAGGGTGGAGAAGGCAATGGCACCCCATTCCAGTACTCTTGCCTGGAAAATCCCATGGACGGAGGAGCCTGGTAGGCTGCAGTCCATGGGGTCGCTAAGAGTCAGACACGACTGAGCGACTTCACTTTCACTTTTCACTTTCATGCATTGGAGAAGGAAATGGCAACCCACTCCAGTGTTCTTGCCTGGAGAATCACAGGGACTGGTGGGCTGCCGTCTCTGGGGTTGCACAGAGTCAGACACGACTGAAGCGACTTAGCAGCAGCAGTAGCAGCAGCTTGATAGGGATTGCATTGAATCTATAGATTGCTTTGGGTAGTATACTCATTTTCACTATATTGATTTTCCAATCCATGAACATGGTATATTTCTCCATCTATTAGTGTCCTCTTTGATTTCTTTCACCAGTGTTTTATAGTTTTCTATATATAGGTCTTTAGTTTCTTTAGGTAGATATATTCCTAAGTATTTTATTCTTTTCGTTTCAATGCTGAATGGCATTGTTTCAAGTTATCCTTTGATTCTCTTCTGGCAGGTGGCAGAAAGTATAAACAGACTTTGAAAAGGTTTCTGGTCCTTGTATGAAGGCTAAGAATCATAGAAGTAGTTATTCTTAGTTGGTTTAATAACAGTTGCTCACTCAACAACTTTTCAAAAACTCTTAGCAGTCTAAGGTCCTGGCCTTCAAGAAGTCTCAGTTCAGTGGCATAAGAGATATAGTCAAATAATAACACATTATAGTAAGAGCTGCAGAAGAGGTATGTTCAAAAAAATTCTAGAAGTTTATAATGAAAATTTCTTTCTAGGGGAGATGGGAAAGGCTTCTCACAGAGAGTAGCATCTGGGTTCCCAGTTGAAAAGCAGAAGCTATCAAGTACAAAAGAAGGACATTCAAGGCTGAGAGAGGAGCAAATGAAAAGTCAAGAAGATACAAAAAGGCATTCTTGGACTTCCCTGGTGGTCTACTGGCTAAGAACCCACCTGCCCATGAGGGGATGTGGGTTTGATCCCTGGTCTGGGAAGATCCCACATGCTGCTTGCCATAACTAAGGAAAGCCTGCAGGCAGTAACAAAGATCTAGCACAAACAAAAGTAAATAAATAAAATAAAACCACTTTTTCTTTTTTTAAAGGCATGCTTCAGGGAGGAAGGGGATGGGTTTATGTGCCTGAGGTGTAGTCTACGGTGGGCAGGAAGACGCTAATAACAAAAGGGAAAGGGAAGCTATACTACAAGTTGGCAAGAGGGGAGATGTGGGGTTCTGGGGAAATTTCCAGGGGGAAAAAAATGAAAAGCACTCACAATATAAAAACCTCCAGGAAAACAGTATTGGATTTAGCAATCTCCAACTCATATCCGATTCTAAATCTTTTGTTTGCATGGATGCTAAGTTGCCATTATATCTACTACCATGGGCAAGAATCCCTTAGAAGAAATGGAGTAGCCATCATAGTCAACCAAAGAGTCTGAAATGCAGTACTTGGATGCAATCTCAAAAATGACAGAATGACCTCTGTTCGTTTCCAAGGCAAACCATTCAATATCACGGTAATCCAAGTCTGTGCCCTGACTAGTAATGCTGAAGAAGCTGAAGTTGAATGGTTCTATGAAGATCTACAAGACCTTCTAGAACTAACACCCAAAGAGATATCCTTTTCCCTATAAGGGACTGGAATGCAAAAGTAGGAAGTCATGGAATACCTGGAGTAACAGGGAAACTTGGCCTTGGAGTACAGAATGAAGCAGGGCAAAGGCTAATAGAGTTTTGCTAAGAGAATGCACTAGTCATAGCAAACACCCTCTTCCAACAACACAAGAGAAGACTCTGCACATGGACATCACCAGATGGTCAATACCAAAATCAAATTGATTATATTCTTGGCAGCCAAAGATGGAAAAGCTCTATACAGTCAGCAAAAACAAGACCGGGAACTGACTGTGGCTCAAATCATCAACTCCTTATTGCCAAATTCAGACTTAAGCTGAAGAAAGTGGGGAAAACCACTAGACCATTCAGGTATGACCTAAATCAAATCCCTTATGAGTATACAATAGAAGTGACAAATAGATTCAAGGGATTAGATCTGATAGACAGAATGCCTGAACTATGGATGGAGGTTTGTGACATTGTAAAGGAGGCAGTGATCAAGACCATCCCAAAGAAAAAGAAATGCAAAAAGGCAAAATGGTTGTCTGAGGAGGCCTTACAAATAGCTGTGAAAAGAAAAGAAGTGAAAGGCAAAGGAGAAAAGGAAAGATATACCCATTTGAATGCAAAGTTCCAAAGAATAACAAGGAGAGATAAAGAAAGGCTTCCTCAGTGGTCAGTGCAAAGAAATAGAGGAAAACAACAGAATGGGAAAGACTAGAGATCTCTTCAAGAAAATTAGAGATACCAAAGGAACATTTCATACAAAGATGGGCTCGATAAAGGACAGAAATGGTATGGACCTAACAGAAGCAGAAGATATTAAGAAGAGGTGGCAAGAATACACAGAAGAACTGTACAAAAAGATCTTCATGACCCAGATAACCTTGATGGTGTGATCACTCACCTAGAGCCAGACATCCTTGAATGTGAAGTCAAGTGGGCCTTAGGAAGCATCACTATGAACAAAGCTAGTGGAGGTGATGGGATTCCAGTTGAGCTATTTCAAATCCTAAAAGATGATGCTGTTAAAGTGCTGCACTCAATACGCCAGCAAATTTGGAAAACTCAGCAGTGGCCACAGGACTGGAAAAGGTCAGTTTTCATTCCAATCCCAAAGAAAGGCAATGCCAAAGAATGCTCAAACTACCGCACAATTGCACTCATCTCACATGCTGATAAAGTAATGCTTAAAATTCTCCAAGCCAGACTTTAACAGTATGTGAACCGTGAACTTCCAGATGTTCAAGCTGTATTTAGAAAAGACAGAGGAACCAGAGATCAAATTGCCAACATCCATTGGATCATGGAAAAAGCAAGAGAGTTCCAGAAAAACATCTGCTTACGCTTTATTGACTATGCCAAAGCCTTTGACTCTGTGGGTCACAATAAACTGTGGAAAATTCTTCAAGAGATGGGAATACCAGACCATCTGTATGCAGGTCAGGAAGCAGAAGTTAGAACTGGACGTGGAAAAACAGACTGGTTCCAAATAGGGAAAGGAGTACGTCAAGGCTGTATATTGTCACTCTGCTTGTTTAACTTATATGCAGAGTACATCATGAGAAACGCTGGGCTGGAGGAAGCCCAAGCTGGAATCAAGATTTCCAGGAGAAATATCAATAACCTTAGATACGCAGATGACACCACACTTATGGTAGAAAGCGAAAAAGAACTTAAGAGCCTCTTGATGAAAGAGGAGAGTGAAAAAGTTGGCTTAAAACGCAACATTCAGAAAACTAAGATCATGGCATCTGGTCCCACCACTTCATGGCAAATAGATGGGGAAACAGTGGAAATAGTGACATACTTTATTTTTTGGGGCTCCAAAATCACTGCAGATGGTGATTGCAGCCATGAAATTAAAAGACGCTTGCTCCTTGGAAGAAAAGTTATGACCAACCTAGACAGCATATTAAAAAACAGAGACATTACTTTGCCAACAAAGATCTATCTAGTCAAAGTTATGGTTTTACCAATAGTCATGTATGGATGTGAGAGCTGGACTATAAAGAAAGCTGAGCACTGAGGAACTGATGCTTTTGAACTGTGGTATTGGAGAAGACTCTTGAGAGTCCATTGGACTGCAAGGAGATCAAATCAGTCCATCCTAATGGAAATCAGTCCTGAATATTCATTGGAAGGACTTAATGCTGAAGCTGAGATTCCAATACTTTGGCCACCTGATGCGAAGAACTTACTCATTGGAAAAGACCCTGATGCTGGGAAGGATTTGAAGGCAGGAGGAGAAGGGGATGACAGAGATGAGATGGTTGGATGGCATCACCGACTCAATGGACATGAGTTTGAGTAAACTCCAGGAATTGGTGATGGAAGAGAGGCCTGCCGTGCTGCAGTCCATGGGGGTCACAAAGAGTCGGACACGACTGAGTGACTGAACTGAAATTGCTTCAGTCATGTCTGACTCTTTGCTACCCCATGGACTGTAGCCTGCCAGTCTCCTCTATCCATGGGATTCTCCAGGCAAGAATACTAGAATGGGTTGCCATTTCCTCCTCCTGGGGATCTTCCCAACCCAGCGGTTGAACCCCTGTCTTTTATGTCTCCTATATTGCAAGTGGGTGGTTTTACCACTACTGCCACCTGGGAAGACCTCTGAATCTTCTAGTAAGTTGTTTATTCAAGAGAAAACTAAGCTAATGGTAGAAATCAACAAGAAAGCTTTGTTTCTTTTTTTTAGATATATTGCTGGAACACACTTATTTTATGATGAACTCATGGTTGTTATTGAAATATTTTACAATACTCTTCAAAAAAAACTAGAAAGGATGTATGCCTTGAATATTAAGAATGGCCAGATTCCTATGATTCTATTGGAAAATTAAAAGACTTCAAGTATATGAATTTAATGTGACCACAATCCACGTTTACAACTGAACACTTAGAAATGAGACCAAATTTTCACCTCCTGTGTTTCCTCTGGCTATAATCTTCCCAACTATACCAAGAAGCTCCTGGGAAGTATGCCTATCATGAAAATTGCTCAATTTTCAAAAATGATCTATGAATCATAATGGGAGTCTTGGTAGTTAAGTGTCTACAATAACATAAAAATGCCTCCTAGCCCCTCAACAGGTGGTAGAAAGAAGTCAGATGACTCTAACAATGGTCTTTTTTTACTTCATTTAAATCCTAGCATATCAGACAATATTAGAAGAAAAACAAAACAAAACAAAAACCTAGAGCATGGGTATAACAATATATATAAGCTTATAGGAAAATAACATGATACAAGAGATAGGCCTAGTGCAGTGGTTCCAAACTGCCTGGGTTAGAGTCCTGGATCCGTCACTTAGCCTCTGTGCAATCTTGGGCAAGTTATTTAACCTCTCTCTGTGTTAGTGCCTGCTATAAAAACTCATGCACCAATGTCGTCTACTACCCAGGATTATTATAAATGTTCTGAGTATCTTTACCTCCCCAAAGTCTCCTCCAAGCTGTCTCCATTCTGCTTCTGGACCCTGGAGGCTGGCCCAGAAAAGTGGCAACAATGAGCTCTTCACCCTGCAGCTCTCTATCCTGTTTGGCTGATGGGAGGGACAGTCAAGAGAGCTCGAGGCAGGGGGAATTCCCTGGTGGTCCAGTGGTTAAGACTCTGAGCTTCCAGTGCAAGGGGGTGCGGATTCGATCCCGGTTCAGGGAACTGAGATCCCACATGCAATGCAGTGTAGCCAAAAAAATAAAAATCTTAAAAAAAAAAAATGATGGGAGAGAGCTGGAGGCAGGAGGAAGAGTGAGGGCCGGATGTTTATTCTCCTTGTTCCTCTCTGGCAGGTTGCCATGGTTGTCTGCAACCCACTCTTTCTGGGTACATATAACTACTCTCTTTCCTCACCCCTTCAGGCAGGCCAAGGGGAGGTAAAGGCTCCCTACTGCTGTCAGCCACAGGGCTGTGCAATCTTTTATTGCATTTTCTTAAATCCCACTCACACCTTTGTAAATATTCTTTTTATTCTCTTCACTTCAATTTATCCAATTTGAGTGTGCCATCTGTTTCCTGCCAGCATCCTGACTAATAGAATGAGTTCCGCTTTGTAAAGCACTTAGAATAATAGCTGGGCCAGGATAAGCACTGTATAAGTATTTGATAGATACAAGAAATAAATGAGATTTAGAAACTTTTTTGTCGTTGATTTAAACATATCTTTCTGCATCCTGTCATACAATGCAAAATCGTCAGAAACATTTTCCCAAATAAAAGTGTTTTCTTCAGCAGAATTTCTGTATATAAAACAGCCATCATTCTATCCTAATGTTTTTAGTGCTTTGGTTAAAAAAATTTTTATGTAATTCAATAGGATCCTATGGGGAATTTACATAACTCTATTCATTGTAATCATATAATAAACATATAATTATTTCCTCCTTTTTTCTACTTTGTTGATCTTCTCCATATACCTTTCATCACATTTATAATACTGTCTTTTTTTTGATACTTTAAAACAATCTGCAATATAAACATATATATCTTTTAATCAATTGGTCAAATATAACAGTATTTATAGTTTCTAAAACTATAAATGTATGATAAAAATCAACAGGCTTGTTACTTCTTTGCATGAAAGACAAGAGATTTTGCATATTGGATTCTACCTTTCCCATCAATTCTTTTTTGTTTGGTTGGTTGTTTTAGATTGATTTATTTATTTTTGACTGTATGTGGGTCTTTGTTGCTGCATGCAAGCTTTCTCTAGCTGCAGCAAATGGGGGCTACTCTTTGTTGTGATGCACAGGCTTCTTATCGTCGTGGTTTCTCTTGCGGAGCATAGGCTCCAGGTGCATGGGCTTCAGTGGTTGTGGTTCACGGGCTTAGATGCCCCACAGCATATGAAATCTTCCCAGACCAGGGATTGAACCGGTGTTCCTTGCATTGCAAGGCAGATTCTTAACCACTGGACCAACAGGGAAGCCTCCGATCATTCATTCTTAAATCTGAGGTTCTAAAACCCCTGTCCTTCCCTATTTTATATCATAAAGTTTACCTACTTTGTTTGTTACTTTTTTTTTTTTATATATATATCTCTTAAACCAGACAACTGGAGAAGGAAATGGCAACCCACTCCAGGGTTCTTGCTTGGGAAATCCCATGGACAGAGAAGCCTGGCAGGCTACAGTCCATGGGGTGGCAAGAGAGTTAGACATGACTTCTTGACTAAACCACCACCACCACCAAAACAGACAGTGGCAGCAGCTTTCTAGTTTGAGCCCTTCTTTACTTATTTCTGTAATGACTGGTGGTTCATCTTAGCCTAGCATCTCCACTCAGTATTTTTTTGTTCTAGTTCATATCTTAACACCCTAGAGTGTGGGCTCCCAGCAAGTGGCCAAAAAAGAAAGTCTGAAACATTGTAGATCTTAGAGTATCCTTTCTTTTGCTTTTCTATATCAGTGACAATTTTGACTAAGAGATATACTCTCAGGTCTTAAGGGGCATATAGATGTTATTCCAGTTTCTTGCAATAACTGCTAGAGTAGAGATATATGAAGACAGTCTGGTTTTTACCAGTCTGAAATTAAGCAAAGTTGCTTGCTAAAAGACCATCATATAAAAATCAATTGTGTTTTCCTACTCCAGCAGCCAACATTTAGAAAAACATAATTTAAAAAATATATGTGCTATTCACAAAACAACTAAATGTATAAAATATCTAGGAATAAATTTGCCAAAAATGATGAAACTTCGTGGGCATATGTTAAAGAAGAACTAAATAAATGGAGAGGTATACTGTAACCCATGAACGGGAAGACTCAGTCTTATAAAGACATCAATTTCCTTATCAAAAGTTATACATTCAATGCAACTGGGACAATTGTCTGTCTATATGTGAAAAAACGGATTTCTACTTTGCATCATACAAAATACCGTCAGTATGGGTTCAAAACCTAAATATGAAAGCAAAATATTAAGTTTTTTTAGAAGAAAAAAAGAGAAAGTCTTTATTATTTCATGGTAGGGAAGCATTTCTTAGATACAAAACCCACAAGCCACATGGAATCAATCTGACAACATTGAAATGAAAAACTTCTACTTATCAAAAACTACCATTTAGGAGTGCAAAGAAAATCCACAGACTGGGAAAGACATTTGCAAAACATTTTAACAAGGATGAGTATACAACTCAATGAGAAAAAAGGCAATCTAATAGAAAAATGGGCATAAGACAGGCACAGAAGAAAATATGAATGTCTAATAAATGAATAAAAAGCATCAACCTAATTAGATTCAAAGAAGACTTACGATCACAGGATATACCATTTTGTACCAACTGTATTGGCTAAAAAGTTAAAAATTTTGAGACTATAAAGTGTCGTTAATGATGTTAAACAGTAGAAACTTATTTATTAATGAGTAGGAGTGTAAGGATACAGTCACTTTAGACACGTTTGATGTTATTCAATCAAGGTGCATGTACGCTCCTAAGACCAGTTTTTGGGCAGTGGGTCTCAAAATTGTGCTTCAGAATCTCCTGGAGAGCTCATTAAAACACAGATTGCTGTCCCTGTGCCCAGAGTTTCTGACCCAGTAACTCGTGATGGGATCCAAATATTTGTCTTGCTAACAAGATGGCAGGTGACACTGAGGCTTCTGGTACAGGATCACACTGTGAGAACCACTGTTGTGGAGAAACTCTTAAACATGTAAATATGGCCTTGTGTACAAGAGTGTTCATAGAAACATGTTTTTGGTAACAACAAAAAACTAACAACCCAAATATTCGTGGAAGAAAGAATGAAAAAGTAAGCTACAATATGTTCATAAAATATTGTAGAGTAATACAGTGACTAGTGAATAACCAGCAGCCAAATTCATCAACCTGAAGGAATATCAGAAAACAACACTGAGTAAAAATATATGTTGCAAAAGAAAGAATATGGGATAATGCAATTTAATTAGCTTTCAAAAGCTTGCAAAATTAAACTATAATTGCTTAACAATAAGTGCACTTATATTAAAAAGCCAAGGTAATGATAAAACTCAACGTAGTGGTTACTCTTGGGAGTGTGTATAGACAAATACAGTCAAAGAAGGACAAGTGGTGGAGCTTAACAGTACTTGGTAAGGCTTTATTTCTTAAACTAGAGAGCACACAAATGTTTGCCATGTTATACTTAAATTTTTCTTGATATGTACAATATTTCAAAATAATGTAAAAATAGCAACTATGTTTTAAAAGGTATTTAAACTTTCTCTTTCAAAGTTCAGAACTCTCATATCCTAATTTTAAGTAGATATAAGGTGGGTATTTGTTTCTTTATGGCATTAGTTTTCTGTTCTGAAGAGTTTTACCCATGTACGACTTTACCTTTTGAGCCTTTACTGTTGTTTGATCTCCAGAATGTCTATTTTATCACAATTTGGATCTCTCTGTATCAGTCATCTTTTCTTGAATTTTTCATTTCTATCACATCCTAGGGCTTCCCACATAGCTCAGTTGGTAAAGAATCCGCCTGCAATGCAGGAGACCCCAGGAGATTCCTGAATTGGGAAGATCCACTGGAGAAGGGATAGGCTACCCACTCCAGCATTCTTGGGCTTCCCTTGTGGCTCAGCTGGTAAAGAGTCCGCCTGCAATGTGGGAGACCTGGGTTTGATCCCTGGGTTGGGAAGATGCCCTGGAGAGGGGAAAGGCTACCCACTCCAGTATTCTGGCCTGGAGAATTCCATGGACTGTATAGTCCATGGGGTCACAAAGAGCTGGACACGACTGAGTGACTTTCACTTCACTTTAGTTCACCTGGTTTATTTCTAAAGCTTATCTTCTATTTTCTTATTGTACTTTCCAGCCTCATCCATGGGCTTCCCAGGTGGCGCTAGCGGTAAAGAGCCCCCTTACCAAGGCAGGAGACCCAGGTTTGATCCCCAGATTGGGCAGATCCCCTGGTGGAGGAAATGGCAACCACTCCAGTATTTTTGCCTGGAGAACCCCATGGACAGAGGAGCCTGTGGCTGGCTACAGTCTATACAGTTGCAAAAAGTTGGACACAACTGTAACAACTTAGCATGCAGGATCATCCATAAGAATTTTGAACTGATTTACAACTAGATTCCTGCCATTTAAATTTTGCTTTTCCATGAAAAAAAAAAAAAAAAAAAAAAACTATGGAAGACACTAGGTTTACTTCCAAGTGAGGGATTCTTAACTGAAATTGGTGAAATACCTGAAACCATGTGTAAAATTTATGTTTGTGATTTTTATCTGGGGAGGAAATTTATAATTTTATCAGATTTCATTAGGTGGTCTATTACTGGAAAATGTTTACTTCTAAGAACTATTCTGTTCTTCTTATGTTGGAGAAAAATTTGCTCCAAATCATATTTCTGTTAATTTATAAGTTTTCCTTACTGATAAGAATCTTGTTTTACTTTATAGTTATGCTAACAAAATATCACAGATCAATTTCTTAGTTTAGATTTTGGTTAATATCCAACCTAGACAGCATATTAAAAAATAGAGGCATTACTTTGCCAACAAAGGACCATCTAGTCAAGGCTATGGTTTTTCCAGTAGTAATGTATGGATGTGAGAGTTGGACAATAAAGAAAGCTGAGCACTGAAGAATTGATGCTTTTGAACTGTGGTGTTGGAGAAGACACTTGAGATCCCTTGGACTGCAAGGAGATCCAACCAGTCCATCCTAAAGGAGATCAGTCCTGAATGTTCATTGGAAGGACTGATGTTGAAGCTGAAACTCCAATATTTTGGCCACCTTATGCAAAGAGCTGACTCAATTGAAAAGACCCTGATGCTGGAAAAGATGGAGGGCAGGTAGAGAAGGGGATGACAGAGGATGAGATGGCTGGATGGCATCACTGACTCAATGGGCGTGAGATTGAGTAAACTCCGGGAGTTGGTGATGGACAGGGAGGCCTGGCATGCTGTGGTCCATGGGGTCACAAAGAGTCAGACATGACTGAGCGACTGAACTGAATATCCAAATATTTTTGTTCAGCTGAGCAAAAATATTAAAGGCTAAATTTTTAATTTCTGACCACGGTACCACTTATTCTATCAAACTGGGCTTTCAGGTTCATGATAAGATATCAAATGTTCTCCTTTTTTATCATACAAAAAGCCATGAAAGTGAATACTAAAATATTTGTTTGAAAGGAAAAGATTATTTCCAGTTGGCAAAATTTTGGAAAATGTACTGGAGAAATTGACATTTGCCCTGAGATGGGTGGGGACAGGAGGGGAAAGTGCTGTTGGGTTAAAACAAAACCAACCAACCAGCCAAACAAACAAAAATAGGCAGCATAGAAAAGACAAGGTAATGGGAAAGTTCATGAGTATTGATCTTTTCAAGGAATCGACTTTTGGCTTTGTTAACGGTCTGTATTTTTTGTATGGTTTTTTACTTAACTATTTTCTGCTCTTTAGTTTTTCCTTTCTACTAATTCCTTTGGGCTTACTGTCTCTTATTTTATAGGTCAAGCATAGTGTTAGTCGCTCAGTCATGGCTCAGTCCTTGCAACCCCATGGACTGCAGCCTACCAGGCTCCCCTGTCTATGAGATTTTCCAGACAAAGATACTGGAGTGGGTTGCCATTTTAATTTTATTTCATTTTTTCTCTAATAAAAACATTTTAGGCTAGAATTCTCCTTGTAAGCACTGCTTTAGCAGCATCCTTAACTATCATTCAGTTTAGAGTATTTTCAGTTCAAAATCTATGAGTTGCTATTGTTCCATTTCTCAGTTGTGTCCAGCTTTTTTTGACCTCATGGATTGCAGCACGCCAGGCTCCCCTGTCCTTTACTATCTCCCACAATGTGGTCAAATTCATGTCCATTGGGTTGGTGATACTATCTAACCGTCTCATCCTTTGCTGTACTTTTCTCCTTTTGTCTTCAACCTTTCTCAGCATCAGGGTCTTTTCTAATGAGTCAGTTCTTCGCATCAGGTGGCCAAAGTATTGGAGCTTCAGCTTCAGCATCAGCCCTTCCAGTGAATATTCAGGGCTGATTTCCTTTAGGATGGACTGACTGATTTGATCTCCTTGAAGTCCAACTCGAGTCTTCTCTGGCACCACAATTCGAAGGCATCAATTTTTCAGCTCACAGCCTTCTTTATGGTCCAGCTTCCATACCCACACATGACTACTGGAAAAAACATAGCTTTGACTAGACAGATCTTGGGTAGCAAAATGATGCCTCTGCTTTTTAATATGCTGTCTAAGTTTGTCATAGTTTTCCTTCCAAGGAGCAAGTGTCTTTTGATTTCAAGGCTGCAGTTACCATCCACAATGATTTTGGAGCCCAAGAAAATACAATCTGTCACTGCTTCCACTTATTCCCCTTCTATTTGTCATGAAGTAATGGGAATGGCAACCCACTCTGGTACTCTTGCCTGGAAAATCCCATGGATGGAGGAGCCTGGTAGGCTGCAGTCCATGGGGTCGCTAAGAGTCAGACATGACTGAGTGAATTCACTTTCACTTTTCACTTTCATGCATTGGAGAAGGAAATGGCAACCCACTCCAGTGTTCTTGCCTGGAGAATCCCAGGGGCAGCGGAGTCTGGTGGGCTGCCGTCTAAGGGGTCCCACAGAGTCGGACATGACTGTAGTGACTTAGCAGCAGCAGCAGCAATGGGAATAGATACCATGATCTTAGCTTTTTGCATGTTGAGTTTTAAGCTAGCTTTTTCACTCTCCTCTTTCATCAAGAGGCTCTTTAGTTCCTCTTTACTTTCTGCCATTATGTGGTATTATCTGCATATCTGAGGTTGATATTTCTCCTGGGACTCTTGATTCCAGCTTGTGACTCATCCAGCCCAGCATTTCTCCTAATGTACTTTGCATATAAGTTAAATAAGCAGGGTAACAATATACAGCCTTAACATACTCCTTTCCCAATCTGGAATCAGCCCATTCCGTGTCCTGTTCTAGCTATTGCTTCTTGACCCACATACAGGTTTCTCAGGAGACAGGTAAGGTGGTCTGGTATTCACATCTCTTTAAGAATTTTCTACAGTTTGTTGTGATCCACACAGTCAAAGGTTTTCATGTAGTCAATGAAGTAGGAGTAGAAGTTTTTCCAGAATTTCTTTGCTTTCTGTATGATCCAATGGATGTTGGCAATTTGATCTCTGGTTCCTCTGCCTTTTCTAAACCCAGCTTGTACATCTGGAAGTTATTGGGTGTCAGTTCTAGTATGTCCATTTGGTTCTTTCTTATAGGTTCTAATTCTCCATTAAGATTTCAGATTTGTTGATTCTTTATATATTTTCTTTAACATTCATGAGTGTGGTTTATAATGGCTGATTTAAAATTCTTACCTGCTAATTCCAGTCACTAAATTCTTTCAAGGTAAGTCTCCATTGACTGCTTTTTGGCTCACATTTTTTTTCTTCATGTACTTAGTATTTTGCGTAGTATCCATTCATGAATGATATATATTGTAGAGCCCCCGGATTTTGTTGTGTTCCTCTGAAGAAACTGATTTTTTTTTAAAAAAAGTGGGCAGTTAACTAACGTCAGGCTCCAAACCGTGTCCCTTGTAGTGAACAGCCACGGAAACCTTTGTCTAGTCCGTTTAGCCTTAGGTGGACTACTTGCACAGAAGATTGGGGGTCAGCAACGATTTGTGCAGACTTTATGCACAGAATGCATTGCCCGTCCCCCCTCGTTTTGACTCTCTTCTTTCCAAGATTTCCCCCTCACTTTCCAGTTCAATCACCTTGAACTCTTTCTCCTGGCTCTTCATGTCAATAAGACTTCAGGTTTTCTATCCAAGTTTTGAGTGACTCCTGTTTGGCAAGGACTGGGTCCTGCTTTCTGGCAAAAAGCAGTAATCATGGGAAACTGGCCCGTTGTCATTCCCTTCTTCCAAAGGCAGACTCCTCTCCAGCATTTGCCAGCTTGGTTACTCTTTACTGCCTTTGGACAGCTGCTTTTTATATTTTGTTCAAAATTTATAGCTGTTATGTGCACAAGGATTACCAGAAGCCCATTCCATTTCTTTTTTGAGCTTGTTTGTATCTCATATTTTTTCTTTTCTTCTTCAGTATTTATCACCTTTTTTCCCTCCCGGGCCCCCTGAGGGCAGTTCTTTTGGTTCCCAGAGTTTCACAGCCTCTTCTGAAAGTAACCCCCATCCTCATCGTTCTAATCAAGTCCAAGGAGACAGAGAGAGGATGAGAATAAATTATTAATGACCTTGTCTTAATGACCACAATGGAGCATTTTCTTCAAAGCAGCAATGTCTCTAGACCTCCAGCCATTCATTCAACTCAGAAAATATTTACTGAGTGTCCACAAGGTATCAGGCTCTGTCAAAGGCCTTTCAGATACAGTGACAAGCAAAACAGTTAAATATCCCTGCCCTTAGGGAAGTAACATCAATAAACAATAGACATAATAAATAAGCGTTACAGTCTGTTAGAAGATGGTAGCTGGCCCCCTTCATTCTTATTTCTAGAGCAGTCCTGGCTCTTTGGAATCATTCCAACATCCTCATTTCCCTTAACTTTACCAACTCTTGAGTTGTTGTCTCAGAACAAATAAAAAGGCAGTGAGCCCTGAAGGAAAAGCATTTGGTTTCAGCTGCTGCAGTGACTCAATTTCGCCACTGGGTGGGCAAAAATAAAAGGAGCTAAAGAGTAATTGCAAAGGGTTAGATGGCAAAGGAAAAGCCATGACTCAGCTATTGCAAAATTCCACCTAATCTCAGCTCTTGATGTGCCCTCTCTTCTACCTTTAGTGCAAAAACCACACAATCAGATACAGTAATTTCATCACAGAGTAGTTTTTCTGCACCTGAAAATGGGAAAGTGCTTTTTTCTAGCACAGGATTTTGTGTGTGTGTATGTGTGTGTGGTGTCTGTGTCTGTGTTACCCAGGTATGTGTGTGTGTGTGTGTGTGTGTGTGTGTGTGTGTGTTGTGTCTGTGTTACCCAGGTATATGTGTGTGTGTGTGTCTATGTGTGTGTGTGTGTCTGTGTTACCCAGGTATGTGCCTGTTTGGGGCTTCCCAGGTGGTGCTAGTGGTAAAGAATCTGCCTGCAATGCAGGAGACCTGGGTTTGGTCCCTGTGTTGGGATGATCCCCTGTAGAAGGGAATGGCAACCCACTCCAGTATTCTTGCCTGGGAAATTCCATGGACAGAGGAACCTAGAGAGCAACAGTCCATGGGGTCACAAAGAGTTGGACACAACCAAAGTGGCTTAGCATAGCACAGCACAGTCTCTGTGTTAGTTGCTCAGCCATCTGTGTTAGTCATGTATGTGTAGTCTATCATTATTAACACTTATTTTTTCTCTTTTCAATACATATGTGCACTATAAGTATTTGTGTATGTATATATGTGTATATGTGTGTATTCTACTAGCACTAATACACACATATATATATATACATATATCTTTGTTATATATTTTACATGAATGTATAAGTAGGTAGGATTTCCCATGTGGCACAGTGGTAAAGAACCCACCTGCCAGTGTAAGAGGCACAAGAGACACAGGGTTCGGAGGATCCCCTGCAGAAGGAAATGGCAACCGACTCTAGTATTCTTGCCTGGGAGATTCTATGGACAGAGGACCCTGGCAGCCTACAGTCCATGGGTCACAAAAAGTTGATTGAGCACACACACACACGTGCGTGCATGCGCTCAGTGAATATTAGTAAACATTAGGCACAATGCCAGGCTCTTGACAAGGCTTGTTTCATTCACAATACCCCTCTGTGGGTAGCAGCTGCCTTTGAGAATGGAGGAGGAAAATTGATAAAATATCAATATTCAGAGTGTGGCAGGCAAAGGCCTCTTAAACTAATACCTCATCTGGGAACGTGGCAGGTCTAGCAACAAAATATCGTTAGTATGTTCACTGATGACAAACTCAACTGCGAAGTAAATAGGTCATATATATATATATTCATACTCTGGCCAGAGTATCAATTTATTCATTTATCAGGGAGTATTCACACTTCTTATAAAAATAATATCCATCTATTTATTTAGTTACCTCAGGTCTTAGTTGTCACACGTGGGATTTTCATCGCATCATTTGGGCTCTCTAGTTGTGATGGCAGGGATCAGTAGTTGCAACATACAGACTTAGTTGCCGCACAGTATGTGGGATCTTAATTCCCTGCTCAGGAATTGAGCCCGTGTCCCCTACACCGCAGATTCTTAACCACTGGACCATCAGGGAAGTCCTGGAGTGATCACACTTATGGAGCAGGATTTTTAGTTCAATAAGCATTCCTGAAATACCCAACATGTACTAAGGACTCGAGAACAAAGACAGGGAAGAAGACGTGGCATTTGCATGAGGGAACTTTCAGACTAGCCTCTGCGGGCCTGAGGGATAGGAGGTGTGTTGGGTAGAAATGGTCCAGGGACCACCTGATAGTGGGCTGCACCCTAATACAGGGCGATCTATTGGCGAGCACTCTGCTGGAGCCCACATATGGGTTAGGAAGAAGGACACCAAACTGGCTTCCCAGGAGACCATTAGGCCTTGCTCTGCCAGTCTTCTGCTGAGACCCTGGACAGTTACGTTAATGCCTCACACATACTGAGCACTCACAGTGCATCCAGGTCTGTGTGCTAAGTGCCTTAACATGCATGGCCTCTCAAACCGAATCTGAATTACCAAGTGTGACAGTGTAGGTTTACCATGATTCAGCTCCAACATAGCCCATTCTAATTTCTCCTCTTCTACAGGCACCCTAATCTGTAGCCATATTGCACTGCTTTCCATTACATTTATTTCCAGCTTTAGGTGACACACTCTCTACTCCCTGGGTCCTCTTTTCTGACTCAGTCCATCATAATGCTGACCATTCTTCCAGGTCCAACTCACATGCTAACCCTCTCAAAATTTTTTCGTCACAGGATCTTTGAATATCATACAGTTTTTCCACTCATTCATTAGCACTCAGTTCAGTTCAGTTCAGTCACTCAGTCGTGTCCGACTCTTTGCAACCCCAGGAATCCATCAGCAACTCCCAGAGTTCACTCAAATTCATGTCCATTGAGTTGGTGATGCCATCCAGCCATCTCATCCTCTGTCGTCCCCTTCTCCTCCTGCCCCCAATCCCTCCCAGCATCAGGGTCTTTTCCAATGAGTCAGCTGTTAGTATGAGGTGGCCATGGTATTGGAGTTTCAGCTTCAGCATCAGTCCTTCCAATGAACACCCAGGACAGATGCCCTTTAGGATGGACTGGTTGGATTTCCTTGCAGTCCAAGGGACTCTCAAGAGTATTCTCCACACCACAGTTCAAAAGCATCAATTCTTCAGCACTCAGCTTTCTTCACAGTCCAACTCTCACATCCATACGTGACCACTGGAAAAACCATAGCCTTGACTAGATGGACCTTTGTTGGCAAAGTAATGTCTCTGCTTTTGAATATGCTCTCTAGGTTGGTCATAACTTTCCTTCCAAGGAGTAGGCGTCTTTTAATTTCATGGCTGTAATCACCATCTGCAGTGATTTTGGAGCCCCAAAAAATAAAGTCTGACACTGTTCCCCTGTTTCCCTGTCTATTTGCCATGAAGTGATGGGACCAGATGCCATGATCTTAGCTCTCTGAATGTTGAGCTTTAAGCCAACTTTTTCACTCTCCTCTTTCACTTTCATCAAGAGGCTTTTTAGTTCCTCTTCACTTTCTGCCATAAGGGTGGTGTCATCTGCATATCTGAGGTTATTGATATTTCTCTCGGCAGTCTTGATTCCAGCTTGTGCTTCTTCCAGCCCAGCGTTTCTCATGATGTACTCTGCACAGAAGTTAAATAAGCAGGGTGACAGTATACAGCCTTGACCTACTCCTTTTCCTATTTGGAACCAGTCTGTTGTTTCAGGTCCAGTTCTAGCTGTTGCTTCTTGACCTGCATACAGGTTTCTCAAGAGGCAGAGCAGGTGGTCTAGTATTCCCATCTCTTTCAGAATTTTCCACAGTTTATTGTGATCCACACAGTCAAAGGCTTTGACATAGTCAATAAAGCAGAAGCAGATGTTTTTCTGGAACTCTCTTGCTTTTTCAATGATCCAGCAGATGTTGGCAATTTGATCTCTGGTTCCTGTGCCTTTTCTAAAACCAGCTTGAACATCTAGAAGTTCACGGTTCACATATTGCTGGTGATGGAATTCCAGTTGAGCTATTTCAAGTCCTGAAAGATGATGCTGTGAAAGTGCTGCACTCAATATGCCGGCAAATTTGGAAAACTCAGCACTGGCCACAGGACTGGAAAAGGTCAGTTTTCACTCCAATCCCAAAGAAAGGCAATGCCAAAGAATGCTCAAACTACCACACAATTGCACTCTTCTTGAAGAGATCTCTAGTCTTTCCCATTCTGTTGTTTTCCTCTATTTCTTTGCATTGATCACTGAGGAAGGCTTTCTTATCTCTCCTTGCTATTCTTTGGAACTCTGCATTCAGATGCTAAGTGCCTTTTAAAAAGTCATTTTAATGTTCTCAGTTCTGATTACAAAAATAAATAAAATATTGTTTATTGTAAATAAGTCAAATAATAATGGCAACATTTTGGCAAATATGTCACACTCCTCTCATGGTCTTAAGTTCGATAGGGACAAAGACTGTGTTGCATTCATCTTTCTATCTCCTCCAGAATCTATCCACTATAGCTCCAATATGTCTACTCCAAGCTTGGTTTATAGTGAGAACTAAATAGATCTTTATCTGAATGAAGGAATTATGCTTAGAACTTTTATAGCTAAACCTAGAGCTGATTTTGTTTATTGTTTAAATTATTTTTATTGGATATAGTTGATTTACAATCTTGTATTAGTTTCTGCTGTACAACAAAGTGAATCAATTATACATATAGGCATACATATATCTAGGGGTTCTTGATGAAAGTGAAAGAGGGGAGTGAAAAATCTGGCTTAAAATTCAACATTCAAAAAACTAAGATCATGCCATCTGGTCCCATCACTTCATGGCAAATAGATAGGGAAACAATGGAAACAGTGACAGACTTTATTTTCTTGGGCTCCAAAATCACTGCAGATGGTGATGGCAGTCATGAAATTAAAACATGCTTGCTCCTTGGAAGAAAAGCTATGACAAACCTAGACAGCATATTAAAAAGCAGAGACATTACTTTGCCAACAAAGGTCCATTTAGTCAGGGCTATGAGGAGATCCAACCAGTCCATTCTGAAGGAGATCAGCCCCGGGATTTCTTTGGAAGGAATGATGCTAAAGCTGAAACTCTAGTACTTTGGCCACCTAATGCGAAGAGTTGACTCATTGGAAAAGACTCTGATGCTGGGAGGGATTGGGGGCAAAGAGGAGAAGGGGACGACAGAGGATGAGATGGCTGGATGGCATCACTGACTCGATGGACGTGAGTCTGAGTGAACTCTGGGAGTTGGTGATGGACAGGGAGGCCTGGCGTGCTGCGATTCATGGGGTCGCAAAGAGTCGGGCACGACTGAGCGACTGATCTGATCTGATCTGATGGTTTTTCCGGCAGTCAAGTATGAATGTGAGAGTTGGACCATAAAGAAAGCTGAGCACTGAAGTATTGATGCTTCTGAACTTTTGAAGACTCTTGAGAGTCCCTTGGACTGCAAGGAGATCAGTCAGTCAGTCCTAAAGGAAATCAGTTCTGAATGTTCATTGGAAGGACTGATGCTGAGCTGAAGCTCCAATACTTTGGCCATCTGATGTGAAGACCTGACTCATTGGAAAAGACCCTGGTGATGGGAAAGATTGAAGGCAGGGGAGAAGGGGACGGCAGAGGATGAGATGGTTGGATGGTATCACTAACTTGATTGACATGAGTTTGAACAAGCTCTGGGAGTTGGTGATAGACAGGGAAGCCTGGCAGGCTGCAGTCCATGGGGTCGCAAAGAGTCAGACACAACTGAGCAACTGAACTGAACTAAACTGAATACATATACATATCTATATAATACATATATCTTTTTTAGATTCTTTTCCCATATAGTTCAGCAACTGAACTGAACTAAACTGAATACATATACTTATCTATATAATACATATATCTTTTTTAGATTCTTTTCCCATATAGATCACTACAGAGTATTGAGTAGAGTTCTCTGTGCTATGCAACAGATTCTTATTAACTATTTATTTTATATATAGCAGTGTGTACATGTCCATCCCAAACTCCCTAACTATCCCTTCCTCCTGTTTCTCACCCCCAGCAACCAGAAATTCATCTTCCAAGTCTGTGAGTTTCTTTCTGTTTTGTAAGTTCATTTGCATCATTCTTTTTTAGATTTCACCTAAAAGGCATGTCATATGATATTTCTCCTCTGACTCCTCCAGAACACTCCTCCTCAGTATTACAATCTCTTCAATCTCAGTGTTGCTGTAAATAGCACTATTTCATTCTTTTTTATGGCTGAGAAATATTCCATCGTCTATTTGTATCACATCTTCTTTATCCATTCCTCTGTTGATGGACATTTAGGTTGCTTTCATGTCTTGTCTGTTGCAAATAGTGCTTCAGTGAACACTGGAACGTATCTCAGTGAACGCATCTTTTCAAATTATGGTTTTCTCTGGATATACGCCAAGAACTGGGATTGCTGGATCATACCATGGCTCTAGTTTTAGCTTTTTAAGGTACCTCTGTACTGTTTAGAGCTGATTTTTTTTAAAAAATTTTATGTGGGATTTATGGTCAATGATGTTATTAACATGTCTTTATTTCTAATATTATATACTTCTCTAAAAAACTACTAAGAAAATCATTTTGTTACTAGATTAAAGGAAATGCCTGTGCTTTCTTGGAGTGTGGGCCAAATCCATTCCTGATCATCTGTTATTGCTAGAAATCCTATTGCCTTTATCTCCAGACCACTTTGGAGATGAATTATTTAATTCATGCTGAGAACATTTCAGTACTTGAGGTTGTTCACCTTTCCGAGTTCCTCAGGTATCTGCAAGAATTTGTGAGTTAAAATATTCCTGGGTTATAGGTCTTTACTTCATTGGAAATTGACTGCACATTTTTATCATTAAATCATGAGCATCACAGATGACTTTATCCTTTCTGCTGAAGGCATGTTTCTTATTAGACTCAAGCTTTTCAACCTACAATTAATGGTTCATAGCACACTAGGGAACATTTATTAATTTTCATTTTACTTGTTCTTTGAAGGTTATGGGGGTTAAGGGTTCTGAGTTGGAGTTATTGAAATTTTAAAAGGTGTAAATAGGTAAATATTATAGCTCTTGGAAAAGTGAGACATTTTTCCCTTTAAGCAAGTGATTAATATTACTAATAAAAATGTCGTCAGTCTTCCCTGCCAAGGTTATGCAGTGAGAAAGATATTTTGTATGTGTGTGGTTTGCTTTCCCTATCAAATACGGCATTTTTGAGAGAATACTTTATATAAGAAAATTACTTTTAAAAATAGATTCTTGATGCTTTGTTGACCAAACAAAGTAATTCTAAATGAAAAATAGTACCTTCCTATGTATTTACTAAAGATTTTTCTTGACTATTCTTGATGGCTTGTATCAGTGTTTGAGATGCAGGGAATTTTTTTTCCTCTTATCAGATCACCTAACATGAATACTATTCTTGCTGAAGGCTGGATTTCTGAAGGGTAGGCCTATTTCCTATCCTTTTATGGATAGATTACTTACTTTATATTTCATTCAAGTTTCATTTGCAGGCAAGTTTCATAAATAGTTATTTCCTTAAGCTACTATTTATAGTACATGATGTTGGGTATATATATAATAAAATATGTAATTTTGGCATCTGTCAAGTAGTATGTTGTTGAGATATAACTCACATACCACACAGTTTACACATTTAAATGGTTTTTAGTCTATTCACAGAATTGTGTATCCATCACAACAATCTAATTTTAAAACGTATTTGTCACCCCCAAAAGAAATACTGTGCCTACGAACAGTCGTACTTGCCATTTTCTGCACTTCACCAGCCCTAGACAACTACGAACCTAATTTGTGTCCATAGATTAAGCAGTATTAAAAAAAATACATTATCTTATTCAAAAAAGATAATTTTAATTATCTAAAAAGTTTGGTGATTTTATGACATTATTAAAACCAATACAGTCAATAAGGGCATTTTTCTTTATCTTCTCACTGATTTTATCCTCAAAATAAAGCATCTTATTTGCAATAATTTCAAATCCATTGTTAAGTTACAGTAGCATTATGTCCGCCTGTGCTGCCCTTCTGTTTGGTTAGTACCAGAAAGTTCTGTATCTATACCTACTCCAGTGCAGAAGTGTTAGAAAAATGGTGAATATGTCAATGGTTAGCATGAAGCATACTCAGAGCAGAATGTCTCAAGCAACTCCCCTGTCCCTCTGTTTCATTCTCCAGTTCCTTCTACTTCACCAACACGTACACATACGTATGTGCACACACACGCTCACACACACATATTCACACCCACACACATGTATGCACACAGAGTAGCCATGGTCACATACAGTGGAAGATGCTAGAGAGCAAACTTTATGCAATGACAACCAGAAGTGTCAATACAGGTCCAGTATAGAACTGACACATTTTTGCTGCTTCTGCTAAGTCGCTTCAGTCGTGTCTGACTCTGTGCGACCCCATAGATGGCAGCCCACCAGGCTCCCCCGTCCCTGGGATTCTCCAGGCAAGAACACTGGAGTGGGTTGCCATTTCCTTCTCCAACGCATGAAAGTGAAAAGTGAAAGTGAAGTCACTCTTAGGCACCCTATAAAAATAACATGTGTTGTATATTTTTATTGCATGTATATATGGTTGATTTCTGAATCCTAGCGGGGTCACAGAACATTCTCGAGAGGTCAGAAATGCGAATGCTTATTTCTACTGATTTTGCTCATGGCATCATCAGAAAGGCTGGAGGTCATTCATTTTTTCCTTCATTCATACAACATGTACTGGCTAAAGATAATGTGAAGGGCACAGTGCAAGGTCCCAGGGAAAAATGAACACCTAAAAGCCAGCTTCCTTGGGAACTGTTACTCAACTTCAGCACACAGAAGGAAAGAGTTCAATGAATCATGCATCTCTTCCTTTTTCTTGAAAAATTGCAGCCGATATTTTTCAGGAAAATTCAACATAATTGGTATATACCCATCTTTTTAGGTGAATTAGGTCTTAACTGACAGCTAGCCCATTTTGTTCTAAAATTCAACAAACTCTTGGAAAATCTTATTCCATACAATCTTTTGAATATGTCATTTGCTATTTATATTTGATGGCCTTAAGCAAAAAAAAGTTATAAAAGGTATTAATGCAAGTAGATAATAAAGCTGCATTCTGTAAATCTATAGCGGCTTACAGTAATCATTAAAGCATGCAAAAGTCTTTCATCTATTCAAAAATATGCAGTGCACAGAATGTCTGCTAAGGTGCATGACAAGTCAGAGTTAAATATATATTAATAAATGAATTAGCTTCATAAATAATAGCCATAATGACATTTTAGGAGACAATAAGTCTGAGGATTGTCAGAAAACGGTTGATGTATGAGCTTCACGTCTCAGTGATTCTTCAAAATGAATAGGCTTTGCGAGATAGTTCAGACCCGCGACCAGCCTATTTCCTTGAATAATTTACTTGTTGTCAATTTGTACAGCCACATTACACATGCAAATTGTGCTGCCTGTGCAAACACCACTTGGAGATGATAAAAACAAATTTACGAAGGCTATAGAAGAAGGATTTATTTCACTTTCTCACCCAGGTCAAGCAATACATGTATCTGACGATTGTGTGTACCCAATTTTGTTGTAATTATATCAGCAAATTATTCCTTATAATCTTATTATTTTTAGCAGTCTCCTTGTGCTTGGGATAATTAGCTTTCTTCACTCAGTGTAAAAACAATTCAACTTGCCAGCCAGGCAGGGCATAGCTCCATTATCTGTTTTGGGTTTAAATTTATTCCCTATATTCTTGGACACTTTGTGTAAATTAAAAATTTCATAGTCCCTAATACTGTACACGCTGTTCATTCAGTGATGAATTAAGGCCCCTAAACCTCTCCGTTTGCTATTAGATATCTCACCCACTTTATATGTTAATCTGTGCTAATGAATTCCACAACCCCTAGCCACAGCGAGATGACTAAAATTATTACCACTTACAGAGATAGGCCTTTTTCATTTAAAGTTCAATTCAAATTGCTCCCATAAACAGTCTGCCACACAAAGATACCTCCTATAAAGGAGAGTTACTTACCTATAAGTAGAGTTCTCTGAAGGTAGTATTATCTTGGGATGCACATTCCTAGGTCACGTGCCCTCAGGTGTCTGGTGTGGGGGGAGAGAACTCATAGCTGACGGGTAAGACTTTCTTTCCTTGGGGCACTTCATTAGCTCTGTGGCCTGTATTCCTAAGGGTTATTGGTGCCACACCCCTTCATGCGACCAATCCCTTCTTGGCAGACCAGTCCCCAAGTGCAGTAGGAGGCCAATGTAGCCTTCCAAATGAGAAGTGAAGGACTGGTTACCATAAACAATGGCTGATGATCAAGAAACACATTTTCCATTTTAAAAGAAGTTACCTATAAAGTAATATGCCTAATAATTTTTTTAAAAATGAGTCTTTGCCTATAGTATGAAATGTTAAATGTTTGTCTACTTTTTACAGAAATAGCATTTTTATTGCAGAAGAAATGAAAGTGACGGTGTTAGTCACTCAGTTGTGTCCAGCTCTTCGTGACGCCGACTGTAGCCCACCAGGCTCCTCTGTCCATGCGATTCTCCGGGCAAGAATACTGGAGCGGGTTGCCATTTCCTTCTCAGGGGATCTTCCTGACCCAGGGATCAAACCCTGGGTCTCCTGCACTGCACGCAGATTCTTTACCATCTGAGCCACCAAGGAAGCAGAAGGAATACATTGTCACTATGGAAGAGCTAGAGAATATAGATCAACAAAAAGAGTAAAAATCACACATATTCTCACAAAAAATCCTGTCACCTAGCGATAGTCACTGATAACGTCTGGTATCTATTTTTACAAACTAGCTTTCTACACACTTTTACATAAGCTCTTAAGATGGCAGCAAAATCACTAGTCTTACTAGGTCCCTCTTCACCCCATTTCTAGGACAAGGAGCATCTGCCCTGTTTGCTCCTAAGTCTCCAAATGAACCCATTTTAAGATGCGATTTGCTGTCTTCCTCTAAAGTGGAGAGATTCCCAGAGTTTCAAGGGCTGAGCCCTTGGTTCCTTCCATCCCTGTTTCCTCAACAGAATATTCAAGCCGGTTCTCCTCCTGCTTCAGCTCGAAAATACTCTCAGCGTGTACCATCTTCCTGAATAATCTTTCACAAACAGTACAGCAAGTCACAGGCATGTCAGGCACGGTCTGAAGGCTGGGTCCCTGCGCCAGACTTCACCAGACCTTACATACACTGTGTTCTATTGGTATGGGTGCTGCTTCATGCTAACTGCTGTCTCTGCCCTTGATTTCCACAACCCCCTGTGAGAACAGGCGGGGCAGGTGCAGTCACTCCTGCTTCACATATGAAAGCATCTCAGGTACCAGAGTTTAAGCGGCCTTCCCGGGAGAAAAGAATTAGTTTCCGAGTCTTTGTGACTTCTAGACCCAAGAAGAGGTCTTGGGTCTAGAAGAGGTCTTCATTTCAATCCTTGTCCTGTATGGCTTTGGAACTTAGGGCATTTGGGATCTTTTCAGTATTTCTCCTTAAGGGCAGATCCCTCCAAAGGTAAAGCTTTGGAAACCTTTTTGGTTAGAAACTCAGAGCTTTGTACATTATTTTATATTGAGTTTTCCTTAATTATTTATAGCTGTAAGAAGGCTATTTACCTAAAGCACATATTTTGCTTCAGGAGAGTTTATAATAGTCTATCTTTTATAGTATCCTCTGCTGAAAAGTCAAAACAACTTCTTGGAAAAGGAGATTTTTTTTTTTCAGTCCACAGGTCAGAAAATGCGCACAGGTGAACTTAATTCATTATGACGCCTGGATGTAGTATGAGTGAGATGCTGCTGAGCCCTTCCCGACTGTTTGTGCTTCTCTTTTGGCCTCAGGGTCACTCACAGTGGTAAACACATGGGGAGTGAGGATGGCACGTCACATGTGACTTACACAATGAGAGGAACATCAACCTAGAGAAACCATTTAATCTATCACTTGAAAGTTTGAAACATCATGCCCATGATAGATTGGGCAGCCTGCAATTAACCCGAGTTAATATTTGGCAGAACCATACGTACAGCTCTTAACATCTCATCTCACAGAAGGTGCTATATGTTCTGTTAATAAAAACAAGATGTAGTTTGAGCGTCTTCTCTGGATCACAGTATGTTCACCTCATTGTCTCATCTCCATTCATGAATCTCAAGTGCAGGCGTGGTTCTATAGTGACCAAGCTCTGAGAAGCATGAAGTGGGCAGGGTTGGGATTCTACGCCTCAACCATCCCCAGAAGTGTCTTCCCCCTTCCTCCTTCCAGTCGACCCTGCCTGTATGCCCTGTGACCTCCTCATCTCCCCTCCCCTTGTTAAATTCCTCCTGTCTGGAGATCAGCTGGTAGTTTAGTCAAAATGCAGGGCAGTGGCTAATAGCACTTCCTAGGTTTTCTCTCCCAGGATCATCTTCATTTTGATTGGAATGGATCCTAGTAAGAAAATATTTAGGCACCAGGCAAACATTTCCAGTGACCGTATAACGATGTGACTTGGATCCAGGTTCTTGGGGATTAGGGATATTTTACTTGTAGAACTGTTGAATGCCACGAGGATGTTGAATGCCAGTTCAATTGTTGAATGTCAGTTCTTTTTTTGGTCTGTGTGACAACTTAGAATTCTCTTTTTTTTTTGTGGGGCGGAGGGTGGTGGTGGTAATTTACTCTTATACAGAATGAGGATAAAAATGAACTCCCTCATGACTGTGGTGATGATATGATTGGTTAATATGTGTAAAAGCAATTGGAATGGTACTGGCCTTTAGGAAGTACTCAGGGCGGTTTGTAGATCTTCCTCTTCTTCCTGGGGTAGGCAAGGTGGCATAGGAAAAACCCGTGGGTTTGGGAAGCAGGTGATCTTGGCAGATGGCAGATCTAGATTCTGCCACTCGCTAGCTATGTGATCCAGGACACAAAGTCTTTCTGAACTTTTATTTCCTTTAGTATAAAATAAGGATGATAAAAATATCTTATCTTACTGTCATGAAAATTGAGATTGTGCGTATGCTATGGTTAGCAAAGCATTTTGTGCCTGGCAAGTGCACGTTAATGAACTGTTATTTTTGGTGCCAATAAAGGCAAAAGGGCTTCCCAGGTTGTGCTAGTGGTAAAGAATCCTCCTGCCAATGCAAGAGACACAAGAGACTCGGGTTTGATTTTTAGGTCCTTTATGTACTTTGTGTCCCTTCAGACACAGCTGAGCGACTGCACTCACTCACTCAAAGGCAAAAGACATACATGTATTTGAGGTCGCAGCACAGTTTTCTAAATATTAAATTGCCTCTTACAGTCACTTAGCTAAATATGAATGTCAGCTTGTTTGCATTTAAATACTGAGAGTTTCCAGGTTTATGAATCATAAATCCCGTTTTCTTTACGTAAATATTTTTCCACTATCCAAGACAAATAAACAATAACAGCAAACCACAACAGTATTATTTGGCAAACATTTTAATGAAATGCTATGGAGGTGCTAGTAAGAGGGTTGTTACTAAAAAGAAAAATTTAGTATATCTGAAAGTATGAAGTATATGCTAATAAGACTTCAATGAACCAGAGAGTAGAGAAAAGAACAAGTAGAAATTCTATTATTAAGCAAAATTATGAAGAAAGTTCCTTAAGTTTCTTTTTAATTAAAAAACTGGAAAACTTTGAAAATTATTCTTTCAATCTCTTTAAAGTCCCATTTAAAAATAGTTTACATATTATATTAATATATCCATCAGATAATTGCCTCTATATTTCAAAAAGGAGCCCTACGTATATATCATACTAACAAAATTACTGTAAACTACAGTCTGGTTTCCATTAAATTCCCTGAGTTTCCACTAAATTCCCTGAGTTTTCACTTTTTCTTTCCTTCATAGTCTATTGCCAAGTTGTTTATATTTATATCCTCCAAAGTCTATGGCTGAAATAGAAAATAGTCTTTTTTTTTTCAGGTTTGGTCTTGCAAGCATCTTTTACCTAGATTATTGTTATAGTTTCCTAAAAGACTTCCCCAACTTCAGTCTACATGCTTCTATCAACCTCTTTTAAGCCTCTCCATAATTTGATCTCTACTTGATACCCCCCTCCTTTTTTTTTTTTCTGGTGGTGAAACTGAGGCGCAGGGAAATTTAAGGAGTTGAGCAGAGTCATGCTATATTTAGGCTTTCCACGTGGTGCTACTGTAAAGAGCCTCCCTGCAGTACAGATGTAAGAGACACAGGTTCGATCCCTGGGTCAAGAAGATCTCCTGAAGGAGGAAATGGCAATCCACTCCTGTATCCTTGCCTGGAGAATCCCATGGACAGCGGAGCCTGGTCGGCTACAGTTTATAGGGTTTCAAAGAGTCGGACACTAATGAGCAACTTAGTATATGTGACTTTGTGACTTCAAAGTCCAAGATCTTATCACTAAACCATGCTACTTTTCCCCAAACAAGACCTATAATTTCCCAGACTTTCCTAGAATGAAATTTCCCTACCAGATATGCCTATTAAATTCTTTTTATCCTTCTACTTCCCTTTTTTTTTCAAGGCCAGTGTATATACTATCTCTACCAAGAAACTGTCCTGAAATTTCAATCTGATTTCACTGCTTCCTACTTACTGCAATCATAACACTTTATTCTGTTTTTGAAATAGCACTCATTGTTGTCTGCTTTATATGTTAGGGTTATTTATATCTGTCTGTCTCTCCAACAAGATTTTAGATTTTTGAGTGGCAGGGACCATGTTCTTATCTTTCTCATTTAATCGTCCTTCCCTTTCATCCTAAAATAGTCAATGTCTCCCATGGTGCCTTGTATCTAGTAGAAATTAAATCAATATTGAATAAATTGCATTAAATCTTCATTTTAAAAATGTAAGAAAGTAGGTTCCTGTATTTTTGAAAGAATTGTAAGGTTTTTTTTTTTTTTCTAATAGCATTTTTAATGAAAAATGCCTGTGATTAACTAAGTATTCTTGTATAGAAAAAATTTTCTCAACAAGAAGTTATTCTATATAGGTAAGGAAAAGTTTATGCTACATTAACTCATTTTTCATCATGTAATTATTGACTGAATGTCCAGTATATAGGACAAGAGAGCAGGCAGACATTCAGTTCAGTTCAGTTCAGTTGCTCAGTCTTGTCCGACTCTTTGTGACCCCATGAATCACAGCACGCTAGGCCTCCCTGTCCATCACCAACTTCCGGAGTTTACCCAAACTCATGTCATCGAGTCTGTGATGCCATCCAGCCATCTCATCCTCTGTCATCCCCTTCTCCTCCTGCCCCCAATCCCTCCCAGCATCAGGGTCTTTTCCAGTGAGTCAACTCTTTGCATGAGGTGGCCAAAGTATTGGAGTTTCAGCTTCAGCATCAGTCCTTCCAATAAACACCCAGGACTGATCTCCTTTAGGATGGACTGGTTGGATCTCCTTGAAGTCCAAGGGACTCTCAAGAGTCTTCTCCAACTCCACAGTTCAAAAGCATCAGTTCTTCAGTGCTCAGCTTTCTTCACAGTCCAACTCTCACATCCATACATGACCACAGGAAAAACCATAGCCTTGACTAGACGGACCTTTGTTGGCAAAGTAATGTCTCTGCTTTTGAATATGCTCTCTAGGTTGGTCATAACTTTCCTTCCAAGGAGTAGGCGTCTTTTAATTTCATGGCTGCAGTCACCAACTGCAGTGATTTTGGAGTGGTGCTTAATATAAAAAGTAGTAAAGTGAAAGTGCTAGTCGCTCAGTCGTGTCCAACTCTTTGTGACCCAGTGAACTGTGGCCCACCAGGCTCCTCTATCCATGGAATTCTCCAGGCAAGAATACTGGAGTGGGTAGCCATTCCCTTCTCCAGGGAATCTTTCCGATTCAGGTTATCAAACTTGAGTCTCCTGCATTGCAGGTGGATTCTTTACCGTCTGAGTCACCAGGGAAGCCCCCAAATCTTTATCTTAAAAACTGTAACCCAAAATGAATAAACTCTAACAACAACCAACAGCAATAAGATTCCATGAAAAACATAAGAGTGTTTAAGAAGATATACACCCATCTGAATTAGAAATGCTTGCATTTCCAGTCATGGCCAAGTAAGCTCCTCTGTGGCCCACCATTCTACTGATGGCAACTCCAGACTCTGGAAGAAGCAAAATTATTTCTTGAAGACATTGGAGAGTGAAAGAAAGCAGTCAGACACTGGAGAGTTCAGATACCCAGAAGAAGTGGACTCAAAAGGATGAGTTTATCATTGTTTTCCAGTTAGCCTGAGAGAAGGTCATAGCTAGCTTTATGCCTAAAGGCTAGAAATAGATTGGAAATACAATCTTACTAGGAAAAGAGTTTGGATCAATCACAGCTGCTAAAAAGTAAAAAGGTGTCTCAAAAAGAAGAGAGAGAGGGTAAGCCCTCTTTATTCTATTTATAAACTATGCCTTAATCTTTGGACAGGGCTTCACTGGTGGCTCAGTGGCAAAGAACTTGCCTGCCAATGCAGGAGACACGGGATGGATCCCTGGATTGGGAAGATCCCTCAGAAAAGAAAATGGCAACCCACGCCAGTATTCTTGCCTGGGAAATCCCATGGACAGAGGAGCCTGGTGGCTGCAGTCCATGGGTTGCAAAAAAGAGTCAGACGTGACTTAGCAACTAAGCAGCAACAACAACAAGACTCTTTGGATGATCCTTGAACTATGCAAGTTAAGGACAGAGTCCTAGCAGCCCAGCTAACACTAAAATAACTGAATTTAGATTTTAACTGCCACCTGTCACAGGGAGACAGAGCTTGTGCTTTGAGCTTAGCCAGTTAACTGCCTGCTTGGAAACAAAGCAAAAGCAGCAACAACAAGAACAAAACAATGTTCTTTAGAGAAACATAAGAGAATCTAGTGTTTCTACAATGTGTCCTTCACAGTTTCCAGGATGAAATCCAAAATTTTTCATTGTCTATAGATACGGGAAAATATGAAACATTAAAAAAAAAAAGAAAGTCAATGGAGACTAACCTGGAATGCCCCCAATGTTGGAATTGAAAAATAAAAAATTTTAAATAGTTATGCTAAGACCTGAAAGGAGAATACTATACTATAATGAGTGAGGAGACTAGGAAATCTCAGTCAAGATATATAAATTACATAAAAAGAACTGAATAGAAATGATGGAACTGAGAAATAAAATACATATAATGAAAAATTTACTACGTAGCTTAATAGCAGTATAAGTATGACAAAAAAAAAAGAGATTCAGAGAACTTGAAGATACATCATTATAAGTCATACAATCTGAAGAACAGAGGAAAACATTTGTAATAAATGATCAGAGCCTCAGGGTGTTGTAGATCAATATCAGAACGTCAAATATTTGAGAAATGGAATGACAGAGGGGAATAAAAAGTGTTTGAAGAAATAATGGCTGAAAATTATCCAAATTTGTTTAAAGACATAAATTTTCTAGTTCAAGAAGTTCAGTGAGCACTTAGCAAAACATATAAAATCTAAAATGTGCATCTAGAAACATTATAATCCAACTGCTGAAAACCAAAGGTAAAGAGGCAATCTTAGAAGCATGTGAGGAAATTTCTGTGCTTCGAAAGACACTTAAGAAAATAAAGACACAACCACAGACCTCATTAGTCATTAGGGAAATTAAAATTAATACCACAAAGAGATAACACTAGACATTTATTTGAGTGGCTAAAATTCTTTTTTGTGTCTCTGGCAAGAATTTGGAGCAACTGAAGCTTTCACCCATGGCTGATGAGAATAAACAGTGGTACAACCACTTTGGAAAACAGTTGGTGCTATTTATATAGTTAAACACAAATTCCATATAACCCAGCAATCCCACTCCTAAGCATTGACTCAAGGGGAATGGAAACTTTATTCACACAAAACCTACATCAGTGCTTTCAGTATTCTTTGCTCATAATTCAGAATTGGTAAAGATGAAAACCATTTTAAATATCCTTCATCTGGTGAATGGATAAATAAACTGTGTTTTAGCTACGTAACTGAATACTACCCAGCAATAAAAACGAACAAACTGCTGATGGATTCAACATGAATGATCCTCAAATGCATTACATTACATGAGAAAGGCCAGACTCAAAAGACTACACACAACTAGATTTTACTTGTATAACTTAATTCTGGAAAGGGCAAAACCATGAGGACAGAAAGCATCTCAGTGGTGTCCAGGAGCTGTGGGTGGAGGAAATAACTTACTTCAGAGAGGCATGAGGGAACTTGAGTCGATGGCAAAATTTCATGTATCGATTGCAGTGGTGGTTACATGAGTATATGCATTTGTCAGATTTCATAGAATGTACACTATCAGGGGTAATAGAAATATAAATCTTTTTTCCTTTCTTTTTTTATTTTTTTAAATTATGACAGTATGATAACACATTTACAGGAGACTTGGAAAATACAGAACAAAATTACATATACTGGTAGCTCCACTGTATATTGCAATTATTTTTAAGTAGATAAAGTATGGTTTTTAGTTGCAGTTTCAATATCAAACTCTCAAAAATTAATAGAATGAATAGACAAAAAGAGGAAGGATATACTAGGCCTGAAAAGTACTATGATCCAATTCTACGTAATTAAGATTTATACAATTTTCACACAACAGTCGGACACAAATTCAAGTTCCCATAGACATAAACCAGGAGACAGTGGAACACATCCAGGAACATAAACAAGATGCAAAAACATCACAGTCTAAAGATATTGAAACCATACAGCATCTGTTCTCTCCTCACTATAGAGTTATGTTTAAAATCAATATCAAAAGATATTTGAAAATAACCCACATATTTTCAAGTGCAATGGGGCATTTACCAAGAGAGATCTTTGACAAAGCCATTGAAAGCCTCAGTAAAGTTAAAAGACTGAAAAAACTCAGAGGGTGATTGCAGAGAAGAAAGCATTCAGATGAATAATAAAAGAAATTAATATCAAAATGAGAAATTAATATCAAAGATACTTTAAAAACCTACAGTAAGGAGTAAATTTGATTGTACTTAAACTCTACCTCAATGAACTTGACTTAGAAAAAGAATGATATTTTCAGGTAAAAGAAAATTAAAATCCATTGCTAGCAAACGTACGCTAACAAAACATGGTAAGGGAAATTCTTCAGAATGAAAGTAAATAAAAGCAGATATAAATTCACATCCATAAGATGGAGTGAAGAGCATCAGAAATACTAAATGTGTAGGTAGATGTAAAAAACAAATTCCACCTCTTTATTCCTTTAAAATACATTTATGGTTTAAAGCAAACACTGGATTGTGGGATTCACAATGTGTGTAGCTCTAGCATCTGTGACAATATCGAGGTTGTGTCCAGAACAGCAGATGTACCTGTACAGCTCCAAGGTTTCTACATTTTTCATGAACTGTTAAAATACGAAATTTAAGTCATCTGTGAATAGTTAAGGATGAATACTGTAACCCCTAGAGTGACCACCAAAATATAAGATGAAGAGGTAAAAATAAAAAGCCAATATATAAGTTTAAATGAAATTCTAGAAAGGACCTAGGAAATGCACTTGGAAAGAGGGAAGACACTGCTCTGGGGATGGTCAGGCTCAGAGCTGGGAAGCAGGATGGCAGAGTCTGTGTGACTCAGTTACTGATTTGGTTGGATGGGCTGAGAACATAACCATGGAGTAAAATGTGCTTTCCTTTCTTTTCGATTCAAGTATAGTCGATTTATAGTGTTCTGTCAGTTTCAGGTATACAGCACAGTGATTCAGAGATTACATCTATCTCCATCTGTTTCGGGACCCGGGTTTGATCCCTGGATTGGGAAGATCCCCTGGAGAAGGAAATGGCAACCCACTCCGGTATTCTTGCCTGGAGAATCCCATGGACAGAGGAGCCTGGTGGGCTACAGTCCACGGGGTCGCAAAGAGTCGGACACGACTGAGCGACTTCTCTCTCTCTCTCTTTCTCTATCTCTTTCAATGTATTCTTTTTTCTGATTCTCTTCCCTTACAGGTTATTACAAAATATTTTTTTAATGTGTTTATTTTTGGCTGTGCTGGGTCTTCATTGCTCTGCACCTGCTTTCTCTAGCTGCAGGGAACAGGGGTTACTCTTCACTGCAGTGCTCGGGCTTCTCATTGTGGTGGCTTCTTTTGTTGCAGAGCACGGGCTCTAGGCACACAAGCTTCAGGAACTGCAGCACTTGGGCTCAGTAGTTGCGGTGTGCAGGCTCTAGAGTGCTGGCTCAGTGGTTGTGGCACATGGGCTTTAGTTGCTCTGTGGCATGTGGAGTCTTCTCGGTCCAGGGATTGAACCCGTGTCCCCTGCATTGGCAGGCGGATTTCTATCCACCGTGCCACCAGAGAAGTCCACCAAATATTTTGAGTAGAGTTCTCTGTGCTATACAGTAGGTCCTTGTTGAAAATGAGCTTTTCTTAACTGGAATTAAATAAGTAAATTTACCCACAGTTTAATGGTAGAAAGCAATTCAAAAAAATGTCCAGGTTAAAACCTAACAAGGGTAAAGTTGTATGAGACAGATCACTCAGGATGGCCTCAATTTAGCAAATACATGGTTTCAAGTGTCTGTTTCCAAATAGTTACAAGAAATTCAGAAAAGCCATTTTACTAGAGACAGACAATATCCTAAATGCCAATGCAGTTCCCAGGCCATAGAAAATAATGCCACATGGCAATAAAAACCAAACAAAATAAATTATAATACTGAATAAGAAATGACTCTTGCTTACTCTGCATGATGGAAGCTCTGGAAAGCTTTCTGAAAGGCTCTTTTCGACACATTCAAGGTGAGATGCTAGTTCTGTAATTAGTTACTTCACTTTAAACTTTCAGCTTTCTTTTTTCTCACCAGCACATCATCACTTTGTGCTTGGCAGTCAGGATGAGTGTGGTGGGTCGTGCTGTTTTATGCATCACAAAAAAGATGATGGAGAATAAGACACCAATATGGCTGGGTTAAAACTGGAAAAGAAGTTTCCAAATGAGGTACCTGTGTCTATGAGTAAGAGATTAACTGGAATTTCCATCTTGTGAACAGAGCATCCTTTTCCATTATCTGCACCAGAGGATATGTGTTGGCCAGCCTCCAAGCAGGCCACCTACATGACCACTGCTTACCTGGAACAGTTTTGCTATTTCTTGGAATAAATTGAGGATGTGGTACTGAAGATGGAAGGGAGGTGAGAGGTGGCATACAACAAGTATGTTTGCTTGAGCAGGTTATTTCAAAGTCAGATTTGACTAAGGGAGTTCCTTAATGAAAGGGATCCTCAAAGACTGTTGAATTCATAAAACTGAATGCAGAATATGAATGGGTAGAAAGGAGGGAGCAGTTAAAGAGCAAAAGCATAAAAGCAAAAATGAAAGGGAATAAATGAATGAGGAAAATATTACCCTTGACGATCAGATTTCTTTATCCTCATTACCATTACTTTTATCCAGATGCTTATCATTTATCCCACGATGGTCTTCTAGCTAGACATCTTTCATGTTGGCTCACCTACTTCCAAATCCATCTTTCTTATTCACAAGACTATAATATTAATCTCATTGGAGTACCTGCTTCTTCTAATTATTCCCTTGATCAGAATCCATTGTATCGAGGTAGAAATTGTGTGTTTGCCTTAGGGAAGTGCCCTAAGACGCTGACCCAAGTTGGTTTCTTATGTCTGACCTAAACCACAGCATTCTTGCCACTCTACATTGGTTCCTAAACACCTTCCCTGTTTCTCTTCATCTCATGCCTTGACATCTCCACTTCCATCATTCATCTGTCTTCTCCACAAACACTTACTGGATATCAGGTGCCAGGACAAGTGCTTTGCTTTCAAAGGAGCGCACAGTCCACCAAGGTTGGACTCAGCTATGACCACTGGTTGCATTTCAGTGTGATGAAGCCCTAGCTGTGCTGTGCATCAGCTATTATAAAGGCACAGAGAAGAAAGCCATGAACTGTGTGTCAGAAAAGATTTAACTGAGGAGATAATATTTTGATCTAGATTCTGAGCTCAACAACTATAAAGAGACAAGCATTCCAGGAAAAAGAGATAGCACATGCCAAATTCCATTCTGGGGGTCTTCCCTATGGTCCTATGGTTCAAACTCTGTGCTTCCACTCCAGGGGTCCCGGGTTTGATCCCTGGCCAAGGAACTAGGATCCCACACATTGTACAGAGCAGTCAAAAAAATTCTTCTCTGGGACTTGTGTGATTTCTACTCGTATCATGGACCTCATAATTTTAGTAATTATGGTACAAAATGTGTCATTTAAAACTACATTACATTTCTTGCACTAAAGACTTCTTGACAGGACAGTTTACATACTTCATTTGTATTCTCTTCAAGTCTTAGCAAAATGCTAAGCATTAGGTCCAAAGTAAGGACCACAAAGATGCTGACAGATTAATCTGGCAAATATGTCAACATTTATATAGTTGGTTTTCTCGTGTATGTGTTCCCGTAGAACTTTATGGACACTAAAATTTGGATTTCATGTAGTTTTCACAAGTAATATTATTCTCCGATGATTTTTAAACAGTATTTTCAGAGCAGTTTTAAGTTCACAGCAAAACTGAAGCAAGGTACAGAGATTCTTCTATATGTGAATCGCCCTCCCCCAACGTCATGACAGATACTCCCCACCAGCGTGTTGCATCTGTTACCACTGATGAGCCCACAGTGATACATCATAATCACCGAAGTCCATGCTTTACATTACCGTTTGCTGTTGGTGTGGTACACTCTACGAGTTTGGACAAATGCTTATGGTATCATTATGGCATCATATAGAGTGTTTTCTCTGCCCTAAAAATCCTCTGTGCTCTGCCTATTCACTTCCCCTCCCCTCAAACATGCACACTCACACTACCTAGTTTTTACATGTAAAGGGAGGAAACTGGTGTTTACTGACTATTAAGTACATTCCAAGATGAATGTTAAAAGCTTTACATGTGTTTCTTCCTTTAGAGAGATTAAGCAGACAATGGGCTGTTTTGGAAGATGAAAGTATTAGGAAAAGGGAGAGTAACACATATTTCAATGCAGCAATCAATGAATTGTTGAATAGGATGGGATTTGATAATAGGATGGGATTTGATCACTCACTACATACTGAGAAAGATGTAGAGAGAAGACACATTTTGCTCCTGAAGCCTCTCTTTCCATGAGTTCCCCCCCCACACTGGGTAGTGATGATGTCTACACTTTATTGACTGCACTGTGTTGGGATTTACCAGGAACTTCACTGTAAAAGGGGCAGTGTATGACAGTGGAAAGAGCAGAAACTTCAGAGTCCAGTGAAACTTTCCGATCTTAGTTTTGCATGTTATTATTGTGCCTCTTGAGAAACCTGTATGCAGGTCAGGAAGCAACAGTTAGAACTGGACATGGAACAACAGACTGGTTCCAAATAGGAAAAGGAGTACGTCAAGGCTCTATATTGTCACCCTACTTATTTAACTTATATGCAGAGTACATCATGAGAAACGGTGGACTGGAAGAAACACAAGCTGGAATCAAGATTGCTGGGAGAAATATTAAAACCTCAGATATGCAGATGACACCACCCTTATGGCAGAAAGCAAAGAAGAACTAAAGAGCCTCTTGAAAGTGGAAAAGGAGAGTGAAAAAGTTGACTTAAAGCTCAACATTTAGAAAACTAAGATCATGGCATCTAGTCCCATCACTTCATGGCAAATAGATGGGGAAACAGTGGAAACAGTGGCTGACTTTATTTTTTGGGGCTCCAAAATCACTGCAGATGGTGACTGCAGCCATGAAATTAAAAGACGCTTACTCCTTGGAAGGAAAGTTATGACCAACCTAGACAGCATATTAAAAAGCAGAGACGTTATTTGTCAACAAAAGTCCATCTAGTCATGGTACGTAGTGAGTGATTAAATCCCATATCCAGTATGGGATCAAATCCCAAATCCAGTAGTCATGTATGGATGTGAGAGTTGGACTATAAAGAAAGCTGAGTGCTGAAGAATTGATGCTTTTGAACTGTGGTGTTGGAGAAGACTCCTGAGAGTCCCTTGGACTGCAAAGAGAACCAACTAGTCCATTCTAAAGCAGATCAGCCCTGGGTGTTCATTGGAAGGACTGATGCTGAAGCTGAAACTCCAATACTTTGGCCACCTGATGCGAAGAGCTGACTCATTTGAAAAGACCCTGATGCTGGGAAAGATTGAGGGCAGGTGGAGAAGGGGACGACAGAGGATGGGATGGTTGGATGGCATCACCGACTCAATGGACATGGGTTTGGGTAGACTCCAGGAGTTGGTAATGGACAGGGAAGCCTGGCGTGCTGTAATTCATGGGGTTGCAAAGGGTCGGACTTTCTAAGCAACTGAACTGAACTGAACTGAACTGAACTGATTGTGACCTTTGACTATATTTGTGACATTAGGTCAGTTTCTTAAACTCTTGGAGAAGGAAATGGCAGCCCACTCCAGTATCCTTGCCTGAAAAATCTCATGGACAGAGGAGCCTGGTGGGCTGCAGTCTCTGGGGTCGCACAGAGTCAGACAGGACTGAAGTGACTTAGCAGTTAGCAAACTCTTGAAGCCTTAATTTCTTTTGTCTGTCAAATGGATACAATAATAACCACCTCTTGGGTTTATATGACATTAGTTACATAATAGCAAGCACCTCTCCTATCTTCCTATGTACAACCCAGTTGGACCAGAAGAATCTAAAAGTAAGGCAGGATGAATAAAGAAACAGTACTTTTCTTTGGCAACATCCTATATTACAGAAATTTCCTTTCCTCAAATGTCAACTGTTGCTAATGTCATAGTGTTAGTTGTTTGATATATTCTTGGAAGATTAACATTACCTAGAGATGCTTCAATTTGCAAGTTTAAAAAATCCAGACAGAGAAATTGTCATGCAATATCGAAGTTCAGAACTCCCTTGATTCTATTTTTTTGCATAAGTCATTAGCCTAATTTTTCTTCAATGCAGAAAGTAAGGCATTTTATACAGATGGAAAGAACTGTTCTCTTTCTCAGTTTCAGCAAGAAGTACATTTATCATGTGTTCAACAAAGTTGCATTTACTTTTTCCAACTGAGACATATTTAAGGGACTTCAATATATTTGGGGAAATTTTCATCAGAGATTTAGCAGCTACCAAAAAAAGACCTCCACAATTAATCTTTTATAATATGAGTGTGACTTGTAATCTCTACGCTTAGGATAAGTAAGTAAGTGTTAGTTGCTCAGTTGTGCCCGACTCTTTGCGACCCCATGGACTGCAGCCCACCAGGCTCCTCTGTCCATGAGATTTTTCAGGCAAGGATACTGGAGTGGGTTGCCATTTCCTTCTCCAAATATTACTAAATATAAGGAAAAACAATTCATAAACTATAATATTTCTTAGCAAAGAAAAACTGCTTTATGATTTTTAAGATGTTTGAAAATTTAAATGAAACTTACATGTTTGAAATTAGTGCCAGATGTAACACAATTCAAGCACAATTGTCTAGCTGAATCACATTTAATATGATTTAGTAAAAGGAATTCAATAATTCTGTATTTCATAGAAATCTCACAAAAACAAGTATTTCATTCACAAAATGCATGATTTGGCAGGTTTCCAAAGCAGGAATTTGCTGGAGGGAAGGTAAATTTATTGATTAAAATAAATCAAATGACTGACATCTCCTTTAGAAAACTGGCAAAATAATAATATTCAGAGACTGAAAGTCTTACCACCAAAACCAGAAGAAAAGTCTGACCTATTTACATGTATTATAGAAATCCAATTATGTCACAAGAGTAAGTTAATCAGATATTTGAGCATTCTCAAATTAACACTGAGAACATTTTAAACTATGTATTTTGGGAGTAGGACTTTCCAAAAATCTTTGGTATGAAATCTGGTGGTTGTAAGTCTTTGGAGTACTTATATTCCCCATTTATCCATTGCAGATTTATATGCAGTAAATAATGAGTATTCTATGATAGAATTTATATAGAAACAATCTAGACAGTTCTTAAATAGGCCGACAATACTTCCTTCCTATCCTTTGTCTCAGTTCTTCCCTCTCAGCATTTGTTATGGACTGAAAATTTAAACACTAAAATTCTAAACCCAGGGTGGCTGTATTTGGAGATGGGGTGGTTAAAGAACTGATTAAGGTCAAATGCGGTCATAAGGGTAGGGCCCTGATCCAATAGGATTAGTGTCTTCTTAAGAAGAAACACCAGAGAGCTTTTTCTCTCCCTTTTCCTCTCCTTACATAGCGCACAGAGATTTTATGAGCACTCAGCAAGATGACTGCTGCCTCCAAGCCAAGAGAAGAGGTCTCAGAATGAAATCTACTTTGCTGGCCCCTTGATCTTAGATGGTCCAACGTCCAGAACTATGAGATATAAATTTTTGTTGTGTAAGCTGTATAGGCTTCCCTGGTGGTTCAGTTGTAAAGAATCCACCTGCCGATGCAGGAGATGAGGGTTCCATCTCTGGGTCAGGAAGATCCCCTGGAGAAGGAAATGGCAATCCACTCCAGTATTCTTGCCTGGAACATCCCATGGACAGAGGAGTCTGGCAGGCTACAATCCATGGGGTCACAAAAGAGTCAGACAGGACTTAGTGACTAAATAACAACAACAAAATTACTTAATCTGTGATATTTTATTATGGCAACCCCAGCAGACTAAGATAGCAGTTAGGAAGCTTAATGTAACAGCCACAACAGAATTTTCCGACACACTCTCTCTTTAACTGCTTAACTTGTTTACGTGTCTGGATGCAGGGAAAACATTATTGAGAGGCTGGACACACTTGCCCCAGAGAGTTTCATACAGATGCTTAAATCATTCAGCCCTGCTTCTGTTTTAGAATCAGAGAATGTGAATGTAAGAAAGGGTCTTTGTGACCCAAGCTTGTCAATTCAGATTTTGCTATCATTCTGGGGGCATAGAAAACTACTTCATACACCTAGCACATCTTCTGGAAAACAAAGGGGGTTAGGTAGTGTATAGTTAAGTATTAAACACCTGTTTATACTAAATTATGACATGTTATTGAGTGCCATATGCAATTTTTACACATTTTTGGAATGCTTCAAAGGCATTATTGATAAGGTTAGTGACAATAACAACAAATAGCTGAAAGACTGGAAATGAATGGGGGCCAGGTAATGCCTTAAGGGGTTTATACGTATTTTGTTACATGATCGTTACAACACTAGAAAACAGAAAATTTTTTTTATTATTACAGAACATTATTTCAGAGTATGAAAGCATTTCTAAAATAGTCCCACTCCCATCATGGTCATATCCTGTTTTATTTTCCTCATAGTTTTTTTGGTTATTTCTTTCCCCCTTGCTTATTTTTTATGTTCCTCCCAACCCCCTTCGCAGACCCTAAGTCAGTGGCTGCCAGGGAAAAGGAACTCAATGAGCTTTTGGCCAAGGCCACACAGCCAGTCTGTAGCAGCTGCCACCATCAGCAGCAGCTGCCACCATCAGCAGATGCTAAGCGCCACGAGAGCAGGGGTAGAGACCATTTTGCTCTCAACAGAGGCTGGCACGGTTCCTGCTCAAAAAAATACGTACGGGGAGGGGGTGGGAAAGTAAGGAAGCGAGCTGGGGGGCGGGGGGTGGGGGGAGTTTGAATGAATGGAAACGTTCCCAGAAGGGTCTAAGAGCTTCTGCAGCGAGTCCCGGTCTTTGGGGAATGAACTCAGTGCCAGGCTCTTTCCTCACCACAGAGCACTAGAGTACGGCAGGGGATGGAAAAAGAAAAAAGTCTTTAAGACGTCTAGAAGAAAGGAGAAAATGGCGAGAGAAAAGCAGAGGGAAAAAAAGAAGTAGAAAGAAACGAATCGCCCTTTTTCGTTTATTTAAAAGGCGAGCCAAGCGCGACCGGTTACCATGGCGACCCCAGACCAGAACGGCCCCAGCCCATTGGTCGAGATGTCGGAGCCAATGAGAAGGCGCGATGTTGGCAGGCCTTAAGATGGCTGCCGGGCGGCACCGTCCGGACTGGTGAGTACGGCTGATTGCTAGGCTGGTTCTTGTGCTCCAGGGAGACGGACCCAGGGAAGACAGGGTGCCTGGAACAAGGGAGCAAGCGCGGGAGGCCTCACAGCCTCTCGGCCGAGCCGTAAAACCTTTGGTCAGGCCCGCAAAGCCTTTGACCGGGCCCGTGGGAGCGTCGGCTGAACCGGCCTCCGCCTTGCTCTGACGCGGCGTCGCGGCGGAGTCCCCGTCCTGTTGGTGGGAGAGGAGTTCTCCGTCCCACCCCGGCCGGAGTGAGACGGGATTAGGCTTTCGACCCGGGAAATGGGCTCTTGTTTACAGTTGCCGTACCCGGAAACGAGCTGCAGTTGATGGGAGAGTCAGCAAGGTAAACATCCTACATCAGAATCTGTGGCGCTTAGTTCTGTGCCGGGATGGGATTCTTCCCATTTGGGCATCGGAGTGTGGCCCAGCTGCAGGAGAGCCTGCAGAGTTCCGGGTGGTTCAGCCCTGCAGCGAAAGGTGTACGTTTCTAGAGCCACCCCTCTTGCATTCTTGCACCCTGTAAATATTCTTAAGGAGACATCCAATTTTAAAATGGGCCTCGAAATATTATTGGCTACCTGTAAATCTTTCTTGCAGGGTCTTGAATCTCGGGGAGTGTTTTCTAGCCCTAGGCTGAACAAGACACTCACTTTGACATATGCATACGGGCAAAATCCTGCTAAATAGTTTATCTGGTTAATCGGATTGGTAACTTAAATCCGAAGTCAGGCCTGAGATTCAGTTGTACTTTCTGTACCTTTTTGAGAAAACGGAGCACATTTATTTCATAAACGTAAACAGGGCATTAATGTTGATGATAACATGCTTAGAAGTATTTCAGTTAAGTAATTAACGTCCAGTCAGAAAAACTGATTATTGTGTAAGTTATTTAACAGGATCTTCAGATTGGTAGGTGGTGGTTCACGATTTCTGTAAGATTTAAGTTCAGATCAGACAAGATTTTCAGTTTTCCGTGATTATTTTTATTTATTTATTTTTTTGTCTTCCTTCTTTTTTTTAAATTTAATTTTATTTTTAAACTTTACAATATTGTATTAGTTTTGCCAAATATTGAATACAAAATTTGGGAAATAAGGCAACTTCATTCAGTAAAAATGGAATTGAGAGTCTAGAATATGAGCATCAGGGGACATTTACCTATAAAGTGCTTAGATTGAGTTTTGATTATAAGCAGTTACCTGGACTTTAGAGAATGTGGTATTATTACCCAGGCCTGTATTCAATTTGGTATAACATTTTTATATAGCTTTCTTCCCTTAAAAAGTGAGAAAAAAATTTCTTCTTGATCAAATTTTAACATTATTACAGGCTGGGGACATTCTTCAGACCCACTCTCAAATCTCTGTCACCAAGAATATAACATTACTAAACGATGCACTCTATAGAGTTTTGAGTTACAGAGTTCTATTTTTCTAAGATTAGTGGATCGCCAACCATTGGATGAGTCTGTTACCGCATCTGTAAAAGGGGTTTGGATAATAATTCCTAGTGGTAGGGTCATTGTGAGGGTTAAGGTAGAACAGTGCCTGTCACATTGATTGTATGCCACTTAGAGCGAAGACATGGTTTGTTTTTCCTCTTGGTTCTGTTTCTTTGGTCACAGTGGAGTTTCTTTCTCTTTCTCCAGAGCGTCTTTTAGGTGTTTTCTCTGAAGTGCAGGGTCTTACTGAAAACTAGCAAGCGTGGCTGTGGTGGTTGGGTTAGGAGAGAAACCTTATCTTCTGGGGTGTTGGGGTTTAATTAGTATTGTTCTGACTGAGAGGGAATGGAGTGTTATATCAAAGAATGAGGTGATTCTGGGCATTTGGGCACACATAATATTGAGATCCATAAAAAGGCATATTAGAGCCTCAAGACGTCTCAGAGATTTGATCAAACCGTTCATGTTTTAGGTTAAGGGTGAAGACCCAGACAGATGCAGTGGCTTTTCTACAGTTATGTTGTTCAGGACTAGAAACCCATCTTCTGACTTCTGAAACTGTTTTTTTTCCTCTGCCTTACCACTGGCTCCCAATCCTTTCACAACCTAGAATCCCATTTATTGTAATTTGATGTCTCCATGGATGCTGTATTTTGAAATATTGCTTCTATTAAACTATACCCATTAATTTGTGTTTTTTCCTTTTTAGTAAAACTCAGGCCTTTAGCTACCAATCAGATGAATGAAAATGTGGTGAAGAATAATGTTTCATTGAATTTAAGTTTCCTAACCTAAAAGTGCATGATATTGTTTGAGGGAAAATGAAATATGTTGAGCTTTTTGAGTATTGAAATTAGCTTAGAAATCTCCATTACTGTCTTCATAAAACTTTGAAACGCTTAGCTGAGGAACTGCTGAGCTGTGCCATGTTCTTCTAGATACAATGATATCTGCCCAGGTGTGCTAAGTAGTAGCTGTGCTTAGTTTCCAAGGGCAAAAGAAAGCCTAGCCATTCAGGCTAGGATGTGATATAAATATTTTTGTTCATCATAAATCATGTCAACCCTGGACTGCATAGCACACACTGAATTTTTCTTTGTAGAATAACTGTGGATTAGGAAGAATCTTCACTCCAGCAGTACAGAGTATGTGAAATGGAGAAGTTGATATTCAAAATCACAGAGAATAGGGGGATTCACAACACATGGACTGTTATATAGACTTGACTATAATCTACACTAAAAAACTTGTTTCTTAGTCTCTGGTATGTGATGTTTCTTGAGAATGGCTGAGTAATGCCCACATTTGAAGGGTTACCTGCTTTAAAATGAAAGAATGCACCCTGAAAGGTATAAGATGAGAGATGCTTCAAAGAACTAGAGAATCAGAATCCAGAGCAACCCAAACAGAAGTAACAGGAGGCCTAATGGGACTAACCGGTACTGTAGTACAACTGGAAATGTAGAAATAACATGCATATGCTTTGACTAGAAAGACACTGATTTTGAACCTAAGCCCAAAACAAGTCACAAAGCAGCCACTCCGTATTGCCTGATTTGCAGTTAGAGCTGCTGCTCAGGTGGGCAGCTTCACTTTGCAGGCTGCTTGGTTAACTATCTGTGTTTGTCAGCGGCCACCAATTTGTCCTGCTGTTTGTGTATGTGTATATGTTACTGTCATAGGAGAATGGCACATCGCTTTAAAGATAATTAGGGATTAAGTTCAGAAACACATCTTACTTGATCTTCGCCGCCTTTTATGGATTTGGACATAGAGTCCACTTTTAAAAAATTATTTTAGTTTTTCCCCCACCATGGGCACACACAGGAAGTTACCATACTAGCCAATAGCCTGCTGAGGACAGTTCTTAATGCCACATCAGCAAGAACTTATTAAACATAGATGAAGTTGAGGAAGTCCAAAAGTCATCAGAAATTATTAAGGGCTGATGAAGAAAGGCATGCCCTCTCCACAGCTACTAGCCCTGCTTCCCAAGGTGAAGCCCCTTGGGGTGCCCAGAGCATAGACTCACCGTGTGAAGATACTGCAGCAGTGGCCCAGTGGAAGAACTGTGCCCATCTGAGCTGCCACAGCTGAAGTCTGGGCTGAGTGGTACTTGGCTGCTGATGGACAGAAGCTTGCCATTTGTATAAGAATGTTGGTTCCATGAGGTTAGGCATTTTTGCCCGTTCTGTATACTGCTGTTTCTATGTCTTGCTAGTGCCTGGCACACACTGGACATGCAGAAGATGCTGTGGACAGGGAGGAGAAACAGTGGCTCCAAAATAGTGCTAAGAAAGCTAACTCTGAAACTTGTTACCATCCTAAAGTCCTGAAATGGATAGTGAGTCTGAAGGTGTATTATATGCCAGTGGCAAAGTCATGGTAGAGCGGATTATCACAGCCTTCCTGCTCCTTCGCGGGACAGTAGAAATGTTTTTGTTAATAGCTCCACACCTGTTTTCTATATTGGCATGTTATACGTCATATCTTTTGTGCTAACTGTATCTCAGTACTACCTCTACTTCCAACTTTTAAAATCCTCAGTCCAGATTAGGGATGGATTCAGGTTTCCCCAGTGGCTCAGTGGTAAAGAATCTGCCTACAGTGAAGGAGAGGTGGGTTCCATCCCCGGGTGGAGAAGATTCCCCTGGAGGAGGAAATGGCAACCCACTCCAGAAAAGTCTGAACTTCAGGCAGTCCAACTGCCTGACAAGTCACATGGACAGAGGAGCCTGGTGGGCTACAGTCCGTGGGGTTGCAGAGTTGGACATGACTGAGCAACTAAGCGTGCAGACACGTAGCCGGTTTTATAGGGCTTGGAATTTATGTAATTTGAGTCCTCGTCTTTAAAAAAAGGAATACAGATTCAAAATACAAAATCAGGTATAGTGCTTTGGAAGATCTTATGCAAAAGATGAGCCTTAAAGCTTAGGTTCTGTTATCTGCCTGGTAATTTGCTTCTGATTTTATTGCTCCATTCAGAAAACCAGACATCAGCATTTTTAATTGAAAGTTCATGTCAGACTGTGGAAATCAGGGAGTTAAATGACTTGTATCAATTACTAAATGAATGCACCTCAAACATTAGAAATTTCAAAACTACCTTATATAGATGCTGCCACCCATAATAGAAATGATAAAAATGCAGTACATGGCCACAGAAATAAATGATAATGGCAAAAAGAACCAGTCATTGATCAAGTCCCCAGAACCTCCTGAACACCATGTAGAGTGTTTCAGTAGCTTACTTCATTTCATTCTGAGAATAACCCTGTGTGCTGGGTAATTAGCCCCGTATTACAGATGAAAAAACAGGGTCAGAGGTGTTTAAAATGACTTCCTCAAAATTACAGTTAGATGTTAGAAATCTTCTTCTGAAAAAGCCATGACAGTGTTTTGGTGAGGATGTTTTTCAGAGAGCCAGCAGCTAATGAGACTGGACCCAAACTGTGAAAAGTGAGAGCTGATTCTTTGGACTTGGGAGGAGGTCCTTAAAAGTTATCAGGAATCCATTCTTCAGAGTATGCAAAATGCCATGATACTTTGTCTCGGAGACAGTGCTGGTGGTTTTCTTATACTCGATTAACACAATAGAGGGCAGAAAGCGAAAAATTTCCACCTTTCCGTTTTATTCCTTCAGTTGATGGTAAATCCTGAGCAGAACAACCAACTTCTCTATTCTAGGCATCTTTTAAATGAACTGGTTTTGGCTTATTATGTATGCTAAACTAGACTGTGCCATGGAGATTAAGAGTGAAATGTACTCAATTATAATTTTAGAAAATGATTACAACTTGAATTTTTTAAAATTATTTTTATTAGACTTAACAATAGTTAATGATTCTCTCTACCAATGGGCTATATAACTAATGATAAAAGTAACTCTGAACTTGTTTTCCAAATACAATATATTTACTTTAAAAAGCTATACATTTTTGTTAATTTGTAAAGATTATACTCTATTTAGTATTACTTTAACAAGCAGTGTAAAAGGTAAAACTGGGGACATCCTTTTTACCACCATACTCTTCTCAAACTGCTTGCACAGCTCAAACATTTTCCTTTGTGTAATTGTTTTCCTCCTCCATAGATAGTCCTCTGAAGTTTTATATGTTCAAACACAGATGAGAAATCCAATTTTATTTTCTTTTCTAATTGTTACAGCTTGAAATGTAGTGTTACAATTCTTAAATTACGTGCAGTGTATATTGTTAGGCTTTTAACATTCTTGAACTATGAATGCTTTTACTGAATTTCCTCTTTTTTTTGGACAAAATTATTCATGTATTACAGGATCAAGATTTTGTTGTCATTAAGTCATTCAGCTGTAGGTGTGTCTTATAACAGACTTACTTAAGCTACCTTACACTTCTAAAAATTTATATAAGCAAAATATTTAAATTATTTTGATATGGAGAGTATATTCTGCTTTATACCAATTTTTTTAAAAGTGTAAATGGACTTTTCCCCAACCATTGATATAATTATTAGATTCTTGGTATATCTTTTAATGGTCTTAAAATTCATTCCATGTCTACTTTATATATCTTAATTCATTTTTTTTCCCTCGAGCAGAAAAGATGTGGAGTGGGCTGTTACCTCCTGGCCTAAATGAAAGTGATGTTGAATTGAATTCTGACGATGATACCACATTAGAGAGCTCTGAACTTAACTTACAAGAGGGTAAAGAAGATGGGACCTTTGAAAAGACAGAGATGGTAGATATTCCTACAGATGGACCAAGCACTGAAGCAGAGGCAAATATAAATGCATATGAAGAGTGTCCCTCTGGAATTCCCTTAAATATGTGGAATGTAGGTTTTCTCTCATGTGTTCTTATTGAGGTCTGTGCCTGTGTGTCTCTGCCAGGGTCAGAATGTATGTGTTCTTGGTGGGTAACGGGTAGGGAAGATTGATTCTGAATGGTTTTATTACTCTCTGGGTCTGTGGCCAACTCATTGGTCACTCAGGTACTTGCGTTCATTTTTGTTTTGTTTTTCATAAAAAGAGGAAGAAAAAAAAAACATTTAGTAGGATTAACTTACTTAACACAGTACACAAGGAGTTTCAGTCTTAATCTCTTTGTTACAAAGTCTATGAGTCATTGACTTTTACCCCTAAATTATCAGATTGACGTGTTTGGAAATAAATGAAGATCATTCAGGTTGTAAAAGTCTCAGACAATAGAGTACCTTAAGAACTAAACTACTTTCATTATATTTGTATTTTTGTAGATGTTAAGAATATAGTTTTTATTGACATGTTATTTTTCAGATGTATACTTTGCCTCAAAACATATTTGCTCTTTTTTTCTTTTTTTTGCTTTTATGTAGAAATTTCAAGAATTGCATAAAAAGCATTCTGAACAGAAAACTTCAGCTTCTAGATCCGAAAAGAAAAAAAGAAAACGCTCCAGAAAAGGTGTTTTAATTCAGGTTAATTGTCAATAGTGTTAAATTGTGACCAGTTGGACTTAACAATTTTTAATAACCATCATTTGAAATAACCAAATGCTTAGGTATTGACACTTTGTGAATTCTTTTCAGGTAAATTGAAGAATGAAGAAGAATCTCATAGGTAGGTGGAATTTAAAATATCTGTCTGTCCTAGTATTGCAGAACTTGTACACATAGTTGAATTACCTCTGAAACCTAAGAAGTAGTTGATGTAATATAATTGTGGTAATGAATTAAAAATGGTAAATGTAATAATGAGTACATTTTGTATGAAACATAAGTTATTGTCTATCTTTTTACAGTGAACAATCTTCAAGTGAAACCCAGTGGAAGGAGCTTACCCAGTATTTTGGAGTCAATGAGAGGTTTGACCCCCCTGTTAAAAGGAAAAAAGTTGAAAAGGTAAGATCTTTGTTAGTGCATCTTCTGTTCGCCAGTAGGAACTGTTTATAATTAATTAGTCTTGCCTAAGGTATTTCTCCTCGTTAATTCATTCAGTGAAGAAGTTAATGTGTGCAGGATGCTAGATAAACAAGTAAATATATAGTTACAAATCATTTTTTAAAACTGTTAAAAAAGAAACAGGGTATTGTGAAGAAATTAATATGGAGGCCCCACATTAGCTGAGTGGTCTGGGAAGGCCTGTCTCATTAAGACTGAAGGACAGCAAGGAACCATCTATGTAAGGCCCACTAGTGTAGAGGTGATAACCTGAGTAAAGATCCTGCTGGGGAGGAAGAGCCATCATGGGACATGTGAGTAGCAGTGAGAAGGTCAGCCTGGCTGGATGGAGTCGGTGAGGAGGAAGGTGGGTAAATGGCCCAAGATAAGACTGCAGAAGCAGGCAGGCAGGGCCCAAACTGTGCAGTACCTTAAAGGATGCATTAAGGAACTGGGTTTTCATCACAATGCAGTTGAGAACCATTCAAGGGATTCATGTGCAGGGAGTGGTGATCACAGTTACGTTTGAAAAGATTGCATTTTACATCGAAGATGGACCTTGGAGCAGCAAAAGCAGATGAGAACAGTTAAGAGACTCAGCCAGACATGAGATGGTGGGAGCTTGAGTGAGAATGGTGCTGCTGAAGGTAGACGAGAGGATGGATCTGAGGTGCGCTGTAGAAGTAGAATGGACAGTATTTACCTCTGGATCGCTTGTGGGGTGGTGGGGAGATTGGAATTAGGAGGACGGGAGAGAACCATGCAGGGTTTTACTTAAGCAGTGGTGTGAATAGTCACATTGATTACAACGACGAGAAAGCTTTGGAGGGGAGAAGATTTAGAGCGAGGCCTATCCAAAGTTCATTTCGGGGCATGGGTGGTATCAGTAAGAGAATAGAGTAGACCATTGGTAAAATGAGGCAGGAGCTTGGAGGAGAGTCTGAGTCTCGAGACGCATGCTTGGCAGTTGCCAGTCTATAGATGGTGTTAATATTTGATAGAGGCTAGAATGAATGAGTCGGAGAAGGCAGTGGCACCCCACTCCAGTACTCTTGCCTGGAAAATCCCATGGACGGAGGAGCCTGGTAGGCTGCAGTCCATGGGGTCGCTAGAGTTGGACACGACTGAGTGACTTCACTTTCACTTTTCACTTTCATACATTGGAGAAGGAAATGGCAACCCACTCCAGTGTTCTTGCCTGCAGAATCCCAGGGATGGCGGAGCCTGGTGGGCTGCCATCTATGGGGTCGCACAGAGTTGGACACGACTGAAGCGACTTAGCAGCAGCAGCAGCAGCAGAATGAATGAGTAACTTACACATTTATCTAGGAGAATGTTGACAGACTTCAGGAGCATGGAAATTGAGCTCTGAGCTGGAATGGAGGTACAGAGGCCTCTTGGTTAAAGCCCAAGGATATTGTGTCTTGCATATACGGACAGGATCACTGCTGTATACTATTGTTATGTACGTAGAGATCGTTACTGTTTTCTGGTTCATCAGTATTTCTTGGGAAAAACTGCTTGATTTTTAAACCCATCATTGGGGTTTAAAATTGGGTGCCTCACTGAGGGCACATGCATTAAAGAACTGACACAACAGAGTTTTTACATGTGAACCATTGATTCGAACTTTGCCAAGAATTCTTGTCACTTAGTCTGTGGAACACTGGGGAAGTGGTACCAGGATCACCTTGTACTGCAACTAGTTAGAGATGTTGAGCCAATCTCCTTTTCCCAAATGTTCAAGCAGGTACAGAAATGCTGAATTTCTTACTGAAATCACTGGTTAGAGCTGAAGCTAAAACCCAGACTTTAAAACCCATTCTCAGTTCTCCAGCTTCACCATCCAAGAGGCTGATAAGCATTTTAACGTGATTGCTGTGCTCTTGACCACTGTGATTCTGGTGGGCTGGGAGGAGGGATTTTGTGGGGAGGATGCTCTTGACTGCAGCAAACCTGTTCCAAAGCATGAGGTAGGAGGCTCATGCTGACAGCAGTGGTCCCCAGGCCATCTCTGGCCCACCTGCTTTAGAGTCCTAACTGCTGACTAGATTGTTATTTTGAGGGAAAAAATGGTTAATTCAAAAAAAAATTTTTTTTATATTTTACGGGCACGCTGTGTGCACGCAGGCTCTTAGTTCCCTAACCAGGGATCAGACCTGGGCCCCTGCAGTGAAAGTGCCGAGTCCTAATCTCTGGATCACCAGGGAATTCCCAGAAATGGTGAAATACTGGTTCTCATCGGAAATATCTTTTAAAGCTGTGCTTGTGAATTAGGTGGTCTTTGATCTTCAGTTGTTTATAATATTTGTTATGTTTTCTCATAACTATATTGTAAGTCACTCAGTCATGTCTGATTCTTTGCAACTCCATGGACTGTAGCCTGCTAGGCTCCTCTGTCCATGGGATTTTCCAGGCAAGAAAGGGTTGTCATTCCCTTCTCCAGGGGATCTTCCTGACCTAGGGATTGAACCTGGGTCTCCTGCATTGCAGGCAGATTCTTTACCGTCTGAGCCACCAGGGAATCCTGTATTTACTTTAGAATATCTAAATTGTTTCTTAGTGAAGTTAAAGCTATAAAATTCAGTCTTTTAGCCTTTTCAAAACGTAGAAATTATGAGAGTATTTTTTACAGCCTATCTGTATTAGAGTATTATTTCCCTACGTGTATGAAATTGTACCTTCTTGATAATTGGCAAGATATGGCTAAGTTATCCTTTGTCTAAAGTTTGGAATTTGTGAAGAGTAACTTTAATAAAGGATACTAGGATTCCTTGTGCAAAGACTTTTGTACAGCTCAATTTTAAGAGCTAGTGTTCTGTTTCACATTGTATATTAGATGTATTCTAGAAAAAAAAGATAAGTCAAGCTCCATTTTAAAAAGAAATTTCTGTTTAAGGGAAGACTGCTATAAATCCTTTTATGTATGCTCACTGATCTGTTTTAGAAGTTTGGATTTTCTTTTTTTTTTTTTAATTTTATTTTATTTTTAAACTTTACAAATTGTATTAGTTTTGCCAAATATCAAAATGAATCCGCCACAGGTATACATGTGTTCCCCATCCTGAACCCTCCTCCCTCCTCCCTCCCCATACCATCCCTCTGGGTCGTCCCAGTGCACTAGCCCCAAGCATCCAGTATCGTGCATCGAACCTGGACTGGCAACTCGTTTCATACATGATATTATACATGTTTCAATGCCATTCTCCCAAATCTTCCCACCCTCTCCCTCTCCCACAGAGTCCATAAGACTGTTCTATACATCAGTGTCTCTTTTGCTGTCTCGTACACAGGGTTATTGTTAGCATCTTTCTAAATTCCATATATATGCGATTTTCTTAACAGCAGTGTTCTTCTGTATGAGTGACATCTGACTAAGAAAGTCATGGCATCTCCTGAACAAGGAAACCGATGCTGGCCAGGCTAGTATCGCCCAGGATGTTGCCAGCACTTATTATTCTATTAGTAAGTGTGAGCATAAGAGGAAAGGAAGGATTCGGTGAAGCCAGATGATTTCATATTCTCTTGGTAGTTCAGCTTAATTGCATGCCAGCAGGTTCACCCTTGTTCTTTGGGATCACTGTTTTCCATGCCCCCTTGGGCTATCATGCCAGAGTCTCTACTGTGAAGCCAACAGAGTAAATAGATAGTAAAAGATGTCCACATTGGAGCCATCAAGATAAAGGCTAGGAATAAATGTCAGTCCACCAGAAAATAGCCACTGCCGGAGAAATCTAGAGAGGATCATGAAAATCCGTGATGCAGTTTGGACAAAACCAGCATGGATTTCTGCTCTATTATTTTACTTCTCAACCCTTTTAGTCTCCTTTTCACTCAGTCACTCAACTCTCAAGAATGGTAAAACAAGACGAACTTTTTAAGTCTATTGTGTGATCCATCTTTTTTATTCTTTTCTTCCCCCCTCTTTTTTTTGGAACACTGCCAGATTATTGAAACTTGCTCAACCAAGGATGTGCATTTATAACACTGCTGTCACCTGCGTCCCTGGCAATGCAGAGAGGCCTGTATTTTAAAATATAATCTTCCTAATATATAGAGCTGTTTTAAAGTGTTCTTGTATTAAATACAGCTATAATTGTGTTTCTGGCAGTAGTTCTGGGTCTTAAAAAACTTCTATAATCATAACATAGTTAATGTTGAATCTATTTGGGAATTTCTTTAGAATAAATTTTACTCATTAATTTCATTATAAATGCCTTAAGTATTCTTCAGTTGCATCAATTTGATTAGTCAGCCATCATATTTGGGAGTAGTTTTATGTCTACTTAATGGGTACTTTTTGGCAAGAAAAACCAAAGGTACATTTAATAATTTATAGAGTAACTGCACAAGGTCTTTGATAATTTTTGTTTATGAGAGGAAGCTGCTATTGTACTGTGTGGCTATTTTCAAACTTGTTTTTTTAGAAGAATACTTTTTCTTACGAGGCTCTCACATGGAGATCAGGTACACAGATGACAGGCTGGCTGCCTGGAGTGGGAGGGAGTCGGGTGGCTGGTGATGGGAATGTAGAGGTACCCGATGTTCCCTTGGTATCAGGTACCGAGTTTTCTCTCTTGGTCTTTATGTGATCCCTGTTGGTGAGTTAATACCCACCAGCTATTATTCTCTTAATACAGATGAAGCAACTGAAGCCCAGCATGATTTGTCTAAGAAAACAGAGCAGGTTGAAAAGGAAAATGGTCCCAAATCTAGATTCTTCTGAAGTAATAGTCCAACTTAGTTTTACTTTGTTGTTTATTTGCTAAGTTGTGTCCATCTTTTTTTTTTTTTGCGACCCCATGGACTGTAACCCACCAGGCTTCTTTGTCCATGGGATTTTCCAGGCAAGAAGACTGGTGTACGGGTTGCCATTTCCTTCTCCTGGGGGTCTTTCTGACTTGATTCAAGTCGTTTAAGTGGGTGTGATTTATATGTAAAAGTAACAACACTTAATTCTTTTTTTCCTTCCTCGTTTATGGAGAGATTACCTAATTTTTTCCCTAGATATTTAGATCTGATCATAGAACAGCAGACTTGAGTGAACAGTTCATTTGTATTGTTTAAAAGTTGAATGTATTATCTGATTGAATATTCAGTAGCAAAATGTCTGTAGAAATGCATTATGTTACAGTTTGACCTAAACAGTTTTAATTGGTATATTAAAAGAGATTTTACTACACACATACATATGATTAATCCTTAATGTTAAGCCTAGTACTCATAAGTTTCTTAGATACTTACAGTACTACTGCCTTGACATCTGCAACAAAACTGTTAGTTAGCGGTCACTTATTGCCTCATGGGAACCTGTCAGATACTGGCCTTAGATAATTTTCCACCTGTGACCAAATTGCCATCAGTAAGTTTGTACTGAGATATATCTTAAGCTAAATTCTGAGTCCTGCCAGAGGTATCTTAGGAGCATACTGAGGCCTTATCATCAGTCCTGTCCCCATCAGTTCTAATATTCATTGGAAGGACTGATGTTTCAACTGAATTTGAAATTCCTATACTTTGGCCACCTGATGCAAAGAGCTGATTGATTTGAAAAGACCCTGATGCTGGGAAAGATTGAAGGCGGGAGGAGAAGGGGACGACAGAGATGGTTGGATGGCATCACCGACTCAGTGGACACGAGTTTGAGTAAACTCCGTGAGTTGGTGATGGACAGGGAGGCCTGGCGTGCTGCAGTCCATGGGGTCACAAAGAGTCGGACATGACTGAGTGACTGAACTGACTGACGGACGGACTGAGGCCTTGCAGAGGATCAGCAGTGCTTCTGTGCCTCCTGCCACTCCTGTGGTGTGAAAGATGCCCTAGATATTTCCGGTAAAGGTTACTCTGGGGTCCAACTTACGACCTGTAGAAAGCATTACTACTCAAATCTTAGTTCGTGAGATGACTGACTGACTCAAAGTTGAAATTTTGGGTCTTACACTGTGTCTGAGCCCTTGACTAATTGTAACGAAGTCTGTAGTTACATAGACCTTCTCTTTGTTTTAATGGTATCCTGATAGATATAATGTGAATACCTTATTTATTGAGTGACTACTATGTTCTAAAACTTTGCTAGGTATTCTTTGCCTTTACTGTAGCTCTGCAAAGAATGTGGTAGTATTCTCATTTTACAGGTGAGAGAACTGCAGCCTGTAGAGGTTTGGAAACAAAACTCAGGGTTTCTTGGCCAGTAGGTAGAGGAGCTGGAATTTGAATCCAGGTTTGACCTCAGCAACTGTGTTCTTTGTAAACTGTTGTTAGCTTTTGGTCTTAAGGTGATAGAAATGTTTAACCTCAGGGTTATTATTATTATTATTTAAGCATTTTAAAAATATTTGGAATGTTACTATCTTCTTATAGAAGCAGAGTCTGGGTGTGTGTATGGAAGCAGAAATTTTTCAAAGCCAAAAGGAGCTATTATATTTTACTTAAATAAATTGCTTAAAAAGAAAAAGGAAAGGAGAAAAGGGGGAGAAGAAAGCAAAGTCATATCTAGTGAAACTTTTATTGATATTAAAAAAAAAACTTCTAAAAGAGCTAAAAACAAAGTTGAACATGTAAGGGGAATTCTAGAATTTTATTTCTAGGGGAGAATTTTGGTCGTCCATGCCGATTCTCTGATTTTCTCTAAGGAAACTGAAGCTTATGGGTTAAGTACCTCCTTTGCCTGGTGCTGTGATCACCTTCTCTGACTTCTGGCCCAGTGCTCTTCCCACTATATTAGAGGCTGGTTGGAATGGCTCGGGGAATGGGAGTTCGTCGATAGTAGAGAGATTTGTAATTTTAGCTCATTTATTTTTCAGTGAAAATTACACCAATCAGCTCAGCAGTTCATATGTTTCCAGAAAAGGGGAATGTTCTTGTTTTCCATTTTGGGGACTTTCACTGTAAGCTGTGTCTCCATGGTAACCAAAGGGAGTTAAGTTGATGGATTTCTAGGCCTCACCCCCAGAGTTTTCTGATTCAAATTTGAATTTTTAACAAGTTCTCAAATAGTGCCGATGCTGCTGGTTCAGACTCGAACTTTGAGAACTTCAGGCTTAGAGTCTAGTTTGAAAAGTTATTCATGAGTTGCAGGCCCGAAGGGAGGAGGGGAGACTCAGGAAGGGGCTGAAGGACTGTGAGAATAAATATGATGGTGCTAGAGTATGGGGTCCAAATGAAGCCCCGACAGGTTCACTTTCTCTGAGGACTTGAGGTAAGTGGAAAGGCAGAATCTTGTGTTTGGAGAGAATTCTAGATTGTGAAGCTCTTATGTGGCCTAGAGCAAGAGTATTCAAAGGTTTCGGGAGATAATGAACTGTGCCTGAGTGTAACCCAGTATACGCCTTCTTTCTTTGAAGAAGTCTGTATACGCCTTCTTTCTTTGAAGAAGTCTGATTGTCCTCATCATCCCTTACCCATCCTCTTCTAATAAAAAATCACCTAGGCAAACCTATACATAGTCATGTAGTTGATTTGCATTCTGGCACAAGCTCAGTTCACAGACTGGCATCATTTGCAGACTTGACCTGGAACATAGACCACACTTGTAGAGTCCCTGGCTTTGAGTGTAGGTTTGGGGTGGGGGTGGGGGCTGTTATTTAGTGGCCCCTGAAGATGAAGGATGTTGGAAGAGTGAGTCCAAGGATGTTGTTTGGATCATCAAGAGAGGAATTCTGCAGCAATACAAAAAAGAGAAATTTCTGGAGACTGGTGGATGATCACAAGACCAGGGTGGAAAAAGGACAGTCGAGCAGCATGGCCTGGGCTCAGAGCCTCTGAGAGGCTACTGAATGACACTCTGAAGCTCCAGTCCAGAGCAAGGGAAAAACCACATCGTCCCCCAGGCCTGGGTGGGGTGAAGGATTGTGAGAAGGAACAGTCTTCACTTAACACAGATGTCATCAGTGATAGCCTCCTGGGTCTTTGCTTCTGTAATCTTTTTAGGCACATTGTGCGTGGGCATTCTTAAAGTCTTGTTTCAACAAAGGCTCCATGGGAGTGAAGTTTCTCTTAAAATCAAGCAGTACTCTGATGGAAGAGACATTGCTTGGACTTCTTTTATTAGGTTAAGTAGGGAGAAGTCTATTAACCAAAAATGAGGAAGATACACTAGATAAGCCATTGGGATAAACTTTTCTTCTAAGAAACATATATTAGACTATCTCTTTAAAAAATTTGTATTTTCTTTGGTAATTATTTCTACAAACTAAAACTCAGTTATTTAAGTCTAACAAGTATCTTTTCATAGGATAGGATATATCCTACCTAGTCTGTTGGTAATCCCATGAACATTTTAATTATAACTTCATGAAGTAGCTTCAGCTAATAAATAGCATTTCCATAGGAAAGTAAAATATAACTTTCCTCCTGTGTTTAATATCCAACTTAGTACCCATAGAGACTAGGCGGGGCTGGTGAATGAAAGTATGGGCAGTAGAGAAAGGCAGAGGAAAAGGGTGGTTTAGAATATGGGCTCTGGGCAAATCTGTTAATAGATTCATGTGATAGCTTAACACTTAACAGACTTTGACTTGGATAAATTGATGAGTCCAAGCTTCTGTTTCTTTGTGTTCAAAACAGGATAACAGTTTTATTTCATCAAATTGTTACATGGATTAAATGAGCTTTCTTATAGTGAGAAAGGATGTGCTATATAATAAGTATGCCATAATTTCTAACTTACTATTATTAACATTGTTATCAAGGGAAAGTATAGTCGTTAGAATCACAGAAATGTGGATTTGCATCTCCTCCTTCTTAATTCAATTAATCTGACCCTGGCTAAGTCATTTAATATTGCTGATTCACTTTCTTATCAGTAAATAGGAGTGGTGGTCGTTGTGAGAACGCAGTAGTCTAAGTACATAATGTGTTTGGTGTGGTCCTGTGACATAGTCTTTGCTAGCAAGGGTTTGCCTTTCTTTCCTGCCTCTGAGTTTGAGATTTCTTTTCTTTCTAGTCGGGACTTGAAAAGAGGATAGACCAAGCTGTGGAAGAGTGGAACATTGAGAAGGCCGAGGAACTCAGCAACCAGCTAGCTACTCGTGAGGTAAGTCGGCCCCACCATGATGCTCTGCTGCGCTTTCAGATCTTCTGAAATGAGTGTACGTTCTTTGCATGATCACGAGTAAGTGCAGTGTTCAAATATTTGATCTAAGATTTTTTCTGTCCATTTTCTTCCCTCTTAATCTCCCACTTATTTTGAAATACTGGGTTTTATTTTTGTCTTTAATGATAATAAATTATTCTTATATAAATCTTAATGCTGGAAATAACCCACGGTTGATCTTCAGCCTCTAGATTTGATCTAGTTCAGAGCTCTGTCTGCCAGTTGTGCTGAAAAGGCTAGCTTTCTTTTTCCATTTTCATCTTTAACTCAGTTTAACTCTCCCTGAGGGCGGCTGCG